>NC_136706.1:19694048-20354816 GCF_947650265.1 Symphodus melops
AAAGAAGTAACAATACGCTTCAAGGCAGACAGAACTCTGGAGTTACTACTCAACAAAAATGTCTTTTCTCTTATCACTTCCTGCTGAAGGCCAGGCGACAGTGATAATTAGTCATAATAAAAGCACGAAAACACCCCAGCTCCTGATTCAACAGATACAGGCTCTCTGACACGATACAACAGCCCTCAATCTTATTTTTAGCCTTATTTGGTTCCTGTGTGAGATCTTACACAACAAAAAGTGTTTCCTGGCTTAACTGGCATCCGGTCTTAGAGGAAGTCTCTGGATGCCAAAATAGTCTATCAATAAATCAGGCTAGCTGCTGGGCTGGCTTCCTCTTTCACTGTCTTTCACGTTTCTTTTTCTGTGTGTGGTCACCTCTGTCATGAGACTGTGGGGAGATGATACTTCTCTGTAATGTCTCCATCACTGCTCTCTCTCTCTCTCTCTCTCTCTGACTTTAGCTCTCGCTCTGTAGCAATAAACCCACTTCGAGGGGACATCTCCCAGACCGCTGCAGCTCATATGTGAGCTTCAGTTGTGGCTCCTTTTCATCTCTCTGGTAAAAGCCTGCATCGCGGAGGCAGAAGTGATTCGTCTTCTGTCCTCGGGCTGTGGGTCGGGCCAGAGGAAGCCGCACTCAGGCTTTTTCGTCTTTCTCATTCACCGCAGGATGCTCAGGCAGGAAGCTGCAGCTTTGACAGGACCACCAACAAATGATCAACTCCACTGGTTTTTGTTTTTTATTCGTCCAGAACTGACTGTGCAGCACAGTATGTGTGTGCATATGTTTGCGAAAAAGGCCCATGCTTAGTCTGCTCTTGTTCAGTGAGCTGATGGGAAGTTTTTCTCTTCAGATGCAACTTGATTGTCTGCAGCAAAGGTCCAACATGTTCCATCAGCCTGTTGTTGTGAGCACCGGCTTCTTTGCCGCCGAGCGCCGGGGCTCAGGCGTCCCGCCAAAGGAAGCCTGCAGGCTGAATCGACGGATGAAGAAAGCTGGGTCTGTTGTGGACCTGCAGCTTGAGCTGGTAGTCCAGACTAAGCTTACAGTCCTGCACAATGTCACAACGTGCGACACAATCTAAAGAGCAACAGAGTGATGCAGCCCCGCTGCTCAAAGAAAGATACACGAGGTGTTTCTGTCAGAATGAACAACACATCTGAACAGACACTGAGCCGCTCTGATCATCTTCAAACCTCGGCACTAAGTATTCTGCTCTGTGCACAACTGCTTGTAAAACTGAATCATATCTCACATATCACATAAGTGTTTGTGTAACCTATGACCTCAAATCAACAGCTTGATCAATGGAACATTGTACCTTGATTTTGTTTCCTGCTCTCATAGTTCACTAACGTGCTCTCTACAGTAAATATGGAAGAGTGCATATGTGATTATTTACTGAATACTTTGAACTGAAAAAGCATCACTTGAAATGAAGAGGACACATTTTAGTATGAAAGGAATGAACTTCTCTGAACCTAATGCACTTGTATTTCTTGCAAACAGACTTTTGACTTCTTTTCATTCGGAGACGTCTTCTCTTAAGACAAAATGTGTCCAAATGATGGACAATGTTTCCATGTTGCGGATTGGACGTGTCGTCACGTGACTCCGCCCAGAAAGTAATTTAAATAATCAACATGAGTGAGATTACGTTGGTTAAAGGTTCTGAATGTCGTTTTCCATTCATGTTTAATTAATTGACGAGCCCTTTGAATCATATTGTACTGATCTCAACATCATCATGACTCTTATTTAACATGAGGGATGTCTCCGGTGTCCTCTCTATCGTCTATAAAACTTCACAGACATTCAATACTAAGACATGTTCAGAGTAAGACGTAGAATATGAAGGATAAATGATGATGATTACTGATGTCACCTAACGTCTCCTTGTTTTCGTTTGACTTTGAAGTGTTGTGTTTCTGTCCTTTGTTTCCTTCTGTCTGAGTGTCATAAACTGAAGTTACTGCAGACAGTTATCCCAAATGGAACCATCTCACAAAATCTCAAAATCTGCCGCTGAGCTCATTTTCAAACCACAGCTGAAAACTTTGATTCAACATTGCTTTCAACAAGCAGACGCCTCTGTTGTTTTTACATTTTTTATTATGTAAACAAAACCAAACAATAAGTGTCTAGTGCATTGTTTGGTTTTCATATTCTGCACATTTATTTATAGCACACACAACTGTTTTTGTCTGTCATGTTTCTTTCATGTTTCCTTTTTATATGTGTTTGCAGTATTTGCACTTGTTTTAAGATGCCTGTTATGCATGCATGCATGCTTTATCATAAAGATGTATGAGGGTCTTAGGTCTTTAATATACAGAAGGGTTAAAGGGAAGTGACGGACATGGAGAGATGAATTAAAGAAAACCCTTAGGACACAATCAAACAGTTCAAGAAGTTAGTGTTGTCACTTCAGCTCTGAGGGGGTTTGTTTGCTGTAAAAAAAAAAAAAAAAAAAAGAAAGAAAAGAAAATTGGTTTTGAAGCTGAATAGAAAATGAAAAGACAGTGGTTTCCTGCTGAGCGTGAAGCTGTTGAAGCTTCAACACAACTCGACTTCAGACATCAGAGGGGGGAAGAGACCCAACACGTCCAAACAATATTTCTGCAGAAATATATTCCACAAGTTCTTTTCATTCAACTTTCATCAGCTCTGTCCTCTTCTTGTTTCTATGTTGGTTCATGAGGCACGACGGGGCGTGAGGAAGACGGACAAAGGAAGAAGCGAGGGAGAGGAGCGAGAGAGAAGAGAGTCGGCAGATTAGATTATGTCTTCATGATTGTGCCTCGGCCAATGGTGCGAGATGGGAGCTTTGCCAGGCATTTTTTCCAGGCCACCCAGCATAGCGTGTCCTCATTTGGTGAAAATTGGTTCCTACTGAATAGACACACACACACACTCTCTCTCTCTGTCTCTCTCTATCACACACACACACACACACACACACACAAACACACACACAAACACACAGGGTGATTTCATTGCCAGTGCTGATCTGGTTAAAATCAAAGCTGCTGAGTAACACTGGCGCTTCGACGCTCTATCGCAGAGCTGAGGGTACAGCAGCACGTGTGAGTTCATCATGTGCATGTTGTGTATCTAACTATGTGTGTTTCATCTCACTGGAGGGTGGTGACAGCAGGTGTGGGGTCTAAAGTCCTGCTGGTTCCAGGTACACACCTGCTCACATCCATTTAAGAGTAGCACCTGAGGTCTCCCTTGAAAATGCAATTTTCTGCAGAAGCTGTACCTCACATGGCCTGTCAGAGTCCTCTAACAGGACTAAAGGTGTGCTCGAAGGAGAAGAGCAGGCGCCTGATTAGAGCTAATCTCCAGCCGGGCAGATAATATTAGCACAGCACCACAATGAACCGACTGAGGAGTTGAGCTGCAGCTGCATTGGCTCCTGGAGACAGGGATAATAAAGCCTGCATGTACTCACACAAAGCATGTGGCGCACTTCTCCACTGTGCTGCGAAATGAGGATTACCAAAGTGAAAGACAGAGGGCATCACTAATGGAAACAAAGTGACCAAAGCTTCACCAATGATCAGACCTGGAAGATTTCAAAATAGACTGCCTTAATTCGATCTGTTTTTTAGCGTCCTTCGTTTTATAGAAGCAGTTCAAACAAAGGGCTGTTTAAATCACAACAGTGAAAATGGGGCTTTACTTTGACGTGTGCAGATGGTAGAAAACGTTTTGGAATTTGTCCATTTAGATAGCTTCAGCTAACAGGTTTTCATAACAATATGGACCTGTTGACGGCAACAAAGAAGCAGAACAGTTAGAAAGACTATTCAATCATTTCAAGGTGTGAGGCTGCTGACACGTCATCAGCAGATTAACCAATCTGAGCCGAGCGTGCTGCTTTTCATGAAGCGGGAGAGTCGCAGCCCAGAGGCTCCTCCTGCTGTTTTGAACGTCGACACGTCGCCTCGAAGGGCTGCACTTCAAGTTCACCGTATGTCAACGCTAACCTTCAACACTGCTGCCGCCCTTTTCCGACGAGAAATCACAGCTGTACGAGACACAGCCAGGAGTGACACATTTAAGAAAAGGAGGTTATGATGAAGAAAGTCCCTGTGTGTTTCAGAGCTCCCTGAACGCTGTAACACAATATTCAAACACACCGCACCGAGCACCAAAGGCTCTCTGACTCGAGTGCTGATGCCGCACAGAAACATGGAGAATAGAGCAAATTGGTTTTCCATGTGGAAGCTGCTTCGTCTCGAAACTTAAATAAAGCCCGGGGGAGAGAAAGAGATCTGTTCAATTCAAGGGGAAAATGACTACATGCACCATAAAATCCCCCAAAACACAAATATGTAACTTAAGGCCTACATTAGACACTTTTAAAGAATGTTTCATGATTTGTATTCTTGTAAAATGGGGTTACAGATCCCACTAAGAATGAGCTTTTATTCTGAAAAGCACACACAAACTTCAGTAGAAAACACAAACCCTCTCTCTTATTGTACATGTGAAGAAAGAAGTGATGTTTGTTGGTAATGATCTTAAGTTAAAAAAATCATTAACTGATGGTGCGGCATTCCTGTGAGCACATTCAAAGTCATTATGAGTCATTTAGTGAGTGCACACAGCACCCTGCTGCCAAGGAGACACACCTTGGCAGCACATATCCGTCGATGAGCTTACTCCGAAATAAAGTGTGGGTCGCAGGGATTCCAGCTCGCACCTACATATCACCGCTTTAGGCTATCAATGAGCCAGCATTCAGTAAAAGAGCGGAGCAGTGTTATCACTGTGACACCTGCTGAACACTCCTCAGGCAGTACGCTGAGATGTTCCTGCTGTAGTGTCGGTGTTGTGACAGTTCTCGTCATATTTTTCATCCTGATATCTGCTGGTAAAAAAAAAACTTCACAAAGGAGTAAATAGTATAAAAAATATCGGTCTAACTTTGTCTAATAATAAACTGATTAGCTCAGTTATGGTCTCACGTTCATGCCGCCACGCTTCTTCAAATGGAAAAAAATGAGCAGAACTTTATTGTTACGTACATTTATTTTCAGAATTTCACTCACAGCTTTACTGCCGAAGAAAATTGTTGCTGGATATCCTCAGAAGTCGGACGTGGATCTCTTTTCAGTGGATCGTAAATGTTTATCAGGCAGGAAAAAAAAGCGTTGGATAGTCGATGAGGCACTTTTTAAAAACTTTTGTTTTGATTGTATTTTTTTTTGTCTCAGATTTTGAACCATCTGAGGTCTTAATAGTGCAGTTTCTGAACTCAATAAGATGCATATTGCTAAAACAACAACAACAACAACAACAGGGATTTATTGTGAGTAAAAAAGGGTTCCAGTGACGCTGTTTGCTTTCTGCACGGCCTCCTTCACTGCAGAAGCCTGCATGCTCTGAGGAACTGCACAGCTGTTTCTATGTAACAAATGTTCTCAAGAGGAGATTCATCATCATCATATAGGAGCATTCATCAGGTCAGGCTTTTACGTGGAAACGCTTCAAGTGCTACTACAACCATCAATATTCAAATATCTTAACACTGACGGTAGAAATGAGTAGGTGGCTGTCACACGCACACAAAATGTGAAAATCACCGCCATGTTTACACCGCCATGTCTCCAGAGCGTGAGTCACTGCTGTAATAGTTTGCTCTCCTTGTAGCCAAGCCCGAGTCTTCCTGTTCTATCAGGGTTGGATTATCTGACAGATAAGGACTCAAAGGTGGAGTACAAACACTTGAAAAGTTGTTTGTATCAACAGGACCCTGAATAGATGGGCCTCAGAGCTGCGGAGCCATTTTAAATGATGTCCCATCTGAGCGCTGATAAGAACAGGCTGGCTTACACTTATAAAGCTGAACACACTGAATATGAAAAGTGACACCAGCAGGGTGGAGATCGAAACCACTGCTATTGTGGGAGCTTTTAGTGTGTGTAGATGTGCGAGTGTGTTTGAGAAGTCATCATCAGGACAAAGGGGGAAGGAGTTGATGCATTAGGAGGAAGGCTTTTCTCTCTGGCACATTAACATTTGATCCCAAACTCTTCATGTGAAACATTTTTTGCCCTTTTTTTCTCACCACTTTAGTTGCTTAACTTTTGCACGATGACACCATGGTTTAGCGGTGACCATCCAATTGTTATTCCTCTCAGCGCTCTGTGGGATGTCCAGCATCTTCAGAGGTCATTACATGGATCTTATTGGTCAACAAGCTCAACGTGGATCATCAGTGTCTCCCTTTGTCAGCCCCTCCACGTTCACACAGTCCAAAGGGTGACTTCCTCTTCAGCCGGCAGTGAAAGGTGAAACGGTCAGTCGGATTTGGGGGCGGAGATAAGGCCATTGTTTGAGTTTTTCCATTATCTCTAAAAAATAGTCTGATTAAATAAAATAGTTCAATTTGTTTTTGAAATGTGTTTTTTTTGTTGAGTCTAAACTTTATTTATATTGACTTGAGTTATGAAACAACAAGACATGAATACAAAAATGTAATGCTTCACTTGTACAATATAACCTATAACACAACTTTTCATAATGTAAGTGTGTGGGGAAATACCCATTTGATAGCAGCATGTTAAGCTAGTCAGGCTGGTTTTGTCAAGAATTAGAAACTTGTTGATCTGACTCGGTGTTAAAACCAATGTGTCTCACAGTTTGTCTTCCCGTTTGACTCTAAAGACACTGCTGCAGCTTGAGAGGATATTTCTGAATAATCTTAGCGCCCAGTGTCCCGTGTTTTGATTGTGCTTGCTAAGCTAGCATGAATCCATCATGAAAAGTTTAGCAGATAAATGTAAACAGATTACTCTCTCATCATTGAAAGCAACTATGTGATCAAACATAATGTGCTACATAATGTTAGCAAGCATTGGAATCAGTCAACAAATAACAATGCTTGAAATATATTTGAGGACATTTATAAACTGTGTCAGGCAGCTATAGCTAGTTTATTTTGTACAATAACGATATATAAAGGTCAAGTTCTTTAGCCATGCTAGTAGCTTAGCATGACGACCTCAGAACACCACCGTGCTCCAGACAGAGATAAGCTGTCTTCAGGAAAAGTTCAGCGTCTCAAAGCTTTGTACATAGCTGCAGACTACGTTGAGACAACACACCACTTTGGATATACTGTAGGTATAAAGATACCAAAAACATGATTAAGAAATATGTGAATGAATGCAAACAGCAACATGTTGCGAGCGCTTTACAACCCTGTACTGAAATAAATGACCTTGGCTTGCACTCACGAAAACAAACCAGTCCTCCCTTCAACATCACAGCGCTGAGCTGTGGGTCTCCACCCACTCAGACTCTGATTTAGCTCTGCTGATTACAGAACGTGCTCATCGGGAAAACTCATTCAAACATCTTTATAAGACAATATTGTGTTTCATGTGGTCCAAAGCTCCCCTCATAACAACCACCTACATCTACAACATCCAACACTGATGTAACAAGGTGTGTGTGTGTGTGTGTGTGTGTGTGTGTGTGTGTGAGAGAGAGAGAAGAGTGTGTGCCCTTATCCTGGAATTCTAATGACAGGATAGAATGGCCGCAGCTCGTGTTGCCCCGGCGACAGGCGCCATGGATATGTGACAGAAGGAAACGGGAGAGCAGAGGTAGAGACGGGCAGTCAGACAGAGACGAGCGTGGCAGGAAAAAATAAACAGCTTCTGATCAGGTAAACAAAATATGGAGGCCCTGAATGTTTTCACACGACGGCAGACCTTCAGGTGCACACGGCCTCCACAGAGAGAGAGAGAGAGAGAGAGAGAGAGAGAGAGCATTTGAATGAAATTTACATCATGCACAAAAAGCAGCATATATAGCCCCTGATTTCTGATAGTGTTTTACATTTATAACGAAAGAAAGTAGACCTCTTCTCCATCAACGCAGCTTGGTGGCTTTTTGCTACAGTTTTTTTAATTGTAATTCGACCAAACAAATAGAAGACCGAAAGAAGCTCGTGGTAGAAAAGAAACACAACGCTGAAATAAAACAGTGGCTTCTAACTGCTTTTTTTTTTTCACTCGCCCACTCTGTTTCTTTTTATAAACTTTCAAAAAGCCCCGTCTGCTAGCGTCCTCTGCTTTTAGTCTCTTCATCTTCTTACTCATGCACTTTCAACGCACACACACACACACACACACACACACACACACACACTGAATTAAACATGACTATGATAGTGGGGCTTTGCTGGCTGAATTTTAATTACACCGACTTTGTATGGTTGCACATGTGCCCGAGGGCTGAGGAGGAAACCTGCGAGTGTGTGTTTCTATATGTGGGTGTTTAATGCAGTCCTGCATGTTTGTGAGAAACTGTGCGTTTGTTCAAATGCTGCAGCCACAGCGCCCACATGGAAACCATATTTGCACCATGAGTGATATCAATAAGACAAGCAAAGCTAGGACCTCTGACTCAGGTGACAGCCTGCCAGATACAGGAGGGATTTTTGACTCAAGGACAGCATCATCATGTAACATCCTTTACTGCAGAAGTTTTCTTTGTCACTTCACCACACAACAAACTGATGTTTGAACATGCAATAAAAGCTTTAGCAAAAGCTGTCAGACTAACAAAATGCCATTTTAGTGTGGCTGGGAAATAATATTAGTATTTACTTTTAGTGACTGAGGGGTAAAAAAACTCAATCACAATCGGGGTTAAAACTCATACAACAGACGTGCTGAAAGGTTTTTAAAAGGGTCATTTCCTGTTCTAATGCAGAGACAGGAAATGAATGAAAGCACTCTTTTCTGAACTGTGGTCACGGCCTCTCACTTCATCAAACCACCTTGTAAAGTCCTTGCAATTATAAATTTAGACTTTTGCTTGAGAGTCACACGTTCCTCTGATGACAGACTAATTCATATTTTATTTTACAGATGGGTTAAATGACTGAAAAAAGCTTTAAGAAACATTGTGCACGGTATGCGTAGCACCAAATGTCAGACAAGCCAAGTTAGCATTAGCTTGCGTACCCTGTGGAGCATTTAGCAGGTTAAAAAGCACTCTGGAGTGGAGAGCCCAAAACAAAGTGAACCCTTTCAAGATCCAAATAGACTTTGGCATTTGAACATTTCTCCTGTCTCATATACTCGACCTCATACAAACCCACTGCTTAAAAAAACACTCAGGATAGTGAGCAGCTGGCTGTTACTTCAAAAAGAAAATAGTCTTTTTGTAAAAGTGAAGGAGGTGGGGCGGTAAAGTGTTCAGGAAGTGTAAGGGAGGAGAGATGGGGAATGTCTGCCTGGTGGTAAATAATTAAACACAATGGACTTTCACACCTGTAGGCCAGGCGCACAATGTAAATGTAGGAGTGTGCCCTTTCAGTGGCCTTCCTGTGTTACACGGAGCTTTTTAACCATTTCAGTTTGGGTATTTTCAACATGCTACATGCTGCATGACATTTAACTATGAGGGGGAAAAAAAAAAACACAGACTGCGTCCTTCACTTTCTTACATGACGGATGATCCAACGCTGCAAAAACATTGATATGGTTTGAGCAGAGGGGGAGAAGTCCAGCTGAGGTGCCGTTATGTCTGTTGTTGTTTTATCATCAAAGGTTATTAACTAAGAAGAGGCTTGTTTTGGACTTTTCTGTTGCAACAATAGACTGCACCAATGTCTACTTTCAGACATGCGTTATATTTCATTCGACCATAGCTTTAGGTTCTGACTCATTTCAGACAAAACAAGAGGAGAAAACATGGAGTCACTGTACTCGACTCCTCACTCAATCATCGGTCAGTTTTGGAGCCTTTCTTCCTGCATCATCTGTTCTCCGTGGAATCTCAAGTGATGACAAATGAACCCATAAATCCAGAAGTGCAAAAAAAGCATTTCCTCAGGCTGCACAAGCTATTCCATCTATCTAATGCTCATTTTTATCGCAGAACACCCCCAACACACCGCGGTGCACCATTCAGCTGAAAGTGGTGGGCAGAATGCTTCACAAGACTTGATGAAAACAGCTGGGACAACATGGCTGTGTCTTTCCTTTATGGAGAACTTAACCATCAGTTTTAATGCTTTTCAAGAGCAGTACATGCCAGCTAATGTTAGCATCATCTGCGGCTCAGTCTCCTAATAGATTTCTTTTTCAGTCTTTCATTTTCAATTATGGCTATAAAACATGAAGCCATCATTTTCCCATGATGGGAGGTGTCAGCATATGAGCTGAAAAGTTGTTGTCTGGAGCCAGTTCGGCACATTTTTGAGTGAAAGCAAAGCATCATTACATGATTAGTTGGTTTGTTTATGCTAGTTGAAGGTCAATATAAATTTTGCTGATTAAGAGTCCAAGATCCAAAATAACCTTGACAGAATGGTCTTAAAGAAACTTCAATGTGCTGTGATTTACACTCTGTACGTATGTACAGAAATGACTACAAATGTGGGTAAGCACACAAAGCTTCGACCTCTCTTCCTCTTTTGCTGACAAACACATGGGTCCGTCTTCCTTTTCCCATTATGAGCCATCACAGAGACCAGCAGAGACCTCAAAAACAAACCACTCTGCCTTCTTCGGTGTCTTGTTGCCAGCTGTGTCCCTCTTCCACAAAGAGTGGCGTTGTCCGTCGGGAGGAAACAAATCTAGCCATCAATTCTGCCTGGGCGAAGTCAAGACAGTCCTGTCCAATCAAACCGCAAGTGAAAACCGTGTCAATCCTGCTCTGTGTATTTCACTTGAAAGACCAAGTCGATTTTATGCAAATGAAAGAGTGATGCGGTACAAGAAGCTGCACTTGACCTACATAGCACTTCCACAATTCCTTCCTCAATGCAGAGAAGGAGATCACAGGAAGCTGGAAGCAAGAGGACAGACCTTATTAACCATCACCGCACGAGAATAAAGCAGTGCACTGTGGGTAGAAGAGGGGGAAAACACACAAAGCAGAGTGGTGCTTGTGGAGCGATAAGGGCACAGGAGATTGCTCTGGATGAGGTCCACAATTCAGCTTTCACGTAGCTTTAAAAATCAGAGCAGGCAGCAAGAAAGTGTAGAAAGAGTGACGCGTTTTTGGAAAATTTAAAGGAAGAGTTAATGATGTGTTTCGGTAAAGTTCTCAAGTCCTGACGTACAGGAACATTCTTTTCCAGCCAAGTTCCTCATAAAATGGTTTGGGTTTGTAGGGGGAAAATAAAGTGCTGAAAAAAAAAAAACCCCGATCCCAGACCCAGAATGCTGAGCCGAGGCCGTTCTCGCAGGCTGCTCTCGCATAGAAGCGGCACTGAACAAAAAATTCCACACAAATTATACAGGCCAGGCCGAGCCCCGATGCTTTTGTAATTGCCTACACAGCCCTGCCCAGAAGAGAAAAGAGGAACAAAAAAAATCTGTGCCTTGATGATGACCAAGAAGAGCAGACACACAACAAAAGGGAGAAAGTGTTCGGTTTACGAGGACAAAGGACAGGATGTGTTCACGTCTCATGGCCACGGTCACTGCTGGTCTACATGCACATGAGCACAAAAAGAACGCACTCATTCAGCTAGGTTTCCTGGGTCAGCCTTACTCACAAAAGCCAGCAGCCCAAAGATCTGTCATTATATCGCCATGTTCTGCAGGCGAGCGTCACTCAGACTCACAGAGCAACCCTCAAGTTGATACCAAAACTGAGACGCACATTTACAAGGAAATACGAGGAATAATCTGCTGAAGACATCAACATACCTCCATCTAAAGCCGTGGTGCAAAATGAAAGGGCTGCTGGGTAAAGTGAGTCTGACGCTCATTGTGGACATGTTTCTATTAGCAGTAATCACTTTGTATTCAAACCTGCAAACATTATTACCACAACCATAGCGAATGCTGTCTTCACAAAATAAAGGAAATAAAAAGTTGAGGGGTTATCACCCTGCACATGTTTTCTTTCCATGCAAGCTCACCCGCTAACAACATGAACGATATCTCAGTCTTTTATTTACCGATGACTTTACAAGCATGCAGAAAGAAAGAAAAAAACCTCATCTTTAAAACTTGTTTCTAGTATAAAGCTTCTCCTTCAACTTGAACTCTTTCTTTAACAGCTGGTAGGCATTTTAGAAAGAACAGAGAAACGGTGAAACTTTGAGAGAAAGTTCAAGATCAAGTGGGTGTTTCTTTTTTTTTTTTTTAATTAAATCTGGAGCCCCAAACCCAGTGAGTCTCATTTTTGTCTGTCACTTCCAACAAATTCACACTGCCCATGTAGTCTTTTTAAAGCACACATTTGACAGTCAACTGATTCATAGTAAAAAGGAAACTATGCAATAAGACATGCTTCCATAGGATCTCTGTCTGCTATTAGAGCTGACACACAAACATATCGTGAGAGTATTTGAGCTGAGATGAACTTCTCTTGCATTGAGCATGCTGTAGTGAAACATTTACTTGATCATGAGTCAGATCAGATGTTTCCATAGATCCAGTGTTTGTGAAGGATAGCTCTTTGAGTTATAAACAGCATGTTGGTATTGAGGGGGACGTTTACTGTTCAGTAAGCTGTGTGAAATAAAACACATCAGTTCATATGTTTTTGATAAAGCTCTATGTGCCGACTCGATCAATGACTGATAGTTTTGTCTCAATGCCTAACAATGCTTCTCTAAATACTTATATTTGTAAGCCAAATCATTTTTTATTCAAGTTTTTTTTTGTCTCTGTATGTTGTCAAATACAAGAAGGTCACCTGAACCTGTATAGTGATTAGAAATCTATATGAATAAGAGACAACTCAAATCAATGAAATAAAAAATGTAAAAACTTAATTAAGTATTGCAATACTTAATATTTCAAAAGATTATTTGGTGACATATATCAGTGTATTCCTAAAGGAAACATTAGAAATGTGTTTATTTGTAATTATTCAACCTCAAAATGAATCTGGTAGAATGTAATGATATTGTGTATGTTGTACTACAGTGCATCATGGGAGATTGTCTGCAACCAATCTCCCATGATGCAACAACAGCAAGCCCTGCAAAGAACAAAATGTCAAATAGCTGCGAGCTGACAGTCTGGGGATCAGTCGGTCAATCTTTCCACTCGACAGAATCACGAGTCACCTGAGTTTCTTGCCCTGATTGTAAAAGACTGGTTGGATTTAGAGTTGGAGAGCAGATGATTACAGCAGAGCAGGTCAAGGAAAATGGACTACAGGCCAAAGTCTACGGCTGAGCTACTGCCCACACTGAAGCGCCGCCAAAACACTCGGCTTTAGAGGCTATGTGGGTCTCTGAAGATCACAAAGGGAAGTGTGGTGACATAACTTGAGGCAACCTAAAAGTTCGACGAACGAGACGGGTGAGGGGTGACATTTGATGCCCGGCCTTACGCGACACGCATCTGAACCACCGCTTACTATAAGTGTAGTACTTCAAACTACTAAGACTATTACAGGGACATTTTTACTATGGAAAGTCTCATCCAGCTGTCAGTGTGAATCTATGCTGCTGAAAATGTAAACAGAGGCTCTTAATTGTACAGTCTGACACTGAGGCGATGGCAGCAGATGGAGATATCAAATACTAGCATACAAACAGTCGAGCTGTTTTACTCGTGTAGGTCATACAGAGGCACCAGTGTTCAATAATGTGTGTTTTCTAACTAGCTGTAACTCCTCACAGGAGCTTTAGTAGTAGAAATGAGCGCCACGGGCTGCTGTCAGGAGAGATATAAACACGGCCATGCTGAAAAATAATGTGTGACACTCCAGAGCAGAATGTGAAAGCAGCCTGAGGCATCCAGCAAATTAATTACAAACCCTCTCTGATATCAAATTAATCCTCAACACAGATTTTAAAAAAAAAAGAAAAGAAGAAGAAGCTATTTGCATCAAGACCTTGGCCAATAAAAAACAAGATATCTGATTAGGATTGTAAGATAACTACGATGCCCTCAGAACAAACTTCCAATTTTCCATTTTAATCTAAGAACCAGCGTTAGCAAGTTGTCTTGATTAATACCAGTGTCGAAACCTTTTTTGATACCATGAGTCCTTGGGTAACTTCTTGTTTTAAATTACCAAAGAAAAACAGACTTTGAAACAGTGAAATATGTGAGAAATGTGTCCACATAAAAACATATTGCGCTCTCTTTTCATTGCTGGTGGCAGCTTTTGGTTAAATACGACAAAAGATCGGACGTTGTTTTGAAGCTTCAGTACTTTAGCATTTATTGATTATTAAAATGACAGAGGCTGTATTGTTTTTTTAAAACATGTGATATCAAAAGTATGGAGCTGTCAAACATATTGACAACCTTCATCAGAGCAGATGAATGTTTGAGGTAATTATTATGTTCCTGAGACTTAAGGACAGGTCAGAGCTGGCCCTGATCCCCGAGCCAAATCCTGAGCATTGAATACAGCCTTGATGAGATTGTTCAGTCAATAGGCTTGGAGGGCCACCTAACCCAATAATGCGCTCTGCGACAAATAACATGCCTTTGTGGGACGGCAATTCCACAGGAGAAAAGCCCTGCGTGCTGTTCCAAGTGGCTGTGTAAACACATGCTTTTAATCCGGATCCGTCAGGCCCGAGAGCGGGTCAAGTGATGGGGATGAGTAGCAGACACATTCACTCACAACACTGCACAGGAAAATAACTGGGAGGATTATCCAGGAGTGGAAATATTAGCCTGAATACCCGAGAAGCTCAGGTGACTGGAGTGCACCAGGTTAAAAAAAAAAGAGGAACAATAAAGCAGCAGAGGCACAACATAAAAAGAAAACACTAACAAAGCCTTTCCTGTGTGTGTGTGTGCTAAATTTAGATCAGAGGGAAGTGAAATGATCCCCCTGGGAAGATTTGGCACATGTTACGCATAAGATTTTAAGCACAAAATAATATCCCTACTTAGTGTGCGCTCCAGTGTCTGTTTTTATTTTCAAAAAGGGCTGCAAACCAGCCGCAGAAAATGGATTATTTCCGTTCTGCTGAATCTGTTTTTTTGTGTTATAGATTTCAGGACGATCATTTAGTCTCCTCAATGTCACAAAATCTTTAAAAGAGACGTTGAGAAATGATGATTTTTTTGTTGTTGCTTGTTTGTATTTGACAAGTTAAAACCAGCTGCTCTCAGGGCCTCTTGTTTTATAAATGACTAAAGTTTAAGATAATTAGCCATATGGTTTGAGTAATCAATCAGCTCATCCTTTAGCACCATGCTGTTCGCAAAGTCTGTCAAAAAAAAAAAAAAAGCGACTCATTGGGAGTTTGGATTTTGCGCTCACCTTCTTTCCTGTGGAGCCGGTCTTGGAGAGGCAGGACTTCTCGAGGGAAAGGTACCCACCGATCACCTCAATCTCCTCCACAGCAGGGTAGCGTTTTTTCAGCAGGGACCCCAGCTGAGAGTAGGGGGCCTGTGGAGGCGTGGACCCCGGTGGACCCTCAGCGGAGGCTTCCTGCTGGGGCTCGGGGGAGCTTGGCTGAGCCTCGGGCTCCGGCCTACGTTTAGGTACCACAGTGAAGGTGTTGCCCTTTTTCCTGTTCACTATGGGGCTGGGGACGGGGACTCGCTGTGGGGGCTCCACCTCTATGTCATCTATGTTTGTTACTGGGAGCTGATCCACGGGAAGCTGTTCGGTGACCGTGAGGGACGGGGTAGAAGGAACGGGAGACGGGACGGGAGAGTCTGAGGGAGCCGGCGAATAGGAAGGAGAAAATGGGGGCGAAGACGGAGCTGGTGGAGAGGAGGGCACTGGGGTCAGAGCAGGAGGTGGAGACAATGGTTCCGTGGCTGGAGGAGGAACAGAACTTGTGGCAACAGAAGGAGACAGTTCAGGCTTGGCTGGCCTCACCACCTCTTTCTCCTCCTTCAGTTTATCCTCAACCCTCTTTGAGGGCGTCACGGTGGGCATGGGGGCGTGGGAGTTTGGCACTCCTGGCGTGGGCATCGCCGTCCCTCTGTGGGAAGGGGAAGACCTGACAGGGCTCGACGGCGTCGGGCTGGGGCGCCGCTTGGGGATCACCTGGAAGGAGTTTCGGGACTGCAGACGAAGGTTTGCAAGGGCCCGTGCCTGCAGGTCCCCGTCAGGGATGGTGGAAAGGTCTGGCTTTGGTGATGGACGGATCTCAAAGTCAGGTGCGGAGCGTGACACTTTAGAGAGGGGGCTTGAGGGGGACACGGCACGAGCATGAAGGGTCTCCGGAGAGCATGGCACCTTGGGTTTGGGTGGCACGTCTTCACCCTCACAATCTCTCTCCCTGGTGGGCTTTGTTTGCCCCCTGTCTGGCTCATCTCTTGAGGTGGTAGCTGTTCCACGACCTCCGCTCTCCTGAAACCGCTGTCTGAATGAAGACACAGACTGAGGGGGCGCAGCAGAGCGCTTCGGGCTGCCCAGGTCAGAGACAGCAGTCTGTGGCTTTGGTTTGGAAGACCAGGAACCCTGGAAGACAGGCGACGATGGCTGGCTGCTGCCCGAGCTGCTGACCAATGGGCCGGGCCTGGGCTTTGGCACCAGATCTGGCTGCTGCTTGGACCAGAGTCTTGGCCTGCTGCTGGAACCACAATCCAGGTCAAGCAGGTTCTCTGTGCTGCGGGACTTCTTCTGCAGTTTCCCGTAGTTGCTGTCGAACTTCTGCAGCATCCGGCTCACCCTGCCTTGGCCCTGACCCTGACCCGTCTCGTATGAGGAGACGTCATGATCAGGGCGGCCCAGGGTGCTCAGGTTCTCCTCGCTCTTGCTTAACGTGGTGTCATAAATGACGACTTCCTTGGCTCTTATCTCAGTAACAGCACTCCCTCTCCGGTCCAGGAGGTCATTCAAAGAGCTATAACTACTGACACCGTTTTGCTGCCATTGAGACCCAGTTTTTAACCCTCCAGCTTCCGGAAAGTAATCCGGGTCTGACTCTATGATGATGATGTTCTCTGCGCGGATAGTCCGTATGCCGGGCACACTGCCGTACAGCTCCAGGATGTGCTGCACAGGACGGCCGGTGTTTTCTCGGTCCTGTCGCCTCCTCCGCTCCTTCTCCAGCTTGATGAATGGGTTCTCCTCCAGGGGGCCCAGGCTTTCCTGAAGCACGAGACTCTCATGTCGCTCGTCCTCCCTCGAAAACGTCCTCTCCGGGGCAGCCGGACGAGGCTCTTTGTTGTTCGAGTAATGCTGGCTGGCTGTGGTGATGGTGTAGTTCCGCCCGGACCCGCTGCCTGCTCCGCTGTCACCCTTGGGTACGCTGCCGCTGCTCCCGTTCACATTTCCCGTGCAGTCCCCGTTAACTCGCTGAGGGCCCGCACCGCCGGGACTGGTCTCAGCGGAACCGGCACCCCCAGACCCCCCGCCCTTCGCTTTCCTCCTCTCCAGGATCTCTCGCTTCCAGGCCGGCATCCTCGGGCTCTCTTGCCCGGCCTCTTGGCGCAGGACGCGGACCTCTCCTCCGCCAGACATTTCAGAGGGGTTGTTTAGACGGGATGAAGAGGAGGAGGGAGGAAGGCCCTGAGGCGGTGCGCCGCGGTCCGGTGCGGCTATAAAACCTGTATCCGGATCTGACAGTACCTGCAGCAGCGGCTACCGCACGTTCACAAACATCCCCACCGTCTCTGTTTTCTCCTCTCCTCTCCCTCTCTGTCTGGCTCCTTCTGTCCACACAGTCCCTGAACGCGGCCCCGCCCCTCCGCAGCGGCACGAGCCAATTCGGTAGTTCCGTCCGCTCTCTGATTGGTCATAATGGCGGACAGACACACCCCCTTCCTTCTCCGTAGACCTCTGCTCGTTTATGCAAACCACACCCGGTCCATTGTTGACTGGGCAGGGAAGACCTGTCAGTCAAGTGTTGCGTTCAGGCAACCCACCCCTTCCCTTTTTTTTATACGACACAATCATATACGTCCATTTATCGTTTACAAATGGATTTAAAGATGTGTAGTCAATATGTTATGCACACATGCAGCCATATTAAACTTATATAGTAATTACATTTTTGGGGGGACTTTTTTTATGTTCAAAATAGCCTACTCAAATGCACATATGTTTATTTTTGCATGCTCGGTTTCCTTTCACAAGATGTATCTCTGAACCATTGGTGCTGGAAATGAATCCTGTCGCCCTGACTTGTTTTTGTTTGTTTTGTGTGTCGCGTGCGATAAATAGGACATCTTGTAATGGATGAAGGGCTGACGACGTGTTGATGCCACCTGTCGATAATCCGGCTGCGGTAAACACACGAGCTGAAAAGCACCCTACAGCAAATGAATCAGCAGCACTAAGAGGGCTTTTGTTTAGTTGTGAAGGAGACTGCTGTATCTCATCAAACATTTATCATTGAACCATCATTGAGAAAACAAAGAGCACAATTAATAAAACAATACGCATCTAAAGAGGGGACACAACGTCACCTACCTTAGTTTTTCTCTCTAAATTTAAATTGATATAGAAACTTTACTTGGACAGAGGAGGTCACTTCTTCGGTCAGACCTGGGAATCTGAGTGGTAACTTAAATAAGATGTTGTATTCAATGACCCATCATTTTTGTATGATGTTGAAATGTAGGCTACTTGACGCCGACATTTTGATTCTTTCAGTGTTTGAATAGTTTTAATGTTTAAACTAACACGATTAAAGCATCAAATCACACTGATTTCAGTCTGAGCATCTCGACATGGCTGATTTAAACCTAATAGTTACTTCCATGCATCTCACCAAAGTCTGTAAACTAACAGCACCCACACTGCTGAACATAATGTGATGCACAAGCAAGGAATACTTATGAATTATGATGCGTCACATTTATAAATGAGAAGGTGAAAAACACAAATGGTCTTTTAAATTGTGTTCGATGTACCCATGCAAAAGGCCAGCAGCGCCTCCTTGTGGCCAGAGACCACAACCCTCACTTTACATATTGAGCAGACATTATTGATTAAATGTCGATGGTTTATTTACATTTATATACAGATGACGTGACACTTATGGTGCCCAGACAAGAACATAAATAAGATTTGGTGATTTTTTTAAAAACAAATCAACATGTACATTTTACAGAGAAATTCAAGGGGGGGGGGGGGGGGGGGGGTTTCAAATGAGGCCTTAAATACATGCAGTACATACACAAGGTAGATTCCAACACAGGTCATATACACTACATATTGTACAAATTAACAATTTTGGAGGAAAACATTTGCACACAATTGACTGCTTGTTTATATCACATTTAGCTCCTCGACACAGGGGCGAGACTTCAGAGTTTACAAGTTTTAGAAGCAGCCTCATTGGTGGAAATGACAAATCAAACAATCAGGGGGAATGTATAAGCAGCATTCCCCAAAACAGGCAACACAGTGACAAAAGTTAATGAACCCAACTTAGCTTTGCTGGCAAGTAGTATCTCCGTCTATGAATAGAACTAAACTGTGGAAACGTCCTCCATCCTCTGAACAATCACTGTTGCCCCAAAAGGTGCAGCTGGCAGTACAGCCTTAAGGTTTCATACGCTTTTTAAATGTGTTTTGTGTACATGTGCATAAAAACATAACTCAGATATACGCTTTTCATATGGCTCATTGTCTTCCATTGATAACTAAACACACAACATGTCCCACATACACATTTACTGATCTAATTATTTGCATTCCTAAAAGTATCAAAAACCAACAGCCGTATTTTATCCTGATGAAAAAAAAAATTGAAACAACAGCAGAGTAATTAGTACAATTCTGCAGTGGTAATTAACTTCGATGATGTCTTCAGAATTAACTACAAAGTTCAATGTAGCAGCAGGTACCTGAGAGCATGTAAACACTATATGGCCAAATGAAATGCTCACCGAATCATTCTCCATCCTATACAATCCTGGTTAATATAATCCTCTAAACCCTTCCACTGGCTGCAGGGATTTGCTCCACTTTAGCCACAAGACATGCCACACTGATATTAGGTAATGAAGCCTGACACCACGTCTCTGTTAAAGTTGATTCCACAAGTATTGGATGGGATTACATCCAGGACTCTGCACAAGCTCGATTGATTTCTAGGAGCCTAATTTTAGAAACCTACAATCTAATAAACCTGGCTTTGCCAAGGGAATCGTCTGAAGTATTTCCAGAAAGTATGAAGCAAACTATTGTTTACTGCATTCAGTAGCAGACAGACTTAAATTTATTGAAACCATGGCGTCAGGACTGCTGACAAAACCCCCATCAGAGAACATAAATAACCATATGACGTATGTTTAAAAAAAAAAAACTGACACAGAGCAGATTGTCTATTACTTTAAAAAAAATACTGCATTATTACTGCTGTAAGTGGTGAAAGTTTTGGTTATTATGAAGCTCTTAGGAACACAACTTTTATAAACGTGGCTTCTGGTGAGACATGAAATGTGTTGCAAAATCAAAATTTGCACAATGCCGTTAGTAAAAAAATAAAAATAATAAAAAGCTGGCAATGAGCCAAAGAAAAAAAAAAAACCCTGGTAGACCATTGTTATGTTCTCTATCTCTTATGACTGATGAAGATAGCTCTCTTCTACTGCATCGTAGGTGAAGTGAAAGCACAACAAATAACTTGCTCGCCTCAGTTGACGCGGCATGCTCGTATCATCAGCAGCTGCAGCAGAATGAACAGGGGGGAAACGATGAGGCCAAACCACAGGTCTCTTGCTTGTTCCTGATCTGCCAGTTTTTGGCACAGCAAAACCTCGCACACCAACTTCAAGCTGAGCACCGTCAGCACCCAGAGGAGCCGTAGCACTGCCAGACGCTTCTCATTCTCCTGGTAGAGGCGGATGGACACGATAGCTGTGAAGTAGGTGCTGAGCCCGTCGGCGGCAAACAGCGGAACGAACACCAGCCACCAGCTCACCGAGGGCGTTAACATGTCAGCTCGCAGAGCAACCAGCATACTGAAAACCAGCAGAGCCAGCAGGTGCAGGAAGAGTTCAAAGGTGGCGAAGCCCAGCCACTGGACCAGCTCCCTAAGGGAGAAGAGCATGACTGAGGACAGCAGCAGGGTCTTTAACCGAGGACGGACTCACTGAGGACAACCTCCAGAGAAAGGGTGGAGGGGAGGAGTCACCACTTCAGTCCAGACAGGAGTGCTGAGGTGCTGCTGAGGTGCTGCAGAGCTGAGCCGCTTCACTTCCTACATCTTCAGATCTGACTGATGATTTAGGGAGAGACTGCAGGGAGTCATTCCAGTCCGAGTGTGCTTGGAAACCCCCCCTGCTGGATGATAAAGCAAGAGATGTCCTGTGAGAAGAAAGATCATGGAGGTTACACGTAACACTGTGATTGTAAAAACAGACAGACCCACACATTAGACTGGAAGAAGAACTCTAACTACATGAAGACCAATCTAGCAGGCAGGGATTCAAACCTTCAAACACCGACGTGTCAGTGCAGTGGCAGCTCATGTTTTAGCTTGATAAGCTTCCCTAAAGTGCCCTCTCATACGAGTGGATGAAACAGTGTATTATTAATGATTCAGGTCCAACAACATGTAGCCTGCTAGCAATGCAAGCTAACAACACACACCCAGAGATTAAAATAGTCCATACTGTTAACAACGCAACGCAAGAAAAAGATTATATAAATCTATTTAACATTGCTGGTAATAATGACTTTACCTTAATGAGTTGGAGGCATCGTCCCCTTCATCTAATGAGGAGCGAAACTAAGGAGCCGATAGCATCGTAATAGCTTCCGGTTTTTCTTCTTCGCTTTCCGTTTGATGGCGGAAGGCGCTTAGCTTTCTGCTGCGTTACCGCCACCTACTGTGTTGGAGTTTGTCTGTCCAGGGTTTAAAAACCCCTTAATTACAACAAAAACACTAAGATATGTTGATTAACCGAGTTTCTATTAAATAATGAATTAATCTTCCTATTCCAACCTGAAGTATGAAACAGCTCCTCATCTACAAACTTCCTGATATCCCATTCTAGTGTATCTTCTTTCTCTGGATTATTCATGGTGATGTATAACATATGGATCCCTATACCCCTTTGTAAGAATATATATATATATATATATTAACAATATTTTGTTAAAGATAATTTACTAGATGTGAAAGCTGCGTTTCGTAAAACATGCAAAAACTTTAAACCTTTTTTATTATCACAGAATTGCAAGACAGATTAGCGTTGACTCTGTTTTGATATATAACCATCATCTATTGAATCATTTTGTCTTCTATATGTCTCTAATTTTATATGCCTGGGATGAAATTTATTCAGTGGCATGTCTGAAAAAAGAAATATTGTCAAATAAAACCCCCTCTATCTTATTTTGTTTAACTTCCGGTTCTTTTTTGCAGGTTCTTTTTTTATGCTCTTCAAGATTTGCAGGCAATGTCCTTTTTTACATAATTTAAATATTGATCTGTAAAAAACATACCAAAAAATATAGATTACTTATTGTTTTTATTTCTCAAATAACTAGACCACTTTGCAAACCAGTTATTTCATCAGATTGGAATTAGATTAATTGGATATAGACAAATGGCCACAAACATTGAATACAGCCACATTCAAGTTTAATTTTAGTGTCTCCAATTAATCTCGCGAGCATGTCTTTAGACTGTGGGAGGAAACCAAAGTACTCGGAGAAAACCCACGCATGCACAGCGAGAATATGTAAAGTCCACACAGAGAGGCTCCTGTCAGAAGTCTTAGGGAGGTAAGGCACAGCAGTCAAGGGAAGGCTCTATGCGAGCCAGGGATGGCAGCTGAGCTCCTCCAGAGATGGACGTAGATCAGGGTTTTTGTTGAGGCAGAGTTGCAGCAGGTCCTGGCAACTTGGCGACAAATCCTTCCTGATTGTCATTTTGCCGTCAAGAAAACTTGGGGTCTCAAAGCGATCGCTCCAGTGCAGTATGTCATACAGTACCACCCCAATTTGCCACACTGTAGTGGGTATGGCCCTGTAGGTGTTGCTCTGGTACCACTCTGGCGGGGTGTGGTCATAGGTGCCCCAAAAGATTTTGTAGGATGACTTTTTGGAAAGGCAGCTGATCCCAAAGTCGATAATCCTGACACGTGGAGAGTCGGTGCTGGTTTCAATCAGGATGTTTTCTGCCTTGATGTCTCGGTGGAAGACTTTCTTTGACTGAAGCTCTTTTGCTGCCTCTATCAGTTGTCTTAAGATTAATTTGTTCTCCTCCTCTGGCAGGGACCTGTTGTTGACCTCCATGTAATCAAATAGGTCAACTGCAGGCACGGGACGCTCCAGGACCAGGATGAGCTCCTGTTCCAGATCGTAGTAGTCGAGCAGGGAAACAGCAGCAGATTGACCAGCTTTTTTTCCATGGGACAGCTTAAGCATTATAGCCACCTCCAGAGGAAGCATCTTCTTGTTCTTCTTGTCACTTTCAAAGAAGACATTTTCCCTGGGGATATGCTTAATAGCCACTGGGACATGATCCTCTCTCCTGAAGCCAGCATAAACAGAGGCGTTACCTCCAGCTCCCAGTTTGTCCAGTTGCAGGTACTTTGTCTCAAACGCTTGTCTGCTGGTTTCCCCAGTGGTTGCAGTTGTTTTCTTATCCTTCTTGGAAGCTTCCAATGAGGATATGACAGCTTTCACACAACTATCTTCCTGTTCACAGACTTTCAATTTCTTTCTGGGTCCATGATTTTCTTCAGGAAGTTTCCTCTTCACCGTAGTGAAGTCCTCTAAGACCACAGGATCAGAGATCTTCAGCCTCTTTCTGATGCCTCCATCTTCTACCTTGGAAGCCTTTCTCTTTCTGGTTTTTTGGCCTGCATAGCCAGACATATAGACCCTCAATTTCTGTATAATGCCAGAACCATTCTTGTGAGAGTTCACTGACATCCGAGCAGATGGAGGATGAACAGTTGTAGACATTGTGGAAACCGATTCAGAGTCAAAAGAGCTCATGTTGAAGTCGTTTGGGGTTTGAACACAGTGAGCTGACACGAACGACAACAGTAACACTTGTGAATATTGTTTGTCTGTGAGTTAAACTTTAAGATCAAAGCCTGGAATCTTCGAATATGCTTTGATTATGAGGTCATAAAACACTCTTAATATTCTAGAATGGTGCTGACTGTTTGTGTGTGTTTTTAAGGTTAATAAAGTTGTACAAAACAATTTAAATATTCTTAATGACTATAACTCATTTTGTATTTCTTAAATTATCTTTTTTTATTCATCTTATTTTTTTCAATCCTAATGAAATCAAAATTAAATGTTGGATACCAGGGTGGATGCAATGTTTGCACCAGACAAATATTCTTACATTGCCCCCAGCTGGACCCCCTGCCGTTTGCAATCTGTACACTAAACATAAAGTTAATTATTCGCACTAGTACAGAGAGTCAAAGGAATGATACAAAATAACATCATGTGACACGATGTAATCGTTGCAACGAAATGGACCCGAAATGCCAACCTTCACAATGACATTGGAGCGATCCCACAACAAAAATATTTTAGGTGTGTACACAGCTTTATGAGCAGATTGACGTTTTAAATCTTATGTTGAAATACGGTCAGTAGGTGGCAGAAATACTCCATCATACAGCCCGAACAGTTGACAGAGACAACTGATTCCCAATTATTTAAATCGAAACGTTTTCAGGAGTTCTCTGTCTTAGAGTAACCATATTGCAATAGTTTACAACTTTCCCATTTCTCTACCAAAACTAATAGTGCTCCTTTAAAGTTTAGATTTAAATAAATAACTTAAGGATTTGTTTTGCTTTAAGGAATATTGCGATGTAGTTTTTAATATTAATATCTGCATTTAACAGTTTCACCTATAATAGTTTTGAAGTTAGTGGGCGTTTTATATTTAAGTGCACTGTTGTTCACTTAATGCTCTGTGTACCTTTGAATTTCCCCCGGGGACAAATCAAGTTTTTGAATTGAGTAATTAGCGCTTTTTCCCCTGATACGGGGTGCGTTTAGTCATGGCCTATAGACTACCCTCAAGTAGGTTTACAAACTGTTGGAGCCAAACTATGTGTTGCATATTTTCTTTGTTTATATATGCAGTCCCTTTACTGGGCACTATGGGGAGCCTGGGGAAGTGTTTTTTAATGAGGGCTCCAGGTGAGGTGGACAGGTGTGTGAATGAGAGCAAAACGTTTTTCCACCGTGTCAGCCTGTGAAGAGAAGGAGAAAGTGAGTTTATTTAATTCCAATGGACGCTAGTGGTTCGTCTTATTTGTTTTGTTTGTTTTGATAATTTTTTCAAGTTGAACAATAAATGGATGAATATAACCAAAAGTACATCAACAGCCTTTTTATGTTTTTTAAGAGCTGAGCACGCGTTTGAAAACAGCGTCCACATTCAACACCAAAGTGGCCTTTCTTAACATAATAAGATTTGTTAAAATTGGTCACTACAGCAACAGTGAATTGACTTTGAGTGCAATTATTAGAACAAAAAGACTTGCGTTGAATTCACAGTTACTGTAAGACATTCAAAGCTTTACATATGAGCCAGGCAGCTAGGTGTGATTCATATTTATGATCTAATTCTCCTTTATGAGCTATTCAACAGAAGCACAAGATTTGCAGGCAGTGTCCTTTTCTACATATTTTAAATATTGATCTGTAAAAAACATACCAACAAAACATAGATTACTTCTTGTTTTTATTTCTCAAATAACGAGCCCATTTTGCAAACCAGTTATTTCATCAGATTGGATTTAGATTCATTGGATATAGACAAATCTCCACAAGCATTGAATACAGCCACATTCAAGTTTAATTTTAGTGTCTCCAATTAATCTCGCGAGCATGTCTTTAGACTGTGGGAGGAAACCAAAGTACTCGGAGAAAACCCACGCATGCACAGCGAGAACATGTAAACTCCACGCAGAGAGGCTCCTGTCAGAAGTCTTAGGGAGGTAAGGCGCAGCAGTCAAGGGAAGGCTCTATGCGAGCCAGGGATGGCAGCTGAGCTCCTCCAGAGATGGACGTAGATCAGGGTTTTTGTTGAGGCAGAGTTGCAGCAGGTCCTGGCAACTTGGCGACAAATCCTTCCTGATTGTCATTTTGCCGTCAAGAAAACTTGGGGTCTCAAAACGATCGCTCCAGTGCAGTATGTCATACAGTACCACCCCAATTTGCCACACTGTAGTGGGTATGGCCCTGTAGGTGTTGCTCTGGTACCACTCTGGCGGGGTGTGGTCATAGGTGCCCCAAAAGATTTTGTAGGATGACTTTTTGGAAAGGCAGCTGATCCCAAAGTCGATAATCCTGACACGTGGAGAGTCAGTGCTGGTTTCAATCAGGATGTTTTCTGCCTTGATGTCTCGGTGGAAGACTTTCTTTGACTGAAGCTCTTTTGCTGCCTCTATCAGTTGTCTTAAGATTAATTTGTTCTCCTCCTCTGGCAGGGACCTGTTGTTGACCTCCATGTAATCAAATAGGTCAACTGCAGGCACGGGACGCTCCAGGACCAGGATGAGCTCCTGTTCCAGATCGTAGTAGTCGAGCAGGGAAACAGCAGCAGATTGACCAGCTTTTTTTCCATGGGACAGCTTAAGCATTATAGCCACCTCCAGAGGAAGCATCTTCTTGTTCTTCTTGTCACTTTCAAAGAAGACATTTTCCCTGGGGATATGCTTAATAGCCACTGGGACATGATCCTCTCTCCTGAAGCCAGCATAAACAGAGGCGTTACCTCCAGCTCCCAGTTTGTCCAGTTGCAGGTACTTTGTCTCAAACGCTTGTCTGCTGGTTTCCCCAGTGGTTGCAGTTGTCTTCTTTTCCTTCTTGGAAGCTTCCAATGAGGATATGACAGCTTTCACACAACTATCTTCCTGTTCACAGACTTTCAATTTCTTTCTGGGTCCATGATTTTCTTCAGGAAGTTTCCTCTTCACCGTAGTGAAGTCCTCTAAGACCACAGGATCAGAGATCTTCAGCCTCTTTCTGATGCCTCCATCTTCTACCTTGGAAGCCTTTCTCTTTCTGGTTTTTTGGTCTGCATAGCCAGACATATAGACCCTCAATTTCTGTATAATGCCAGAACCATTCTTGTGAGAGTTCACTGACATCCGAGCAGATGGAGGATGAACAGTTGTAGACATTGTGGAAACCGATTCAGAGTCAAAAGAGCTCATGTTGAAGTCGTTTGGGGTTTGAACACAGTGAGCTGACAAGAACGACAACAGTAACACTTGTGAATATTGTTTGTCTGTGAGTTAAACTTTAAGATCAAAGCCTGGAATCTTCGAATATGCTTTGATTATGAGGTCATAAAACACTCTTAATATTCTAGAATGGTGCTGACTGTTTGTGTGTGTTTTTAAGGTTAATAAAGTTGTACAAAACAATTTATATATTCTTAATGACTATAACTCATTTTGTATTTCTTAAATTATCTTATTTTATTCATCTTATTTTTTTCAATCCTAATGAAATCAAAATTAAATGTTGGATACCAGGGTGGATGCAATGTTTGCACCAGACAAATATTCTTACATTGCCCCCAGCTGGACCCCCTGCCGTTTGCAATCTGTACACTAAACATAAAGTTAATTATTCGCACTAGTACAGAGAGTCAAAGGAATGATACAAAATAACATCATGTGACACGATGTAATCGTTGCAACGAAATGGACCCGAAATGCCAACCTTCACAATGACATTGGAGCGATCCCACAACAAAAATATTTTAGGTGTGTACACAGCTTTATGAGCAGATTGACGTTTTAAATCTTATGTTGAAATACGGTCAGTAGGTGGCAGAAATACTCCATCATACAGCCCGAACAGTTGACAGAGACAACTGATTCCCAATTATTTAAATCGAAACGTTTTCAGGAGTTCTCTGTCTTAGAGTAACCATATTGCAATAGTTTACAACTTTCCCATTTCTCTACCAAAACTAATAGTGCTCCTTTAAAGTTTAGATTTAAATAAATAACTTAAGGATTTGTTTTGCTTTAAGGAATATTGCGATGTAGTTTTTAATATTAATATCTGCATTTAACAGTTTCACCTATAATAGTTTTGAAGTTAGTGGGCGTTTTATATTTAAGTGCACTGTTGTTCACTTAATGCTCTGTGTACCTTTGAATTTCCCCCGGGGACAAATCAAGTTTTTGAATTGAGTAATTAGCGCTTTTTCCCCTGATACGGGGTGCGTTTAGTCATGGCCTATAGACTACCCTCAAGTAGGTTTACAAACTGTTGGAGCCAAACTATGTGTTGCATATTTTCTTTGTTTATATATGCAGTCCCTTTACTGGGCACTATGGGGAGCCTGGGGAAGTGTTTTTTAATGAGGGCTCCAGGTGAGGTGGACAGGTGTGTGAATGAGAGCAAAACGTTTTTCCACCGTGTCAGCCTGTGAAGAGAAGGAGAAAGTGAGTTTATTTAATTCCAATGGACGCTAGTGGTTCGTCTTATTTGTTTTGTTTGTTTTGATAATTTTTTCAAGTTGAACAATAAATGGATGAATATAACCAAAAGTACATCAACAGCCTTTTTATGTTTTTTAAGAGCTGAGCACGCGTTTGAAAACAGCGTCCACATTCAACACCAAAGTGGCCTTTCTTAACATAATAAGATTTGTTAAAATTGGTCACTACAGCAACAGTGAATTGACTTTGAGTGCAATTATTAGAACAAAAAGACTTGCGTTGAATTCACAGTTACTGTAAGACATTCAAAGCTTTACATATGAGCCAGGCAGCTAGGTGTGATTCATATTTATGATCTAATTCTCCTTTATGAGCTATTCAACAGAAGCACAAGATTTGCAGGCAGTGTCCTTTTCTACATATTTTAAATATTGATCTGTAAAAAACATACCAACAAAACATAGATTACTTCTTGTTTTTATTTCTCAAATAACGAGCCCATTTTGCAAACCAGTTATTTCATCAGATTGGATTTAGATTCATTGGATATAGACAAATCTCCACAAGCATTGAATACAGCCACATTCAAGTTTAATTTTAGTGTCTCCAATTAATCTCGCGAGCATGTCTTTAGACTGTGGGAGGAAACCAAAGTACTCGGAGAAAACCCACGCATGCACAGCGAGAACATGTAAACTCCACGCAGAGAGGCTCCTGTCAGAAGTCTTAGGGAGGTAAGGCACAGCAGTCAAGGGAAGGCTCTATGCGAGCCAGGGATGGCAGCTGAGCTCCTCCAGAGATGGACGTAGATCAGGGTTTTTGTTGAGGCAGAGTTGCAGCAGGTCCTGGCAACTTGGCGACAAATCCTTCCTGATTGTCATTTTGCCGTCAAGAAAACTTGGGGTCTCAAAACGATCGCTCCAGTGCAGTATGTCATACAGTACCACCCCAATTTGCCACACTGTAGTGGGTATGGCCCTGTAGGTGTTGCTCTGGTACCACTCTGGCGGGGTGTGGTCATAGGTGCCCCAAAAGATTTTGTAGGATGACTTTTTGGAAAGGCAGCTGATCCCAAAGTCGATAATCCTGACACGTGGAGAGTCAGTGCTGGTTTCAATCAGGATGTTTTCTGCCTTGATGTCTCGGTGGAAGACTTTCTTTGACTGAAGCTCTTTTGCTGCCTCTATCAGTTGTCTTAAGATTAATTTGTTCTCCTCCTCTGGCAGGGACCTGTTGTTGACCTCCATGTAATCAAATAGGTCAACTGCAGGCACGGGACGCTCCAGGACCAGGATGAGCTCCTGTTCCAGATCGTAGTAGTCGAGCAGGGAAACAGCAGCAGATTGACCAGCTTTTTTTCCATGGGACAGCTTAAGCATTATAGCCACCTCCAGAGGAAGCATCTTCTTGTTCTTCTTGTCACTTTCAAAGAAGACATTTTCCCTGGGGATATGCTTAATAGCCACTGGGACATGATCCTCTCTCCTGAAGCCAGCATAAACAGAGGCGTTACCTCCAGCTCCCAGTTTGTCCAGTTGCAGGTACTTTGTCTCAAACGCTTGTCTGCTGGTTTCCCCAGTGGTTGCAGTTGTCTTCTTTTCCTTCTTGGAAGCTTCCAATGAGGATATGACGGCTTTCACACAACTATCTTCCTGTTCACAGACTTTCAATTTCTTTCTGGGTCCATGATTTTCTTCAGGAAGTTTCCTCTTCACCGTAGTGAAGTCCTCTAAGACCACAGGATCAGAGATCTTCAGCCTCTTTCTGATGCCTCCATCTTCTACCTTGGAAGCCTTTCTCTTTCTGGTTTTTTGGTCTGCATAGCCAGACATATAGACCCTCAATTTCTGTATAATGCCAGAACCATTCTTGTGAGAGTTCACTGACATCCGAGCAGATGGAGGATGAACAGTTGTAGACATTGTGGAAACCGATTCAGAGTCAAAAGAGCTCATGTTGAAGTCGTTTGGGGTTTGAACACAGTGAGCTGACAAGAACGACAACAGTAACACTTGTGAATATTGTTTGTCTGTGAGTTAAACTTTAAGATCAAAGCCTGGAATCTTCGAATATGCTTTGATTATGAGGTCATAAAACACTCTTAATATTCTAGAATGGTGCTGACTGTTTGTGTGTGTTTTTAAGGTTAATAAAGTTGTACAAAACAATTTATATATTCTTAATGACTATAACTCATTTTGTATTTCTTAAATTATCTTTTTTTATTCATCTTATTTTTTTCAATCCTAATGAAATCAAAATTAAATGTTGGATACCAGGGTGGATGCAATGTTTGCACCAGACAAATATTCTTACATTGCCCCCAGCTGGACCCCCTGCCGTTTGCAATCTGTACACTAAACATAAAGTTAATTATTCGCACTAGTACAGAGAGTCAAAGGAATGATACAAAATAACATCATGTGACACGATGTAATCGTTGCAACGAAATGGACCCGAAATGCCAACCTTCACAATGACATTGGAGCGATCCCACAACAAAAATATTTTAGGTGTGTACACAGCTTTATGAGCAGATTGACGTTTTAAATCTTATGTTGAAATACGGTCAGTAGGTGGCAGAAATACTCCATCATACAGCCCGAACAGTTGACAGAGACAACTGATTCCCAATTATTTAAATCGAAACGTTTTCAGGAGTTCTCTGTCTTAGAGTAACCATATTGCAATAGTTTACAACTTTCCCATTTCTCTACCAAAACTAATAGTGCTCCTTTAAAGTTTAGATTTAAATAAATAACTTAAGGATTTGTTTTGCTTTAAGGAATATTGCGATGTAGTTTTTAATATTAATATCTGCATTTAACAGTTTCACCTATAATAGTTTTGAAGTTAGTGGGCGTTTTATATTTAAGTGCACTGTTGTTCACTTAATGCTCTGTGTACCTTTGAATTTCCCCCGGGGACAAATCAAGTTTTTGAATTGAGTAATTAGCGCTTTTTCCCCTGATACGGGGTGCGTTTAGTCATGGCCTATAGACTACCCTCAAGTAGGTTTACAAACTGTTGGAGCCAAACTATGTGTTGCATATTTTCTTTGTTTATATATGCAGTCCCTTTACTGGGCACTATGGGGAGCCTGGGGAAGTGTTTTTTAATGAGGGCTCCAGGTGAGGTGGACAGGTGTGTGAATGAGAGCAAAACGTTTTTCCACCGTGTCAGCCTGTGAAGAGAAGGAGAAAGTGAGTTTATTTAATTCCAATGGACGCTAGTGGTTCGTCTTATTTGTTTTGTTTGTTTTGATAATTTTTTCAAGTTGAACAATAAATGGATGAATATAACCAAAAGTACATCAACAGCCTTTTTATGTTTTTTAAGAGCTGAGCACGCGTTTGAAAACAGCGTCCACATTCAACACCAAAGTGGCCTTTCTTAACATAATAAGATTTGTTAAAATTGGTCACTACAGCAACAGTGAATTGACTTTGAGTGCAATTATTAGAACAAAAAGACTTGCGTTGAATTCACAGTTACTGTAAGACATTCAAAGCTTTACATATGAGCCAGGCAGCTAGGTGTGATTCATATTTATGATCTAATTCTCCTTTATGAGCTATTCAACAGAAGCACAAGATTTGCAGGCAATGTCCTTTTCTACATATTTTAAATATTGATCTGTAAAAAACATACCAACAAAACATAGATTACTTCTTGTTTTTATTTCTCAAATAACGAGCCCATTTTGCAAACCAGTTATTTCATCAGATTGGATTTAGATTCATTGGATATAGACAAATCTCCACAAGCATTGAATACAGCCACATTCAAGTTTAATTTTAGTGTCTCCAATTAATCTCGCGAGCATGTCTTTAGACTGTGGGAGGAAACCAAAGTACTCGGAGAAAACCCACGCATGCACAGCGAGAACATGTAAACTCCACGCAGAGAGGCTCCTGTCAGAAGTCTTAGGGAGGTAAGGCACAGCAGTCAAGGGAAGGCTCTATGCGAGCCAGGGATGGCAGCTGAGCTCCTCCAGAGATGGACGTAGATCAGGGTTTTTGTTGAGACAGAGTTGCAGCAGGTCCTGGCAACTTGGCGACAAATCCTTCCTGATTGTCATTTTGCCGTCAAGAAAACTTGGGGTCTCAAAGCGATCGCTCCAGTGCAGTATGTCATACAGTACCACCCCAATTTGCCACACTGTAGTGGGTATGGCCCTGTAGGTGTTGCTCTGGTACCACTCTGGCGGGGTGTGGTCATAGGTGCCCCAAAAGATTTTGTAGGATGACTTTTTGGAAAGGCAGCTGATCCCAAAGTCGATAATCCTGACACGTGGAGAGTCAGTGCTGGTTTCAATCAGGATGTTTTCTGCCTTGATGTCTCGGTGGAAGACTTTCTTTGACTGAAGCTCTTTTGCTGCCTCTATCAGTTGTCTTAAGATTAATTTGTTCTCCTCCTCTGGCAGGGACCTGTTGTTGACCTCCATGTAATCAAATAGGTCAACTGCAGGCACGGGACGCTCCAGGACCAGGATGAGCTCCTGTTCCAGATCGTAGTAGTCGAGCAGGGAAACAGCAGCAGATTGACCAGCTTTTTTTCCATGGGACAGCTTAAGCATTATAGCCACCTCCAGAGGAAGCATCTTCTTGTTCTTCTTGTCACTTTCAAAGAAGACATTTTCCCTGGGGATATGCTTAATAGCCACTGGGACATGATCCTCTCTCCTGAAGCCAGCATAAACAGAGGCGTTACCTCCAGCTCCCAGTTTGTCCAGTTGCAGGTACTTTGTCTCAAACGCTTGTCTGCTGGTTTCCCCAGTGGTTGCAGTTGTTTTCTTTTCCTTCTTGGAAGCTTCCAATGAGGATATGACGGCTTTCACACAACTATCTTCCTGTTCACAGACTTTCAATTTCTTTCTGGGTCCATGATTTTCTTCAGGAAGTTTCCTCTTCACCGTAGTGAAGTCCTCTAAGACCACAGGATCAGAGATCTTCAGCCTCTTTCTGATGCCTCCATCTTCTACCTTGGAAGCCTTTCTCTTTCTGGTTTTTTGGTCTGCATAGCCAGACATATAGACCCTCAATTTCTGTATAATGCCAGAACCATTCTTGTGAGAGTTCACTGACATCCGAGCAGATGGAGGATGAACAGTTGTAGACATTGTGGAAACCGATTCAGAGTCAAAAGAGCTCATGTTGAAGTCGTTTGGGGTTTGAACACAGTGAGCTGACACGAACGACAACAGTAACACTTGTGAATATTGTTTGTCTGTGAGTTAAACTTTAAGATCAAAGCCTGGAATCTTCGAATATGCTTTGATTATGAGGTCATAAAACACTCTTAATATTCTAGAATGGTGCTGACTGTTTGTGTGTGTTTTTAAGGTTAATAAAGTTGTACAAAACAATTTATATATTCTTAATGACTATAACTCATTTTGTATTTCTTAAATTATCTTATTTTATTCATCTTATTTTTTTCAATCCTAATGAAATCAAAATTAAATGTTGGATACCAGGGTGGATGCAATGTTTGCACCAGACAAATATTCTTACATTGCCCCCAGCTGGACCCCCTGCCGTTTGCAATCTGTACACTAAACATAAAGTTAATTATTCGCACTAGTACAGAGAGTCAAAGGAATGATACAAAATAACATCATGTGACACGATGTAATCGTTGCAACGAAATGGACCCGAAATGCCAACCTTCACAATGACATTGGAGCGATCCCACAACAAAAATATTTTAGGTGTGTACACAGCTTTATGAGCAGATTGACGTTTTAAATCTTATGTTGAAATACGGTCAGTAGGTGGCAGAAATACTCCATCATACAGCCCGAACAGTTGACAGAGACAACTGATTCCCAATTATTTAAATCGAAACGTTTTCAGGAGTTCTCTGTCTTAGAGTAACCATATTGCAATAGTTTACAACTTTCCCATTTCTCTACCAAAACTAATAGTGCTCCTTTAAAGTTTAGATTTAAATAAATAACTTAAGGATTTGTTTTGCTTTAAGGAATATTGCGATGTAGTTTTTAATATTAATATCTGCATTTAACAGTTTCACCTATAATAGTTTTGAAGTTAGTGGGCGTTTTATATTTAAGTGCACTGTTGTTCACTTAATGCTCTGTGTACCTTTGAATTTCCCCCGGGGACAAATCAAGTTTTTGAATTGAGTAATTAGCGCTTTTTCCCCTGATACGGGGTGCGTTTAGTCATGGCCTATAGACTACCCTCAAGTAGGTTTACAAAGTGTTGGAGCCAAACTATGTGTTGCATATTTTCTTTGTTTATATATGCAGTCCCTTTACTGGGCACTATGGGGAGCCTGGGGAAGTGTTTTTTAATGAGGGCTCCAGGTGAGGTGGACAGGTGTGTGAATGAGAGCAAAAAGTTTTTCCACCGTGTCAGCCTGTGAAGAGAAGGAGAAAGTGAGTTTATTTCATTCCAATGGACGCTAGTGGTTCGTCTTATTTATTTTGTTTGTTTTGATAATTTTTTCAAGTTGAACAATAAATGGATGAATATAACCAAAAGTACATCAACAGCCTTTTTATGTTTTTTAAGAGCTGAGCACGCGTTTGAAAACAGCGTCCACATTCAACACCAAAGTGGCCTTTCTTAACATCATAAGATTTGTTAAAATTGGTCACTACAGCAACAGTGAATTGACTTTGAGTGCAATTATTAGAACAAAAAGACTTGCGTTGAATTCACAGTTACTGTAAGACATTCAAAGCTTTACATATGAGCCAGGCAGCTAGGTGTGATTCATATTTATGATCTAATTCTCCTTTATGAGCTATTCAACAGAAGCACAAGATTTGCAGGCAGTGTCCTTTTCTACATATTTTAAATATTGATCTGTAAAAAACATACCAACAAAACATAGATTACTTATTGTTTTTATTTCTCAAATAACTAGACCATTTTGCAAACCAGTTATTTCATCAGATTGGATTTAGATTCATTGGATATAGACAAATCTCCACAAGCATTGAATACAGCCACATTCAAGTTTAATTTTAGTGTCTCCAATTAATCTCGCGAGCATGTCTTTAGACTGTGGGAGGAAACCGAAGTACTCGGAGAAAACCCACGCATGCACAGCGAGAACATGTAAAGTCCACACAGAGAGGCTCCTGTCAGAAGTCTTAGGGAGGTAAGGCGCAGCAGTCAAGGGAAGGCTCTATGCGAGCCAGGGATGGCAGCTGAGCTCCTCCAGTGATGGACGTAGATCAGGGTTTTTGTTGAGACAGAGTTGCAGCAGGTCCTGGCAGCTTGGCGACAAATCCTTCCTGATTGTCATTTTGCCGTCAAGAAAACTTGGGGTCTCAAAGCGATCGCTCCAGTGCAGTATGTCATACAGTACCACCCCAATTTGCCACACTGTAGTGGGTATGGCCCTGTAGGTGTTGCTCTGGTACCACTCTGGCGGGGTGTGGTCATAGGTGCCCCAAAAGATTTTGTAGGATGACTTTTTGGAAAGGCAGCTGATCCCAAAGTCGATAATCCTGACACGTGGAGAGTCAGTGCTGGTTTCAATCAGGATGTTTTCTGCCTTGATGTCTCGGTGGAAGACTTTCTTTGACTGAAGCTCTTTTGCTGCCTCTATCAGTTGTCTTAAGATTAATTTGTTCTCCTCCTCTGGCAGGGACCTGTTGTTGACCTCCATGTAATCAAATAGGTCAACTGCAGGCACGGGACGCTCCAGGACCAGGATGAGCTCCTGTTCCAGATCGTAGTAGTCGAGCAGGGAAACAGCAGCAGATTGACCAGCTTTTTTTCCATGGGACAGCTTAAGCATTATAGCCACCTCCAGAGGAAGCATCTTCTTGTTCTTCTTGTCACTTTCAAAGAAGACATTTTCCCTGGGGATATGCTTAATAGCCACTGGGACATGATCCTCTCTCCTGAAGCCAGCATAAACAGAGGCGTTACCTCCAGCTCCCAGTTTGTCCAGTTGCAGGTACTTTGTCTCAAACGCTTGTCTGCTGGTTTCCCCAGTGGTTGCAGTTGTCTTCTTTTCCTTCTTGGAAGCTTCCAATGAGGATATGACGGCTTTCACACAACTATCTTCCTGTTCACAGACTTTCAATTTCTTTCTGGGTCCATGATTTTCTTCAGGAAGTTTCCTCTTCACCGTAGTGAAGTCCTCTAAGACCACAGGATCAGAGATCTTCAGCCTCTTTCTGATGCCTCCATCTTCTACCTTGGAAGCCTTTCTCTTTCTGGTTTTTTGGTCTGCATAGCCAGACATATAGACCCTCAATTTCTGTATAATGCCAGAACCATTCTTGTGAGAGTTCACTGACATCCGAGCAGATGGAGGATGAACAGTTGTAGACATTGTGGAAACCGATTCAGAGTCAAAAGAGCTCATGTTGAAGTCGTTTGGGGTTTGAACACAGTGAGCTGACAAGAACGACAACAGTAACACTTGTGAATATTGTTTGTCTGTGAGTTAAACTTTAAGATCAAAGCCTGGAATCTTCGAATATGCTTTGATTATGAGGTCATAAAACACTCTTAATATTCTAGAATGGTGCTGACTGTTTGTGTGTGTTTTTAAGGTTAATAAAGTTGTACAAAACAATTTATATATTCTTAATGACTATAACTCATTTTGTATTTCTTAAATTATCTTTTTTTATTCATCTTATTTTTTTCAATCCTAATGAAATCAAAATTAAATGTTGGATACCAGGGTGGATGCAATGTTTGCACCAGACAAATATTCTTACATTGCCCCCAGCTGGACCCCCTGCCGTTTGCAATCTGTACACTAAACATAAAGTTAATTATTCGCACTAGTACAGAGAGTCAAAGGAATGATACAAAATAACATCATGTGACACGATGTAATCGTTGCAACGAAATGGACCCGAAATGCCAACCTTCACAATGACATTGGAGCGATCCCACAACAAAAATATTTTAGGTGTGTACACAGCTTTATGAGCAGATTGACGTTTTAAATCTTATGTTGAAATACGGTCAGTAGGTGGCAGAAATACTCCATCATACAGCCCGAACAGTTGACAGAGACAACTGATTCCCAATTATTTAAATCGAAACGTTTTCAGGAGTTCTCTGTCTTAGAGTAACCATATTGCAATAGTTTACAACTTTCCCATTTCTCTACCAAAACTAATAGTGCTCCTTTAAAGTTTAGATTTAAATAAATAACTTAAGGATTTGTTTTGCTTTAAGGAATATTGCGATGTAGTTTTTAATATTAATATCTGCATTTAACAGTTTCACCTATAATAGTTTTGAAGTTAGTGGGCGTTTTATATTTAAGTGCACTGTTGTTCACTTAATGCTCTGTGTACCTTTGAATTTCCCCCGGGGACAAATCAAGTTTTTGAATTGAGTAATTAGCGCTTTTTCCCCTGATACGGGGTGCGTTTAGTCATGGCCTATAGACTACCCTCAAGTAGGTTTACAAACTGTTGGAGCCAAACTATGTGTTGCATATTTTCTTTGTTTATATATGCAGTCCCTTTACTGGGCACTATGGGGAGCCTGGGGAAGTGTTTTTTAATGAGGGCTCCAGGTGAGGTGGACAGGTGTGTGAATGAGAGCAAAACGTTTTTCCACCGTGTCAGCCTGTGAAGAGAAGGAGAAAGTGAGTTTATTTAATTCCAATGGACGCTAGTGGTTCGTCTTATTTGTTTTGTTTGTTTTGATAATTTTTTCAAGTTGAACAATAAATGGATGAATATAACCAAAAGTACATCAACAGCCTTTTTATGTTTTTTAAGAGCTGAGCACGCGTTTGAAAACAGCGTCCACATTCAACACCAAAGTGGCCTTTCTTAACATAATAAGATTTGTTAAAATTGGTCACTACAGCAACAGTGAATTGACTTTGAGTGCAATTATTAGAACAAAAAGACTTGCGTTGAATTCACAGTTACTGTAAGACATTCAAAGCTTTACATATGAGCCAGGCAGCTAGGTGTGATTCATATTTATGATCTAATTCTCCTTTATGAGCTATTCAACAGAAGCACAAGATTTGCAGGCAATGTCCTTTTCTACATATTTTAAATATTGATCTGTAAAAAACATACCAACAAAACATAGATTACTTCTTGTTTTTATTTCTCAAATAACGAGCCCATTTTGCAAACCAGTTATTTCATCAGATTGGATTTAGATTCATTGGATATAGACAAATCTCCACAAGCATTGAATACAGCCACATTCAAGTTTAATTTTAGTGTCTCCAATTAATCTCGCGAGCATGTCTTTAGACTGTGGGAGGAAACCAAAGTACTCGGAGAAAACCCACGCATGCACAGCGAGAACATGTAAACTCCACGCAGAGAGGCTCCTGTCAGAAGTCTTAGGGAGGTAAGGCACAGCAGTCAAGGGAAGGCTCTATGCGAGCCAGGGATGGCAGCTGAGCTCCTCCAGAGATGGACGTAGATCAGGGTTTTTGTTGAGACAGAGTTGCAGCAGGTCCTGGCAACTTGGCGACAAATCCTTCCTGATTGTCATTTTGCCGTCAAGAAAACTTGGGGTCTCAAAGCGATCGCTCCAGTGCAGTATGTCATACAGTACCACCCCAATTTGCCACACTGTAGTGGGTATGGCCCTGTAGGTGTTGCTCTGGTACCACTCTGGCGGGGTGTGGTCATAGGTGCCCCAAAAGATTTTGTAGGATGACTTTTTGGAAAGGCAGCTGATCCCAAAGTCGATAATCCTGACACGTGGAGAGTCAGTGCTGGTTTCAATCAGGATGTTTTCTGCCTTGATGTCTCGGTGGAAGACTTTCTTTGACTGAAGCTCTTTTGCTGCCTCTATCAGTTGTCTTAAGATTAATTTGTTCTCCTCCTCTGGCAGGGACCTGTTGTTGACCTCCATGTAATCAAATAGGTCAACTGCAGGCACGGGACGCTCCAGGACCAGGATGAGCTCCTGTTCCAGATCGTAGTAGTCGAGCAGGGAAACAGCAGCAGATTGACCAGCTTTTTTTCCATGGGACAGCTTAAGCATTATAGCCACCTCCAGAGGAAGCATCTTCTTGTTCTTCTTGTCACTTTCAAAGAAGACATTTTCCCTGGGGATATGCTTAATAGCCACTGGGACATGATCCTCTCTCCTGAAGCCAGCATAAACAGAGGCGTTACCTCCAGCTCCCAGTTTGTCCAGTTGCAGGTACTTTGTCTCAAACGCTTGTCTGCTGGTTTCCCCAGTGGTTGCAGTTGTTTTCTTTTCCTTCTTGGAAGCTTCCAATGAGGATATGACGGCTTTCACACAACTATCTTCCTGTTCACAGACTTTCAATTTCTTTCTGGGTCCATGATTTTCTTCAGGAAGTTTCCTCTTCACCGTAGTGAAGTCCTCTAAGACCACAGGATCAGAGATCTTCAGCCTCTTTCTGATGCCTCCATCTTCTACCTTGGAAGCCTTTCTCTTTCTGGTTTTTTGGTCTGCATAGCCAGACATATAGACCCTCAATTTCTGTATAATGCCAGAACCATTCTTGTGAGAGTTCACTGACATCCGAGCAGATGGAGGATGAACAGTTGTAGACATTGTGGAAACCGATTCAGAGTCAAAAGAGCTCATGTTGAAGTCGTTTGGGGTTTGAACACAGTGAGCTGACACGAACGACAACAGTAACACTTGTGAATATTGTTTGTCTGTGAGTTAAACTTTAAGATCAAAGCCTGGAATCTTCGAATATGCTTTGATTATGAGGTCATAAAACACTCTTAATATTCTAGAATGGTGCTGACTGTTTGTGTGTGTTTTTAAGGTTAATAAAGTTGTACAAAACAATTTATATATTCTTAATGACTATAACTCATTTTGTATTTCTTAAATTATCTTATTTTATTCATCTTATTTTTTTCAATCCTAATGAAATCAAAATTAAATGTTGGATACCAGGGTGGATGCAATGTTTGCACCAGACAAATATTCTTACATTGCCCCCAGCTGGACCCCCTGCCGTTTGCAATCTGTACACTAAACATAAAGTTAATTATTCGCACTAGTACAGAGAGTCAAAGGAATGATACAAAATAACATCATGTGACACGATGTAATCGTTGCAACGAAATGGACCCGAAATGCCAACCTTCACAATGACATTGGAGCGATCCCACAACAAAAATATTTTAGGTGTGTACACAGCTTTATGAGCAGATTGACGTTTTAAATCTTATGTTGAAATACGGTCAGTAGGTGGCAGAAATACTCCATCATACAGCCCGAACAGTTGACAGAGACAACTGATTCCCAATTATTTAAATCGAAACGTTTTCAGGAGTTCTCTGTCTTAGAGTAACCATATTGCAATAGTTTACAACTTTCCCATTTCTCTACCAAAACTAATAGTGCTCCTTTAAAGTTTAGATTTAAATAAATAACTTAAGGATTTGTTTTGCTTTAAGGAATATTGCGATGTAGTTTTTAATATTAATATCTGCATTTAACAGTTTCACCTATAATAGTTTTGAAGTTAGTGGGCGTTTTATATTTAAGTGCACTGTTGTTCACTTAATGCTCTGTGTACCTTTGAATTTCCCCCGGGGACAAATCAAGTTTTTGAATTGAGTAATTAGCGCTTTTTCCCCTGATACGGGGTGCGTTTAGTCATGGCCTATAGACTACCCTCAAGTAGGTTTACAAAGTGTTGGAGCCAAACTATGTGTTGCATATTTTCTTTGTTTATATATGCAGTCCCTTTACTGGGCACTATGGGGAGCCTGGGGAAGTGTTTTTTAATGAGGGCTCCAGGTGAGGTGGACAGGTGTGTGAATGAGAGCAAAAAGTTTTTCCACCGTGTCAGCCTGTGAAGAGAAGGAGAAAGTGAGTTTATTTCATTCCAATGGACGCTAGTGGTTCGTCTTATTTATTTTGTTTGTTTTGATAATTTTTTCAAGTTGAACAATAAATGGATGAATATAACCAAAAGTACATCAACAGCCTTTTTATGTTTTTTAAGAGCTGAGCACGCGTTTGAAAACAGCGTCCACATTCAACACCAAAGTGGCCTTTCTTAACATCATAAGATTTGTTAAAATTGGTCACTACAGCAACAGTGAATTGACTTTGAGTGCAATTATTAGAACAAAAAGACTTGCGTTGAATTCACAGTTACTGTAAGACATTCAAAGCTTTACATATGAGCCAGGCAGCTAGGTGTGATTCATATTTATGATCTAATTCTCCTTTATGAGCTATTCAACAGAAGCACAAGATTTGCAGGCAGTGTCCTTTTCTACATATTTTAAATATTGATCTGTAAAAAACATACCAACAAAACATAGATTACTTATTGTTTTTATTTCTCAAATAACTAGACCATTTTGCAAACCAGTTATTTCATCAGATTGGATTTAGATTCATTGGATATAGACAAATCTCCACAAGCATTGAATACAGCCACATTCAAGTTTAATTTTAGTGTCTCCAATTAATCTCGCGAGCATGTCTTTAGACTGTGGGAGGAAACCGAAGTACTCGGAGAAAACCCACGCATGCACAGCGAGAACATGTAAAGTCCACACAGAGAGGCTCCTGTCAGAAGTCTTAGGGAGGTAAGGCGCAGCAGTCAAGGGAAGGCTCTATGCGAGCCAGGGATGGCAGCTGAGCTCCTCCAGTGATGGACGTAGATCAGGGTTTTTGTTGAGACAGAGTTGCAGCAGGTCCTGGCAGCTTGGCGACAAATCCTTCCTGATTGTCATTTTGCCGTCAAGAAAACTTGGGGTCTCAAAGCGATCGCTCCAGTGCAGTATGTCATACAGTACCACCCCAATTTGCCACACTGTAGTGGGTATGGCCCTGTAGGTGTTGCTCTGGTACCACTCTGGCGGGGTGTGGTCATAGGTGCCCCAAAAGATTTTGTAGGATGACTTTTTGGAAAGGCAGCTGATCCCAAAGTCGATAATCCTGACACGTGGAGAGTCGGTGCTGGTTTCAATCAGGATGTTTTCTGCCTTGATGTCTCGGTGGAAGACTTTCTTTGACTGAAGCTCTTTTGCTGCCTCTATCAGTTGTCTTAAGATTAATTTGTTCTCCTCCTCTGGCAGGGACCTGTTGTTGACCTCCATGTAATCAAATAGGTCAACTGCAGGCACGGGACGCTCCAGGACCAGGATGAGCTCCTGTTCCAGATCGTAGTAGTCGAGCAGGGAAACAGCAGCAGATTGACCAGCTTTTATTCCATGGGACAGCTTAAGCATTATAGCCACCTCCAGAGGAAGCATCTTCTTGTTCTTCTTGTCACTTTCAAAGAAGACATTTTCCCTGGGGATATGCTTAATAGCCACTGGGACATGATCCTCTCTCCTGAAGCCAGCATAAACAGAGGCGTTACCTCCAGCTCCCAGTTTGTCCAGTTGCAGGTACTTTGTCTCAAACGCTTGTCTGCTGGTTTCCCCAGTGGTTGCAGTTGTTTTCTTTTCCTTCTTGGAAGCTTCCAATGAGGATATGACGGCTTTCACACAACTATCTTCCTGTTCACAGACTTTCAATTTCTTTCTGGGTCCATGATTTTCTTCAGGAAGTTTCCTCTTCACCGTAGTGAAGTCCTCTAAGACCACAGGATCAGAGATCTTCAGCCTCTTTCTGATGCCTCCATCTTCTACCTTGGAAGCCTTTCTCTTTCTGGTTTTTTGGCCTGCATAGCCAGACATATAGACCCTCAATTTCTGTATAATGCCAGAACCATTCTTGTGAGAGTTCACTGACATCCGAGCAGATGGAGGATGAACAGTTGTAGACATTGGGGAAACCGATTCAGAATCAAAAGAGCTCATGTTGAAGTCGTATGGGGTTTGAACACAGTGAGCTGACACGAACGACAACAGTAACACTTGTGAATATTGTTTGTCTGTGAGTTATACTTTAAGATCAAAGCCTGGAATCTTCGAATATGCTTTGATTATGAGGTCATAAAACACTCTTAATATTCTAGAATGGTGCTGATTGTTTGTGTGTGTTTTTAAGGTTAATAAAGTTGTACAAAACAATTTATATATTCTTAATGACTATAACTCATTTTGTATTTCTTAAATTATCTTTTTTTATTCATCTTATTTTTTTCAATCCTAATGAAATCAAAATTAAATGTTGGATACCAGGGTGGATGCAATGTTTGCACCAGACAAATATTCTTAAATTGCCCCCAGTCGGACCCCCGGCCGTATCCCATCCTAGTGTATCTTCTTTCTCTGGATTACTTCTGGTGTTGTATAACATATGGATCCCTATACCCCTTTGTAAAAAATAAATATATAGATATATATATATATATATATATATATATATATATATATCGATATATAGATATATATAAAAAAAACATTCTTAAAGATAATCAACCAGATGTATCCATAAGCTGCGTTTTGTAAAACATGCAAAAACTTTAAACTGTTTTTATTATCAAAGCATTGCAAGACAGATTAGTGCTGACTTGTCTAGCTGTTTTGATTTATGACCATCATTTATTGAACCATTTTGTCCTCTATATGTCTCTAATTTTATATGCCTGAGATGAAATTTCTTCACTGGCATGTCTGAAAAAAAGAAATGCTGTCATATAAAACCCCCTCTATCTTATTTTGTTTAACTTCCGGTTCTTCTTGCTCTTCAAGATTTTGAAGAGCATAAAAGGTTTAATGAATATTTTGTTGTAGTCTATGTTCTGAAAATGTACATCATCTCCTGCCCTCCTGCCTTATGCCCTCTCATGTGGGGCCCTTTAAGCTACACCACCTCAATCTTGTTAAACTGTGTACACCAGGGGCATCACTAGGTTTTAAGGACAGGGGAGGCTTAGCCCCCAAGAGATGCACAGGATGGGAGCAAACGTAGCACGCGAACACATTTCACAAATAGCTAACAAAGACTGAGAAATTCATTATTACGATAATTATTTCTGCCGGTTTTTTTGTTTGCACAGTAACAGTTTGTTATGTGTGTGTGTGTGTGTGTGTGTGTGTGTGTGTGTGTGTGTGTGTGTGTGTGTGGGCGTTCTCTATAGTTTACAAATAATGTCTCTGTTCATCTTTATTTAATAAAAAGCATAGAACAACTTAGATCTGACACTGTCCTCTATACATGTTGAGTCAAACTCTAAAACATACTTCTGATGCTTGTGATGTGTCGGGATTTAGCCAGATTTTACAGTTTCAACAAATAGAGTCAAGAATGGACAAGTTTGATCTTCAGAGTTAAGCCCAAAAAGTTACAACTATTGTCCTACAAGATTCACAAAGAGGATAAAACATTTTAAGATGAGTGGCAATGCCACCTTTTCTGTGACATACAACTGAAGCATTTGGCAGATAATATCTATTTACATCTATAGTAAATAGTAATGTGTGTCTGCATTTGTTTATGAATGATTGATCTTATAAACTCAGTTAAGAAGTTACCTATACATGGAACCAGTTTGTATCATTATCTGTTTCTTCTCTTAAAATATAGCTTTAAACAAAAGGCACCCGAGTAATTCAAACTTAACAACCAAACAATTATTAGAACAAAAAGACTTGCATTGAATTCACAGTTACTGTAAGACATTCAAAGCTTTACATATGAGCCAGGCAGCTAGGTGTGATTCATATTTATGATCTAATTCTCCTTTATGAGCTATTCAACAGAAGCACAAGATTTGCAGGCAATGTCCTTTTTTACATATTTTAAATATTGATCTGTAAAAAACATACCAAAAAATATAGATTACTTATTGTTTTTATTTCTCAAATAACTAGACCACTTTGCAAACCAGTTATTTCATCAGATTGGATTTAGATTCATTGGATATAGACAAATGGCCACAAACATTGAATACAGCCACATTCAAGTTTAATTTTAGTGTCTCCAATTAATCTCGCGAGCATGTCTTTAGACTGTGGGAGGAAACCGAAGTACTCGGAGAAAACCCACGCATGCACAGCGAGAATATGTAAAGTCCACACAGAGAGGCTCCTGTCAGAAGTCTTAGGGAGGTAAGGCACAGCAGTCAAGGGAAGGCTCTATGCGAGCCAGGGATGGCAGCTGAGCTCCTCCAGAGATGGACGTAGATCAGGGTTTTTGTTGAGACAGAGTTGCAGCAGGTCCTGGCAACTTGGCGACAAATCCTTCCTGATTGTCATTTTGCCGTCAAGAAAACTTGGGGTCTCAAAGCGATCGCTCCAGTGCAGTATGTCATACAGTACCACCCCAATTTGCCACACTGTAGTGGGTATGGCCCTGTAGGTGTTGCTCTGGTACCACTCTGGCGGGGTGTGGTCATAGGTGCCCCAAAAGATTTTGTAGGATGACTTTTTGGAAAGGCAGCTGATCCCAAAGTCGATAATCCTGACACGTGGAGAGTCGGTGCTGGTTTCAATCAGGATGTTTTCTGCCTTGATGTCTCGGTGGAAGACTTTCTTTGACTGAAGCTCTTTTGCTGCCTCTATCAGTTGTCTTAAGATTAATTTGTTCTCCTCCTCTGGCAGGGACCTGTTGTTGACCTCCATGTAATCAAATAGGTCAACTGCAGGCACGGGACGCTCCAGGACCAGGATGAGCTCCTGTTCCAGATCGTAGTAGTCGAGCAGGGAAACAGCAGCAGATTGACCAGCTTTTTTTCCATGGGACAGCTTAAGCATTATAGCCACCTCCAGAGGAAGCATCTTCTTGTTCTTCTTGTCACTTTCAAAGAAGACATTTTCCCTGGGGATATGCTTAATAGCCACTGGGACATGATCCTCTCTCCTGAAGCCAGCATAAACAGAGGCGTTACCTCCAGCTCCCAGTTTGTCCAGTTGCAGGTACTTTGTCTCAAACGCTTGTCTGCTGGTTTCCCCAGTGGTTGCAGTTGTTTTCTTTTCCTTCTTGGAAGCTTCCAATGAGGATATGACGGCTTTCACACAACTATCTTCCTGTTCACAGACTTTCAATTTCTTTCTGGGTCCATGATTTTCTTCAGGAAGTTTCCTCTTCACCGTAGTGAAGTCCTCTAAGACCACAGGATCAGAGATCTTCAGCCTCTTTCTGATGCCTCCATCTTCTACCTTGGAAGCCTTTCTCTTTCTGGTTTTTTGGTCTGCATAGCCAGACATATAGACCCTCAATTTCTGTATAATGCCAGAACCATTCTTGTGAGAGTTCACTGACATCCGAGCAGATGGAGGATGAACAGTTGTAGACATTGTGGAAACCGATTCAGAATCAAAAGAGCTCATGTTGAAGTCGTTTGGGGTTTGAACACAGTGAGCTGACACGAACGACAACAGTAACACTTGTGAATATTGTTTGTCTGTGAGTTAAACTTTAAGATCAAAGCCTGGAATCTTCGAATATGCTTTGATTATGAGGTCATAAAACACTCTTAATATTCTAGAATGGTGCTGACTGTTTGTGTGTGTTTTTAAGGTTAATAAAGTTGTACAAAACAATTTAAATATTCTTAATGACTATAACTCATTTTGTATTTCTTAAATTATCTTATTTTATTCATCTTATTTTTTTCAATCCTAATGAAATCAAAATTAAATGTTGGATACCAGGGTGGATGCAATGTTTGCACCAGACAAATATTCTTACATTGCCCCCAGCTGGACCCCCTGCCGTTTGCAATCTGTACACTAAACATAAAGTTAATTATTCGCACTAGTACAGAGAGTCAAAGGAATGATACAAAATAACATCATGTGACACGATGTAATCGTTGCAACGAAATGGACCCGAAATGCCAACCTTCACAATGACATTGGAGCGATCCCACAACAAAAATATTTTAGGTGTGTACACAGCTTTATGAGCAGATTGACGTTTTAAATCTTATGTTGAAATACGGTCAGTAGGTGGCAGAAATACTCCATCATACAGCCCGAACAGTTGACAGAGACAACTGATTCCCAATTATTTAAATCGAAACGTTTTCAGGAGTTCTCTGTCTTAGAGTAACCATATTGCAATAGTTTACAACTTTCCCATTTCTCTACCAAAACTAATAGTGCTCCTTTAAAGTTTAGATTTAAATAAATAACTTAAGGATTTGTTTTGCTTTAAGGAATATTGCGATGTAGTTTTTAATATTAATATCTGCATTTAACAGTTTCACCTATAATAGTTTTGAAGTTAGTGGGCGTTTTATATTTAAGTGCACTGTTGTTCACTTAATGCTCTGTGTACCTTTGAATTTCCCCCGGGGACAAATCAAGTTTTTGAATTGAGTAATTAGCGCTTTTTCCCCTGATACGGGGTGCGTTTAGTCATGGCCTATAGACTACCCTCAAGTAGGTTTACAAACTGTTGGAGCCAAACTATGTGTTGCATATTTTCTTTGTTTATATATGCAGTCCCTTTACTGGGCACTATGGGGAGCCTGGGGAAGTGTTTTTTAATGAGGGCTCCAGGTGAGGTGGACAGGTGTGTGAATGAGAGCAAAACGTTTTTCCACCGTGTCAGCCTGTGAAGAGAAGGAGAAAGTGAGTTTATTTAATTCCAATGGACGCTAGTGGTTCGTCTTATTTGTTTTGTTTGTTTTGATAATTTTTTCAAGTTGAACAATAAATGGATGAATATAACCAAAAGTACATCAACAGCCTTTTTATGTTTTTTAAGAGCTGAGCACGCGTTTGAAAACAGCGTCCACATTCAACACCAAAGTGGCCTTTCTTAACATAATAAGATTTGTTAAAATTGGTCACTACAGCAACAGTGAATTGACTTTGAGTGCAATTATTAGAACAAAAAGACTTGCGTTGAATTCACAGTTACTGTAAGACATTCAAAGCTTTACATATGAGCCAGGCAGCTAGGTGTGATTCATATTTATGATCTAATTCTCCTTTATGAGCTATTCAACAGAAGCACAAGATTTGCAGGCAGTGTCCTTTTCTACATATTTTAAATATTGATCTGTAAAAAACATACCAACAAAACATAGATTACTTATTGTTTTTATTTCTCAAATAACGAGCCTATTTTGCAAACCAGTTATTTCATCAGATTGGATTTAGATTCATTGGATATAGACAAATCTCCACAAGCATTGAATACAGCCACATTCAAGTTTAATTTTAGTGTCTCCAATTAATCTCGCGAGCATGTCTTTAGACTGTGGGAGGAAACCAAAGTACTCGGAGAAAACCCACGCATGCACAGCGAGAACATGTAAACTCCACGCAGAGAGGCTCCTGTCAGAAGTCTTAGGGAGGTAAGGCACAGCAGTCAAGGGAAGGCTCTATGCGAGCCAGGGATGGCAGCTGAGCTCCTCCAGAGATGGACGTAGATCAGGGTTTTTGTTGAGGCAGAGTTGCAGCAGGTCCTGGCAACTTGGCGACAAATCCTTCCTGATTGTCATTTTGCCGTCAAGAAAACTTGGGGTCTCAAAGCGATCGCTCCAGTGCAGTATGTCATACAGTACCACCCCAATTTGCCACACTGTAGTGGGTATGGCCCTGTAGGTGTTGCTCTGGTACCACTCTGGCGGGGTGTGGTCATAGGTGCCCCAAAAGATTTTGTAGGATGACTTTTTGGAAAGGCAGCTGATCCCAAAGTCGATAATCCTGACACGTGGAGAGTCGGTGCTGGTTTCAATCAGGATGTTTTCTGCCTTGATGTCTCGGTGGAAGACTTTCTTTGACTGAAGCTCTTTTGCTGCCTCTATCAGTTGTCTTAAGATTAATTTGTTCTCCTCCTCTGGCAGGGACCTGTTGTTGACCTCCATGTAATCAAATAGGTCAACTGCTGGCACGGGACGCTCCAGGACCAGGATGAGCTCCTGTTCCAGATCGTAGTAGTCGAGCAGGGAAACAGCAGCAGATTGACCAGCTTTTTTTCCATGGGACAGCTTAAGCATTATAGCCACCTCCAGAGGAAGCATCTTCTTGTTCTTCTTGTCACTTTCAAAGAAGACATTTTCCCTGGGGATATGCTTAATAGCCACTGGGACATGATCCTCTCTCCTGAAGCCAGCATAAACAGAGGCGTTACCTCCAGCTCCCAGTTTGTCCAGTTGCAGGTACTTTGTCTCAAACGCTTGTCTGCTGGTTTCCCCAGTGGTTGCAGTTGTTTTCTTTTCCTTCTTGGAAGCTTCCAATGAGGATATGACGGCTTTCACACAACTATCTTCCTGTTCACAGACTTTCAATTTCTTTCTGGGTCCATGATTTTCTTCAGGAAGTTTCCTCTTCACCGTAGTGAAGTCCTCTAAGACCACAGGATCAGAGATCTTCAGCCTCTTTCTGATGCCTCCATCTTCTACCTTGGAAGCCTTTCTCTTTCTGGTTTTTTGGCCTTCATAGCCAGACATATAGACCCTCAATTTCTGTATAATGCCAGAACCATTCTTGTGAGAGTTCACTGACATCCGAGCAGATGGAGGATGAACAGTTGTAGACATTGGGGAAACCGATTCAGAATCAAAAGAACTCATGTTGAAGTCGTTTGGGGTTTGAACACAGTGAGCTGACACGAACGACAACAGTAACACTTGTGAATATTGTTTGTCTGTGAGTTAAACTTTAAGATCAAAGCCTGGAATCTTCGAATATGCTTTGATTATGAGGTCATAAAACACTCTTAATATTCTAGAATGGTGCTGACTGTTTGTGTGTGTTTTTAAGGTTAATAAAGTTGTACAAAACAATTTAAATATTCTTAATGACTATAACTCATTTTGTATTTCTTAAATTATCTTTTTTTATTCATCTTATTTTTTTCAATCCTAATGAAATCAAAATTAAATGTTGGATACCAGGGTGGATGCAATGTTTGCACCAGACAAATATTCTTAAATTGCCCCCAGTCGGACCCCCGGCCGTATCCCATCCTAGTGTATCTTCTTTCTCTGGATTACTTCTGGTGTTGTATAACATATGGATCCCTATACCCCTTTGTAAAAAATAAATATATAGATATATATATATATATATATATATATATATATCGATATATAGATATATATAAAAAAAACATTCTTAAAGATAATTAACCAGGTGTATCCATAAGCTGCGTTTTGTAAAACATGCAAAAATTTTAAACTGTTTTTATTATCAAAGCATTGCAAGACAGATTAGTGCTGACTTGTCTAGCTGTTTTGATTTATGACCATCATTTATTGAACCATTTTGTCCTCTATATGTCTCTAATTTTATATGCCTGAGATGAAATTTCTTCACTGGCATGTCTGAAAAAAAGAAATGCTGTCATATAAAACCCCCTCTATCTTATTTTGTTTAACTTCCGGTTCTTCTTGCTCTTCAAGATTTTGAAGAGCATAAAAGGTTTAATGAATATTTTGTTGTAGTCTATGTTCTGAAAATGTACATCATCTCCTGCCCTCCTGCCTTATGCCCTCTCATGTGGGGCCCTTTAAGCTACACCACCTCAATCTTGTTAAACTGTGTACACCAGGGGCATCACTAGGTTTTAAGGACAGGGGAGGCTTAGCCCCCAAGAGATGCACAGGATGGGAGCAAACGTAGCACGCGAACACATTTCACAAATAGCTAACAAAGACTGAGAAATTCATTATTACGATAATTATTTCTGCCGGTTTTTTTGTTTGCACAGTAACAGTTTGTTATGTGTGTGTGTGTGTGTGTGTGTGTGTGTGTGTGTGTGTGTGTGGGCGTTCTCTATAGTTTACAAATAATGTCTCTGTTCATCTTTATTTAATAAAAAGCATAGAACAACTTAGATCTGACACTGTCCTCTATATATGTTGAGTCAAACTCTAAAACATACTTCTGATGCTTGTGATGTGTCGGGATTTAGCCAGATTTTACAGTTTCAACAAATAGAGTCAAGAATGGACAAGTTTGATCTTCAGAGTTAAGCCCAAAAAGTTACAACTATTGTCCTACAAGATTCACAAAGAGGATAAAACATTTTAAGATGAGTGGCAATGCCACCTTTTCTGTGACATACAACTGAAGCATTTGGCAGATAATATCTATTTACAGGTATAGTAAATAGTAATGTGTGTCTGCATTTGTTTATGAATGATTGATCTTATAAACTCAGTTAAGAAGTTACCTATACATGGAACCAGTTTGTATCATTATCTGTTTCTTCTCTTAAAATATAGCTTTAAACGAAAGGCACCCGAGTAATTCAAACTTAACAACCAAACAATTATTAGAACAAAAAGACTTGCGTTGAATTCACAGTTACTGTAAGACATTCAAAGCTTTACATATGAGCCAGGCAGCTAGGTGTGATTCATATTTATGATCTAATTCTCCTTTATGAGCTATTCAACAGAAGCACAAGATTTGCAGGCAATGTCCTTTTCTACATATTTTAAATATTGATCTGTAAAAAACATACCAACAAAACATAGATTACTTATTGTTTTTATTTCTCAAATAACGAGCCCATTTTGCAAACCAGTTATTTCATCAGATTGGATTTAGATTCATTGGATATAGACAAATCTCCACAAGCATTGAATACAGCCACATTCAAGTTTAATTTTAGTGTCTCCAATTAATATCGCGAGCATGTCTTTAGACTGTGGGAGGAAACCAAAGTACTCGGAGAAAACCCACGCATGCACAGCGAGAACATGTAAAGTCCACACAGAGAGGCTCCTGTCAGAAGTCTTAGGGAGGTAAGGCGCAGCAGTCAAGGGAAGGCTCTATGCGAGCCAGGGATGGCAGCTGAGCTCCTCCAGAGATGGACGTAGATCAGGGTTTTTGTTGAGACAGAGTTGCAGCAGGTCCTGGCAACTTGGTGACAAATCCTTCCTGATTGTCATTTTGCCGTCAAGAAAACTTGGGGTCTCAAAGCGATCGCTCCAGTGCAGTATGTCATACAGTACCACCCCAATTTGCCACACTGTAGTGGGTATGGCCCTGTAGGTGTTGCTCTGGTACCACTCTGGCGGGGTGTGGTCATAGGTGCCCCAAAAGATTTTGTAGGATGACTTTTTGGAAAGGCAGCTGATCCCAAAGTCGATAATCCTGACACGTGGAGAGTCGGTGCTGGTTTCAATCAGGATGTTTTCTGCCTTGATGTCTCGGTGGAAGACTTTCTTTGACTGAAGCTCTTTTGCTGCCTCTATCAGTTGTCTTAAGATTAATTTGTTCTCCTCCTCTGGCAGGGACCTGTTGTTGACCTCCATGTAATCAAATAGGTCAACTGCAGGCACGGGACGCTCCAGGACCAGGATGAGCTCCTGTTCCAGATCGTAGTAGTCGAGCAGGGAAACAGCAGCAGATTGACCAGCTTTTTTTCCATGGGACAGCTTAAGCATTATAGCCACCTCCAGAGGAAGCATCTTCTTGTTCTTCTTGTCACTTTCAAAGAAGACATTTTCCCTGGGGATATGCTTTATAGCCACTGGGACATGATCCTCTCTCCTGAAGCCAGCATAAACAGAGGCGTTACCTCCAGCTCCCAGTTTGTCCAGTTGCAGGTACTTTGTCTCAAACGCTTGTCTGCTGGTTTCCCCAGTGGTTGCAGTTGTCTTCTTTTCCTTCTTGGAAGCTTCCAATGAGGATATGACGGCTTTCACACAACTATCTTCCTGTTCACAGACTTTCAATTTCTTTCTGGGTCCATGATTTTCTTCAGGAAGTTTCCTCTTCACCGTAGTGAAGTCCTCTAAGACCACAGGATCAGAGATCTTCAGCCTCTTTCTGATGCCTCCATCTTCTACCTTGGAAGCCTTTCTCTTTCTGGTTTTTTGGTCTGCATAGCCAGACATATAGACCCTCAATTTCTGTATAATGCCAGAACCATTCTTGTGAGAGTTCACTGACATCCGAGCAGATGGAGGATGAACAGTTGTAGACATTGGGGAAACCGATTCAGAATCAAAAGAACTCATGTTGAAGTCGTATGGGGTTTGAACACAGTGAGCTGACACGAACGACAACAGTAACACTTGTGAATATTGTTTGTCTGTGAGTTATACTTTAAGATCAAAGCCTGGAATCTTCGAATATGCTTTGATTATGAGGTCATAAAACACTCTTAATATTCTAGAATGGTGCTGACTGTTTGTGTGTGTTTTTAAGGTTAATAAAGTTGTACAAAACAATTTATATATTCTTAATGACTATAACTCATTTTGTATTTCTTAAATTATCTTATTTTATTCATCTTATTTTTTTCAATCCTAATGAAATCAAAATTAAATGTTGGATACCAGGGTGGATGCAATGTTTGCAGAAGACAAATATTCTTACATTGCCCCCAGCTGGACCCCCTGCCGTTTGCAATCTGTACACTAAACATAAAGTTAATTATTCGCACTAGTACAGAGAGTCAAAGGAATGATACAAAATAACATCATGTGACACGATGTAATCGTTGCAACGAAATGGACCCGAAATGCCAACCTTCACAATGACATTGGAGCGATCCCACAACAAAAATATTTTAGGTGTGTACACAGCTTTATGAGCAGATTGACGTTTTAAATCTTATGTTGAAATACGGTCAGTAGGTGGCAGAAATACTCCATCATACAGCCCGAACAGTTGACAGAGACAACTGATTCCCAATTATTTAAATCGAAACGTTTTCAGGAGTTCTCTGTCTTAGAGTAACCATATTGCAATAGTTTACAACTTTCCCATTTCTCTACCAAAACTAATAGTGCTCCTTTAAAGTTTAGATTTAAATAAATAACTTAAGGATTTGTTTTGCTTTAAGGAATATTGCGATGTAGTTTTTAATATTAATATCTGCATTTAACAGTTTCACCTATAATAGTTTTGAAGTTAGTGGGCGTTTTATATTTAAGTGCACTGTTGTTCACTTAATGCTCTGTGTACCTTTGAATTTCCCCCGGGGACAAATCAAGTTTTTGAATTGAGTAATTAGCGCTTTTTCCCCTGATACGGGGTGCGTTTAGTCATGGCCTATAGACTACCCTCAAGTAGGTTTACAAAGTGTTGGAGCCAAACTATGTGTTGCATATTTTCTTTGTTTATATATGCAGTCCCTTTACTGGGCACTATGGGGAGCCTGGGGAAGTGTTTTTTAATGAGGGCTCCAGGTGAGGTGGACAGGTGTGTGAATGAGAGCAAAACGTTTTTCCACCGTGTCAGCCTGTGAAGAGAAGGAGAAAGTGAGTTTATTTAATTCCAATGGACGCTAGTGGTTCGTCTTATTTGTTTTGTTTGTTTTGATAATTTTTTCAAGTTGAACAATAAATGGATGAATATAACCAAAAGTACATCAACAGCCTTTTTATGTTTTTTAAGAGCTGAGCACATGTTTGAAAACAGCGTCCACATTCAACACCAAAGTGGCCTTTCTTAACATAATAAGATTTGTTAAAATTGGTCACTACAGCAACAGTGAATTGACTTTGAGTGCAATTATTAGAACAAAAAGACTTGCGTTGAATTCACAGTTACTGTAAGACATTCAAAGCTTTACATATGAGCCAGGCAGCTAGGTGTGATTCATATTTATGATCTAATTCTCCTTTATGAGCTATTCAACAGAAGCACAAGATTTGCAGGCAGTGTCCTTTTCTACATATTTTAAATATTGATCTGTAAAAAACATACCAACAAAACATAGATTACTTATTGTTTTTATTTCTCAAATAACGAGCCCATTTTGCAAACCAGTTATTTCATCAGATTGGATTTAGATTCATTGGATATAGACAAATCTCCACAAGCATTGAATACAGCCACATTCAAGTTTAATTTTAGTGTCTCCAATTAATATCGCGAGCATGTCTTTAGACTGTGGGAGGAAACCGAAGTACTCGGAGAAAACCCACGCATGCACAGCGAGAACATGTAAACGCCACGCAGAGAGGCTCCTGTCAGAAGTCTTAGGGAGGTAAGGCGCAGCAGTCAAGGGAAGGCTCTATGCGAGCCAGGGATGGCAGCTGAGCTCCTCCAGAGATGGACGTAGATCAGGGTTTTTGTTGAGGCAGAGTTGCAGCAGGTCCTGGCAACTTGGCGACAAATCCTTCCTGATTGTCATTTTGCCGTCAAGAAAACTTGGGGTCTCAAAGCGATCGCTCCAGTGCAGTATGTCATACAGTACCACCCCAATTTGCCACACTGTAGTGGGTATGGCCCTGTAGGTGTTGCTCTGGTACCACTCTGGCGGGGTGTGGTCATAGGTGCCCCAAAAGATTTTGTAGGATGACTTTTTGGAAAGGCAGCTGATCCCAAAGTCGATAATCCTGACACGTGGAGAGTCGGTGCTGGTTTCAATCAGGATGTTTTCTGCCTTGATGTCTCGGTGGAAGACTTTCTTTGACTGAAGCTCTTTTGCTGCCTCTATCAGTTGTCTTAATATTAATTTGTTCTCCTCCTCTGGCAGGGACTTGTTGTTGACCTCCATGTAGTCAAAAAGGTCAACTGCAGGCACGGGACGCTCCAGGACCAGGATGAGTTCCTGTTCCAGATCGTAGTAGTCGAGCAGGGAAACAGCAGCAGATTGACCAGCTTTTTTTCCATGGGACAGCTTAAGCATTATAGCCACCTCCAGAGGAAGCATCTTCTTGTTCTTCTTGTCACTTTCAAAGAAGACATTTTCCCTGGGGATATGCTTTATAGCCACTGGGACATGATCCTCTCTCCTGAAGCCAGCATAAACAGAGGCGTTACCTCCAGCTCCCAGTTTGTCCAGTTGCAGGTACTTTGTCTCAAACGCTTGTCTGCTGGTTTCCCCAGTGGTTGCAGTTGTTTTCTTTTCCTTCTTGGAAGCTTCCAATGAGGATATGACGGCTTTCACACAACTATCTTCCTGTTCACAGACTTTCAATTTCTTTCTGGGTCCATGATTTTCTTCAGGAAGTTTCCTCTTCACCGTAGTGAAGTCCTCTAAGACCACAGGATCAGAGATCTTCAGCCTCTTTCTGATGCCTCCATCTTCTACCTTGGAAGCCTTTCTCTTTCTGTTTTTTTGGCCTGCATAGCCAGACATATAGACCCTCAATTTCTGTATAATGCCAGAACCATTCTTGTGAGAGTTCACTGACATCCGAGCAGATGGAGGATGAACAGTTGTAGACATTGTGGAAACCGATTCAGAGTCAAAAGAGCTCATGTTGAAGTCGTTTGGGGTTTGAACACAGTGAGCTGACACGAACGACAACAGTAACACTTGTGAATATTGTTTGTCTGTGAGTTAAACTTTAAGATCAAAGCCTGGAATCTTCGAATATGCTTTGATTATGAGGTCATAAAACACTCTTAATATTCTAGAATGGTGCTGACTGTTTGTGTGTGTTTTTAAGGTTAATAAAGTTGTACAAAACAATTTATATATTCTTAATGACTATAACTCATTTTGTATTTCTTAAATTATCTTATTTTATTCATCTTATTTTTTTCAATCCTAATGAAATCAAAATTAAATGTTGGATACCAGGGTGGATGCAATGTTTGCACCAGACAAATATTCTTACATTGCCCCCAGCTGGACCCCCTGCCGTTTGCAATCTGTACACTAAACATAAAGTTAATTATTCGCACTAGTACAGAGAGTCAAAGGAATGATACAAAATAACATCATGTGACACGATGTAATCGTTGCAACGAAATGGACCCGAAATGCCAACCTTCACAATGACATTGGAGCGATCCCACAACAAAAATATTTTAGGTGTGTACACAGCTTTATGAGCAGATTGACGTTTTAAATCTTATGTTGAAATACGGTCAGTAGGTGGCAGAAATACTCCATCATACAGCCCGAACAGTTGACAGAGACAACTGATTCCCAATTATTTAAATCGAAACGTTTTCAGGAGTTCTCTGTCTTAGAGTAACCATATTGCAATAGTTTACAACTTTCCCATTTCTCTACCAAAACTAATAGTGCTCCTTTAAAGTTTAGATTTAAATAAATAACTTAAGGATTTGTTTTGCTTTAAGGAATATTGCGATGTAGTTTTTAATATTAATATCTGCATTTAACAGTTTCACCTATAATAGTTTTGAAGTTAGTGGGCGTTTTATATTCAAGTGCACTGTTGTTCACTTAATGCTCTGTGTACCTTTGAATTTCCCCCGGGGACAAATCAAGTTTTTGAATTGAGTAATTAGCGCTTTTTCCCCTGATACGGGGTGCGTTTAGTCATGGCCTATAGACTACCCTCAAGTAGGTTTACAAACTGTTGGAGCCAAACTATGTGTTGCATATTTTCTTTGTTTATATATGCAGTCCCTTTACTGGGCACTATGGGGAGCCTGGGGAAGTGTTTTTTAATGAGGGCTCCAGGTGAGGTGGACAGGTGTGTGAATGAGAGCAAAAAGTTTTTCCACCGTGTCAGCCTGTGAAGAGAAGGAGAAAGTGAGTTTATTTAATTCCAATGGACGCTAGTGGTTCGTCTTATTTGTTTTGTTTGTTTTGATAATTTTTTCAAGTTGAACAATAAATGGATGAATATAACCAAAAGTACATCAACAGCCTTTTTATGTTTTTTAAGAGCTGAGCACGCGTTTGAAAACAGCGTCCACATTCAACACCAAAGTGGCCTTTCTTAACATAATAAGATTTGTTAAAATTGGTCACTACAGCAACAGTGAATTGACTTTGAGTGCAATTATTAGAACAAAAAGACTTGCGTTGAATTCACAGTTACTGTAAGACATTCAAAGCTTTACATATGAGCCAGGCAGCTAGGTGTGATTCATATTTATGATCTAATTCTCCTTTATGAGCTATTCAACAGAAGCACAAGATTTGCAGGCAATGTCCTTTTCTACATATTTTAAATATTGATCTGTAAAAAACATACCAACAAAACATAGATTACTTATTGTTTTTATTTCTCAAATAACGAGCCCATTTTGCAAACCAGTTATTTCATCAGATTGGATTTAGATTCATTGGATATAGACAAATCTCCACAAGCATTGAATACAGCCACATTCAAGTTTAATTTTAGTGTCTCCAATTAATATCGCGAGCATGTCTTTAGACTGTGGGAGGAAACCGAAGTACTCGGAGAAAACCCACGCATGCACAGCGAGAACATGTAAACGCCACACAGAGAGGCTCCTGTCAGAAGTCTTAGGGAGGTAAGGCGCAGCAGTCAAGGGAAGGCTCTATGCGAGCCAGGGATGGCAGCTGAGCTCCTCCAGAGATGGACGTAGATCAGGGTTTTTGTTGAGGCAGAGTTGCAGCAGGTCCTGGCAACTTGGCGACAAATCCTTCCTGATTGTCATTTTGCCGTCAAGAAAACTTGGGGTCTCAAAGCGATCGCTCCAGTGCAGTATGTCATACAGTACCACCCCAATTTGCCACACTGTAGTGGGTATGGCCCTGTAGGTGTTGCTCTGGTACCACTCTGGCGGGGTGTGGTCATAGGTGCCCCAAAAGATTTTGTAGGATGACTTTTTGGAAAGGCAGCTGATCCCAAAGTCGATAATCCTGACACGTGGAGAGTCAGTGCTGGTTTCAATCAGGATGTTTTCTGCCTTGATGTCTCGGTGGAAGACTTTCTTTGACTGAAGCTCTTTTGCTGCCTCTATCAGTTGTCTTAAGATTAATTTGTTCTCCTCCTCTGGCAGGGACCTGTTGTTGACCTCCATGTAATCAAAAAGGTCAACTGCAGGCACGGGACGCTCCAGGACCAGGATGAGCTCCTGTTCCAGATCGTAGTAGTCGAGCAGGGAAACAGCAGCAGATTGACCAGCTTTTATTCCATGGGACAGCTTAAGCATTATAGCCACCTCCAGAGGAAGCATCTTCTTGTTCTTCTTGTCACTTTCAAAGAAGACATTTTCCCTGGGGATATGCTTAATAGCCACTGGGACATGATCCTCTCTCCTGAAGCCAGCATAAACAGAGGCGTTACCTCCAGCTCCCAGTTTGTCCAGTTGCAGGTACTTTGTCTCAAACGCTTGTCTGCTGGTTTCCCCAGTGGTTGCAGTTGTTTTCTTTTCCTTCTTGGAAGCTTCCAATGAGGATATGACGGCTTTCACACAACTATCTTCCTGTTCACAGACTTTCAATTTCTTTCTGGGTCCATGATTTTCTTCAGGAAGTTTCCTCTTCACCGTAGTGAAGTCCTCTAAGACCACAGGATCAGAGATCTTCAGCCTCTTTCTGATGCCTCCATCTTCTACCTTGGAAGCCTTTCTCTTTCTGGTTTTTTGGTCTGCATAGCCAGACATATAGACCCTCAATTTCTGTATAATGCCAGAACCATTCTTGTGAGAGTTCACTGACATCCGAGCAGATGGAGGATGAACAGTTGTAGACATTGGGGAAACCGATTCAGAATCAAAAGAGCTCATGTTGAAGTCGTATGGGGTTTGAACACAGTGAGCTGACACGAACGACAACAGTAACACTTGTGAATATTGTTTGTCTGTGAGTTAAACTTTAAGATCAAAGCCTGGAATCTTCGAATATGCTTTGATTATGAGGTCATAAAACACTCTTAATATTCTAGAATGGTGCTGACTGTTTGTGTGTGTTTTTAAGGTTAATAAAGTTGTACAAAACAATTTATATATTCTTAATGACTATAACTCATTTTGTATTTCTTAAATTATCTTTTTTTATTCATCTTATTTTTTTCAATCCTAATGAAATCAAAATTAAATGTTGGATACCAGGGTGGATGCAATGTTTGCAGAAGACAAATATTCTTAAATTGCCCCCAGCTGGACCCCCTGCCGTTTGCAATCTGTACACTAAACATAAAGTTAATTATTCGCACTAGTACAGAGAGTCAAAGGAATGATACAAAATAACATCATGTGACACGATGTAATCGTTGCAACGAAATGGACCCGAAATGCCAAACTTCACAATGACATTGGAGCGATCCCACAACAAAAATATTTTAGGTGTGTACACAGCTTTATGAGCAGATTGACGTTTTAAATCTTATGTTGAAATACGGTCAGTAGGTGGCAGAAATACTCCATCATACAGCCCGAACAGTTGACAGAGACAATTGATTCCCAATTATGCGCATCGCCCATGTTAACAATAGCCTATGAAGTGGTTTTGATTCCTTTTCCTGATTGATCTATGGGACCTTTTCATTGTCAATAAGCCCAGGTGTTTAAATTGTCGATAAAGAGGTTGATTTTTTTGAAGGATTATCTGTAGTTAAAAATACCCCAACCATAATCCCAATTAAAATGGGCAATTCATAAAAGAAGGACACTAAAAACCTCAAAATAAAAAATAAAATAAAAAAAACCCTATATTCGGCTACCATTTTTCTAACTCAACTCAAGCTGTGTATTGGAAGTGGAAATACGTAAAACAGATAGCTGTTAACATTTGGCCATTTGTAACGTGTATCAAGGGGACATCAAATTGATCCTCGTAACTTGATTTAGAAGAAATGGTAGTTTACTGTGTGGTTTACAATAGTCAAGACGGAATGATATGAATATAGAAAATAACTTAATAGAAGAATATAGTTTAGATAAATACACGTATCCTACTTACAGGGCTTATTATCATTATAGTTTGTATTGAATAGTTTGAACGTTAGGTAGTGTAACTCCTCCTTACCTGTAGGTGGCGTAAATGCACCAAAACGTTGTTTGTCAATCGCCAGAAAACCTCAAAGAGAAGAAGAAGAAGCTCATCGGAGGACTGAACGTGTAGAGGAGTAGGTAGCTCTCACCGTCACAAGTAAGTACATTGGCATAAATCTTTGCTCCTTTTGTTTTTAGATGAAAGTCTCACAGGTACATGACCTGGCAGGCTTTTCATCTCATCTGGAAATATAAATGTGCACCTTTATTCTTCACAGGCAAGGTGACACACACACATGTTCTCGTTGTAGGTTAACTGGAAGTTAAAATGCTTCAAACACACCTGTACATGTTAACATGTGGCTGTTTTAACATGTACAGATGTGTGAAGGTCGTGTCTGTATTTAACAGGGACGACTTGTCTTCTTCAAACTGCACTGAAGCTTTCGTTTCTGCTACACAAGTAAAACTAAGGTCATGAGTTTGAACTCGGTAGAACATATAGAAAGAAGTATCATGTGAGGATGTGCATTAAGTTCACTTATTACTATGTTCTTTTTTCAACTGCTAAATGTAAAAACATATTTGAGCATGTTATTACAGATTAGCTTCTTCTGTTTGTGGTTAAGCTATTGCTGTGTAAAACATGCTTGAAAACCTGTAACATGTGCTTGGACAGAAAGATCAGATAATCCACACTGAACATACAGAGTCACAAAGTCAGTTAATTTTGTATTATGACTGACTGAACATCATGGGCCCTTGCGAGTGTTTACATTTGTTCGCTTTGACTCATCCAACCTAAGTATATGAGAAGGTATGTTGTAAAATGTGCTGTTGGGACAGAACTCTGCACCTTGCTTATTCATCAGCGAGACCGAGCTCAGCTGCTGTTTAGAGAAGCAGCATCACGCATGCCTGCTCAGTTTTTACAGGGGGCGAAGCTGAGATGAAAAAAACAAGGCTGAGAGAGCTGTGCTTTGTCTCTGCTTGTGAAGCCAAGTCAAAAACAGAACCCCGTCTCTTCTGTGTCTTCCTCCCGTGTTTCCTCTCACTCGTGTTCGCTCTTTGTCTCAGGGGAAAGATGCAGACACCGGCGGAGTCGATCCTCCACAGCGGCTATTTCCACCCGACGCTCCGATACTGGCAGACCTGCGCTGCTGACTTAAGACCAGACAATCTGATCTACCCTATCTTCATCACGTAAATGACTTTTGTTTACTGCAATGACTTCCAAATACTAAATCACATTAATTAAAAACAAGAGCTAAAGAGATCCACCTGTGCAACAGTGAATTGACTTTGAGTGCAAATCGTTTGACGCTGTCTTCCCCATAATAATCTTAGTTTGTCTCACTCTCTGCTACAGAGACAGTGAAGATGCTGTTGAGCCCATCGGCAGCCTGCCTGGACAGGCGAGGTAAGAATGATCACATCCAGCCACAACCGTGTCAACATGCAAACTGCAGGTTCAGATATTTACAACAACAACAAAGAAAACTAAACCTGTGTGCGTTTCACAGAACCGCTAAGAGGCATGTGCTCTGTTCAAAGTTTCATCAGTGTTGTTCAGGGTTCATTTGAATCAAGATTACATGAGTCACACGGTGCCACACTGCAGCTGCGATCCCATCGAGGGTGTTGTCTTCTGATAAAAGCAGTGAAGCAGGGTGGACCCTGAGCCAAACGCTGGACCTGGTCCAAGATAAGACGGAAATCCGTTGGACCTTTTATTCCTCACTCAACAGAATCTTCACAGTTTTTCTTTGTTTTAAGATATTCCCCGTCTCCTCTTGAAGTCGTAAAGACTTCGGTACCTGCTGGTTTAATTATTATGTTACTATCATATAGAAAATCCAACAATGTTTCTGTTATTTGTATTACATTTTCCATGAATACGATGTGAGGCATTGGATTATGTCAGCTGCCTTTCTATGTATTTGTTTGAAAGAGCCTTTTTTTTTTTTTCTATCTAACATTCATTCACAGATACGGAGTGAACAAACTGGAGGGCATGTTGAAGCCCCTGGTGGAGAACGGCTTGAAATGCGTGCTGATTTTTGGTGTCCCTGCAAAGATTGAGAAGGTACATAAACGTCTGACACGCTGTCATCTTTGCTTTTTTTCTTTCATGGAATAAGCTGTCTGCTAGCACTTTTGCATTAGCTTTCATTATTTCAAAACCCGTGGAATGCGCTTCCTCTAAATTTTCGATCGGTCGACTCCTGTGAAATTTTTATGAGGCAGTGAAAAACACTTTTATTCAGACAGGCTTTTGGTTGACCAGTAGCTGCTTTATTCTATTTTGTGTATATATATATATATATATATATATATATATATATATATATATATATATATATATATATATATATATATATTTATATATTCATGTTTATTGTGTCGATCCCTCAGACGTCAGTTATCAGACACTTGTGGAAAAGATTTATAACTGGAAAGACACGTGTGCATGAGTGCTCGTCACCTCTTCACAGTCTGTATGTAATCTATACAGCGCACTCTCACACAAAGAGAACTGCTCATGTCATACAGTCACACTCTGGTGAATACATCGACTAATATGGGCACATATCTGTGTCTGGGATAAAAATGAACCGATAACAATATTTCCTTGATATTCTGAAGCCTCTCATTTTTAATCAAATGGCTGAATGTGCAACAATTGAATTCACCTGGGCCTGTTTAAGTCGCAGTATAAGAATAAGGCTTTCCACCGTGTTAATAATGAATTGAACAAAGGCTTGTTATCTTCCACAGTGCAGGCTGTCCGAGCACAAGATGAATGCCCATGGTGTTTTTTCCGTTGAATAAGATACTGAGCTTGTTTGTTGACATGTCATGCTCTCTTCCTGTTAGGACGGCCGAGGCTCAGGTGCTGACAAAGATGACACGCCCGCTGTCTTGGCCGTAAAAAAGATCCGATCTATGTTCCCCGAGCTGCTGGTGGCGTGCGATGTCTGCTTATGTCCCTACACGTCACACGGACACTGTGGTCAGTATATCATTGGATGCATTACCTTCAGTTCATTTCACTTAGAGAGCACAAAGAAAGTAGGAAGTTATGTGCAGCATATATTTGGGGATTCCCTTTTTTCAATGAGTTTCCTGTTCTTTTTCTCTGCAGGTATCCTGAATGACGACGGCACTCTGAACAATGACGCCAGCTGCCTGCGCTTGGCAGAAGTGGCGGTGGCCTATGCCAGAGCTGGTAACTCTTGTTTCTTGCTTTTAAAGGTTTTTTTTTTGTCCTCAAACGTGAAGCAATAAGCTTGGCTTCTTTCTTCTTCTCAGAGGTTTTAAGATCGTGAAAGGAGCTTTCAAAGAATGCAGATGTCCTCGTCTTGCCCTTTAGAAAGCACCCGTGTCGAGTCGACCTGTATTTCCTCATATCTTGTCATCTTTTTTGTCCTTTCTGATTTTGACTCGGTCGTGCTTGGTTTTTCTTTCTTCACTAACAAATCAATAGATCCCACCAGACATGTAGGTTATTATTGAAGCATAACAACCCTGTCACTTTTATTACGACCAGCCGAGAGGAAACCAGCTGTAGCACAACAGTGACCCTGTCCTTCCTCAGAGATAAACCACAACTTAAACACATTTTCAGTCCACTAGAAGGTTCATTAACAAGAAACACCAAAACTAAGAAATCTTCATGGAGAGCGCCGGCAAAATTATAAACAGAACATCCAAGTGAAATCCCAAACTACCTTACTGAAATACAGTGAATAAAATACAGGCTTCTTGCTTAACTCCCTGACAGGAAAGCAGGAGAAAGGATTGATCAAAAGAAAAGGCTTCTCTCCCTTACATCACAATACTGAGTGAACAACATAAACAAACTTGATTTAACAAACGCACATTTTCAAAAGCGAACACGTCTCTCTTTGGAGGTGAGAGACGAGGGCAGCGCTCAGCTTCCCTCAGCTGTCCTCCAATACGATGCAAGAACGCAGCACCAGCTCCTCTCCAATCAGAGGCCGGCGCATCATCAGCGTTTCCCCAATCCAGGGTGGGCACCGACAACGCAACACAGACGCACAAACAGAAGCCCCATAATAACAACTAACACTTTAAATACACGTATGACTCAGTCATTACACTTCATGATGTTGTATAGAACATCTGATCATCATCAAGCAATGAAGGACTTGCACGTTGGGTTTCTCTATATTTTATTCATCAGATAAAAAAATCCAAACTTGCAGGGTATTTTGAAGCTTTAGTGACAGACGTCAGATTTTCTTTGTGTCGCTCTGCAGGTTGTCACATCATCGCTCCCTCTGATATGATGGATGGAAGAGTCAGAGCCATTAAACAGGGTCTTTTATCCAATGGGTTTGGAAACAAGGTAAAGAAATGAAAAGGTTTGAAGATGCTCGTGTAGACGAGATTAGAGAAATGAAGAATAGAACAATAGTTAGTAATAAGAAATATACTTTTGATAAAGCAGAGTAAAGTCATTAAACACAACTGTTGTATTTGTTTAGGACTGTTTAGTCACATTTTGAGTGTGATTGGTTAAAATAAACAAACTGCACTGTGTTCACGATCATGCCATGGTGTCCATCTATTTAACTCTGAGGAGATACAGGTGTGTCAAGCTTTATAAATCAGACATTGATGCACAATTAAAATACTTGTTAGCAGGAGCAGTTTTTAGTTTTGATCTTTCACTTGATTTCTTAACAATTGAAAAAAAAAAAGATATATAACCAACTGTATTACTAATGACACAAATGTAAAATAAAGTTGTTGTTTCATAGCACATTTGTCTTTTCCTTTTCCAGGCTTCAGTGCTGAGCTACAGTGCAAAGTTTGCCTCCTGTTATTACGGTCCATTCAGGTAAGTAAACGCTGCAGGGTCAGATCAGATCGCCATAAGGAGGCGCTAACAACAACAACCCCCATATTGACCCTATGAATTGACATAAAACACCACCATAAAACCAGAGGATTTATAATAAGGGGACAAACAACTTCCTGATTCAACAAAGATCAATCCATAACTCATGCAACAAAACACAACAACACTCAATCCCAACTCCTAAAGCCTCCTGAACTCAGCACAGGGCTTCAAGCAGTGAGGCTACGTGAGAAGGAACAAACAGCACGTGGAACAACATACAGGTGTAAAAAGTAAGTCTGTTCTGTGTTGTGACTGTCTACACAGAGACGCTGCACAGTCCAAACCTGCGTTCGGGGACAGACGCTGCTATCAGCTGCCTCCCGGAGCCAGAGGACTCGCCCTTCGAGCTGTGGTCAGTTAAGTGTGGATTTATTTGGGTAACAGACATTGAGTGGAGATGTGTGTGGAAGCTCTGACACATGCTCTGTGGTGCAGGAGAGAGACGTGAGAGAAGGAGCTGATATGCTGATGGTCAAACCTGGTCTGCCTTATCTGGACATCGTAAGAGAAGTCAAGGACAAGGTCTGTAGTTCAGTCAATTAAGAATGTTACAAAAGTGCATTTTAGAATATGAGCTCATTTTTAAGAAACACCCATAATAATAATAATAATGACTGGAAAAAGTGTCAACATTGTCGAAAACCTTGCTTCCTTTCATGGGTCTCTTCAGTTCCCCACTCACCCCCTCGCGGTGTACAACGTGTCAGGAGAGTTTGCCATGATCTGGCATGGAGCTCAGGCCGGAGCGTTTGACCTGCGGGCTGCTGTGATGGAGGCCATGACCGCCTTCCGCAGGGCAGGTGAGAAAGGCGGGTTATTGTTCAGGTCACAGAAACAATTGACGTGCCCATAGTGACATTTGATGGAAGCTTTACATGCGCTGCACTCGAGAAAATGTCCACACGTACCGTAGACGTGTGGAGGTGCGTATAAAGATATAAACAACAGAATTAGTTGACCAAGTCGACCTTGACCATTTGTAGAAGTTAGCAATGCAGCTCACTCTCCATATTTGGGATGTACGTGTAAGGACTGTACAGAGATGATAGGATTGTGAAAATACTGTACATCTATCAGGGCTCTACTTCCAGTCCAAGCTAGCAACACATGAAAACAGATGTAAATAAGTCTTTAAAAAAACACTTTTAACTACATATTTGAGAAAATAATGAGGAACAAAGAATTAGAAACATTTGAGAAGCTCCAAACTGTTATCTGCATGTAAAATATTGACTTAGTTATACCCTTTTGTCCCTAAACTGCTTTTCATCTTGCCTGGTCCTTTTGTGTGTCATTACCCAAAGAAACCACACGGGGGTGTCAGCGTGCCAATACTGAGTGGTTTGTTCTCTCTGACATGCTCCACTGTGGTACAGATAGACGTTTCTGAGAGTGTAGATATCTGTACTGTAGATGCAGATACAATAACCTGACTTGATGCTAATAGTTACTCCGACCCCTGTGATTACAGGTGCTGACATCATCATCACCTACTACACCCCTCAGCTGCTCAGCTGGCTGAAGGAGTAAAGAACAAATACCTGAGGCCAAAGGATGGACCTAGAGACAGACCAACAGACGGACTCCTTTAAGAGTGCAAACCTGCTTTTCACTCAGTCATTCTAACAGACTGCACTAAGGGGAAATAAATCAATAGAAGATGCAACCACTTATTTGTTTCTGTTCGGTTTTGGGATTTAAGTTTGTGTTTATCTGTGAAATATTTTTTAAACAGTCTTGTATGAGTCATACTTTGTGTAAACACTTTTTAAGGGCTAAGACGGAGCTGAACAGTGAGAATGTAGAAGTTCACAAACTTGTCTGCATTAATCATCTCTATAACGCGATTATAGAAAATATATTTTTATTGGTCGTGGCCAAACAGGATTCTGATGTACATGTTGCTGCTGTATGAGCTGAACGCTTTAGCACTGTTATCACCTCACAAGCTCTTATTGACTACAGAAAATAAATAAAATGAACAGTTCATTTAAATCCAGAGGAGTGTGTGTGTTATTTAAAGATACAGCAAACCTGGAATTAGTGTGCTACTCCTATTTAAGTTAACTTGTTCAAACGTGATATAGAAGTTATTGGATTTTTAACTGTTTAAACATCTGTTGGATATTACTTTAATTTTAAAAACATGGATTTATGTACATTCAGGCTTGTTGAAAGGTTTCCATTAAAAACTACAAATACAACATCTTTTACACTAATTAGCTAAAAACAGATTTGTATAAAATAAGTCTATGAATTATTTAGGGATCAAAACAGTCAAATTAATATTTAAAAATGTAAACCTGTATTACAGCAATAAACATTTCAGCAGAATTTTAAAGAATATTTCATTGCTGGTTCTGATTTCAGTGTATCAACTTTTTCATAGAAAGCCATTTGATATTCATGCCTCTTTATGTTCACTTTTCTACCACAACTTGCCCACTGATTGGTTAATTCAGGGGTGTCAAACTCCAGTCCTGCAGGGTCGGCTTCCTCAGACTGTTAGACGGCTCTCTGCTCCAACGCAGCTGAATCCAATGAGTGACTCGTTATCAGGCTTCTGCAGAGCTTGATGACAACACATTGGTTTAAAGCAGGTGTGTTGGAGCAGGGAGACGTCTAAAAGTCTCAGGTATCTGGCCCTCGAAGACTGGAGTTCGACACCGCTGGGTTGATTGATTTATCCCATCCAATTATTTTTGTACAGCACATTTCATACAATCAAAACTCAATGCACTTACAGAAGACAAAGAAAAAAACACAATACAAACTATTTAAATGAAATGAACAAATGGATTCAAGACCTTACTTTAAATAAAAACACATTTTGTAAAAAGAGCTTGCTCCATCCCATACAACACAGACATACTGTACATAGCCTACACTGGTTTCTATAGAGCGCTCACAGGGACCATACACCAACCATGTCTGTCTAACATGTACACCTGACCCACACACATACAAAGATAAACTAGCAACCAGAGGCAAGAGAGAAAAGCAATGTTTTAAGACCGCTTTTAAAAGAAGTTAAAATGACAGGATTTACATATCCTACTATCCAATGAGTTTCCCTTGGGTAATATTTCAATTAAAATCCAGCAGGTAGAGCTGTTTAATGACTGGCATGCTGTTATGCATTATCCCAGTATCAATATGTGGCAGCTACTGATTAGACAATTAAAGCACCTGAGAGCTTATATCAGATAAAACTCTGTAATAAACCATTGCAAGCCCACCTGCTTATAACTGATGACCGTCCCTTTAAAACCCGTAAAACCATTAAAAGATGCACATTAGCCTCATTCACATAACCCAAATGCTCAGCAGTTTTACTTGCACTAAATACTGTCGACGTTTGACCCTTCATGACCGACAGGGGGCGACAACAGCCAATTTTGAGATGCGTAATTAAACACTGCAAAAAAAGTAGACCAATGACTCTTTTAAAACGTAATTAAGCCTTTCGCACTTTACTTCACAGTCAGAAGCTTTATTAAATGTAAACAACTTGGTTTGCTTTACACACGTGCTACTCGTATTGACGGCGCTAAATCATTTGTTTGTTCAAATTTAAAAGTCAGTCATGACGTATTTTGAAAAAAAAGGAAAGCCTGGAATATTGATCATGATAAGATACACAGAAACTTCATCAACGTCACTTAAAAGTAGCCTACTGTAAATATTGGATGACTTGCCCCAGGAATACATCTTTTTTTTTTTTTTTAAACTCATTGGTCAACAGATTGATGTCAGTGATCATTTCTTACAGTGTGTGACGTGCGTGGGCCGAGCACAGGGCTGCTCTGATTTAACTTGCAGTCTCTGGATGAATGTTATCACTCTCCGACAGGACGTCAGTGTGTGGACCCGCTGCGCTCGGAAAGAGGATTTAGGAAACACCGGAACTTCATTTGAGGTGGATTTACGCACTGGAGACGCATGACACAGCCGGGCTGGAACGACTTGATAATGCTTTTACCCACTTTGTTTGACTATTGAGAAAGAGGGAAGGAGGCAGAAAGCGAGGAAGACGGATACTTAGGAGTTGATGTGAGGGTGCAACAGCCGGCTGTGTGTCCTCCTCAAGCGGTGCGCTCCTCGTGCCCGTACTTTTCTCTCTGACACTTCTCTGGGACGCGACATGGGATGCAGAAGCGCGCTGGGATGCTGCCTGCTCGTGGCGTTGTCCTTCTGCTTCCTCCATGGCTGCACAGGTAACATCACCGTGGCGGTGATGCTTCCGGATAACCACCACAAGTACCCGTGGGCTCTGCCGCGCGTCTTCCCAGCCATCCTCATGGCACACGAGGACATTCACAGTAAACACGGACTGCTGCTCGGCCGTACCATTAACATCTTGAATTTCAGTACGGAGGATCCCTTGGTAGGCTCGTGCGCAGCGAGCCAGGCGCAGGTGGTGGCTGTGGACGCGAAGCTTTACATCCGCCCGGACGCTTTTTTTGGACCCGGGTGCGTGTACCCGCTCGCCTCCGTGGGGCGATTCGCGTCCCACTGGAAACTCCCGCTGATCACCGCCGGAGGACCAGCGTACGGCTTCGATAAGCTTGATGAATACCGGACCATCGTGCGCAGCGGACCTTCCACCACCAAGCTGGGTGACTTCGCCAACGTCCTGCACACGCACTTCAACTGGACGTCCCGCGCCTTGGTGATCTACCACGACCTGCGGGAGGACGACCGGCCGCACTACTTTCTGTCAGAGGGAATCTACCTAAACCTGAAGGATGAGAACATCACGGTGGAGGCCCAGCCATACGAGGACGACGTTAAGTACTACAAGGATATCATCACGTTCATGAAGGAGCGCGGGAGAAGTAAGTGCATATGCCTACTTATTAAGAGAAATGTCTAATGTATATATATGTATATTTTTGTCATGGCAGCAGGCACATAAACTCTGGTGCCAACTCCACAAAGACGCAAATGTGGACCTATGTGGTTTCTAAAGAAAAACAGAAGGCCTAACATTTACAATTTAGAAAAGAAAACGTTTTAATTGACTGTTTGCATCATATGTCTGACATAGTCTTGAAATGAAGCAGATCACCATCTGGTCATTGTAAAGATAATGTCAGCGGATGGAGAAGGAAGTTCCTTTTAAACTGAGGATCACACTTTTGTTATTTTGTGTCTTCAGTCGCCTACACGCAGATCTCTCTTCTTTTAATAAGTGTCGACCTGAAGCAGAAGCAGACATATGTACTTCATCCTGCAGTGGGAGATTCCTCTCCTACACAATGAGGTCACAGTGGAGTTGTTTTTTCAAAGCAGATACACAGAGAGGTGGACTGGAAAAGGTGCAGAGAGAAGCTTGTTTATTCCGGAGTTATTACACAGGAATGTTTAGGCTGTGGGCAGTCTGCTGCTTTACTGCCTCAGGAAGACCATCACTTGCGTGTTTTTAAAGAGTGAGAGGGGGGAACGGGCTGAGATCAAATGGGTGCCCTCTTAGCCCAAACATGCCCGGCAGGTTTAACCAAACTTAACTGAAGTTGACACAAGTTGACTTTTTGAATTGTAACTTGTAGTTAGAAAAGTTTCGGGAAGAGACCAAATATGTCAGGCTCAAGTTTTGGGAAACATGCAATCAAAACTAGAAATGTGTATGAAATGATGCATCACACTATTTCTATATCTGTAGTAATACTTCTTGGAGCTCAGGGTTGAAATTTTCACTCATTGGAAACTTCATACAGCTTGGAGAATTGCTGGAACAGAAAGATACAGAATATATATGATGCTGCCAGCTGTGTTGAATAATACATTTCCATTTTATAGCTTCTTAAGGAGCACTAAAAGAAGGGAAACAAATGGTTAATGGAATTGATTTTGGGGAAAAAAAGGCAAACAGTGATTTCCTTTCTACAAACAAACTGTCAAACTGTGTTTTTGTAGAAACATTCATCTCACAGCAGTGTGGCTGTTAACTCGCTCGTCACTGTTCTCTCTTTAAGTTTAATTAACTGGAAACATTGTGAGGCTGACTTAATCATTACTGCTGTTGTGAAATGTTAATTGTCTGACTGAGAGTCAGCGTGTGCAGCTTGTTTGTGTGTGAGAGGAGACAGACGCACAGCTGAAGCTGATGAATCCATCATTACGATAAACGCTGGTAAAATGTGATTCTTCTTTCTTGCTTATGATGAATTACGATTATGATTAATTATTATTTATGATTTATGATGAATAATTCAATTTCCATTCCTTTTGTAGCTCAGCTATGAGATGTAAGGAGATATTATTTTGTGGTTTCCAGGTTGATTCAAACATCCATTTGATGTACCCTTTTTTTTTGCAATGATAACAATATTTCCCCAAACAAATAGCTTCACATCTGAAAAGTAAATGTTTATTCTTTCCCAGATTTATCAATCAATTATTGAAACTACTTCATCAATTGCACTCTGGGGAAATTGGCCAAGAGCAGCTTGTCCATAAAAAACACAAAACAAAGCCCCATAAACCAGAAAACATGCAATTAAAATACACAAAAAAGGTTAAAATAGACGTAGAAAGCACTGATAACGAACGCTCCTGGTAGAACGATTAAATGAGCAGAGTGTAAAGAAAGAGAAAAGCTTAGAATCCTTGAGAACCTTTGAAAAAGATTGAAAGAAACGTATAGGGACATAAATCATGAAATAGTCTTTGGATGTTTGTCATGGTTTGGTTTATGTTTTATTTGAGTGTTTTAAATTCTGTTTTATGAATTCCCAAGTGTTGCTCGTTTTCTCTTGTGTTTCTAAGTTCAGTCTTCAGTGTTTCCTGTTATAAGTTGTAGTTCTGGTCTTCACTGTTGTCACATTTCTTGCCTCTCTGTGTTTGCCTCCTGTCTTGATTAGCCTGAGTGTCCTCACCTGTCTCATTAGTCTCACCTGCGTCTGATTACCTCATGTCTATTTAGTCGTGTTTCTTGGTCTATGTCGGTTCATTGTTTCTTACTGTCTGTGGTAACCTGTTGTATGTTGGATGTTCATGGTCAGTCTTTTCAGTTTTTCCATGTGTCTTTGGTGTTTTCTCGTTTTAGATTTTGTTTTGGAAAGTAAATTTTGTTTTGACCTTCTTTAATTAAATCATTTTTTGTATTTACTGCAATCATGTCCTGCTACATGTTTTTTTTTAAATCCGTGATCATAAAAAAGTTGGTATGACTAAAATTATATGACTCAAATCCTGAAGTAATTCTAAAGATAAAACACAAATACCTCTATTTAACTGCCACTGACATAAAAGTACAAACACGTTCATCATGCTTTTTGTAGTGGATAGAAATGAAAGATAACAACATATGAATCAAGAGAATAACTGCAGAAAAATTCAATGTTTGATTCTTCTCAGAGCAGTCAGGGGTATTATGTGTTCCTGTTAGACTGTACGAAAAGCATTAGCTTTAGTCATAGTGCAATATCAAATCATCAGAAATTGGAGAGGCAATAAATACATTATTTAGAGTTTGTAAAAAAAGAAACATGTCCAGAACATGCCTAACTTTTAATTGCTATCTGGAGAATTTGCTGATAGTAAGAAAAGACTTCAACATCCTGACGTATTTGAGACAAGAGGGGAAGATAGTTATCAGTCTTATGTGTGCTTTAAGGCGCTAAGTAGCTGGAGGTTAACTAGCTTAGCATAAAATACTGTTTGCAAGGGGAAAACTGCTTTATAATACAAGAAGAACAAATATAACAAACGTGTTGCATCTGAAATATAAATAAGTATATTTTTTAAGAGGACCTTTTATGGAGGAATCATTTCTCGATAAACATCAACCAGGTGCAGGGAGTTTGTTCAGCGTCCTCAGGGCTTGGCATTACATCGAGGTTCATTAAACCCTTACAGCAGAGTCAAACACACTGTTTATCATGTGCACAAAGTTCAGGGATATTGTGTGTTCCTGTTAGACTGTATGCTTAGGAAAGACATTAGCATCCGTCATAGTGCAAAAACCAAACCTTAACCATCGCAGTCGTATCAAATACTATTTAAAATACTTTGCAGTTGTGCTTTGACAGAGACTGACAAACAAACAGGATTTACATGAGAACACTTGAAGAAGTTGTTTTGGACTGTAACTCACCATGACGTAGCTTGGCCTTTCGTTTTAAGAACATGTTGGCTCCTGTACAGGCTCATATAGTTCACTGGAACCCTTATGAATTAAAATGTTAAAAGTAATACCAAAAGCCATATTTATACAACTTTTATTGTGAAATTGGACTGAAGTCAAGGGTACTGAAGATTTTAATGGGGAAAGAAGTGCGCTTGTTCCCTCGGAAATGTTTGAGTTGTAGTAAATAGGCCTCCCAGCTTTATTATTTTTCAAACTTTGTCATTAACTTATTTGTTTCACCATACAGTAAATCCAATGTTTTCTTTTTTGATGCTCAGAAATGTATAGCCATCCTCATATACAGCTGAAGTAAATGGATGTGTAATTTTTTTCCTCTACTCCTGGGAACATTTGGAAAGAATCAATTTTAGTTCCAGCTGAACATCTCGGAGCAAGTTTCCAACCAGTAAAATGTTTGAATATTATGGTTTCTGGCAGTGTGTGAAACAAAAAGAGTTTTAAACATCTTAATTTGTTGTTACAGTAACAGCGTCAACAAACAATGCAATAAACATGGTGCAAAGGTAATTAGATGGTGGTTAAGGAGCATTGGAAAGAGGTGAAAGGTGCAAACTGCCAACATTCTCACCTTTCCAGGTGAATTATGGAGCCGTGGCAGTGATCTGGAGGTCAGGGAAGCTAATGGTTTTGTCAGGGCTTGTCCTGTTGCAGCATACTTTCGTCCTAATAGGTATCCTCCAGGCTTTCGTGTCTGTGATGTCGCGCCACCTCTGCATGGGTTCAAACGTGAAGAGGCTGAGTTGAGGTGTGAAAGGAAAACTGGGGCTTTTATTGTGAAGCCACAGATCATTGGAGCTCTGACAGCTGACCGAGTAATTGCGTGTTTTTACTGAGTGAAGCACCCCTCCCAGCACCGCATCAAATTCCCCAAATTCCTCCTTTTAATACCTGGAAAATGCAGACACAGCCAAGGACACTTTTCCAAGTTTTTAGGATTTTGATGGCTGGTTATTTTCCATTGTTTGAGACTTTGTAATGTTAACACATAGCAAAAAATGTTACTCCATTTGACAGATGGACTGAGTAGAATGGGAGAAATGAGTAGAAAAGCTTCCAAACACACAGACTCTGCAGACCCTCCAGAGCCCTGCAAGTCCCAGGCTCACTGCATGTCATTGTTTCCGTTGTCTGATAATTTGAAAAGTCATTAGGGAGACACTGTGGTCAGTGATAGAGCGGGCCGCCTTTCAACTGTTAGGGGTTTTATCTTGCAGTCACATGTCGAAGTGTCCTTGGGCAAGACACAGAAGACTGTCTAATCCAAAGGATGTAACAATACATCTTTGTCAGGAAATCACGCATAGATGGACTGACAAGTCTTCTGACAAAAAAAACAACAACAACAGGTAGAACAGACTACTGATGAGTCAGGACTAAACAAAACATGAGAGCAGCAGTCAGTAAAATCAGCTCAGTACATTTCTGAAATTGTCTTTTTTGATGCAAGAGCATTTGTTTTCTTTTACTGTCTCTCAGACGATCAATCCTCAATCAATATGAACTCCATTCAACAAACATTGTCAAGTTTGTTTTTCTTCTTGAGGACAGACCTGATAAGACAGTCGTACTGTTTACAACTCTACATCATGATGTTACATGGTGCTTTTCCAGTCTTCTGGCTACTCAAAGCAACTGTACTCCGCATGTCGCTCCTACACATTCACACCCATTCACACACTGATGGCAGAGGCTGCTATGTAAAGTGTCCATCATGAACGAATCCATCCATTCACACGCCAACAAAGAAGCAATTTAGAGTTAAGTGACCTACACAGCCGCCTCTACCACTGCTTATCCATTGTTATGTTGTTATTCAAGGCAAAAACAAAGACCTGTTGATTGCAAGAAAACCAACATCTTCTTCAAGCTGATGCCGCTGAAGTGAGCCTGTGTTTACCATCTACAGTAGGTGACTTTACAGATAAACTGAGATCTGAGTTGCGCGCCCCTTCAGGGAGATAAATGAACCAAGAAATGATGCAGTTAATTTGGCAGACAAATCTGGCGGGGTGACTTTCGCTTCCCTTCTGATCTGAATGCTTCTCCATTTGCTCAGTGGACTCTAACTGAGAAGAGAGATGTTGCCATCATTTCTAGAGGCATGCATTGCCTTCAGATTCATTTCCACGAGTGGAATGAATACAGAAACCTCATTGATCAGTATCTAAAACTTGGAAACAAAAAAAAACCATATTACCATCTGACGCCTGAATTAAAACTTTTGAGCTGCTTTTTAGCTTTGTTTCAGTGTGAGCGGAAAGCGGTTCTCTAAACGCTGTTAACACATTCCAGTGCTGTCACTTTGCCCAGTGACGCTCTCTACTCAAAGCTTTTCAGTCCATTAATGCCAAAGAAAAGGGAAACATTCATTTATGAGAGCTCGTGAATGCAATCTTTCTGTGGCTGTTGGTATTTTGAAGCGCGCAGTGAGTGATGATGAGAAGGTAACAAAAAAGAAAAAGACTCGCTGGATGGAACAATAGAAGAAGGTTTGATGAACTAGCTGTGTAATTACGTTCACTTTTGCTAAGTGTTTCAGAAACTTAGACATGGCTCATGAAAGGTGTGTGTGTGTGTGTTTATTATAACTGAGCTGGAGGACAATCTTCTGTGAAGGATGCAGCAAGAAAAACATGGTGCAGGGTCACATTATCAGGAAGGTAGCATAACAGGTGTTGCTATAGGCTGTCCTTGTGTTTGTTCACTTGCATGCAGCATCTGTGGAGTCAAAATCGTTTAATGTCCCACTTTGACACCAAGACCAAATACAATATAGTGTAATACAGAATAAATATTTCCTGCGTGTACGATGACTATAAATGTTACAAATGTGCTGTAATATGACTTGTTTCAACTCATTGAGAAGATTTGTGATCCAGGCTTTATGTTCTGCAAAATCACCTTCATCTTAAAGAGTTTTTAAAGGTATCATTTAGAGCTAGTAATGTAAGGATAGCTAGCTTGAGCGCCATCTGTCTTCATCAGAAGGATGTGAAAGCTGGGCCATTATACCCCAGGCCTCTGTCCGACAGGTCAAATAGTCATGTTGACTGAGAAGGCGTTGCTTGTTGTTATGCTCTCCAAGATGGCTAGGGCATGAGGGGAGGAACAATAACAATTGAATAGCGGGAATGAAGAAAAAAAAAAGAAAAAGACTTGGTATTTAGAAAAGCTAACAAATGATTCATAGACTTCATCCGAAAAATGACGACAACGAAGTCAAACAGTGACCAAATTAAACAACAAAATTCTAATTAACAAGAGAAACTATGGCCTCTTATCAGACAAAACCCTTCCTCCACCGAAGGAGTAAGATAAGCTCAGCTTCCACACGATCGCTGCATGACCCTCCGGCAACTGCTCTCTCCTCCTGCTTTTTATGTTGAGGACCTTTGATCGCACGTTGAGCTCAAGCAGTGACAGGAAGAGAAAATTAAACACACACACACTCACTACGGCATGTAACACTTGTTTATTTTAAGTATTTTTTTTCTTTATTTTTTTGAAAAGTCAGACCTCTTCCAATGTGGTGACATAATTCGAGTTTTCATCACATTATCTGTGTTCTTCTTTTAAAAAAAGAAAAATGGCTCAATTGTCATTTTTGAAAAAGTGCAGACGGCAACACAGTCGAGGAAAGAGTAAGGCTTTGTTCAGACTGCCACCCAAATCAGATTTGACCCCAAATCAGATCAGAATTCGATCTAATTGACTGACTGACTGTCCACATTACAAATTGCAAGTAACCAGATCCGATCTGCTTGTCCGTATTCACGTGATCTGATCCACATTGGTTTCTATGGTAACAGGTTACGCCCAATAAAAAGAACAGAAAAATGGATGACAGAGAAGTGTGATTATTTCTGATGTGAACGATCTTGTGGAGCAGTCTGTCCGCGGGCCTGTTTGTTTTGATTCTTTCTGTTTTCTTTCACTGACCAAAGTTAACTTCTGGCTTGCTGGATCTACGTCGTTGTTAGTTTTCGACGGTGTCGCCTTGAGAGTGACACAGAAGACACATTGAAGTGACCTAGACGTTCATAGGGATGTGGTTAAACTAGCTTCTCTGGCAGTAACCAATCACACCACATACGATCTGGATGTGCTAAAAATCAGATTTGGAGGTGCAATGTGAACAAGACATTAGTGCTCCTACATGCATCATCTACATGCTTTATTGTTTTTATGCCATTTAGATGATAGAGGAGGTTTGTGAGACTTACTGTGCATTCTATTCTAAATGTATTATTTTGTACATTCAAATAACTCATTTTATTTTTTTAGTTTATATTATATTCTGTTATTGCTAATAGAATCTTGAATCTGAAGCTTGCACAGAAAAATAAAAGATGAACAGTAAAAGCTGATTTTAAAAATGCAGTTCAAGCAAAAAACAGTTCGACACTTTCTTCAAGTGTCGAGAAATCCTTTAAAAAAATCCTGGATCTACATCTAAGAGAAGAAATCATTGTGGAATTCAGCACGTTGTGATACTGTATCTCGAGAAAAGCAGACAAAAACAACAATTATTAAAAAAAAATATTTCTCAAGTAACAGTCTGATTGCTTGTGATTTATCAGACTAAATTATCCAAGAGAAATCTGAATTTACGACTTAATAATAGTCTTATTGATACCAGAGGGAGATTTAGATTTAACAGATTAGGTCAGTCGCAGCGCTGATTACCATGCTGGAGTCTGTGGAACAAGCTGTACCAAACAATTTAACGTGTTTTTGTGTAAAATAACGCCTCGCAGGTCCCTGTACTGTATGGCTGTTAGAAAACAAGAGGACATTTTCCCCCCGGCTGTAGAGCACATTTATTTTGGGAGCGGTCCAGGAGACAGCAGGACTGCTTGGCGTGGTGAACCGTGTTGGAATAGATGAGAGTCGGGGTCTAAAGCAGCAGCAGACTTTGGTCTAACACAGGAGGAAATGTCTGCTAAGTGGGAGGACTGCAGGCAGTCTGACATACGCTGCAAATGGAAATTATGCTAGGTTTTTTTTAAATTCACATTGCAGGCATGAGGGCGTAGGTGGTACAGTGAAGGTTGTTGTTAAGAGACACTGTCAGAGCCTCTAACTGAGATTTCAGGTGTGAATCCTGCAAAGGCAAACGGTGAGAGTACAAAGCAAGATTTTCCTTTATTTTTGTTTATAATTAAAATAGGTACCTAAAAATATCAGGCATGATAAGCTGGATGAAATTGTATTGTAGTTTGTATAGTATTGTTATGTATGCATACTAATATGGTGGTTTTGGTGGAAAAGTGATCCACCCTGGATCTCATTTTAACAAACGAAATTGAAACAAAAGCCACCTACCAAAGCCTATGCTCTGTTTATTGTGACATGTTCTTCATTCAAATGAGATAAATAGTGGAAAATGTTTCCTACGCCTGTGTTAAACAGACATGTACGCTACGTCTGTAACAACAGTAATATTCTTCTACAAAGAGAAAATCAACAGCCACAGTAAATGTACCAACCTGAATATCTCACAGCATTAAGCATGTTGAATTTATAAATATAAAAACTAGAATCCTGTGTTAGTGTCATTTTCTCTATGGATCTCTCCCACGTTTCCTCCCAGCCCACTATGGATTTTTTTGAAACTTAACACGACCAATGTTCAAAACAACATCACTGAAGTGGCTGAAAGGAAATTTAGGGATTTGGATGATGAGCCGCACACAAAGTCAAGGAGTTTATTTACTGCCAGAGAAGCTAGTTTAACCCCGCCCTCTTTCAACAGGCTCCTCCCAATGCTCCTGTCAACCCTCCTGTGTGTTTTCCCCGTGCTGTAAGCTCCACAGCTCAAATATTATGTCAGTTGTGTTTGTGTTTTTGTCTTCGATGTGGATCTGGCTTTTTCCTGTATCCACTGCCTGACGTCTGGCATTTATTGTTGATGCATAGCGCCTGTTTTTACTTGGAAGAGTCGTGTGTGTGTGTGTGTGTGTGTGGGGGGGGGGGGGGGGGGGGGGGGGGACAGCGGTGTGTATTGTAACTAATGTCTTGTGTCCTGCTTGTCTTGTATACTGCTACTGTATCTATCTATCTATCTATCTATCTATCTATCTATCTATCTATCTATCTATCTATCTATCTATCTATCTATCTATCTATCTATCTATCTATCTATCTATCTATCTATCTATCTATCTATCTATCTATCTATCTATCTATCTATCTATCTATCTATCTATCTATCTATCTATCTATCTATCTATCTATCTATCTATCTATCTATCTATCTATCTATCTATCTATCTATCTATCTATCTATCTATCTATCTATCTATCTATCTATCTATCTATCTATCTATCTATCTATCTATCTATCTATCTATCTATCTATCTATCTATCTATCTATCTATCTATCTATCTATCTATCTATCTATCTATCTATCTATCTATCTATCTATCTATCTATCTATCTATCTATCTATCTATCTATCTATCTATCTATCTATCTATCTATCTATCTATCTATCTATCTATCTATCTATCTATCTATCTATCTATCTATCTATCTATCTATCTATCTATCTATCTATCTATCTATCTATCTATCTATCTATCTATCTATCTATCTATCTATCTATCTATCTATCTATCTATCTATCTATCTATCTATCTATCTATCTATCTATCTATCTATCTATCTATCTATCTATCTATCTATCTATCTATCTATCTATCTATCTATCTATCTATCTATCTATCTATCTATCTATCTATCTAATGATGCAGACATAAAATCAGAACAGTATGTCAAGTGCCTAAAGACAATTTATTGAGACCTTGAAGTCTTGTTCACTTAGAATAAGCCTGTTTCCAATACAAAGCATTTAGTTTTTTTAATGAATATCCTGAGTGCAAGTATAAGAAAGAAGACAAAATAAGTGAGAATGAAGAAAAATCCAGAGACTCTCAAGTATTTTGAAGAATCGAGAGAGTTATTGAGACAAACATCTTTATTTTGTATCTTCTTCTGTCTGCAGTTGTTTACATCTGTGGCCCTCTGGACACATTCCTGAACATCTTGAAACTGTTTCAAAGTGAGATCCAAGACCCAGAGAACTACGCAATCTTCTATCTGGACGTGTACGCTCAGAGCTTGGCGGATCGCAAACCGTGGCAGAACTCAGACACGGACTGGGCCGACCCCATCAAGGTCTTTAAGGTACTGTGAGCACGTATCGCACCAACATGCATGAACTTTAAGGAATATAGCAACAGGCAGGCACTTAGTTGGATCACTGCTCTGGATAAATTGTGTTCAGATTTTTACGTTGATTTATTGAATGTGGACTGTCATAGTTTCACCCACTTTGTAATTAGAGACAGGAAATTATACAAGACCAAAACCACCATTTGGAATGAGAAATAAATGTCTCTGACAACTGGTATTTAATTTGTCGTCTTGATTCATTTTCTCCCAAAATCCCATAATCTTTATCAGTCTCCACTGACTTAGTTTGACAGAATAAAATCCTCAGATCCAGCCGAAAATGTCATTTAGTAAAAATTCTCTCAGAATCTTTTGTGTCTTATTAAATATCACTGTTTCTACAAATATTCATGACACAAATTAAAATCACATGAAGCTTTTATGTTAATGCAAGCACAAGGGAAGCTTGTGTGCGCTCTAACTAGTCTCCAAGAGGTAAAGCACCCTTCGACCCGTTCGACCACTTTGAGGAGTGAAATTCTTGCATGACATTAACAAATCTGTTTTTACAGGAAGCCATTTAGCCAAACAAATTAACGCTCAGAGACGTACTGTAAGAGAGTGGGTACAGAGTGTGACGCTTGCTAATTGAGCTCTCTAAATGTCAAACTGGCTTCTCTTAATTCTCTTTAATTCTGTGTTCACAAAGTTTTGGAGGAGAGAGGCAGTCTCAATGTAAGTCTAGCGTAGTATTGAGTTGATTGTGGCGTCCCATAATGGACACTTAAAGTCCATTTATTTCCATTTAAAACATTGACTTAACAATTGAATATTAAGCGTTTCTTTGCGGCTTAAAGGTGGGTTAAAGCATTGTGCTTGCTTGCATATCCTTGCACATCTACACTTCTTTTTTAAGATTTATTGTTGGACTTTTATGCCTTTTATAGAAGACACAGGACAGTGGATAGAGTAGGTAACTATCGAGTATCGTGTGTGTGTGTGTGTGTGTGTGTGTGTGTGTGTGTGTGTGTGTGTGTGTGTGTGTGTGTGTGTGTGTGTGTGTGTGTGTGTGTGTGTGTGTGTGTGTGTGTGTGTGTGTGTGTGTGTGTGTGTGTGTGTGTGTGTGTGTGTGTGTGTGTGTGTGTGTGTGTGTGTGTGTGTGTGTGTGTGTGTGTGTGTGTGTGTGTGTGTGTGTGTGTGTGTGTGTGTGTGTGTGTGTGTGTGTGTGTGTGTGTGTGTGTGTGTGTGTGTGTGTGTGTGTGTGTGTGTGTGTGTGTGTGTGTGTGTGTGTGTGTGTGTGTGTGTGTGTGTGTGTGTGTGTGTGTGTGTGTGTGTGTGTGTGTGTGTGAGAGACAGACAGAGAGCGAGAGACGGAAACAACATGAGGAAAAGGAGCCACAGCTGGGACCTGAACCCAGGCTGCCCGCTTTAAGAACTGTAGCCTTTGTACAGTGGGCACACAAACTAAGCACCAGGCCACCAGTGCCCCAATCTACAGCTCTTGTGAACGCATGAATAACTTCTCTAGGGATGCACCATTACATTGAAACTAAAAGCACAGACAGAAATTTACATAAATCATTGTTGGGCGACACAAATGCAAAATAATAATCATACTTATAATTATCATAATCATACTGTGTGAACAGAAATGCACAGGGAAACGTTCCCTCCTTTCACTCATTACTCAGTGAAAACTTATCAAACAACAACTTCAATCAGCTCAGGTCAAGAGATTGCAGCTTGCGTCATTAAAACTTTGCCCGTTTACAAGAGTTGGATTATTTTTAAATAGCAAAGAAGTTTAAGATTAAAGGCGAGATTTCCTGAATAATGGCGCGATTTTTTTCCAGTGTTGAAACAATGCATTGGTTTTACACAGTGTAAGTATCACACAAAGGGATCTCAGTTTCTGTTCCTCTGGATGTGAACTGCTCCCAACCTTTGGCAAGGGAGCAAAACTATGGATGCCTTTTTGCCGATTCTGCAAGGCGTTAATTTGTCTGCAAGCGATAACAGAGCTCATTATGGCAATGCGCTTTTCTCAGAGCTGCTGTTACGGCTTGTGGGAGTTTGTGGTGGGACTCCAATAACTGTTGTGACATAAAAAATGATCCATAGCTATTTCTGCGAAGAGCAAAGCTTGATACCTTCTAGAAATGTTGAAATCTTGTTTTTGCAAAAACAGCAAGCAACCGACTGAAAGGTCAACTTTGGACCCAAACGTCTGGCTGAATATTTTAATTATCTACTGGAACACTTGGTCAGACGTTAAAGGACTCTTTCAAGATGTATGTGGTTTAAAGGAAATTGCAAACAACATTTTCTAAATCTAACATCAAGGAATGATAATAACAGATGCCTGCCAATCTCTGTATTTTACCACCAAGAAGGCTTTTGCATCGTTTCATAAGCCACAGTGACAAAACTATGCTTGAATCAACTCCTCCCTTTGTCTTCCTCTCACTTTTTTTAAAAAGTGTTCTCATGAATGTTTTAGTTCACTAAAACGTCTTTTATGAAAGGAGCATGAAAAGTGCTTCCATTTTACCTATTTGTCCAGAATTCAGCAGCATGATACAGTATATGCAATGTCCCCTTTCAGTAAATTTGATTGGTTGAAAAAATATGCAATATTAAGGTCATTAGACGCACTGATCTACTTCATGTATAAGCAAGATGGCTGCACAGTAACGTTATATCATCATCCATTGCACTTCTTATTAATTCACTTTCCCGTTTATTGACTTTATTGTTGGTTATCTTTTTCACGGAGAGCTGTGTAAACTGTAGTCAAAGTCCTTGTATGTGAACATACTTCACATACAATTAGCTATACTAATAAAGCTAATTCTTATCTTTAAATGCAGGAGGCTAAGATGAATTGTTTTTCCCTCTCTGTTCCCATCAGTCTGTTTTCGTCATAACGTACCGGCCTCCTGATAATCCAGAGTACAAAGACTTCCAGAGGAAACTCCATGCCAGAGCGCTGAAGGATTTCGGTGTGCAGTTGGAACCCTCGTTGGTGAGTTACTGCCAGCCTGTAAAAACGTGGTGTGTTCTCAGCAGCATCACAACCTCTTTAATCTTTTATTGGACATCATATGGAGAAAAACACCCAGTGTGCTGCGTAAATGTCAGCTGTAAATGATGAATGATGTTGATAAAGATGTAAGCAATTAATAGTTTTTGTTTTATGACGGTTTTAAACCCACTTGGCATTTAAAATTGGTTAAGCTCGTCATCATTTCATAAGATTGCTTGTGTTGGCATGTGTGCTCAAAGAGTTTCCCCCTGTTAACATGCGAAGTATTTTTTATTATTTCATCATTAAGGTCAATCATTACCGCGTGTAATGAACCAATTACCGAAGTGTTGATAGTTTAAACACACGCCTTTCGTCACGCAGATGGACTACATTGCCGGCAGCTTCTACGATGGTTTCGTGCTGTATGCAAAGGCTTTGAATGAGACGCTGGCAGAAGGTGGAGCCCAGAACGATGGAATAAACATCACAATGAGGACGCAGAACCGCAGATTTTGGGGTGAGTCAATGTTTGTTTGTTGTTTGTTGGTGTTAAAATTTAACAGCTACGTTTTGAGTAGTGATGTGTAAATATGTAAGAAACTACAAATAAATCACGTAAATTCACAAAAAACACTCATTGCAAACTACCTACAAGAGTTAAAGATTTTAAGACTCATTCAGAAAAATGTTCAAAAGATCTAAAATTTACATTTGAACCCCAAAATGATACATTAATAAAGCATCATGACAGCAACCCTGAAATGAACGCCAACTTGAAGAAGCCCATGCAGTTGGAGGGTGGAGCCTATATTTAAAAGTAGAATATAAAATGAGTAGAAGTTTGTTACTCGGTATCGCCTGCCAGATTTGATTAGATGTCTTAAATTGGTGCCCAGTGGTGTCAGGGTTATAAATGGGATCGATTTGAAAACCAGTCCCAGTTTGGATCCTCGCTGCTGCATTTTGAACAAGCTGAGGATGTGCCAAAGTAGTTTGATGATGGTGGGAGAAAGGGTCCCTGCAGAAGTCAGTACAGGCGTGCTGTTTTTCATTCATTTATTTTGTTTTATAATTTAAGATAATTCAGTAAAATGACCTCTCGGCCTTTCTAGAGGCCAAGCAGATGCAGGGATATAAACCACTCTGATGATAAAGCTACAGCTACATATTGGTAATACCTATGTCTTCCATGTATGTGATAAAAATGTGAAAGTGTCCCCCACCACATTAGAAACACTGTCGGTTGTTTCCACATAAAACCATTACTGCCTCTCAAACCACAGTGAAAAGTGCTCGACTATCAACATACAGCGAGTTGAATTGACCTACCCAGTTGGCTTTTGTTGGAAAGCACCATTGACCCCAAATGGAGATTAAAATATACCCTTTCAGCACAATAATTATAGCATCATTGCACAGTTATTACACATCACTCCAGTTAACGGGCCATCAGATGCTTGATATGAGTGCTCACACACTTCCTTGTTTACTTTGCCGGCTGCCACATTTGATCTCACGTCATTTTGGAAAGAAGCAGAACAATAGGATTTTGTTGCTTCAGTTTAAAAGGGTTTACTGGGGTTATTTTGCTCAGCATGATGGAAAGAAATACAAGAAAACTAGGGCACTTGTTCAGCACAATAAAGGAAAGTTGTGCTAAATTGTTGTGGATGTCTTGACAATGACTGCACTAAAGACAATGTTAAATGTTGTCTGGTTTTACAGAAGCCAAACATTTCTCAGATATCTAATTTTAGCTTCAGATTCTGAGGTTTGTACGTTTGTATTGTTCACTTTCGACAACAAACATCAGTGGTTAGAGATGAGGAGGAAACACACAATGAAAGTGACAATGCTGGAAATAATGCAGCAACTGTTTTGATTGTCTCCATTGTGTGTACAGTATGTACAGATCCAGTAGAAACTGTTGTGTAAAGAAAACCAAGGTTGTTAGCATTGTTGATACTACCTGAATCAATGTTTGCACATCAGTAATAATTTGTACTTCTCCTTTAGGTTGACTTGAAAAATAAAGGTGTTCTTGTGTTTAAAATGCTGCAGAATTGCCTTGAACTTAACTGAATTACACAGGCGTTGTGATACATGGGTTGAGCAAAAACACTTAATGATAGAGAGGTAGAAGGACTCAAGTTAATGTTTCAAATACTATAAAAGGCCAGAACAATCTGTGATGTGTAGGATGACTCATCCAAATTCAAAAGAGGGAAGATGTAATGGGCACTTAGGAGTTTATTGTAGTACCATACATGACATTGCGGCGTCTGAATCAGACCCTTATGTGAACATGTTTTTTTTATTTTTTAGGTGTGACAGGGCTTGTTAATACAGACCACAAAAATGCCAGAGATATAGACGTCAACCTCTGGGCGATGACGAACCAGGAGACAGGAGAGTACGGGGTAAGTCATGCTGTAGCACACTTTGTGATAGTGATCTTTAGAGTATTTTTTGGGGGGAGTTGCAAATGTCTGAATAACCATTTAGAGGCACTCTTTTCCTTTTTCTGTTTAAAGTACATACACACAAAGAACATTTGGTACTGTCCAATTAGATGTTTTCGCAAGAAACAGGAGTTGATCTGAAAGAACAGAAGTCAGTAAGGCAAATGAACGTTGGGATTTTTGAACAGGCCAAACAGAAAAGTGTGTCAATGTGGCCAAGAGATGCTAACATGATATTGTTTGTGGTGCTGAAGTAAATAAAACCATAAGAGACAACCACAAAGAGATCACAAAAAACTCAACATTAGCTTACTACAAACAAAGACAAAGAGGCAAAAGAAACTTAAACCCAACCAAGAAAATGCAAAAAAAATAACTCAAGGATACACAAAAGACAACAAATTGAAGCCAACACTAAAGCATTTATAAGATACACAAAACCACACTATGACAACAAATAGTCACAAAAGAGCCTCAAAAAAAGGTGCATAACATATTTTTGTTTATTTGAGCAGTTGAAATTCTGCTCAAAATCTAGAAATAGATACAAACTACCACAAAGGGACACAGATATTCTGCAAAGACACGACCTCAAGATTCTCATTGACAAAATGTGGACACACTTTGACCACAAAGAGACACAAACAGCTCCAGGCCCGAACCAAACACACACAAAAACAACCCAAAGAGACACAAAGAACGACAAGGAGGCAAACACCAAATACGAAGATATGCAAAATCAACACCAAGTGACATTCAAGACTACAAAGGGAGCCAAAATGACTAAATAAAGAAATACAAAGAGATTTGTCTGCAAATACACACAGCCACATAAAGACACCAAAATGAAGACGAAACAAAAGGCCACAAAGACTCTGTTGAAAAACAGAGACACAAATCAACATGAAAAAGAGACTATAACAGCTATAACACATAAGCCTTCCATGGCAGTGGGGATCATTGAACTCCTCCATCACCAGAGTCTTCACAGAGGTGTCATGTTGCTTTTTATATTTTAAGAGCTAAGTTACAGGCTGGCTGGATGGACCAACACCTGATTGGACTGGACTTTATTAAATGCCCTCGAGTGCAGTGGAACAATGCATCCAGGGACGAACTGATTGTGTGCTGCTTCGGTTCATAAGCAGATTTGGCATTGACACATTTTTGTTGGGCATGGTCCGGGCTGATAAGCGAATGAGGAGGGACTCAGCAGACCTTTTTTTTCATACTATGTTATCAGTTCAGCGCTGCCACCATATCCTTCCTTCTCTTTTATGTTTTTTTTTTTAATGTTTGTGCTGAGCTGCTCCCTTCCAGCTGAAATATATAAATCAATTTCTCCTAAAGTCAAACGGGATTAGGACTCTTCTCATTGACCGTAATGTCTCTGTTTTCAAACTCTGTCCCCTTTTTTCTTGACCCTAAAACATCCCAATTAACGGTGCTGTATCATTAAAGTAGAACGAGAATCAGTTGTATATATTCTGCTGATATATCCTGTTGTCTGTGTGACAGTATTTTGATGAGTTTAATGAAGACCAGTACCAGTGAAGTACGAGTTTATTGTTAGTCGAAGTTAAAGAGCTGCAGTCAGTCTTATGTAAGGTAAAGCTAACATTAACCACAGATAAGACAAACCAAAGCACACTGTGATTCTGTCAAAATACACACAGCCTTTTTGCGTGTGTGGTTGTTGATGCTACAAAAGCAAACGGATCTGGAACACATTTTTTTGTTTTTGACTTTTCTAGCAATAACATGCATTAAACCTCAATTTTCCCTCCCAGTTAAATGACAATATGTTTGCCTGTTGTGCTCCGCAAACACCGCTGTGAACTGCTCCAGTTCTCCGTTTCTTTCTCTGAGGGAGCAAAAGTGGGTTAGCTACATGTAACTTCAGATAGATTTTCACAGCGGTCCTCAGGGACAGTCAGCTGGATTTCCTGGTCTCATTTATTCTTTTCTTTTAATTGGTTGATTCAAATGGCGGATTGACCCTGAGCAGACAGCTGTCATCACAGGGTTGTTATAAGCTTTGAGACAACCAAAGACTTTCATTTTGAAATAGTGTACCGATTAAACAATAATGATATATAATATTATAAATGGCACATCAGCCATTTGAAGTAAAAAGTACTCATGGAAAAGGTTACCAACATTTTTTATGGTGTGCTTTGCCAAGACCTTGTGCCTACTTTAGCCACAATGCAACTCATGCAACTCAACAGTTAGGTGCAGATTTTTGTACGTGTTACACAAGTAGCTGCTTTTGTAATCTTGGGTTTCTGACTTTATTCCTCAAAGAAATTCATAGAGCATTTTCTAACTAATCTATGCAATCCATTTTTTCTAAAGTGAAATTGTTTGAAATCCTATCAGATTAATTTTATCTTCTTCTGGGCTTTGTCCAAAAAGCACAAAGCAACAAGTGTCCCCCTTTTTTATTTTATAGCAAACAGTTGTTGAGACAGTTTAGGGGACCTGTTTTATATGTGACCTCTTAAGCCCTTTCCAAAAATAAATAACTGTTGGTGTAGTTTACAGCCATCAACCAACATTTGACCATATAAAAAGTAACTATGTGAACACACATTTAGTGGTGACGTATACGTATGGGTTCTCAGTTAATTCTATGAACCCCTCGAACATGGGGAATGAGAGACATGAGTTAACCCAAGGTGGTGTGAATTGTTGGAGGACGTTATATGGCTGACCTGGGCAGTAAACTGTAAAAACATACTGTGGCTATTTTAGACTCTTGCACCCCCATACCCTTTACCATCACATTCGGCATTGTTTTGATGACCCCCTGTGGAGGTGACGGTCCTCAAGGTTTGAACAGAGAAGAGCCAACATGCTGGGAGCATAGGTTGAACACATAACAACTCCTACAGCCAGTTAGAAACACAGGAGTCGAGTTTCACAGCCGGACAACAGATGCAGCTCTTAGACAAAATAAAGCTCACTCACACACAAGCTATTCAGGATGTTTGTGAAACAGTTAGGAGCTGTTCCCCGTCTGTGTTGTAGTCTACATGACATGACATGATGAGCTTAGTTCCAGCTTATTTCCTGTGTAAATCTACAATTGTAAAGACTGTGCAGATGTATTGTTTAAAAATGAGTAAAGGCCTGTCTCATGTTGACGGCTGGCAGTTAACATTTTAAGTTGATAGCTTTTAGTTAAGGTTTAGGCAAGGTTTAAGGGTTTAAAAGATTTTGGTTTGGGTTCAAAAAAGGCTTTATTGTTGGCTTTTGGTTTAGCACAAGACATGAAAAGTGGCCAAACACAACCTAATCTCAACACAGTGGGACAGAACGAGGCAGAAAGCTACAATAAAAATGTCTTTAGCAAATCATGCTAACATGCTCATCAATACAATGCTTACAAACAAATGTTTTTTTTCAAGTTGTTGATAACCGTGGGAAGTCATGTTTGTTTGCAATTTAAATGTAACCTCTGGTTTTACTCCCTCGAATCAATCAAAGAAACCCCTGAAGTAGAAAGTGAAGTAGCGAGGAGGCTAGCTCACAACAGCATCAGAGTATCTTTCTTTTCAATGATTTAACAGAGCATTATTTCCTGTCTCCTTTGCAGCTTGTTGCGTACTACAATGGGACAACTAAAGACATCATTTGGTCCCAGACGGAGAAGATCTACTGGCCCAATGGTGGCCCACCGCTGGATAACCCCCCCTGTGTGTTCTCCACAGACGACCCCTCCTGCAATGATGGTATGACAACATTTAACCATTTACTCATAGTTTATTCTACTTATGTATTATCTACATGTTTCTGGATTCAATTATTTCTTCTATCGTTCATCAGATTTATATTACAGGTCGCTTATAATATACTGTCTCTGTGCAGAGCCTGGGATGTATTTATTGATATGCTGATGATAAACATGTTGTTTTCTATGAATTGCATCCAGTTTTTCATAAATTAATTGCTGTAAAGGAGGCTGTGAATCGTGTCCAGTGTGATGTTTTCCCTAGGGAAATGTCAACAATGATAAATCCTCAGCAATTATAAATGTGTTTTGGTGTGAAGGAGGGATACTAAGTGGAGATGCAATCAATCTGAAGTAATCTGCAAAGAATTTGTGGAGTAAAGAGGCTGGTGGTCGCCTTCTCCAGTGTCTCTTTTTTAAAACTAAATGGAATGAATGATCAGGATTTATTCAGTCAAGTTAGTTTGAGGGAGCATTTCCAATACGGTGACTGCCAAAAGTCTGCATCAAGTCCAATGGGTAATTTTTTAAAAGTCTGTGGTGGCATGCTTACATGCTAGTGTCACAACAGAAATCTTTTTCACACGTGCACTTTGGATATTGCCTGTTCACATAATTCACCTCACAGCAGGAGACAGGAGGGGGAGGAGTCTAAAGAGTCAGGACATAATGTTTAAAGGATGATGCAGAAGTGGTGGATGAAGCAACCGAGTTGGACACTATAAGGACAGTTTCTGTTTTATATCAATACGAAGTATTCCCAGTATCGATGAATGAGTGGAAAATTGCGTACTGGCAAGCAGAAACACCACCCACTCAAAGATTGTTCACAAGCTGGCTCACTCTGACTTCAAGCGAAAATGCTATCATGGGGCTGGCAGGAAAAAGTTTTGGAAAGTCATCATTAAGATTCACACATCTTGCAGGGAAAATTTCCGGAAATTTCATAACGTTTGTACTTGTGTGGAAATTAAAATCCATCATATTTATTTTATGATTTAGAATAAAAATGTTGAAAAATTGTTTAGTCATTTTTATTTCTGTAGTTTTCTTGAATTTTGTCTACGCAATACTTCTGCAAAACTTGAAGCTGCAAGAGTAATTTGCTGTCGTTGTTGGAAATGATATATTCCAAATGAAGCGTATCATCTTCTCCCCTGATTTACAGCAGGATGTATAATCAGTCTCAATCAGGGTTTTAATTATATAGCAGACATGTCAGAGCTGTATAATTGTCTTAAATTGTTGCCGGTGTGTGTGGCTGACGGATTGCTAATTCAGTGAGGAAGTCACAGCTGTGTTTTTCACAGCAGAGGGTCTTTTTTTTTTTCTTCTTCAAAGATATGAACGTGGACATCTGTTAAACATAAGAGAGAGGTTGACTGAGTGTTGAATCCTTCCTCTGTTTCCAGGTCATCTGCCAGTTCTAGGAATTGTAGCTGTGGGATCCGGCTTAGCGCTCATCATTTTTGGCATCTCTAGTTTCCTCATTTACAGGTGAGTTTGACTGAATCGAGATGATGCTTCCTGTCTTTGCTGCTTTTAGCTTAGCCTTATAAACGCATAGACTGATGTTTCTTTCACTGAAAGAAAGAAAGAGGAGAGATAGAGCGAGAAGTTGTGAAACTCGATTTATGGATTGTGCTGCTATAGGTGCCAGTGAGGTATTGTTGTTTCCACAGCAACAGCTCGGCAGGTGATGGCGTTGAAGCAGCGGTGAAGTGTGCTTAAGCTGCCAAGCGATCTCATACAGTTTACCGGCTTTAGACAACCTTCACGGCTTTTCTCACTTAACGATTATTCGTGTGGTCATTAACTTTGTTTTCTTTGACTGGCCTTAATGATAAATGCCACCTATTTAAATGATTCAGTCAGAGGAGAAGCAGTCATGGTCTATTGAAGTGCTTGTCTCAAAGCGTGCTCTCATGCTTGTTTATCAGGACCAAAATGAGAAATAAGTAATTGAAAAGATGTTGAGTACAAGCTCAGAGCAGACAAAGCCTTGGACCTTCCTGAGATCTTAGGTCGGCTGTAAACATTTCCTCAGCTGGAATTCGGGGCTGTACTCTATCATGCGTGCGTGGTGGACAATGGAAAGTCCATATTTATTTCTGTGGGCTTGAGTATCGGTGGCACTCATAAGAATTATTATGAATCCAACGCTGCTGCATGAAGGCGTGTGTGTGGTGTGCTTCTGCATGTGTTAGATAGACAGCAAACTGGAGCGGTCCTGCAGTGATCGCTGACTTTTTGCAAACAAACAGAAACAAAAGCTGGATGTATCTGCAAATGCTCTGATCTTAGACATTGGAGTACATGCTCTGTGTTGTGCATTCTTTGTGTGTGTGTGTGTGTGTGTGTGTGTGTGTGGATTAAGTTCAGGGGACGTGCATTGTGTACTCGTACAACCATCTTTCTAACGTGTCCTCTTTATTCAGAAACATACTGCAGCTGACTTTAGACTATAGATGAAGGTTTTAGATGGTCTACAGTGCAGTCGTTTTCTGCTTTCTCAAGATAGGAACATGTGACCTATGCCTGACCACACCTCATTTTAAGACAAACGCACTGACGGGAGCGCCGGTTCATTTGCTGTTTCATCATGTGAACTCTGTGCTGTGTCAGGAAGCATATAGGAAAGACACCTGTGCTGCACATATGCTTAAGATACATTTAAAAAAAATGAAATGTAAGTTACATTCTTCATGCAGATTTTCAATTTAATAACAATGTTTAATCATTAACCTCCTATAATAGTTCAAAACTTTAGAAAAGTGAGGACTGAATCCTGCGCCCACAGACTCCGCTGGAAGCACTCACAACCTCCATTTCAGAGTATCTCAGCAGCGCTCTTGGTTGCTCGGATACGAAAGTCAACTTCTGCTTCCCTCGGTAATGTCCAATAGGTGTGTTTTAGATAGCTATGTGTGCTTAATATTTACAAAGAAAACAGATATTGTAACGTGAGGGTCCGATATATGGTGGATGGATCACTCTACTTAAAAGAAACAAGGAGATGGAGTCCGATTATTTTTCAACAGCACTTTTACTTCTCTCCACAAGACCGTTGCTTCTCCAAAAACAAAACACAAACACTTCCCCCTTACACATCACATGACCTGTCCTTAGCCAATCAAAGGCAAGGATAATTAAACTCATGAAATGTAACAGTATTTTAAACTTAAATTTAAATGAATGAATTAACTGAAATATATGAACTTCATTTTGAAATCTTACAATACGATGTGTGTCCTGGCATCAGCAACAGCTCTCCCTGGAAACTGTTCCCCCGAAAAAGACTTTGTTGTTGCCTGACGTTTTATGTCCCGCCATTTCTTGATTCTGATTGGTCAGTGAGGAAGAAGTGATTTTGACCAGCCCGTCGATTATAAAAAACTGCGAGTACTGTAAGAGTGGCGTTTTTGTGCTCAGAGTGCTGAAAACGCCAAACTAAATAGATTTTCTATTAAAATAACGAGCGCTGCCAGCGCTGTTTGTGCACACAGCCCCCAGTGATGCTCTAAGGGGAACTTAAAGGGTGAAAGTGTTGAATCCAAATGTTTAGAAAATTGTGAAACAAGAAGGATAAGATTTGTTCTACGGTCTTGTTAAATATGTTGGGGGGGGGGGATTGTTTGAAGAAATGAACCCCTCTAATTATTCAGTGTGTATTAAATACTAGCGACAGCCTTGAAAACAAAGTGATCTGTATTCAACAGATTTGTAATGTTTTAAGAAAACTGAACTTTAATAACTTAAAAAAAGGCAGACATAAATTACTGGAACAAGATTGACTTCGTGTGCAGGCTGCTAGAAAGTTATTCAGCTGTAAAAGAAATGAACAAAACGAGAAGTGAAAAACATGAACAGCACAAGTGGTAATGAATAGAAATCAGACTGTGTGCCCTACTAAGCATCCATCTAAATCATTTAGTAAACAATGAAGTGAATGTACTGGATGTAATTGTTAAAGTAAGTGTTTGGGTTAATTAAAGCTACAGTTGAGTTGTACATCATTTAGATGAAATAATAACAAGCCACATTCCTAATGCTTCAAACTGTGGTCTCTGCATTTAACTGTGAAGCCTAATTCAAATCAAATCGTTACAGCGTCCCGACGGGAACAGTCTACATGTTTATTGAGCGCTGGAATGAGCCTCTTCTAATTATGCAAAGGGTTAATCATGCATGGCTTTAGCTGTTAGAAGGAGCGCTGCACTGTTGATATTGTCAGGGGTTCAACCTGCATTTAATAAATGAAAATTAATGATTCCAATTTTTGTCATCACTTCTTCCAACGTGTTTTCTGAACGCTCGCAGTTCATTTTTCTCGTGATAAACAAACAGTTCCATGTTGAATTTTGTATTAAAACATTTTTTTAACGTCAACTCAATTTTATAAATTACACTGGTAATCTGAGGATTTTTCTAATATTGACTATTAACACAAACAAGTGTTAATCACCAGCCAAACACAATGGATTTTGATCAGAGGAATGGTGGAAGAAAGACGGAGGAGCAGCTTTCCACTCGAGGTAAATCCACTGCTCCTGAATCTGAGTTCATGATTTAACTAACAGATAATCAGACGCAGACTTTGCTCCTTGTTCTGAAAATCTTGTTTTTTCGTTTTTTTCCACCAGCTCCAGCATGGTTTACTCACTAGCTAGCAAGTTTTCCTGGACTCTTTGCCAGTAAGTTTTGTAAAATACGCTCTGCTTTTTATTTCAGCCTTTTATTTCGTAAACTCTTGAATCCAAGTGTAACTTTTTTTCTGAGTCACGGCAGCTCGTATCTATTTCTGTTTAAGTATTCCCTAAGGAAAGGTCTGAGATGCATTTTGGTTCTGACCCACAGTTTTTCACTCTCTGCTCTAGCCCAGCTGTATTTAGATTAATCATTTACATAAATGACAGCTGAATGTGTGGAAAATTATTTAAGTAAATCTGAATATGTTGCCCTTTTATTGGATTTGGAGGCGACTAGATGGCCAAGAAACTGTAAATGTAAACCTACTTTTTAAGTAAAACACACCATCAGTTGAGGCTAGTTTTAGTTTATTTCTTTACTTTATTCCTGTTTATTCTTCGTTTGACAGCACGGGCTGACAAATCACTTCTTGTTTTTGCAGACACCAGTGGAGCTATGCTGATGGACAGAGAGGTGAACACACAGCCGTCTTAAAGATCACCCGGTCGCTGAGAAGCCTTCATGTTTAGTCCTTTCCAAAACACCACTAATATGTTCAAATGCTCTGGAGTTCTGTCACTGTTTGTAGTCATTTTCAAAGTTTCTCTGCAATGGGGTCGCTTGAAAAGCATTTAGGGGGGTGCAATGAGTATGTCTGATATATAGATATTTAATTTAATGTTTTTGTTTAAAACCAAAGAAAGAGTAAAAACTATGAACATTTATTTCACTTGCTGCTGCTTACATGTTTGGGACAAACATTTATACAAAGTTTTTATACTCAAACTTATTAAAATTCTCATGATGAAGGGGATTTAAATCTTATATGATGGGAAATTATTGGTGTATTTTTATATAATTAACAGATGGCTTGTTGGGAAGATCATTTGCTCCTCTGATATCCAACAATTTGCAACTATTGCCTGTGTAAAAATATACATGTTGGTAAAAGTTATTGAAGATTTAATAAAAATGTGCATGAGTTTAAATGTGTGTTGTGTCTGTTTCTTTGGATTTATTTGTGGTACTGCATGCACTGTAACCAAACATGTCCGAGTAATATTTCAATTTAGAATTACTGTGTAACATATTTTTTTCCTTTTGCAAACTAGAGAAAGATTTCCAGGAAGTAATCTTGTTTCAGGAGTATTGACTCATGAATTACAGCATGCAGATGACATTTTAAATGTTAGAAGGCCAGATGACATGTTAAGACATCATTATTTAGCAGTGTGTACGTACGCAAAATGCACTCGAACACAGTTACGGTAAATGTTGTCCAGCAGATCGGGGAAGGTTTAACCAGGTGGTGTGCAGCCCTCGGTTGATCTTGGAGTGTGGTGTGCAGCAGCAGTGTGAGGGGATGTTGAGCAGAGCAGGAGAGGCTCTGTTGTTTTAATGGAGGGGTTGGTCCAGCAGAGGTATTCACATATGGGACTTATGAAACAATAGGCCCAGTGTGGAGCCCCACACTTTGCCCCTCTGGCTGCCAGAGGTCTCTAAACGAGATTCCTTAAATAGAAAAATACCTTCTTTTTTTTCAGCTGGTGGTAGTGGATGGGGCTGGCAGGCGTTGGTGGTTTAATGGTGTTTCCTGCCCTCAAAATGGTGCATGTAAGCGCAACCTAGTAGAGTGTTTGTGGAAATAAAAAGCATCAAAATTCCCTAAATTTCTCCTAAGTCCACCAACAGCACAGTTTATCCTGGTGAAAAAAAAGGGGTAACAAATCTTAAGGGCCACTCTTGGGGCCTGCCAAAATTGTTAAAAAGCAGTGATGTGCAGACTTTGCAATAATTTCCTGCTGACATCTGGAAGTGTTTTACACCTTTTAGATTGGGTTGGAATGTGTGGCCTCCTCTCGTTTTTCATGTGTTTCAAGATGAAAATGGATTTCCTCTCCGGTTTTCATAACTCAGGACTAATAGTTTTATTTTGAAAGTGTCTGTACTTTAAATCATTAATTGTCAAGAAACAGCAGCTTCTCTGAACTTCTCCCCAGATGTGTCGATTCACTGGAATGCCTCGTTCGTTCTTTTAAATAACTTTCAAAACATGCAGAAACATAAATATGGCTTTTATCTGCATTCAGAGGGTGTCTGTTCATGCTTATGGAACATCTTCTATCTATTTCTTTTTTTAATCCACCCTCTCAAAGGAGACACAGTTGATAAACAGGCTTTGTGATGGATCTCATAATTTTACGTTGCATCATTGAGGAAGTTACACAGACTGGGCCAAAGAAGACATCAGCACAAGGAGCCTGCATCATTTTATTGTTTGACTTTAACTGCTGAGGATGACTTGATCTAAATAGTGTTACACAGAAAACAGTAACAACGTGAGATACTGTAGTATGAAAAGCATGGCATAATAGACAGAATAATGTACAGCCAGTGGGGCTGACATATAAGAGACCAATTCCCTCTGAAACAAGCCCTCTTTCTGCTGCAGAGCTTTTACTCGGCTTTTTCTTTAAAAAGTCCCCGAAAATATTCAATTGTTTTCGTTGATTACAGACAATTTAGTTTATTCACTGGAACGTTGTATATGGTTGGAAATGCATCCATAGCAAACCTCTCAGTAAGCTTTAAGTGAGCATTTTCATTGATTGGGAAGTGAAAAAAAATTAAACAGAAATGCAAAAATTTCCCATCCTGTTGGAAGTTTTTCTGCAGCTTCTGTAGCTGACTTTAAACACTGCCACAGCCCACAGTCTCAGCGAACAGGTTTAAATACAGTGTGGGAGTTAAGTTTGAGCTGGATTATAATCATCATCATGATCATTGTTTTTCACACAAGAAAAAACCTATGAGTCATCAGTTTGAGACTTAATCATGCACTTTCAAGATTTAAGATGATATAATGTTTCAAAATAAAAGCCTAAAAAGTTTTATTGTCAAATGCAAAACACTGAAATTTCACACATGGAATAAGAAATGCTGAAATGTTTCCAGTTAACATGTTAGTTTGACAGCCCTATTTTATTTAAATTCTGTTAATCTGGATTAAAAAAATGTGTCTGACGGTGAATATGAAAGCAAGCCTTTGTCCGAGACCATAAACAATTCACCTACACTTATGTTTCCACTTGATCAGAATGCGATAAGAACAATGAAGATAAATATGTAATGAAATGCAAACACATGAGGATGTATTAATTAACTCAAACGATCATTTCTAAATAAAGTGGACATGAAGCATTCTTCAGTTACATCTGAGATCACAATGTCAGGAAACTTGTTTTTCTAAATGTCAAACAAAAGCAGCCAAGATACCAGTCAACCTCTGAACGCATAATGTAAAGCGATGTTGTGGAGTTTACAGTTTGTCTTAAAGGAGATAACAGATCTGTGTGCAGGATTATTATTCATCTGCTCTTTGTGCTTCTGTCCTTGTTAATTTCAACACCTGGTTTTCCTCTTCCAGGAAACTGAAGCTGGAGAAGGAGCTGGCTGGAATGCTTTGGAGGATTCGGTGGGAGGACCTTCAGTTCGAGAGCCCCAATAAATACCACAAGCGAGCCGGCAGCCGACTCACACTCTCACAGGTAGATCATCTCCATCAGCAAATACAGATTTATTTATTTCCTTTTTTCAGGCAAAATATGATGAATATGCAGGTAAGAAAACTGAGATTCTAAAAGACTGGATGTCAAACCCACGTGACATTTTCTCAGCATCTCAAACGTTTTTATCGCGTTCATGTTGGCGTATATTTAGATATGCAAACACAATAAGCACAGTGGCCAGCTGTTTCCCAACACACAATGAGAAAATCGTCTTGTTTTCACACAATACAAAATTCACACCTTTTACAGAGCAAGCTAACCCTTATTCAGTCTCATTAAAAAGTGTATCACACAGCTTGTCAGACATGTTTAAAGCTTCACCTATAGGCTGCACCTGAAGCATCTTTAAAGCTTTATTGGAACAGCTAACATGCACTTTAGAAGGACTAGATTATTGAACGATTGAGCAGAAGATGTTTTAGCTTAAGGCATCTGTTTGTTGAGGACCATACCAGTCTTGTTGTTTTCACAGAATATGCAGTTAACTCATGCCTTTTTAAAGTACTAAACATGTTTATATACATGATTAGCTGATATTAAACTAATTAACCAAAAATACTTTAAACAGCATGGTAGATATGAAACCAACACTTTGCTGCCCGGTAACAACGCTATGGACACGGGGCTTTCTTAACCTAAATATCCTCTCATGATGGAGCTTCAATAGAGCTTTATTGGGTCAGAAAATTAGCATTTTTCTATTTAGGCTTAGATTTATTAGCACTGTTGACGTCATCGGTGCTCTTCTCCAAATGTTTGATATTCCCTGTATAGTCACCTTGGGATCGTATCTTGTACCCACATCCTGCCTGCTCTGTGTCTGATCAGGAAATAAACAATCTGAAATAAAACAAGTAAGAGAGGCCTGTCTCTATGACAGCGCGGACGTGCAGCGCTTTTCTTCTCAGCACACAAACGCTTCGTGCTAGCGCTCCCGAGTGCTCAGCCAGCGTTTTTCCTGCCTGGAAAAATGTCAGGGCCCTTAATCAATCTAAATATCATAATCAGCTTCAGCAACAGAAGCCTCATTTGAGCTTTATCGAAACAGCTAATGAGCAATGCTTTGAGAAACAGATTTACTGAAGGATTAAGAAGAAGCTGCTTGAGTAGTGAAGAGATCAATCAATATCAATCTCTTGGACGCTGCATGGGAAAAATGACAAAACTTATTTAAAAACGTTGATTTCATATAAAGATTCAACTTCTGCTAGAGATGCATCTTTGAAGCTTTATTGAACAGCTTATGAGCTTTTTTAGAGGGAAAAGATTATTGTAGGAGCTCAGTTTAAGTTAAATAGGCCAATTTTTATTTTTACACTTTTGAAAACAAAGGCCAACTATGATGGGTTTTGGCGTTGATCACAGGCAGCAGTTTCATGTTGCTATAAAGCTTTGAATGCAGCCAATCTGTCACTTACTATTTCTGTCTGCTCGATGTTCTGTAGATGTGAGATTGCTAAAATGCTTTCATTATATTTGATCAAAAATATACACATCACAGTAAAGGATGAAAGTAAATAAAATAAATTAATCATCACAAAGAGTCCATTTAATTGTGTCTGTTGTTTGTCAAAAGGCCACATTTGTGAATTTAATGCATATACTGATCACTTTGGCTGTACATACGTCTGATAAAGAATCATGCCACTGTAAGCTTCGTCTGATGTGTTTTCATAGAAGCGAATGTGGAGACATTTTTAAATGGAGAGTGGGTATTTATTGAACAACGTGTGGTTATGAGCAGAAAATGAACTCTTTTTAATTGGGTGCTGTAGGCGTGTTTCTGTGCTTTGAGTTAAGAAAAGGTCATTAAAAAAAAACCCAGTAGTGTTGGCACCACTGAACACCTCTTCATAATGTTTTTTTTTCGCCTCGTATATCGTTAGTGTTGCTGGCTCAGCTTCCAATGTGTGATTAACAAGTTGTTGTTCTTTTGGCATGTCATGTTGTTATGTCTGCCAGTGGAAAAGACTTCGCACTCGCTTCACAGCTTTCATTCATGCATGACTGATTATCAGCATGAGATGTCACTGCTGTAAAAATGGTCATGCCAGGAATCCAAAATGTTATCCAAAGTGTCTTCTATGTGTTATAATACAGCTTTCTTAGCAGAAGCAGAGCTGCAGTCCTGAGTGAGAGGAGATCCTTTGTTAGTTTACACATTCCTGAGAGCTTTCCTGGTGGTTTATTGAAGGTGGCTGAGTTTTTTGCGGTGGCAGACGCATATTAAATGATTGTTAAAATAAGCCCTCGTCTGGCCCTGCTCTCTACATTTATAATACCTCATCACGTTCTTCAGGTATCAGTTTCTGTTGTCTGACGCCTAATGCCGCTCCTCCTGGGTTCTGTTTCAGTCCACACGTGCAAACGTTCACGAGACTGCACATGCACACACCTTTTTCATTACTGCTTTTCGGTCCAATACGTAGGATAATGTGTGTGCGGAAAACACAGTCATTTTCCAGACCGATGTATTTTCCAGCGTGCCATGTGCTGCCAGTATTTGCGTTCAACACACATGCATAGTTGACTGTGCTGGCTGTCTGTGTGCATGCAGTGCACCCACTTGATTTTTATTCACTGTATGTGCTTTGCAGACATTTGCCCAAGGACTCAAGTTTGTGTTAAGGAAAAAAAAAAAAATCTGAACACACTTTTTAATACGAGAGAAGGCAATTTCATGTCGCACAGAGAAGGTATTTTGGATAAGAACTTCAGTGAATGAACTCTTTTTAGGAAGCTACTTTGCAGTGGAGTAGAAGCAACGTCTAAAATGACCACATTTAATCCTCTTTACTCTAATCTGCACACTGCTAACTGACTTTTTTCTTCTCTTCTCTCCTTTCCACCCTCCCAGAGAGGCTCCAGCTATGGCTCCCTGATAACTGCCCATGGAAAATATCAGCTATTTGCAAAAACGGGCTATTTTAAGGTAAGGCTTAGTGAGTTCTGACATTTTCAACTCCTGCGCACTCCTTTCCCACCCACACATGAACACACACTCGCAGAGAAAGCCAGAGAGCCAGAGAGAGCTGGAGAGAGAAAGAGAGAGTGTGGGCGAATTTAGGTAGTTAATGTGAGCTGTAGAATGCGTCAATTTTCTTCTTCTATTTTTCTCTCTTCTCTTTTGTTTCTACACTCCCGCCTCGCAGTCTGGACGTGGCCATCAACTTGTTGCTGTGGTTCATTTAACCATTTAAGATGGAGGAGGAAAGAGGAAATTTGAGACAAAGAGCCCGCTAAATAATGAAATAGATGTCTTTATTTTAAGCTGTGTGATGCAGGTTTTATATAAATGCTGATGTCAAGGTACAGTCTGAATGTCTCATTGATCACCGGAGCTGCTGATACACGTCTCAAATTCAACACAAGCCACAGGGGGATTAAATCTGACACCAGAGCTTAAAGGGAGAGTGCTGCAAGTGCTGAAAAAAAACAAAAAAAAAAACGCAAAATAACCTCTGCAGGTCAGACAGACGCCAAATGTACATGTTACATATTTTTTTTCTTTTGAGTAAAACTTTAAGCTCTCACATGGACTGATTTGTGATGTTGTGTTTTTCACCAGTCTATTGCGTTGTCTGTGGTTTTGAGATATTCACCTCATTTCTTTAGTTGACTGATCCACGTTTCACAGCGCTGAGATGAAATGTACCTCGAGGCTATAATGTAAGATGCTGTTCTCTCCTCTGAATGCTGCTTGGTTTCCTTTCTCCATTTTCACCCGTTTTACATGCTGCTGTTATTTGTCTTACTGCCTTATTTACATTTAGAGCGCTGTGCATCCTTGTAATAGCTTCATATGCAGTAATCTCATAAAAAAAGTATGTATTAGATGAGCACTACATCTGGCTGGGTTCATTGCTCTGCACACAGGGAAACCTGGTGGCCATCAAGCACGTCAACAAGAAGAGGATCGAGCTGACCAGACAAGTTTTACTGGAACTCAAACATGTAAGTGTTCATTTAATGTACAGTGATGGACGTTACGTTGTCTGTTTGCAGGGTTGAGTTGACGATTATGTGTTGCACAGTTGGCTCAATTTCACTCTAATCATTTAATCAATGAATCACTCTTTATTCCTATAGCACATTTAAAACAACCTTTGGTGACCAAAATGATGTACAAGCCAAAAAAAACAGCGACAAATGAAATAGCATCAAGTGAAAGACACACAAAGGGTGAAACACAATAAAAATGCAATAAATAGGCGCGTGAATAAACAGGTTCTAAGCAAGCAGAGATTTGCAGTTCTTAATGGTTTGAGCAGTTCTTATATTAACAGGTAGACACAGCAGGAGATCTCAAAGCTCAGGTTTTCAACCTGCACTTTGGAACCGCATTACTCTGACTGGAACATGGAGGATCTACAGCTCGGACGCATATTAAAGGGATTTAATAAGCAAATAATAAAATCTTAAACTGGAGACTCTGCAGACCAGGAGGAGCCCACAAGAGCTGCAGTCCTGGAGAAGCTCTGACCAGGTCATCAAGACATCACAATTTCACCCCCTTGAACAAGTCACATTCATCCTTCACCATTCTTCCTTCTTCCAACACATCAAGCTCCAGGACAAGATGCTCACTTACTGTCTGACAATTCTCACCCACTGACAGGTGGCATTGATGATCAGTGTCATTCCTTTCACCTGTTAATGATCATGACGTGAAGGCTCACCTGTTTCTATTTCTTCTTCTTGGCCTTTGGGTCTTGTTGGAGGAGCTGCTAAACATTGCTGCAGAAACGAACACGTAAATCACCTCATCAAGAAGGACGACACTTTGTCCCTTTCCAGATAAGTCGGACATGATGGATGTATAAATAGATGGACGACGACTATTCCTGCAACCTGAAGGACGAGGACTTCTTTCATATATGACCTCACGACCCTTGCTCTAGTGCACCCTTAAAACAAAATGTGTAATGTTAGCAGTGCTTCTGATATTTAACACAATAATGACACTTCCATGATACACATTTACATATTTTAGTACAATGATACGGCAGATGCCCTCAATGTAATTTCACTTTTTATCAGTTCTGTGCTGAAGAGAGTCACATGAATCTCGCCTTGGGCTGATTCCTCCATCTGAACAGACGTTTCTGATTGCTTTCAGTGCTCTGAATGTGAAGAAAGAGCCAAGCTTGGAGACCTTGCAGAGGGTTGTAAAAAGAGCTCCATCTGAACAAATCAGCTCATCATTCACCCGTTCAGTAAAACAACAGAATTGACATTATTGTACTTGTAAACACTGCAGAGGAACAACCTTCAGATCTAATCATTTACACCTCCTGTAGGAAACAAGTTGTTTTTTTCTAACTCAGCAGGACATTAATCAGTTTCTTTTTCTATTGAAGGTTTATTCCGTTTGCAGGAAGTGGCACCTAGCTGCCTGTGTGCCCGAACATCCAGCCACTGCAGGATGTTGCTTGTTAACAACTTAATCTGTCTCGTAGACATCACAGGCAGCAGCTGTTGATGAAAAGGTCCCTTTGGCTGGGAAATATTTACGAGCAGGCGATCAGTAAGCTGAAGGAGAGAAAAAAAATGGTTCTGTGATGGAAACACAGTGTGGCACAGAAAAACCCTTAACTCGGAAATTACATGGGTGCACATAACCAAGATGGATGCTGATGAGGGAAGATTATCAGGCATTCTTCGACTTCCCCAGTGCTCTTTTGCTGGAATTCTCTCCGTCTCGGCTCTGTGTTTTTAGGACCTATTTTTCAGGCTAGTTCGGAAGAGGGCAGTTCTTGGATGTCTCTGTGGCCTCTCGGTCAGTCGGCGTGCACACATGGGAGAGGGGCTGCTGTCTGAGCTGGCAGCTTCTGGGATGCCCCGGGGGCTTGATCGACTGTCAAACCTCAGCTCATGAAAAAGGCATCCAGATGGGGGGAAAAGACGAGGCCTGCCAGTGGAAACTTAACCACTTGTCCTCCAGCACCTCCTCCCCCCCTGTTCCCCCCATCCTACCCCGATACACACCAGAGTGCAGCAGGGGAAATTATATAGGCCAAAGGGTATGCTAACATCCCTAGAGCCGTGAAACAGGAGCGACTGACTCCTTGTGTGATGGTGTGAGAGCGGCTGTCACTCACTGTGCTCAAAGAAGAAAAGTACACTGTTAAAATTACCAACACAGTTTCGTGATGTTTCATGCTGGCTGTAGAAAGATTTTCTTCTCTTTTAGGTGCTCCTTCTGTCAGCACTCAGATTCCTAATAACGGCAGAAGGAGGACATCTATGGAGCTCGTTTCTATAAAAGAACATAACCAGGCTTTTTCACACTTTCTTAAAAAAAAAAAAGGCCAGAAAATGTTCTCCAACTTTCCTCTAAATCAATAAACCTTAAACATGGCTGTTTCCATACCTCCGATATTCAAAGTGATTCATGTTTTGGAAGACGTGCCGTATCGTAAAATCAGAGTGTGATTATTTTCCATGTAGTGCAGTTTTACACGTCCTGCCCGCTTCGCACTACTCCTGCACCTACATCCTCTCAACACCTCGACGTTTTTTTCACCATCCTCAGCACACAGGCTCATTCATAACCTCCAAGGGCAATTTATGCACATGCACATGTTTCAACCGGGTGCCCTGAGCAGGAATGCGTCTCAACACGTAGAGAACGGCAGCAGTGCCAACTAGCCGACTGCAAATAGACTGCTTTGATGAACTTCTGGCAGGGTAATTCTTAAAAAACATTGTACTGTGTATATAAATTAATCATCAGTTCCTCTGTTTCCATGGGGTTTGAAAATGTGATGTTTGGAAAGAGTTGCGCTCACAGTTGCTGTGTGTTTGTGCGGTTTTATTTTCAGATGAGAGATGTGCAGTTCAACCATCTAACCAGGTTCATCGGGGCCTGCATTGACCCTCCAAACATCTGCATCGTGACAGAGTACTGCCCCAGAGGCAGCCTGCAGGTATTATCTGCTTCTCTGACTTATATTCTCCTCCTTTTAAATGTTTTGTTTGTCCCTTTGCTTGAATGGCAGAGTCAGAGAGCAGAAGCCTGTTTTTACATTAACCTTGTAAGGTGGGAAAGTTTCTCTTTAAGACGTGTGCAAGGACAAGAGTTTGGGATTTCAAAACTAGTAAATACTAAGAAAACACCCCGAAACTTGTACAGGTGTTTCTGTGTTAACTTAACGGCGCACTGAGATTAGAATTTCTCAGATATTTAGTCTACAGTTTTCACTGAACATATGTTTGACTTCTTACACTCAAGCTTTTGGATTGTTTGTTGGATGTTTTAAGTGAACTTGTGTTTGGCCTGCACTCTTTGTCCTGAAACACCAACAGCCTCTTAAAATGCCAAACTCAGCTGTGGACTTTCATCTGTCACACTCGTAGAAAAGAGACTGCTGGATGTTGGAGCATGGTTCAGTCTTTGGCCAGCTAGATACAAATCCTGAGGATGTGAAATGACTAAATGTTATCTGGATTGTTCTGTTTTAATCTTAAAATAAACATTTTGTCCATCTTGCCTCTTGGAAGGTTTAAATATAAAGCAGAACTGCATTTTTTTCCCTGGTCTTTGAAAGTTTCCTGTTCCATTTTTTTATCTGTTTTTTTTTTTTTTTGTCAGGATATTTTGGAGAACGAGAGCATCAATCTGGACTGGATGTTCCGCTACTCTCTGATCAATGACATCGTGAAGGTAGGTGGAAGTCAGACTGAAGGCACTGTAAAGTCGAGAAATATTGACTGACACGATCTTTTGACGTAAATGTTGTCAAATAAAGAAGCTTTACACACTTACATTTGATGCATTGTGTGCCTGATAGCTACACACCAAATGTTGAGGTTACCATGGTTTCTCCTGGAGAGTTTGTGAAAGAGGGAGTGAGGCAGAGAAAGAGAGCAAGACAGACTAACAAGCACAAAAATGTATTTTTGGCACAGTGCATTGGTTGAAACTACAGTAAATATTGCTGTTATATCGGGTAAAGTAGGACAGAAACATAATCATAAAATTTGCTAAAATTTCCATCTAGCTTAATCAAAACTAATCATGGACTCAATTTATAAGATTATTTTAAATCTGTCCTCACAAAGAGGCTTTTTGTCGGGAGCGTGGCCTCTTGGATACATTTGATACTGAGCTGCACGCTGGCGGAGAGCTCCAGATTAGTTTCTCCTCACAGATAGCAGCGCTCTGCAGAGTTGAGGCGCTGGTGAAGCTTTGAGGGATGTTTGACTCACCGTTTCCACTAAACATTAAACATAAGTACATTCAGTCCCCTCACCAAAGGATTTAACAGTAATTTCACAGACATTCCCCTCTGTCTGTGCCGTCCTTGAAACACAGCTTCTTTTCAAAACCTTTAGCATACATCAACTTGTCAAAGCGGATTACTTCCACATGTCTGGAGCTATGTGTTTCTTTCTGTATTATTTGCTCTTCAGTGAAAGAAAAAAAAATTAATGCTTGATTTAACACTCCACCAGGGAATGAACTATCTCCACAACAGCTACATCGGATGCCATGGAAATCTGAAGTCATCTAATTGCGTGGTGGACAGTCGATTTGTTTTGAAAATTACGGATTATGGTTTGGCCAGTTTCCGTACGTCCTGCGAAAACGACGACACGCATGCACTCTATGCAAGTAGGTCTTAATATTCTGATGGACAAAACCTGGGCTCCTATTGTGTGTCTGACATTTTCTGATCGTTTTTGACTCTGTCTGTCTGTCTGTTTTTTTTGTTTTTTTTTGTTTTTTCTTCAGAAAAGCTCTGGACAGCTCCTGAGCTGCTCATATACGATCGCCATCCTCCCCAAGGTACTCAGAAGGGTGATGTGTACAGTTTTGGCATCATTCTGCAGGAAATAGCCCTGAGGAATGGACCTTTCTATGTGGAGGGCATGGACCTCAGCCCTAAAGGTAAACACAACTATCTTTTATAGGCCTGGGAAAGGTCAGCTGGACGCTTTAAATCAGCAAGCATTCAGCAAGCTGCTCTCACTCATAGCACAAAACCTGTGAAGAAGATCAAATCAAAAGGAAAAAATCAGTACAAAGTCTCTTAACTGTATCAAGCTTCTTCATAAGAAACACTTCCCAAGACTCCTTCTAGAAAAGACTGATGTTCACATAATAGGATCTTCATTCAGTCGCTTTCAGTGCATGTCAAAATGGACCTTTTGTAAGGTCAGGTGACTCTGACCTACTACTTGCATGTCCCTGCAGCTATGAACACAAACAAAGAACACATGTTGGCCAGATGTCGGAGCCGGATGGAGTTACAGCAACCTACACATCCAATATCTTGGACATGACAACGGGATTGCTCCCAATAAACAAACTCAGAAAACAGTAACAAATGAAAATGCAACAAGTGTCAAACAAAAATGTAAAAAAGATGGCTCGTCAATGGTTATGCTAAATGTCCGGTGCTAGTTTGAGGATTTATTTTGTGTTGCTTTAATAAGGGTGCAGGGATCTACTAAATGTCTGTTCTTGTATGATTTTAAACTTAATCCCTTTGAACACATCCTCCCTGATCTAACAAAACACACAAGGTTCTTTCTTTTCAACAGCCATAATGCAACTGCAGCAATAGCTTTTTGGGATTTTTACAGCTGTGCTGCATTTGACACATTTTTTAACTCAGTTTTGTAGTTGCACCAATCACGGAGGTCTGACTACAAATAATCCCAAAACACTTCCAAGTCCTAAATCCAGACTCTATAATTAGAGGTTATGAGAGCAGTTTTTGATAACTTTAGTCCTCAACCACCAAACTAGCTGGAACGGCTGCATCTTAATCCTTTGGGAGCAGAAGTGCCCAATAATGACATCATCCATCAGCCTATTCAAAGGGTTTGTTTTTGCCCCTGAAAGACTCAGAATATGATTATAAATGTCTGACAACATTATGGATACGATCCCTTCCTTTGGTTTAACCACAAACAATTGGAACATATCTTTTTTTTTTTTCAAAGCCACCAAAGTCCTTTGGCCAAAACAGTGATTCTTACCCTGCAGATCTTTTGCTGCCTTTACTGCTTTGATAGATTGTATTTTTGTCTGACTTTGGTGTTTAAATAGTAAGTTTGGATCCAACACAATATTTTTGTTACACAGAAAAAAAACAACCATGAAACAAACAGAGGCAGTGAGAGACCAGCTACTTCAGTGTTCTACGATGTATAATTACTGTTTGTGTCAGTGGTGGCCTTGAAGAGAGCAGTGTGATGGCTATTTCTGTTGTGAAGAAAAAGCTATCTGTCTGTCTCAGTAGGGATCTGTTGTGAAGTTTTCAGGCAGTTTAATAACATTTTGAGACGGTCAGTCCCAAAAAATAGCGCTGAACTAACTTTGACCGAAAGGTTACATTGAGAGAAAAATGTATTGCTGCCTGAAGTGATCTACTGAAGGTACATGTACCTATGTGTCCCCTATACACTGTATATTGGTATATTTAAAGGGCCAGGGTTTCCTCTTTTAGGTAGATTGCAAAACGATGTCGATCTTCAGAGAATAAAACAATCGAAGCAGAGAAAGAGAAACAAAGCTGATACTGTACGTATGTACAGAAACAACCCTGTCACTATGAATGATGGTGCAGGTCTGAGATTGAAAACACTCTGCTACTTATGGGAAACACTACTTCCTGCATTGACACAGACGTAAATCACGTGCAACAGATCAATCATGAGTGTAATTCATCAGGTTTCTGTGAAGGCTGGAGGGGAAAGTAGACCTCTGCCTACCAACACCTTAAAGGATAGATTCACAATTTTGTCAATTTAAAATAATCCTCACATGTCCTTTAAAACCTAAGTCACTTTAATGATCCTCCTCTCTGTGACTTTAAAAAGATTTCCCTCCTAAAGCTACTCCACAGTGAGTTACGGGGGACTAAATCCACAACACGATTGCTGCAGATTATTTTAATTAATTACAAAGGTCAACTAAAGCCTTGGAAGTCTGAGTGAGACCTTAAAACAGGAGTCTTCTGCAGTTATAGTGTGGTTAGAGCAAAATGTCCTCTTTTTGTCAGGATCCCTCTTCTGCAGCTCAAACAGTCATGGGTTACACAAAGATATTTGGAACTGAAGACCTTAAAGGAAATCCATTATAGGGCTTTTTCACATGCACAAAATTAATGATATTTTTGTTGGAGCAATTCTCCTGAAATGATCTGCATATTTTCAGAAGAGCCTGAGTGAAAACAGTTTAAGACTTCTGCCGCGTCCTTTATTCACCACGTATTGGCACCTGAGACCCCGCCACTGTCCGACAACTGTGAGGTTTATGTGTGAAAGAGCAACTTAAGAAGATTTCAGGAGCAGGTCATTCTGAACTGTTTATACATTTTCAGGAGGGCTTGTGTGGAAAGGACTATGCACACTAGCTCTACATACTTATACAATATCAGACATACTAGTTAAATTCTTCCCTCCTTAGCTGAAGCTTTTTCTCTCACTTGAAAAACTCAAACACATTGTTGTTATCTTCCTCAGTTAACTAAGACTTTCCTGATCCTAATCAGTGCTGACTCTTTGGCTCTTCCGCTTCCTGCACACATGTTGTGGTTTGACCGGTTTCTTCACTGGCACCGACATTTACCCCCACCGCTGCTCCTGCTCAGTGGCAGCAGGAACAAAAAAACTTCACTTCCAACGCAATTTAAAGATCAGGAGTTCAACGAGGAGACATGAAGTGGACGTGTGAAAACCTCCTGGGTGCCTCCTTCATGTGATTACCTTCATTAGCCTTTTATTCACAGTCACGCTGACAGGTGATTGTACAAGTGCCTAATACTATCCATTAACAGGCGGAGAGCTGCGACAGCTGCCACACTGTTCTTCAGTGTCTGATTGTGTTGAATATAGAGCTAAATCAGTCGTTCACAGCAGAGTCTTTTAATTGCTTTAATTGGCTTTTAAATGATGCATGATTAGAATAACAGAGTGGATGCAGAGGAATCATTTGGAAAGAATGTTTCATACATTTTCATCTCTGAAAATGGTGCGATTAACGAACAAATGAGGGGAAATAAGCTGCAGGAGTCGATCTTCAGTGATGAATATGCTAGCACTCGTTCAGCGGGAAAAGCAGATAAAATACACATTAATGAATATTCCTGCTAATTTTATTTTAGATGTGAGAGTTTACTCTGTTCAGCAGTCACCGAGTGCAACAACACGGCATGTTGTAAAAGAAAAAGAAAGTTCAGCTGAGTTCCTTGGGTAAACATTAGAAACATTAATGGGTCATGTAGGGAGTGTGAAGTTAGATCGGATTGAGTTTTTTCAGCAGCAGAAGTTGTGTAAAAGTAGAAATTGAATTGTAGTTTTGGATTACATAAGAAGAACTATCAGTAAAAAAAAAACAGAAGAAGAATTAAAGCATAACATGGATTTAATTGGACATTTGAGGCCTGCATGATATGAGAAAAATACATTATGTAGGATAGCATTGTTTAATACTGTGATAAACAAACCAAATGTAAAGAAGTCATGAATACCTCACAGTTTATATTTCTGTCTGCTATTCTGATGTTCCACGTGTTTCTGACATTTATCCTCATGTGACTGCAGCCTCCACCGTACAGCTAAAACTTAAACATGCTGAGCGACAAAAGATTGTTTTTAGCTGAAATGTGTTTTGTTTATTGCAATAAAATGTAGACCTTTACGATGTGTTTATTGAATATACTTTTATTGTGCCAGTGAGGAAATGGAGATTAACTGTGCATACATTAACAGTACGGGCTCTGCAAAGTTCTCCTTCAGAATCGACAACTTCGTCGATGAAGAATGTTAAACTCTAGTAGTTTATTTACTTGTTAGACAGTCTCATTTTGAGAACGTTGCGTCTTTGTGACCTAAAACTCGAAGCTGGTCGGATTTATTGCATAAATCTTAAAGAGCGTTTTGGGGTTTTTTTGTGTAAAGTTTAATACAATTGACGGCCCCTAAAAAAGATTTCCCCCGGAGCGATGTAAAAGGTGTTTGAATGATTTAGTCCACTTTTTTGGACACATTGTGCATGGCCGTAATTGCAGAGAAAATCACGTCACGCCTAATAGAGTGAATTATGAAATGTGTCTGAATAGGCTTTGGACTCACATAGACTCTGTGTTCTCTACTGCAGAGATCGTACAGAAGGTGAGGAACGGTCAGAAGCCGTACTTTCGTCCAACCACAGACAACAAATGTCACTCGGAGGAGCTGACCATCCTGATGGAGGGCTGCTGGGCCGAGGATCCCGCGGAGAGGCCAGACTTCGGCCACATCAAGATCTATGTGGCCAAACTCAACAAGTGAGTCGCAAAATTCTCTTTACTCGCTGTCAGTGTGGCGTCGTTTTCTGAGTTTACAAAGACGACATTAGACACTGAGAAGGCAGATGCTCGATGCATTAAGCCAAAGCTTTCTGCATGGTTAAATACTGAAGAATAGAAGAGGCCAGGTATAAACATTCGTCAAAGGTAGAATCATTTTAGTGGATTCTGAACTTGTCATTGAAAGGAGATATTATTTTTGACCTCAGTTTTTTGTCTTCAGCCCGTTTACTGAAAATCTTCCCTTTTTCATCATTTTGACTTTATTTTGAACATTTAGAAATAACTTTAACAAACTCATTAGAGATAACTCATTAAATGTGTGTTTTCTTTGATTTTGTATTTGTTATCATACATTTCATGGACAATGGACAGACTCTATGCTTTCCTACATGAGTGTCAGCCCTGCCAAACTCAACATGTGAACACAGTGTTGAGAGCCTGCTGAGCACCGTCTCTGTTGATATGATTAAGAGATTCAAAAAGGCAACAAGCAGAGAGAATCATGTTTTGGAAATCATTACGACAATTTCAGATAAAAGGCTGTTTGTAATGCCTGACAGGAAGTACTCTTTGCTGCTTTTCCATCCCTGATTGTGTATATTAATGTGTGTGTGTGTGTGTGTGTGTGTGTGTGTGTGTGTGTGTGTGTGTGTGTGTGTGTGTGTGTGTGTGTGTGTGTGTGTGTGTGTGTGTGTGTGTGTGTGTGTGTGTGTGTGTGTGTGTGTGTGTGTGTGTGTGTGTGTGTGTGTGTGTGTGTGTGTGTGTGTGTGTGTGTGTGTGTGTGTGTGTGTGTGTGTCTAAGAAAGGGGAGTGTGTGAGTAGACATATCTGCTGTTGTTTTCAGTGATCTCATGAATCATTCATGTGCATATTTTGAGTCTGAGTTTTTTGTCAGAGTCGGCTCGTAAGTTGTCCCTGGTGTATGGCAGCTCTGTCAGAAAGAGTTAGTGTAAAAAGCAGTGCTGATTCAGTGTGACACTGGAGCGCACACACTTACACACACGGAAATTCACACTTAATAGTTGTTTGGGAAACATAAACCCTAAAGTGAAAACTCGATGAACCAACCTTAAATAATGCTTTTTGTATTTAGTTGATAACGTTGTGATTGGTCTTGTTGGTATTATTTTATGTTGAGTGAGGAAAAAAAGGTGAAATAAACAGCTTAAAAAAGCAATATATAGAAAGTGAATATGGAAAATTAAATCAGCATGGACAGCGTGGACATAGCTGCCGTGTGCAGGAGTGAATGCAGTGTCAAGCAGCCAGAGGTTGCAGCCGTGTTGTGCCTGCCAGGTGCAGTCAGCCTGTCCTGTGAGTTTTGACATGCAGATCAAAACACAGGATACGGTTCATTACGCTGAATGGCAACTTGGATCTTTAAGCCTCCAACATGGTCATATTTTGTGGTATCTGGTTTATCTTAAGACAGAGTTATAATCTTGTCTGTGCTGCCTCTGGCAAACTCACTGATCCGCAGTTCAGTGCTGATTTTTATCTGCACAGATGTGTCTCATACAATCAGGCCATGGCTGTTATGTGTGCATTCTTTTATTCACTTTGTGATATTGAGCAATAAAGGGGAGCTTTACCTCATCAGGCTGCTGAATGGGACACTCTTTCAATCAATACCCAAAGTCATCATGTTGACATTCGTTCATTCACTCTAATAGAGAGAGGCAATCAGTGTGAGCACGATGTTTGCAGAGGAAGTGGCTCTGCTGGATGTGTGTTATTGAAAAGGAGATAATCACTGACACTTTCTTCACCTCGTATAATGTCGACCTTACATTGGTATTTCTACTGGAACAGGAATCTAACAGGAAGATGCTCAAGCAGTGATAACATCTCCTTGACCACTCAGACGCATCATTACGTTGATTAGGTGACAAACCTAATTATGACCTTTTAGCTCTTGAACATAAATCTGTCCTCAGCCACTTACGATCACAAACTGTCAGCGCTGACTTCATTCACATGTGACGCCTCCAGTCGGTTATCATGCCGACTGTATAAGAAGAGCATGCTGTGGACTTTATTAGAAGCAGTGATGGTTCAAGTGGTTTTGATGCTGTGGGCTGGTGCAGCAGCTAAGGGAATATGTAGAGAAGAAGAGTCATCATTTGTCCTGGCTGTATATTATCATCCACATTGTACAGCTATTTCAGGAGATAAATTCATACATTTTCAAATAATACAACAGATTTGACTTCTTCTGCTTCATAGCTTGAACTGCGTCATGGTCAACATATTAGCTTCTTCAAACAAGCCCGATTAGCTGAAATAGTTGACATTAAACACAACATATCCACTGATGATGTACGGAGGCAAGGTAAACTGGTGCGCATGATGACTACAGTGTCTGATTGTGGGTTTATTTATTTATTTTAATTATTATTTATTTATTGAAATAGGCACAGTGGACATTAATGAACATAAACATAAATATGCCATATTATAGCTGTAGGCTCATTTCTATCTGAAGTCCCTTGGCAGGTTGGTGGTAAACAACTGACCTCGGACTTTTAATACCTTTTTGATATTTGACTTTCCCTTCATTTGACGACACAGAACTTCGGCTGCCCGGCAGAACTAAGAATCATGACCACTTCCCTCCTGTTTTAACATCTTTACACTGACCTCCTGCATTTGATTTTAAGATTCTACTGATGACTTTAAAGTCTGTCAATGGAGGGACCACATTGCGACTACATTGTCGACCTGTTTTCAGAATGAAGAATAAAGGGGGATAGAGGATCTGCAGGTCGGGACAAGGAGCTGTTAAAAATGCTCTCTATATTAAATCCCTTCTGAAGACATACTTTATTTAACCAGTGAGCCTCTTTGTTCCTGATTTTAGCAAAATTTACATTTTATTTCACGTATCTAAAAGAATTCCTTTAAAAGAATTTTATCTCCAATATATATATTTTTTCTCTTAATCTTTGCAGTGATGATTTTTTTTGCCTGCCTGTTTTTGTTTTGCTGCCTATAATTATTGTTTAATTTCTTTGAAAATTTCCTGGATTTCCTGTCATGCAGCAAAGTGTTTCTATTTATTTTAGTTAGTTTCTTCTCTTTTATTGTATTTTCGACCAAAGTATCAGCAGGATCAAAGATATTTGTCCATGAATGGCTGTTGTTCAATGCCTCATGCTCTTTTTTTGTATTATGTTATTATTGGATGTAGCCCTGAGATAAGATATCTGTTCATTGAGCAAGCCTGCTTCACAGACACAGTAGACTGCCCAGAACTAGCCAATCAGAATCGAGTATTTGATGTACTGTAAGTTGTGTAATCGTTTTATTCACTGCACAGTTTCAACTTTTTAATCAGTGCTTCTAACTTAGATTTTTTTTTAACCATTCAAAGTGTGCTTGAAAAAAGTAATCCATCACAGAGAGGATTTCATCGCCTTTATACTTTTCAGTATGAGCATGAAACCTCCTCGTTGGTGAGTTCAAGGTCTCTCTGACGTCACAGACAGTTACATTCATGAGCTACATGGTTATGAAACCAGACCAACAAGACAGCTGCTTTTCTTTGTACAGTTGTACCGCTGAGCCTTGAACCGTGAGGAACAAAACAATATTCCCACCGAGATGTAAGAAGAAGGATCTGTGAATCTGTCCCTATGATAAGAACAAAATACAAGAAAACACAACCCAAAGCCACCAATCCTTACAGATAGAACCAACGTTTCAGCTGTTAAAAAATGTAAATAAACAAATGTGTTGATTTTGCGTTGTGCCAATCTCTTGGAAGCTCGGTGTGTTTTTCTCCCTGCTCCACTTCTCCTCTGTTCACGGTAAGTCAGGATGAGCCTGGTGATGTATGGCTTTCCATTTAAAGAGGCTCGGAGTCAAGAGCTCTACATGATTGACATCCTCAGAAGCACTCAAGGATGTTCTTGACAGCCACTTGAAAAAGCCCCTCCTCATGTGTGTGAAGCCTTTCACCACAGTGGCCTGCACTCTAATGCACTGTTTGTCCGTTATTTTCATTAGGTAAATGTATGTTGTTGACATGGCCTGATGAATGGGCTGTTATTTTTGGTGTGTGCATGAGCTCTGGCTTGAAGGGCACTGCTGTGAATATCTGACCAGCCTCGGTGAACGTGCAAGTCTCTCAATGTTTGTCATCTCAACATACACGGCGAAATAAAAAGTTTATTGTTTTAATCATCTCAGCATGCTTTAAATATTCTTTTTATTTGGCTGTCTTCTCTGAAACGACTGGTACAAATCTGTCATGCACGTGATACGAAACAGGAAAATGTAACTTTGAGAGGCATGTTTAGCCGCTTTGTAAACACTTGAAGGGTGCATACCTCCAGGAAGACTGCCCGGTCCTCCGCATGTGTCTTGTAAATAGTCGAGAATGTCTTTAATTATTAATCAGCGTCTGGATCCGGCATCAAAGCACACAATGACAGACAACCCGGCAGACTGGACGATGGCATGACAGCTATGTTTTCTTTAAACTGTCCTGTCAAGCTTTTTCCAATGACTCAGACTCGTGATTTTAAAGATATTCAAATAATCTTTCATAACGTTTCTGCAGGATATCCTCAGGTGAATTCTACCAAAGTTTGCAGGATCACTCAGGTTTCCAAACTCCGTGTGTAGTCTTTGTTTGGTTGACACTGCTCTAAGTGTTCCAGTCTTTAAGACGTTTGTTTCAGTCAGTGATTTTCTAAATATTTTGTATGAAGTTCCCTGGAAAAAAGCTTCAGGGAACAGGCTGAAAATTCACAGAAGATAATTTGAGTAAATCGTCTCATCTGACTCACCAGCAGCATTAGAAATAACTAGATAGAAACTGGTTGACTTTTGTAGGTCCTATAGAGTCATACGTTTTCATTACAGTCTATTTCATATGCAGCTTAAAACGCCTCACAGGAGTTTCAACCTCATCAAAAAACTGTCCCCATTTCCCCGAGTCATACCAAATTACACAAGTATAAATCCTCCATCAGAAGCCTAGCTATGAATTGAGTTGAATAATGACAACAACATAACAAGAAATCTCTTTTAAGGGCCCTTTAAACAAAAAATAAATTAGATGAGAATTGATTGAAATGTGTTGCTGTGAGACTGCCTGCTACCTAATCTAGCTACATACAGTCACTGTATGTACAACACAAACGTTAGACCACCTTTAGCTGATTAACATCAGTTATAAAACTAATTGGTACATTTTCAGCTATTTGTGTTGTGAGGAACAAGCAGTAACCTCCGGTGTTCAGAGCTGAGTCAAGGCACAAGCTCTAGAAACGTCACCACCTCCAGTGTCCACTCGAGGATGGATGTAAAAGCCAAACATCCTGCCTAAAGTCCCAAATCAACATGTTTACAGCCTGGCACTAAAAAAGTTGTTGCTCATGAGCCGATTTCTTTATTGGTACACAGGAGATACATTTTTTAATAACTGATTCATGTTAATCATATTAAGGTTTAGTTGATTGACAGGTGGGTGGGGTTGTAGCTGTTTGCTTTTGTTTAATCAAAACTTGACTCTGCAGTTCCTCCATGTTCACTGTCAAACCTTCTTTGTGACGTCCATGTTTTAAACAGTCCATGGTAAGGCTTTCACATAAGCCGTTGTAGCCGCTGGGTCAGTTTCCTCTGAGTGCTTGTCATGGTTAAAGGGTAACTGCACAAAAGTTCATTTTCAAGTCACACGTCACCCTTTCCCCTCTCTACAATACAAGTTGCAGTAATTTGGAAAACAATGGAGGCAGCAGGGACAACAGCTGGAAGGCTGAAATGAACTTTATGTTTTTTCAAAGTTCAAACTACATTTTTTTTTTTAAATGGACAGGTCGACGGGGTCGTGGCGTCGTCTTTGGTGAATTTTCAATGAAATGCCATCCAAACATGTTCACATATGATATCCCTTCATGTAAAAGTGTTTTCCCTCTCACTATCAGAGACACATTAAAATCCTTTTCTAAAATGATTATTTTCTCTGAAAGATCACGGTCATCATATTCTTTAGTTTGAATGGGGTGAAAATCTGGACGTGCCGTGGAGGAAGCAGTGTATGTACGGCTTGTATGATCGCCTTCAGTGCGTTGATACTCATTCCCGTCTTTCATGTCTCCCTCGGATGTTTAGCTCTTTTAACTTAAACAACACGTGGGTGTGTGTAGGATCTGTGACCCACAAGATACATGGCAGCATGCCAGGAATTGATGCTTTTAGCCGCCACGGTGGCGTAGATGACTCACCTTCTTTCTCCATCGGAGTAAATGCGTGCACATGCGCGTGTGTGAGAGTGTGTGTGTGTGTGTGTGTGTGTGTGTGTGTGTGTGTGTGTGTGTGTGTGTGTGTGTGTGTGTGTGTGTGTGTGTGTGTGTGTGTGTGTGTGTGTGTGTGTGTGTGTGTGTGTGTGTGTGTGTGTGTGTGTGTGTGTGTGTGTGTGTGTGTGTGTGTGTGTGTGTGTGTGTGTGTGTGTGTGTGTGTGTGTGTGTGTGAGAGTGAAAGTGAACACACATTATGCAATACATTATATAATTTTTAAGAATGTAAGAGAAAAGCTGGAATCACAGCAGCAAAGACAGAAATGGAGACCTCTCCGAGTGTTTCTCCTTCATGTTGGGAGGTATGAACAGCTGCTGAGCGTTTAAATGGGAGAGACTGTGTACAAACAAAAGTCAAATAAAATCCAAATATCTCATTCCTTGATGAAGGGGAAGAGTACTATTCATTTCAGGTTTTTTCCTTTTATGCCTGTGCTCTTCTGCATGTGGTTGCCATTGATTGGCTGTGTTAAAGGAGAGTCAGTGGCAGCGCTCAGAGTCTCTGTTTGAAGGATTTTTTACTTCCATCATGTGCACTCACATTTAACCTATGAGGTCATGGAAGTCATTATTTAGAGGTCAGAGAAATGTGCTGAGATATGCATCAAATTAGTTTGTTGTTTTAATCTAATTGAAATTGATTTGATCAAAAATAACTAATTTAAGTGCAGAATAACCAGAAACATTGTATCAGGGCTAAAAGGTCGTGGTAGAAAATCTTTTGTGGCTCCAGATTTGCTGCATGGTGTCTGATGATTTAGCTCAGGTGATGTCACTTGAGTCAGTGTTGAAGACTACAAATAAAAAATGGAGGATAAAAGTTGTTTGATAAGAAGGAAGTGACTTCACCAGATCCAAATGACCAGCTCCTCGTCTCTTTAAGGTAACCCGCTCCGTCCTACATCCAGCTGAATCTTTGTTTTGGGTCCAGTTGCATCGTGGGTCAATAAGGTGATAGGTTTTTCCAAGGGAGAATAATTTATGACTAGAAAAGATCAAATGTGCTGTTCTTTGGGATCAGTTATGTTGACAATTATCTTTTGTAACTATGTATGTATGTACACAAATATTCTCCCAAAATTTATTTGTGACTTTACTGAATTTACTTTTCACATTTTTTCACATTTTGCCTTTTTAAAATTATTTCTAAGCTTTACTAACTTTTGACCTACGTTTCAGTCACCAATTATATTTACTGCAATATAATTAGTTTAGGTGATATAATAATTGGGATTTTGCTTAAAATATTAATATTTAAAACAACCAATTATTGGATCTTTTTGTTCAAACAAAGCTATATATCCACAGCCTGTCTTGGTCAGTCTTATGCAGTGGCCTCATTTCAGATCCTTTTGTCCTGAGGGCGGGAGCTCTTCCTAAGCCTCCCAGGCATGTTGTATCCGGTATCTTCTTTCTCACTGCTGCAGGGAGAAACGTCATTACGCGGCTGGTTGGGATCCTTAATGATTTTCCCAGCTTTATTCTGCAGTATATTAATATCCACCAGGCAGAGTAAAGCATGTGCTTTTTTACATTCATCCATAAAAACATTTGCAGAGCCTTGTTGTGCTTCTGTGTGTTCACATACCAGCTAGTTATGTTCCTAGTGAGGGGGACCACTATAGTGCAGAGTAGAACAAATACGGATACTGGAAAAACTAGGAATATATGATCCAGACTGTATAAACACAACAAGATTATCCTTTCAAAATTCTTACTGAAATTAAAATACAGACTTTGTGTTTACATCATAGCTGATGAAAAGGTGATTTTTTAAATACACAGCACAACTTTTGTATCTTTTAAAGTCACACTACTTTCAGAGCAGATTTTCACCTCCTTTTATCCGCCTCGCCCCTCCTCTTTCACTAGCAGCGTTCTGTGAGGCAGAGACAGCGGCAGACCAATGCTGAAAAACATTGGAAAACAAGACTGTGGTCAATTTCAAGTCGTGATATGCATCTCAGAGTTGATTTAGTTATGTTAGTCTTTTCAGGCCACAGAAAGTCTCTTGGTTCTGTTTCAGTTGTACTCTGGCGACGACACACCGTTATAATGGTGGCAGGGCTTATGGTTAGAAAGAGTGAGGGCTTCATGTTTGAGCCTCAGGTCAAAACTTAAACAAGCTGAAGGAAGCGTCATCCTGTCCATGTGAACACAGACCTGAGAACAACAAATCCAGCCTCCGTTTGACTTCACTCCAAGAGTTCTTTACATTGGGTATATTGGATTTTTTGTTTTATTGATACACATCATATAGTTAGCTATCATCAAAACCATGACAGCTGTCATCAGCAACTTCAGAAAGACCCGGAGCACCTTATTGAGAAGGGTGTTTTCGAGATCTTTACTCTGTGTGTGATTGTGTTTTTCCATAGGGAAGGCAGCACTAGCATCCTAAACAACCTGCTGTCAAGGATGGAGCAGTACGCCAACAACCTGGAGAACCTGGTGGAGGAGCGAACACAAGCCTACCTGGAGGAGAAGAGGAAAGCTGAAAACCTCCTCTATCAAATTTTACCACAGTAAGGAAGAATTACAGCTCACACTCACAAGTTTGTCCTTCTTCCAAAAAAGCTGAAGACTTTAATTACCTTGAACTCAGCACAACTGCAGGATGAGTTTTTTTTCCCAGGGGGCCTCTACGACACTTTGTCGATTGTGTTAAATCGCTGAATTAATTAAAGAGGAGCAAATCCCTCCCAACACCTCGTTTTATTCACAGATCCACATTTCCCTGGGAGCCTCCTCGCTCTAGATGAAAGAGAACAGAGAGAGCGCTCATTAACTCGAGACAGGAGAGCAGACATGATTGTCAGTTTAGGCGTTTGGATGACACCAAAGTCACAAATCCCATCTTTCTCACACATTTATCCTCTCTTTGTTCTCCTTCGACGCCCGGGCCTGAGAGAACGGACTATTGTCATTTCTCACCACATCTGTGAATTAAACTAATGACTTCTTCTTCCTCTAACATGTTTTTGCTTTTGGTGTCATTTGATTCGGAGAAAACTGATGTGAGCAGAACATCATAAGATAATCATCATCTCATTTTGCCTGTACCTTGGCGTGGATTCTGTCGTTGAGTACGGAAAGGAGGAAACTCAACTTGTGTTTTCATTTCAACTTAACATCAACCATAACTCCCACTGACAAACACGTATTTCCCAGACTAGAACAAAATCAGTGTAAAGGAATACACGTGAACTCACTGACCACAAGAGTTTCTCTTTGCTTTTGGCCTGATTACATACTGTAGTTCACCCCTGTTAATTGCTTGTTGATCTAACCTTGTAAGTGTTTTTGTTTATTGGAATCTGACTCCTCCTGAATTTAGATTCTTTGGAATTCATCATTAAGGTTTTGACATTTTAACCTCAGGAGATTTTTCTCTGTCTTGTTGCAGTTCAGTAGCAGAGCAGCTAAAACGAGGTGAGACGGTGCAGGCAGAAGCATTTGACAGCGTCACGATCTACTTCAGCGACATTGTGGGCTTCACGTCAATGTCTGCAGAAAGTACACCGTTACAGGTACAGTGATGAATGCCTTCCTTCGTTGTTTGAGTTTGATGCTAAAAGACATTTCTAACAAAGCTCCTTTAAAAGCTTTTAGCTCGTGATCACAGTTTCTACAAATTCTTTTTCTCTATTCACGCATCAGACCAAAGTCAGGTCTCTACATACTGTACAGTGTGTCTCATAGTTCCCACTGTACGTGTTCCCACACAGGCTGCAACTCAAAATAGTACAGTTGTTCGATAGAAGAGAGTGTTGACGCAGAGTTGAGTCACATTATGCCACCACATACCACCCTCTCACTTTAATACCAAAGGGAGGTTTCCAGAGCAAATATGTTAGCATGTGTGAAGTGCTGGAGGACACCTGACGCCTTCGGACGGAGTCAAATCACCTGAGAACAACTGACATTTTGGTTTTCTCCTTAAAAAACTATTTCTTACTATTTGAGTTTCAATACTAACTATATCTATATAATATGAATTATTTACCTGTATTTGCATGTTTGTATATCAACGTTTCAGTAGGATCAAAGGGGTTATAATGTTTTAATGAACAAGTTGTCAAGTTTACTCTCATGTTATTGGTCAAATCTTTTCACTCCACACAATGAGTCTCAAAGTGACACACCTCCAGTGTTCATTGTTTATAGATGTTAACTGGGAGACAAACTTTGTGCTGAAGGTTCTTCCCCGCCGAAACCAAAAGACCTTTTACTTAAATCTCTAAAAATGCTTTACAGACTGTTTCATGTTAAAGTTATAGCTTCTGTCCTGGCAGATGGAGAGATCGCTGACCATCACTGACCGCTCATTTACTTTGTTTGTTTCTATAATAATAATATTAATAATAATAATAATAATTTATACTTTATTAATCCCACATGGGGAAATTTGGTTTACACCCTGTTTAATGGACATGAACACACACACATGGGCTGAAATACACACTCATGCACAAACAGGGTTCTAGTGACATGCATTAATGGAGAGGTCTCAGAGTGAGGGGTCTGCCCACAGCGAGCGCTCCAGAGCAGTTTTGGGGTTCGGTGCCTTGCTCAAGGTGCCTTGCTCAAGTGCTCAGACAGTGGACTGGCACCTCTCCAGCTACCAAACCAATTTCCGGACTTAAACCGGTGACCCTCCGGTTCCCAACCCAAGTCCCTACAGACTGAGCTGCAGGCGCCCATTATTTATTTTTTATTTTTTAAGTTTCTTTTTTTTTAAAGCCAGTTCATTGGAACGTGTGGAGGTTGTGACACACTAAACGAGAGACTGGATATCATAAAGCATTCTTTCAAAAACAATGGTCATCATGTCTGTCAGTCAGTCTTTCTCTCTCCAAAACAGACCTGGTATATAAACTAGAAAAATATTTTTAAAAAGCTCCAAAACAGACCTGCTATATAAACTACAAAAATATTTTTATAAAGCATGTTCCAGTAGAAATGAATGTTGTTCCCACGTTCCTTTTGAGGAGCTTTGGGGGCTGCCCGTGGCTACCATCTTTCAGTGGCAGAATAAAAGGCTTCATTTGGTTGAAATGTGTTGTTAAAAGCAACACTAACATGAGGCCAAACCAAACAGCATGTAGTATACATCAGGAAATGTCTGGATGACAGGAAGCTCTGTTTAGAGTGCGTCTTACAGGTGAAACACGAGACTCATTCAGGCAGCTGAAGAGTTTGGTGTGGTGCTGAATGAACTATAAGAAGCCTGATGTGGAAGAGTTGAATGTGATCTGATTGTGAAAATCCTACACACCTAGTTTCATAGTCTTTTGGTTGTATAGGATCATTATATGAATCTCTCTAATGGATGTCACGCTGTAGCCTCTTATAAGGAACATATTAACTGTAAATCCCAGAGGGTCGATGTTTTTTAACTAAAGAAAGGAAACCATTTGTGTTTGACTGATCCTGACGACATACAGGCCCCAAAACCTCCAACCTCCTGCCCACCCCCCACCCCACTCATGCCTCCAGTGTACATTTGCATCCTCTGTGCTGCTGTCAGCCTGTCAGCCAATCAAATCCTTCACCGTGTGCTCTGCAATTATCGTGGTGGCCTGTCTTGCACTGCTAGATCCTTTTTGAAAACGTTGCAGTGTGGTGTTAGTGGAGATGTGAAAGATGCTACCTGCATCCAAAGCCAGTAAGAGTAATAATAACATGTTGGAGTACCGTTTTGCCTTGGAGAGGTTTCTGCTGAAATAAGCTGTGATGATTTACTACAATTCAACCAAAGCATTCAGGTAGGGAACAATATAAAAGAATACAAAGGCAAATGAGTCTCGAACCAGAGAGAGATGTTATAAATTTAACTAATGCACATTTAGACTCAACTTATGTTCAAATTCTGAAGAATTCATTTTGTTGGAAATGTGAATGCTTAATTTTGTCAACCATTGGCAGCACATAGCCATGTTGTGAGTAGATACTTGGTGGTAAAGATTTGGAGAGAAGTGAGAGGGCTGCCCACAGCAAGCACTCCTGAGCTGGTGTGGGGGTTTGGTGCTCAGGAAGTGAACTGGCACTTCTCCAGCTACAAGACCAATTTTGAGATTTTGTCCACATCAGGACTTGAACTCGGTGACCATCTGGTTTGCAACCCAAGTCCCTACAGACTGAGCTACTGCTGTGTAAGCACTCAGTTATTTGAAGCAGGGATGAAGAAACAGAAATTACTGTGTCCATGTAAACAAAGCTGATTTCCAAGAATCTACATTGCAACATTTTTGATACAAAGTAAAAAAAAATTATGTAAAAAAAAAAAAAAAACATGCCTAATGTTAAGCTGTTTTAAACAAACATAAACTCTGATAGACAATGTGAATACATTAGATTTTATTGTTGTCAAATTAAAGTCCAATCAAGCTAATCCAGTAAATAATCTAAACATCACAAGATTCAAATCCTTTGTTTTGATGACCTGGCAGCCCTTTAGATCACATTCATTTCACATTTTGCTCTCATATGTTCAGTGTGAACAAATCCAGTTTGAATGTTTTTATTTATTTTTGACTGCAATGCCCTGAAAGAAAGAAACACTCCCAGATTGGTTTAGTTAGAGTTTAGAGCCAATTTAGAAAATAACAAAAACAATACCTAGATAACTTCACAACAAATTTGACTTTTATTAAATGGCCAGTGCCTGACGTTGTGAAATTAAAAACAGTACTTTTTTGCAAACTGTTAAATTCAATCCAGATTGTGTTCGAAATATTCCATCTGCTGCTTTGATTCATGATGCTGTAAACGTGCTTGTCAGTGAGGCTCAGCGGGCGCCCGTCCAGCTGCAGACAGACAGAGATAATGTGGGAGTCTGTGAGGTTCTGCAAAAACTGGCCTCGGAACTTGAGAACATTTTTTACCAAGGACTGAATGACATGAATGGACCAAGCCATCATGACATCAACCACTGGATGTAGACTCCCGTTTTGAGTCATTCATACCATCATCATCTTTGTTTTTTTTTATTCAGAGTCGACAGATTCTAGACGAGAGAGCCTCTTAATGGTCAAACTGCCTCAATCCCAGCTGTCACTGGGTTACAGGCAGGCTTCAGTTACAGGCTGCAGTTAATCATAGGTTAACATATAGACACAGACAACCATTCACACTCCTATTCCCACCCATGGGTAATTTAGAGTGACTAATATCCTAACACTTATGCCTTTGGACTGTGGGTACTCAAAGATCCAGAGTACTCAGAGTGAACAAATGAACATGCAAACTCCAAACAGAAAGGCCCCTGTCCAGCCTGGGGGTCAAACTAGAGACCTTCTTGCCTTGAGGTGCTGTGCTAACCACCGCACAGCCATGCAGGCCGCCCCAAAGCGTGTCTCTCTTCAGTGTTTATTTGACTCTAAATGGGACCAACATTAAAGAAATTGACCTATTACTCCCCAAATCTTTACAATGACACAGTCCCTGGCGCCTTCTGTCTCCATGTGGTAGAATCCTTAGGCAACGTCCTGACCTCCAGATTTCTTATAAAGTCACAACCTAAAGTGTAAGCCAACTGTATACGTGGTAAAAGGGTGAATGCTGACATGTAGTGTTCAGGTCCGTGATTGGTTATAAAAGTAGAAGATGTAAGAGTCCATTTGTCATGTAACTCACAATTTGTCCAGTTGAAGCTTTGATTTTTCTTTCTTTCTTGCGGTTTGATTTGAACCATCAATTAACACTCTTCTTTCCCTCTTTACAGGTTGTCACATTGCTCAACGATCTGTACACCTGCTTTGACGCCATCATCGATAACTTTGATGTATACAAAGTAAGTCCAGATTGACAGTGTGAATAATCGTCTTCTTCCATTGCCTTCAGGTGCTGTAAATAAATGAACCTGTTGTCATTCTTCCCCTTCTCAGGTGGAGACCATCGGTGACGCCTACATGGTGGTGTCAGGGCTGCCAGTCAGGAACGGAAAGCTGCACGCCAGAGAGATCGCCGGAATGTCTCTGGCGTTGTTAGAGCAGGTCAAAACGTTCAAGATCCGACACAGACCAAACGACCAGCTGAGACTCAGGATAGGTATACACACAGGTGAGTGTCACACAGACAGGCTCAGGCCTGCTGACCGTCCTTGACCAATTCTGTATCATCAACTTTTTTCTGGGATGCAGGATGTACTCTTCTCTTTGTGGTTCAACAGTAGCCTGATCATGTTTTTAACTCTCTTTTATTCTCTCTATTTTCCGTTGGTACAGCGATTGTTTCATCTTCTATCGCTGTCAGGTGTTGGCTCGTTCTCATTTCAGCCTCCTGTCTATCAGTGATTGATTTTCTGCCCGTGGGAAACAGCAAAAAAAATCTGCTATTTTATCCTGTTTATACAATCAAAAATGCAGACAGGGTTTGAGAGGTTCAAACCAGACTACTCAATTGTAATCACGAGAGCTTGTTTAGTGTCATTAAAAGGAGAAACCTAACTGTGAAGGAGTGTATTTTGTGGAAAGATGGATCGAAAGGCATTTCTTCTCCTAAAAGCTTCTTATCTGAGCCAGCAGTGGTTGGGACTCAATCATGTCAGACAAGCCAAGAGGTTTTTATTTTCTTTTTCTCCTCTTCTGTAATCAGAGGTTTGCACAACTGTCAGAACTTCTGCACTCCTGCGAGCTCAGAAATCAGTTTTTTTGCAACTCCTAAAATCTGACAAATAGGTGTGCTTTGAAAAATAAATAAATACCAATGTACAGATACATTGATGTAACATAAAGGATGTCTCCAGGTCTTTAACATTTTTTTACTTTTTTAGGACCAATATTAAAGCAAAATGAAACCTCAAACCTTCCAGGCAAAACAAGCAGATGCATAAAACCGCAGAGACTCAAGGGTTACATACAAAGTAAATCAAACCTTTAACCCAAAAGTAGTTTTTTTTCCCCTCCTGAAAGTGCAGCAGGAATCATTTTTAGTAACATACAGTAATTGTCTAGACAGTGTGCAAGAGTCTTCCTACATTTATTGGGCTTTTATTGGGTGATTAGGACTTTTATTTTTGATGTAGGAAATAAATAAACTGCGAACATAAACCACTGGATGGAGTGACATCGTCTGTTTGGGAGCTTAATGTGATAAAATCCCCAGAGACTCCTACACGCTAGGCTAGCTCATGTGCTGACATTAATACAAGTAATACAGCGAACAAAGTATTTTTAACAAGTGAGTCTTTGCTTAAGGTACACTCAATGGGCTCACTCAATGAGTGATGGGTGATATTAGATTCATCTTGGTTAAGCACAAGACAATCAAACAGCAACAGATAGGTTTAAAAAAGGAAGAGCTGATAAAATAAAACACAAGGAAACTAAATCACACATTCAGTTGTTTGTTCCAAAATATTTCCAGAAGCAAAAGAACAACTAGTTAAACGTGTGTCCTCTCTGTTTTATATGTTTTTCATATTTGTACGTAATTATTCAGTAGCATAGCTGGAAAGGTGAGAACATTATCAGTCACAATCATATGGATCACACTCATCCATCAGAGGACCTCGTGTTTTAATCTATTAACCACCTCTGCAAAAATTAGAACAATTAAAACCAGAAAACTGAACAAGAGAAACAAAGAGTGTGCATCAGTTCTGGGGCAGCTGTGACATGTAACTTCTCACCTCTGGATGCCAACATGGAAATAAACTCAGGATGTTTTATCTTGATCTGTCTGCAGTATTTAGTCTGATGCAATTTACGTCATCTTCAGACGCACTATTTACACTGTATCAGCTCATGGCTGCATGTTTATACTCTCATACAGACACTTGACATGCAGCAGGGATGGACCAGTGTGCGTAGGCTGGTGCTTAGCATTGTCAGAGAAATGTAAAGCATTCTGAGCATGATTTCAATTCACTCATACCTCCGTCGTCCTTTGTATAAACATTTTCACAGACGTAGCTGAGGGATGATGACTTCAGTTTCCAGTGTGCCAGATATGAAAGAAGCTTTCCTCTGTAAAATGTGACAGATTTAGCTCCTTTTTTTCACAGGTCCAGTATGTGCTGGGGTGGTGGGTCTGAAGATGCCCAGATACTGTTTGTTTGGAGACACTGTCAACACAGCGTCTCGAATGGAGTCCAACGGAGAGGGTGAGTGTCTCCGTCTCTTGTTTTACACAAATGCATGTTCTTAACCTCTGTACAAGTATGTGTTGCTACGGTAACACTTCAGATGATTTTGATTACATGAGCACACATTTAAACACTGAGTTTATTCCTTCACTCACACAAACAAATCATACTTTATAGAACTTGCTAACTGTCCTGTATTTCTATTTTTGCTTGTGGGAGTGTAAATGAGTATCTATTCATGAAACTGGAACATTTTGATTATAAGACTGAATTGAGCTGCTGAGTCGAGTAATCTTTACTCTGACTTTTCCGATCTTAACTGGCTGTGGCAGGAACTGGTGTTATGAAACTGTGGTTGGATCTGTTGCGAGTGAATCATCAGATGTATTGATTAACTACTGAGCTACTTCCTGTCTTGTGCCTCCTCTGGTAAATAATTGATAGCACTTACAGCAAAGGGCCCTTAGCCAGCGATAAACTGTGAAGCCTGAAGCTTCACAGGCCGTGATAACATCTCGCAATCTCTGCTCTGTGCGCATTCAACGGCCAAAAGCAGACTCATTTTTGTCACTGTTAGCATTTCATCTGCTGGCATCATCAGCCTCCTCATCTGCTGTACATCCTGAGAAACTAGCTGTGTGGTGTTATTCAGATATCTGAATGGCTAATATTTGTCATTCACAGCCTTGTCTTTTGTCTTCTCTTTTACAGCCTTAAAAATCCACCTTTCCTCCGCTACCAAAGAAGTGCTGGATGAGTTTGGCTACTTTGATCTCCAGTTACGAGGAGATGTAGAAATGAAGGTAACTAACTTTAACGTTGTCCAATATGAAGCACCAGAGAAAGAGCAGGTGTTGCTCTAACAAAGGCTGCTTAATTAAGAATAATAAAAATCTATCTGAGATCTGGCCAGATATCACACATTGACGATTGCAACTCCGTACTGGCAGGTCGTCCTGCATGCAACACTCAAACCTCTGCAGATGATCCAAAATGCATTAGTGTGACTTTTCCCCCTAATCTTTATTTAGCTAAAAGTGCACATCACTCCCCTGTTCCCCGCTGGCTCACAGTTAATGCTGGCATCAAATTTTAAACGCTGCACCTCACTTACAAAACAGCGTAAAAAACGGTCCCTTCTCCCCTCTCATCAAGGTCTACAGTCCCTCCCTCCCAATACGTGCTGCCAATAAGAGGCATCTGATCAAGTCTTTAATGATGCGCCTCCCTCTCTGTCGCCCCCTGGTGATGGAACAAACTACCAAACTCTATTCACTCTGCAGACACCTTTTGCACCTTTAAGAAAAAACAAAGCTCTTTTATGATCACCTGAGCACCTAATGATAGTGATGTAATATATTAACTTTAATTTTATACACTTAAAAAGTGAAAACTGGCCTCTGCTTCTGTGCACTGACTGTTAGCACTTTTGTGTGTTTGTTTGCACTTTCTGACATGGTTTCCTCCTCTCTAGATCCTTGCTTGTGACAGTCCCATAATGTTCCATAACGTTGTCAAGTATTAGTTAAGAAGCAGCAGGTAGACGGTAGCTTTGTGCATCGCGTGGAACGCAATAATGTCATTTTCTGCAGACTGCGGCTGGGAAACTATGGAACTGGCTGAGCAGAATAAACCAGCGAGAGTCCCACTCACACTTGATGATGCGAACATTCAGAGAGGTCTATTCTCTCATTCTCGCTGTTCACATTGACATATCACGGAAAAACAAAAAGAAACTCAGGTTATTGGAAAAAAATACAAGTTTTAGGAAATGACACATTTCGTTCATGTTTCATTAAAGTGTACATTAATGTTTTCCCTTTGATTAAACGGATAGTGTTTTATGTCCAGTTATTCACAAATGGACCAATGCCACACATAATTGTGATTTTCATGATCTGTATTATAAAAGTAAGGGAGGGATGCTTCGCTGATCCATTTATACCAGACGCGCCTGCACAACAATTATTAAAGTCGAAAGATGGAAGTGTAAGCTGAGTTCATAGTCGCCCTTAAACGAAGGGCAGCCTATTAGTGGATATCGCCCCAACCCCTCATCCCCCCCTCTTCATTTCATTGATGAACTTATTGATTTGTGTTTTTCCAGGGCAAAGGCAAAATGAGAACGTATTGGCTTTTGGGGGAGAAGACTGATGTGTATGTTATCTGAGAAGCCTGCTGATAAGGTGACAGCAGCAGAGGAGACGGCAGCAGGAGCTCCGGTGGCCAAGCGAGCCCATACTTTATTTGTTCTAGAATAAGTCCTTATTGGTGATTTCCGAGCAGAGGAAAAGAGAACGACACCATTTGACAAAAACAGAGGGGAATTCCAGGTATTTTTTTATTACCTGCATACTGTAACAGCAAAAAAAGAAAGAAAAGGCAAGAAAAAAAAATGTAAAAGTTGTTTTTTGTATGAAGAACCTTTCTGTGCTGAGAGTGAGTAACTTTTCACTGATAAATTCTTATTTTTTGTGCTTTCTATATTAAGATTTGTATAATGTGTTTGGAAGTCAATGATGTATTAATATTTCATCCATTGAGTTTGGAGGCACAGGATTACAATTGATGTCACTGCAGGGTTCATACATAGTGTTATACAGTACAAGCTAATATGTATATATGTATATCCAAGATACTGTAAGATATTTTGTTCAATAAACTGAGAACAACACTCTTTTCCATTTATGGATCAGGATATGTTTTATATGTCTCTGCATTGGGGTTGATTGCTGGAGTCTAGATCGAGAAATCGTGCAACATGAGAAAAGCACAACAGAGTTTTAATGGGTGTGTTCTTCATTCAGGGTCACATATTATGCAAAATACACTATAATGTTTTTCTAACACTGATATGTGTCCCTACTCTGTCTACAAACCCCCCAATGATGAGAAAAGTCCATCCTCTCCATTTTCTGCCTGCTCCACTTTTCAGAAAATGTGTGCTTAAAAACGCCGTTTGGAGATGGTTAATAATTGGACATGGAGCGAGAAAGCCCAAGTCATCCAAGCCTTTCCAGAGGGGGGCGTGGTCAGACTGAACCTATTTACATTTAAAGCTACAGACACAGAAACGGCCTGTTCTGAGTAGGCCTGAAAAAAGACAAGACATAAAATGATAACATACATGTTTAAAAATAAAAAAAATTGATAAAAGGGAAAAAAAAAAATCTGGAGAGGTTCTTGGATAAAAGTTTGTCTAATTATTATTCATGTTTTAAAAGGGACCACAGCTGAACTCATCATATGAGGCTACAGGCTACAACACAGACCACATGGTTTTACTCCCTGCCTCGACACTTTCCGTTCAACTGATGATATTTCGAAAATCATGATGACCAAAATGACCATCTGGATAAATGAACATATTTGAATGTGTCTGCTGAAAAAAGAAATGTCTTTTTCTGAGTTGCAAATATCATAATCTACACAGACAGGCCAGTTAATACACTTTTTGTGTATCTCAATTTGTCACAAAAACCTCCATTTGAAATTACTAATGGATTACTAATCCATTACTTATTCAATATCATTGTATCTTTTCAAGCAAAATCATGCATGTGTTGGCAAATGAACAAAGAAAAGGTTCCAGTGGCTCAGTCAGTAAAGTAGGCACCCTGTGGACATAGTGGAGACCCTGATGCCCCTCTAAACATGTTAACCTCACACCTTCCTCTCCACATTTCCTATCTTGCTTTAGCTTTCTGATAAAAAAAACAAAACAAACAAAAACAAAAAAAAAACTAAATTAATCAAGAAAATAACCAAAAAAAGGCTTTAAAGGAAGTTAAGGACCTGATGTCATCTTGCCTTCATTAGTCTGTGGATTAGGCAGAAGACTTCGATTGAGTACCTGCACATATACTGTAGTGCTTTGAAGTTGGAGGTATTAGTTTGAGATACTAGAATTAAAAGTAACCAGTACAACCTTGAGTCTATTCCAGAACAAACTGGGAGACATAAAGGGGCTGAAACAGTAGACATTTTCTAAAGCCTGACAGCTGAGTTCAGAACAGTCTATACATAATTCATAGATTTTTGGTCCAGCAAGTTAAAAGGCTGTTGTGGTAATCAAAGCGTGATGAGATTAAAGCGTGTTAAATCGTGTCTTTATCTTTGAAAGTCAAATATTGGTGATACAAATTTAATTTCCCAAGCGTTGTGTTGTGCTGCAGTCTGACCTCATCGAGGCTGATCCCTAATGTGCGCATCCAAGTTTAACTCAGAAAGAATTTATAAATGACCTTGTGCTGTCCAGCTTGAGTATTGGATGTCCTGCTGAAATTACACTTTAAAGTCAGGGAGTGCTAACAGAATACTGAACAGGGTTCAGGAGAGGAGCAAACGAACCTTTTGGGAATAACTCCTGCACCTTCAAGACTTTTATTTCCTATTTTTATCTTCTATTCAATATCAACTCTGCAAGTCATGACAATTCTCTCAGGTTTATCTGACATATAGGCCTAATTGCTTTATAGCGTTACATTTCAGGATGCTTTGGGCTGTTATGATACATTTATTTATGAGATAACATGTGCCAAACAGATACAGTGAAGTATCTGCAGCCTAACTAACTGCAGGCAGTGCTGGACAGAGAGGAAAAGAAGTGAAGAAAAGCGAGTCGGCAGCAAGCAGCTGTGTGTTTGCTGTAATGACATCACTGCTCATTAGATGCTCATTATCAGCTGTGAAACAGGGGCACGGACGCTGTGTGTGGCCATGTGTTGGTGTGTGTTTGTGGCTTTTTTCATCTCTGCAGGAGCACATCTTCTCCTCCTGCACGGCTGTAATTACCGCCCACTTTCTCACAGCTCCACACGCAGCCGGCGCCTGTTAGCAGCACAGTGAGCAGAGTGAAGGTCTCTGCTGAACCCCGGGCACTGACCTGTTAACTCCTCGTGGCTGACCAGGCTGTCTGTCATTCTGTCCTGTGGTATTTTTCTGCCTTTTTACACAGCCCAGACTTTGAAGTAGAAAGTGTGCTTGAGCATTCTGCAAATACAGTATCGAAGTCAAATAACTCATTTTAAATAAATCAAACATCTGACATGTTTGGGGGATTTCATCACTTGAGGCATTGCACATTAGTGGAATAGATCATATAGACATAGATCAGAGTTCATCCGTTTTTTGTTTTTTTTTGTTTTTTTGCAGTTAGGAAGAAAATACAATAAAGGTTGAAGTACCACATCCCAGCCACTAGGGAGCAGACAAAAAGGTGTTATTTACAATTCAATTTGATTGTTTTAAATTAATATTGATGTCTTGAGGAGTTATATGCTCAATTCAAAATAAAAGAAAGGAAAGCTGATTGATCCAGTACTCAGGAATAATTAATAAATCATTTAATTCTCAGAACAAAATCTGCAAAAAGTCTGTAAAAATACTTTTATTCATATTTAGATAATGTTTTTCCTCCTATATGTTTTCTCCTAATCATACTGCACCAATCCCATCAAGTGACTGGATGTACTAAAGGATATTCTTTTAGTCTGCCGAACTTTGTCTATAAACTACAATACGGGCATCTTGTAGTTTCTTTGAGCATTTCCTTAAAAAAAAATAGACATTTGATATTGCATGCGTTTGATATTTTAAGGTTCACACTTCTTTTTTCTGTATCACTGCATGAAAATAATGAAATATTTTAGAAAAACGGCAAGCTTAAATCACTTGTCGCCATAGCTACCACCTACTTTTCTGGACTGAAAGCTTAACAAAAGCTTTAGTGAAGCATGAAATTGTGTTCTGATTTCCAAAACCCATGTAAATCTGTTGCGTACAATCTGTGACAGCAATCAGTGTGTTGATTCTCATCAGCCTGCAGTGACGAGAGAGAAGAAACCTTTTGTTCCTTTTCTGAATCTTAAAAAGGCTTTGCAGGACAATGGCAAGATCTTTTCTCGATACTGAGGAAAATGATGCTGAGGCCTTTTTGTTGCTCTGCACTGTTCGATTTCAATAATTACAGGATATGAAAGGCAGAAATAATGAATGGAGCCTGCACACAGACCAAGCTCCTTAATCTGACATAGAGAACATAAGACAACAATAATAATCAAGGTCCAGCAGCATAACATATTAAATCTGCTTTCAGCTGGAGAGGCGAGTCAAACTCGACATTTTGTCCAAAATTTTGCCGCACAGGGCGAGGAAATGTGTTCGACCCTCTGAAGCTACAGACCTATCACAGATCAGTGGGCGGGACCTTACTGCCAGAATCCTCAGTTGTATTTTTATCGATAGCACAAAATGCAATACCTACATGTTGCAGACAGTTCTATGCACCAATATGCAGAAGTCTGTCTGCAATTTTGTTAATTAAAATAAAAAATAATCTACCAATACTGGAAAATCTGGTGTCATGACAACCCTAACTTTATCACTCAACTTAAGAAAATGATAGAAAGTGTTTTCATCTGATTAAAATGCATATTTTTACCAATAAGAGGTTTTGTTGAGCCAACATAAGTCAACATTGCTAAAATACAATGTTTCTATATGTTAGGGATGATCACATTCTTTTACATTTCACTTACTACAAAACCTAACTGTATAACTATTGGTAGAAACTGTGCCAGTAACTTGGAGTTTGTGTGATGTAAAAAAGTGTAAATGTATTCAACCAGAAGCAATAGCTAATTAAAAACACTCCCAAACTAAAATACAGTTGAAACAAATTCAAATCAATAACAATTTCAAGGGAGGGAAAAATGAACCCTGTACTTCATATTCACAGAGCACTGGACAGACTTGGTTAAAGTTTATCTGTGCAAATATCAGTTTCTGTTTTTAAGTTATAAATCGCCACTGCAAACTATCAGCCTTATTTCATCATTCCTCCTGCAGTACTTGGCATCCCTGTGATTCACATCACATGTGTTTTTCAAGGTTGTTAATGTGTCATTTTGTCACTTTAGGTGCAGATTCATGAGGCTCAGCTCACTGTGCAGCTCAGAGAGAAATAAGAACACCTCATTGTTTTCTGTGTTTTTTGACTGGCTGCTTACCTCATTGTGTACCTCTGGTAAAACTTTGGGTTAGAACAGACTAGAACTACACTGAAAGCTTTTAATCCTTTATATGCATACAGTAAGTTGTGTTGATATTTCACGTTCACATCCTTTGACCTACTCTAGAGTTTCCAGCATCGTTAAGAGGAACCTTTAATAGCTCTTCAATTTAAACCAATCATGAATAGATGAAATCTGATCATGTGTCATACTGTCTCAGTTATCAGGTGGGAGCTCAGGTTCGTCCAGACGCTCACTGATGGGTGTACTGAACTTGGTTGACTTCCTGAAAGGAGCTTCTTGGGTCTGTACGGCGGTCACACCCTGTGACGAATAACACAAGACTAATGTTATCAATCTTTGACTGATCCTGACTGTACGCTGTGCTGTGCAGGATTTGTTAGACAAAACACATGAAGGGTCCAATGACTCTGACAGCAGATACAAATAAAAGACACTGCATAGAGCAGAGAAGGAATAATCAGGGAAAGAGCCCCAAACTCTATAATTATCCTCCTTCACTTGGCCAGAGTACATCTGAGCATCATTTCTAAGAGCTGCTGTTGCTGCACTCTCCTATGACATTATGTGGAGCCATTAGTGACTGTAGGTCACTCTCAAAAAGAATACGCAACACAAACTACAGGGAGAAGAATTCAGCATCAGGTAGATTAATGCTAATAAATAAATCATTGAAGATGTGGCTTTAAAGATACTGAGGCTTTTTTCTTATTTGTGCATCATCCACACACAAAAGAATACCATGACAACGTCAAAATCTAAAAAAAAATCTAAAGGAAAACTTCTCACTCACGTGGATCTGATGGCGGTTTTCACTCCAGAATGTAACTGCCTCTTCAGATTTGTAATTGTGAGCCTGGAAAGAAAACACGAACAAACAGATGAACGTCACGTCAAGGTGCGCTTGTTTTTCGAGCGACTTTCATTCAGAGAGCATCCTTCAAAAACTGCAGAAACATGAGGAGCTTCATATACTCTTTTTCTTCAAACCGCTATGACCTTTAATAGATAGATACAAGTCAATGATTAACTGCTTTTTATGAAAGGAAAAACGTGACAAACAAATCTCTCCTGTCAGGCGCATCAACACTTCAATGATTCAAGCTAAACACCGAGCTGAACCCAGAAAACGTTTGGCAAACGCACACACAAATGATTTGAAACAATGAAAAGATTGTCAGGCAGTTGTTGTTGTCTTCAAAATGTGTAAGATGAGCTCATGAAATAAATTGTTTCTAGGAAACATTTTAAGGAACCTGTTTCAAGGTGAAACAACAGGAAATGTTTTTCTTGTGCTTTTATGGTTACCGAGAAGAGTCCTTCAATAATGCATAGTCCTCTATTTAAAGGGTGCCATTCATTCTTCAAGGACATGATATCTTTTATTTCTCTAAGGATCAGAGAAGCAGGCTGTTTTCAACGCCATACGTCTGGTTTGAATTGTTTTTGACAGCTATAATGAGCGTCTTTATCTGTGTTTTGATTGTCTCTGGCCCCTCTACTTGTTCTTCTTTCTTTCAATCGACAAACATTTTAAATGCATAAAAAAAGAGAAATGTGTACGGGTAGAAATCTGAGGCTGCAGGGAATAAAACTGATGGAAATAATCACTGAGACAGCTAAAGTTTAGACGTTAAAATGTTATTTTTTTGTTCTTTCACAAAGAGAGCAAGAGATTGGTGTGAACTCAAGATTGGTAGTACCGTGCATTCTACTGGAAACACACAGGTTTTCTAATAATCTGTCTGTACCCCGATTACACTGAGAGATTATTAGTCATTATATTACACCACACACACAGCCTAATACTGCAGATAGCTCATTTTCTTTGAGTGTTGAAAGCTTTTACTCTCCATCACTGCAGCTCAGAACATCATTAGTCACCATCTCATTGCATATAAAGAAATGTGCCCATAGTTTGGATGATGTTGCCTGTGAATGGGTTATAATTAAGAATGCTGCTTCTTTTAGGATGAATGTGTTCACAGCTGCAAAGCAGAGCACTGCTCCAGCAGCAGTGGGTTTCTTCTTTGGCGTGTACTTTAGTGTTCAAATCAATGTGAAGAGGAGAGCATCCTGAGATTTCATTTTAGCTGTAAGCTTTTTTAAAAAAACACCAATCGCTATTTAAAAAAGGGCCTTCTTTTGTTTTCATGCAACATTTTGTGGTAGAAAGAACCCATTTGTGTAACAGAAAAGAGTGTTTGATTTGGGTCTGAGATTAAAAAACTGTGCCCTGATCTCATCTTTTTTACATGTCAATGGTTGATTCCATTTTACATGATGTTGTAGACTGCCTTGACTGCGAGTCAAGTCATGTGGTGCTTTCATCATGTCCATGAACAAACTGCCTGATGTGAAGTTTTTAAAATAAAGCGATTCTTTTTCTTGGTTAGATTCATTATAATTTACAGGAGCTTAGATAGATAAAGTACATCTATTACAAAAAAAAGCAAATTTCCATCTTTTTGAAAATAATGGAGTCGAATGGAGTGATTTATCATCTGAGAGCAGTAGTAGTAGAAACTTGCACACATGCACACACACACACACACACACACACAGTAACATACGTGTGATAGTTCAGGTGTAAGAGGAACAAAGCCCTCCGCACTGAAGTCCCTCTGGGTGGTGGAGTAGAAGTCAATTTCTGGTGGGGCTGATTTCTGTTCAGCTTGAAACTTTTCTCTGTTAAAAAGAAAGTGCACCAATAAAACAGTCTGCCATAATGCTGTCTTTTCTCAACCTGTTCAATTACATTGAAAAACAGTTTTGATTGTATTTTGTCAGAGTTAATCTGAAACTGCAAAACGGATGAGCTGAATGTAATGTCAAGAAAAGACTAAAACGAGGGACGATTCACTGAACTCACAATACGATATGACTCATGACACTGGGTTCACGATATACGACTCTCTCACGATTTATTTTCCAAACAGATTCTTTTTTGTCGCTGCTAACTCACTTGGTGTGGGGGGGGTTTTTTAACAAGGGGAGGTGACTGGACCTTCTCAATGTGGTGTCGATTAAATGCTGCATCATGTTGGTTGTGTTATTTGTGTTGTTCCCTGTCTTCTTTCAATATCTGCACACAGTTTTTGTCTCGTCTGTTATCTTTCCACCTCTTTCATTTTCTGTTTTCAAGCCAAAATGCTTCCACACATAAAGGACGGTGGAGCGTCCTTAATTTCTAAATCTTGTTCTGCAGCTGCTGACACTCACCATCTTATTGAGATTCATTTTTCAGAGCACCGTTGTGAACCTTGACACTTTTTAATCATCTTCTTCACATTTTACGATAAATCTTTATATCCCAAAAAACAAAAAAAAACAACTTTTGAGAGAATCTAAAAATCTGTTCAACTGATCGTTTATTTTCTGCTTATCAGACAGAGATGAAACACAGAAGTGAAAATCAAATGCAGTAATGCAGCCATGTTGAAAAGTTGAAGATATCAGTGAAGGAGACTTTACAGGTGTAAGAACACGCCAGAAGAGTAAAGCAGATACCAGCACAGTCAGTTCATGCCCACACGCTCCTGAGAAAAGGGTCTAATCAGTGCAAACAACTGTGTGGGTGAAACAGACTGATGATGTAAGAAATGTATAAACCTTGAACATCTGATTTTCTCTGATGATGGGACATTGTTTTACTCCTAACCCGCTACCAACCGAACAGTCAGAAAAGAATCTCTGAGCTTGAGATTAATATAACCTGCTGTGATTCAAGTAGCATAGGTTAAAAAGTCCAGTAAATCCAGTGTACGGTTCAAGACTGAGTGATGAGACAGCGTCTACTGCTGCTCCAGCCACTTTCATCGAAGACATGATGCTTTGTTTTTATTTATGAGCAGTTAACTCATGCGGGGACGTTAATAACCACATCTGTGGGGATAGACTGCCTAAAGCCCATTAGGATGACTGGCCTCCGTGTAAAATAACATCATAAAGTGTGATTTAAAAGGTATTACAGCTGTGATTGAACAGTAAAACAAACCCAGACGTGTAAATATTACATCACTTTCCTCCAACATGTTTCCCTCTCAGCATGGTCAGGCAGTGTTCTCCGTTTCCATAAACAAAACACTTCCAGCAATAATTCCCACAGCATCAAAAAAACTGGTTTCATAGTTGATTTACCTTATCATCAGGGCGATTTGTTTTTCCAAAAGCTCGCTTCTGATGCCTGAACATTAGGAATACAATAAAAAGAAATGAACTGAGCACACATGGAAAACTACCGTAAAAACATTAAATAGAATCAGAAATTAATTGAAATAGGTCAAAACACCAATCATCAAATATTATTTAATGAACTCACTTCTGAATACAATGTTTTTCAAATAGATATCTAGTTACAAAAAAAGTATGAGACAAAATAGTTTGGACTGTTAACAGTGAAAGATACATACCCCTCTCCCTCACCCCTGGACCCTTCGGGGGGATGAAGTCTGTTCTGTGTGAAGTCACAGTCTCCATTTTAGTGTCAGCGTCCCATGTGAGAATCCCTTTGTGACCTTGTCTTTGGATCTGGAGCCTGTTCACCTTGGAGTCAAGGGCAGCGACAGCCCTCTGGATACAAAGACATTTAGGATCAACATGAAAAGGAAAAACATAACAAAGACAGTAAAATGAGCCGTGTTTTATTTAATCAGAGAACAATTTTAATGTTATTTTACTTTGTATCTTTAAAAAAAAAAGATACAAAAATGTCTTGATCTGTCTTTGTTTGGGATTTTATGTGACGGGATGTACATTAATGTATGTGAAATGGAAATTCCTCAGCAGCAATGTAGAGAAAAAGACAAGAGTGATTACCGAGTTTGTCATCATCTTTCCAAATACTGCTGTGTCACTACTTTTGGTAATTATAATTATTAGGTCTATATTATTTGTTGCATTAGAACAGAACCAAACTTTCCAGAGCATTTTAGCTTTTAAACACATTAACATTTCACTTTATTACAGTGATGTTGTGCTGTAGGTATATCAACAGCTTTGAGTGGAAATGTACTTCTAACACGTCATGACACCACATACGAGTAATTTAAAGTAATTCCAATTAAGGTGCAGTGTTAATTCGATTAGGTTTCACTAAAAAATATACTACTATACGTCTTTATTTTTGAGATACTTTAACAATTTATTTACAGTTTGCCAAACAGACCGAGGTGACGTTGAAACGCTCACATTGAAAGTTAGCGTTAAGCTGACGTCACTCACCTCCTCAGCCCAGTTGTTCAGCATACATCTCCCGACTTTCTGTTCCACTGTGTCTGTTTGTTCTGTCATTTTAGCACCAAAACAATAACTACAACGACTTACAAATGACAAAAACTGTTCGTGGACAACATGCACTAAATCATCACACAAGAGCCAATCTCCTTCTGTGGCAACGGAACTAGCAACAGGGTTCCGTTGACGGAAGTGTCACCATGACAACGGCCTTCTTTTTTTTCAGGGGAGAAAGAAAGAAAGAAAGAAAGAAAGAAAGAAAGAAAGAAAGAAAGAAAGAAAGAAAGAAAGAAAGAAAGAAAGAAAGAAAGAAAGAAAGAAAGAAAGGCACTTGTTAATCTTACTTTGTAAAATTGAATATTGTTGCGTTGACAATGATATCCTTTATTTCTTTATCACATTGTCCCATTTCTACATCTCCATTTCTATCTGGTTTGATAGTAATGAAACCAGCCAACAAAAAAAAAAAAAAGAAAAACTGCTAAACAATGTCACTTTGTAAAACATCATTGTGACAATACACAAAGAGACCCAGGAAGAACCTCCTGTTCTCAATTCAGTGACGAAGACTGTGAGTTGGCAGCTAAAAGCCCCCCAAAATGAGTCATTAGTAATTAGTCATTTCTGAGGTACAATAGGATCTGTGGCGACTGGCCATTAGGGGCAGGTGGGGCACAGACCCACCTATTAGTGTAAGAAAGAACTGTGCAAACAAATCAAGTTATCATTATTTGTTGCATATTATGTCATAAGGTATTAACTATGATGTTCGTAATTTGCATCGGATTATTTCTATTTTATTTCATTTTCAACTAAAAATAAAGTTTTAATACTCCGATTTGTGTCTGCAGTCGAACTACGCTGGCCGTAGGGGCAAACTTTACCCCTCCGGCACAGTGCAATGTGTATTGCACGGGGGAAAGTGCTAATACGCATGCGCAGAGTGTTTGGCTGTGTAATGTAAATCTGATTAAAAATATGTCAAGTGGGGCTCTCAGCGCAGCTCGTAGCCCCAGTGAAACGTCACGCCTTCTTTTAGATTTTATTGGCTGATTATTCAGAGGGGAACGGCTGATTGGCTGTCTGTCTGTGACTGCGTCGATGAATTAGTCCGCAAGCGGGAGGATTTAAAAGCAAGCGAAGTTGTGAAGATAAATAAAGTGGATTTCTTATTGGAGCACAGTTTTGAAACCCTGAATTAGCAGGAGAAGTTGGAGGTAAAGTGCAATGGAGCATTCCAAACGATGGATATTGTCACCACCCAAACTTTTTCTGTCTTTCTGTAAAACAAATGGCGGATTTAATGTGGATTGGTTCTCAAAGGAAAAGTGGCTAACAGTTAGCACCGAGAAGAAGGCGCTCTTCTGTTTTCCGTGTTTGCTATTCGGCGAGGATGGAGTTCAAAGATTTGAAACATCTTTCTGAAAGGATCTCAAAACATGAGAGCAGCGGGAGTCAGCTGGACTGTGTGCTGAAACTGGGAGTACTGGGAACAGTAAATATGGCCGCTCAAACTGACAGGCGTTACAGGCGATCCATTGAACAGCATGACTACAGGTGGAGGAGAACAGGTGTGTGCTCATTCGGATAATCACATGTATTGAACTTTGTGGAAAATGCAAAGCTGCATTGCGGGGCCATGACAGTTGGTGGACAGGCATTTTCGGTTGTATTTTTGAGACCATGAGTGAGGGTGATTGGAGGCTTCAGAGGCAGTATGATTCTCAGCCTGTCTTTAAAGGGACATCCAGCACCATTCAAAACAAATTGTTAGACTGCATGTATGAAGTGTACAGGGAGGAGACAGTCAAACAAATGGGCAAGACATCCTTTGTCGCTGTACAGACTGAGAGACAACTGACAAGAGAGTGTGAGAAAGAGTGTAGGGTTTGTACGTGTGTTTGAGAAAGTGTGTTGTTTGTGTATGTATATAAGATTTGACAAGGCACTCTGCATAGTATTTTTTTAAACTATAAATGACCCCTTGACATGTGTAAAATTAAAAAAAAAGGCCATCAGTCCAGAGAGTACTGTCAATCTCCTTGTTTATCTTATCATAAAGGGGTTGTGCCCCACCAATTTTTCACACACAGAAACGCCACTGAATAGGATGAATGTTCACACTAAAAAAACATTAATAGGAAATTAGCATTTACTTGTCATTTGTTACATTTAACGAGAATAATGGTTAAATTAGCTACATTTACTTAATTTACAAAATTTTTAAAAACCCAAATTAAGATTTAAGAAACCCTTCAAAAAAAAAAAAGAGAGAAAAACATGTGATAATGAGAGTTCAATAGGTAGGTCCTCAAGAAATACATTTTAATACTTTAAGTTCAACAAATCAACTTGGCACTGAATTGTATTTTCAGCCTTCTCTCTAGCCTACCTGCAACCTGCCTTGTGTATCTTAGAACCTCTCCTCACTTTTCTGTAGGTCTATGCAATGCCTCGCTCTTGTTTCTACCCTGAAGGCAAAAATAATTACCTGTCAAACCAAAGAACACCATCAGCATTTCGGCTAAAAGGTGAATCTGAGAGAGTTTGTTTTTGTCGGTAACCTTGTTGAATCACTTTTTAATTGTGAGGAACATCAAATCTATTCGTATTCAAGAAAAAACAGCTAAATTTAACTCTTGCTTGTTACTGTGGATATGAGACACAGGAAAAAACCCACAGTCTGTTGCCAAGAAACAGCAGAGTTTTTTTCTTTTACTGTCAGGCAGCCAGCCTGTCTGGATCAGTACAGACTCAGCATGAAGCGCTGTCAGACGTCTAATTAATGTTTTATGGACGCTTGACTGTCAAACTGTGCCTCATCATGCCAAACACACTATTAGGTGTCCACCCATTATTTTACAGTCGTCTGAGATTATGTTGGTGGTAAATACCACAATAAGTAGGTGCTACAATAAAAGCACAATGAGATTCTAAAGTTATTGTCAATTGAGGGGTGAGGTAGTGTACAGTGTTTTGGGGGTGTTTTTACATTTTTAAGATTTTTAATTTAAAAATGTAACGTTATGATCACATGACAATAAAACTTTATTGATGTATTTATTGTCACATGGACACAGGCAAAACAAAGGAGAAGAAGAAAACCAGTGTTGCTTATAAAGAAAGAGGATGCGTTACTCCTGCCTAAATTCAAAAAGAAAATATGAGTGCTAGTGGCTGTAGGCCTTGTCACATGGATGGATGGGTTCGAGTCCCATCTCAGCCCTTTGTTGTGTGTTATCCCCCCCTCTGTCCTCTCAATATTTCCTTTCTCTCTTCACTTATTTTTTTCTTAGAGTAAAATAATGTTTTAGTGTTTTAGGTCATTGTTGTACAAACATTTACAGCATGACAAGTCCCTCTCATTTTATAGACCAAAGACGAGTCAGAGATTCTTCCCAAAGCCGATATGGTCACAGATTTTCACTGAAGAATCTCCAAAGCTTAAACTCCTAAAGTCAGAGCAGCATTCCCTCACACAGCATTAGCATTAAGATTTATGTGTGGTCACTGAGGCGAGTGTGAGCTGGATGTGGATCCGATTCTTCAAATCCTGTCCTCGTAGTTCATGATTTCATCCCTCCACTGAACAACAGCAGGCGTGATGATCTTCTTCAGGGGTTTTTCTGTGTGCGTCTCTCGCCCAGGTTTCTATTTTTATACCACATTGTGATAGATTGTGATTTCTATGACTACCAGCATCTCTGCAAAAGTATTGATGAGATCTGAATGTGTCCGACTGTTTGTCTCTCTTTCTTCTCAGTTCGAAGTTGTGTCTCAGAGCTCACATGGACTTCCACTTTGGAGATGTCACTTTCTAAACCAGATCCAAGGTCAGCTTTCATCTCTTTACTTTCATCTTCCCCACCACTCACATCCTGACCTTCACGATGACTCTGACACCCTCATGCCATGTTGAGAACAAGCTGGAAAGAAGCTAAAAACTGACTTTGGCTCTCATCTTCTGGCTACTTAAGGCTTATCTGCAGAGGGGTGCCATCATTATCACAATCAAGACAGTCATTTCATGAGCCCTTTGAAATTGTAGCATTTGATAATCATCAGAAACGTGTCTTCCCTCTGACTGAGAAAAAAGAAACTATAGTTAAATTTTTTTCCATCCAAATTAAAGATTATTTCCATGTTGTGACACATTTTTCTGTCTTTTTGTATAAGAGCAGCTCAGTGAGCGAGTTGTGTAGACACACAGGGTCCTTGTGTTTAATTCAACAGACTAACCTCTGATTGGCTGACAGATTCGGTCCATTTTTTGGCTGCTCTGGAACCAAGAGGGCCTTTGCTTTTATTTTGAGCATACTTTTCTGTTTAGAACGTTTAGTTGAGTGAGAAGAAGACATGACATGAAGCATTCGTTTGTTTTGAAGCCCTGATTTTGGCATTTTTCTGTCCCCATGTGGACACGTTAGCAAGACGAGACCATTTTCAGACAGGTGGGATAAGCATAGGGGTAAGGGGAACTTTTCAGTCAATGATAGCGCTGGTATCTGTAAAGTACATGAATCAGGTGCTGCTTTTGTCCAACAATAAACAGGTTCAGTTTATTAAAAAAAACAACAGCTGACTCATCAGTGTGCCCATTAGTACACTTGAACTCCAAACAATAGCACCCATAGGGACTTGTCGATCACTGGTAGCCCATTCCTAAATGTGTAAATGGGACTATATGTCAATACATTTATCTATTATTATCTTACATATTATCCTGTTTGGAGTCCTGGGGGGCTATGGAGCTAATCTGTTCTGACTGAGAGGCAGTGCACATTTAGTCAATCGCATGGCTGACATGTAGAGAAATGCACTATGGACAAAGGTAATCAAGCAATGAATAACAATGTATATGAGAAAATGTTCTGACAATAATGCATTGTTTATAAAAGATTGCATTCGGTACCACACTGATGCGGTAGAGTGAACATGCTTGAAAATACATTAAGTAAGAAGAAGGCTCCTTTGTCTTTTCTTTGTTGTTTTTGTTGTATAATTGGATTTTTTGTTTAAACCAGGAGTTGCCCCCTGCTGGTAAAGACATGTAGGTGTTCAGCACCACGTTGGCTTTAGTTTTCTGACCCAGAGGCTACATCCACTTCATGTATACAGTCAATGGTCACACTACGCTCATTAGCTTGACTAGAAATGGGAAGGCCGAGCTGATATTATCACATCAGTTTCAACTGACTCGCTGTAGCCAAATCTACAGGTCCATAGACAAACAGCAGACAGACACGTTAAGTGTGTGTCAGGTCAAGAAAGAACTTATAGCAACTAAAAATATAAATAATGCAATACAAATGTAAAATAAATGTAATGATCTGTGCTGTAAGTTAATAGACTGCACTTTTCTTATGCATTAGCATAGAACCAAAAGAAATGGTCATTTATCAGTGAATAAGGCACGAAAAAAAAGTCCTTTGGAAAGAAAACATCTTCTCTGTAAATATAACGGGACAGAAATCTTTAAACTGTCTATGAGAAAGCGCAGATTAAAATCTCTAAGACCTCAGAATGGGTTGGCAGGACGCACCGTGTTGGAATTTCAACTACATAATTCAATTTGCGGCATGTAATACATTCACTGCTGTGAGATCTGTGTCTTGTATTTTCCTAGCTGGAATAACACTTTAGCCTTTATATGGCACGCTGCTCCCTGTTGTGAAAAACGAAGCCCTGCCTCGCTGAAGGTGTCGGTGTTGTGTATGTCGTCTCTCAGCAGAGGAGTCGAGGCCTCGCGTTTTGGTTGGCGCTCATAAATGTAGTCAGCTGGGCTAGCACATCTTGGCTTGAGGTCCTTTTTTTCTTCTTCTCTTTCACAGTGTAGCACCGTCTGTCTCACACGAACACCTCTAACGGACCACTGCTCCCTCGTACCCGAGGGCAAGCACGGTAAATATTCCCGACTTCTGTAGCTCCGTTTTCCAGGAATGTAAGGAAAAAACGATCTGGTTATTTTAATCAAATTTGGTACTCATAGTCAAAGTATATCCATTGGTTTGAATTTCTTTTATTATCCCGTTTTTTTTAAACATGAATTGAAAAGGATTTCGTAAGTTGACCATTTCTCGAATACAACAGCCTATGAAGCCATTTTGGACAGACTTTTAGGTTTCTTTAAACACGTTTGCTGCTTCTGCCAGAAAGCACTTCCAACACATGGTTAACATCATGCAGACTGTAAAAGTTTGTGGTCACCTGGTTAAAGTCATCTGTTTGAAAAATTTCCCATTCACCAGAATATAGTAGGTCTCATCTGCAGCCAAAGTTGGTTGTCTTTCACTATCAAAGTTTTAGATGTCTGAAAGACCGCTAAGCTTCAAGACCTGCAAGTGGCAACCTTCAGGGTGAAAAATGACGCCAATGGAAAGTGCAAAAAAAATACTGCAGATCCTCGAGTGACCACTTGAGGCTGGCAGAATAAAAACATGTTTTAGTCCTTTTATCCCGTCTCTACGGTTGACTGAAAGTCAGTATGAGAAACTTCTGTGAATGTCAAATCTGAGATGTTCTTTTTCACAAGTATTGTTACTGACGAGTTGTTGCACACAGCAGTTACCTTGGGAGACCGAAGAGTGCGCAAAATGTGCTTTTCTCTGCGATTGCTTCTCTGATAAAACAGCTCCACTTTTTTTTACAGGATCATTTTGGTTTTCAGCCAAAATCAGCTACATGCTCTTATGCTCTATTAGCACATACTGCATAGGAGCTCCATTATCCCAATCAATGATGCATCTAGGAATTAATCTATATTTTACATCTAGGAATGAAAGATGAAATTGAAATAAAATCGTCCTCATAACCAAACCAAACTAGACCTTTCAGACGGTCATAAAAACAGGGTGTAGATGATTTTCCTACGCCAGACGTTTTAAAAGCCACAGACGTCGAAATGGTCTCCTGCACTTCCCCTCTGAACTGCTCAGCTGCACATTAGCGAGACTAGAATAACCATAACAATTTAAACTGTCTTGCCAATAAAATTTGATATCAATTCTTTGTCAAACTTTTGTTTACAACTGTGTTGATTATTCAGTTTCTGCTCCAAAGATCTGATAGGCGGAAGTGGTTTGCTCAAATATTTGTGAAACAGCAACTGAAATAGGTGTTATTCTGCCAACATGATATGAGTGTAATCTCTCCTGCGTAAATTGCATTTTCTAATTTTGTATGGATCTTTTGTAAGCCCAGGTGTGCACAGTTCCTGCAGCATCCATCTGGCAGACCTAATGAGGCAGGATGGTAATTAAACTGCCATCCGGCTAGAGATCAAATCAACTTCCACATGAGAGCCTCGGAGGAGATCTGCTGATTCTTCTCTGCAATGACTTTTCCAAATTTCTCTCCGTCGTTTGACACTAAGTGGCATCTTCCGGTGTTGAAAAATGAAGCCAATGCGGAAGTGCAAAATCCTGCAGTTCGTTGAGTGTCCACTTGAGGCTACCTCCAGGAACATACAGTACACATGGCAAAAACCGAAATTGGTCTGATTATCATCACTGCTTCAAACTTCTTTTTTTTTAAAGGGCTCGGTTTAGATTTTTCAAATGATACTCACTCTCCATAGTTAGGCTCGTAGCTGACATGATTGACAGGTGGGTGCGATGTCATGTATGTTCATCGAGAGGCTGGAAACCAGCCTCAGTTTAAGTCATTAGATTAACGGAGAGTTAGGCTGGGACAGGATATCCAACATGGTGGTGCCTGCCGATGATTCTCCGAAGCGCCCTGCAGGAACAGATGGCTGACGTCACTCAGGCTCCGCCCACTAACATTTACAGTCCACGTTTGACACGTCGCTGCGACTACTTCTGCCACAAATACACAAACACTTCAACAGTCATTTGTTGCTTTTTCTTTTCTTCTTTACTAATCCAAGGTTCAATCCCTTATTGAACAATGTCGCAGCAATGCCAAGGACCGCTTTTGTCATTACCTGGCCTCTCAAAGAGCATCATGGGTGGGTAATCCGCCTTTGTTGTTTTAAAGGGTAGTCATTTTGGATTACTGCTTTTCTTGTTGTTACCTGTAAAGAGAATTCCCACTGTTTCATTGTCGAATTAAATATCAGCAACGACATTTGAGATCCTTTTAATTAACTTTCCAGCATAACAACACCACCAGAGGTCTATTCGACCGTCTTCTAGTGCTTTTAGCTAATTTCCTGATCACAACAGGAGAAGCCGTGACTCAGAAACAACTCAACGTGGTCAGTTCGGTGCAGCCCAAATGATATAAAAGCAGGTGATAAGACTACGGAGTCAGAAGAAAGACGCTCTGAAGAAAATCTCAGTCAAGAAGCCATTGCACTGCACCTCCTGGAAGATCCTCACCATGAGACCTTCAGTCATGCCGGTCATCTTTGCAGCAGCGCTCATATTCGAGTGCTATGCTCTGTCCGTGGCGTTACCCATGTCAAAGACTGAAGACGGCTCCGTGGAACAAGATTCTTTTACCTCTCTGCTGAACGACGAGATGACAGATAGAAGCCTGGCTGATGTAGATCTGACTGCTGCCGGTAACGTCCGAGGCCAGAGGGTGATCGTCATTGCTGATCCAAGCCTTTGGAGGGACCTGAGGGCGCCGCATGGCGGATTTTCCCTCTACAAGCGCAGAGATGACGATAACAGCCAGGTCATCGAGCACAGAGGAGCCAGCCAGGACCTGAACATCCCCATCCTGAGGAGGGACACGATGAGGTGCATGGTGGGACGGGTGTACCGGCCCTGCTGGGAAGTCTGATGCTGTTTGAGATTCTCGTTAAGATGCCGGGGCAGAGGAATGCTGCATCATCCTCACTGTATCATAATCTAAATAATCCAAATCTATGTATCTATGTCTAAAAAATACCGATTTGAAAATTAAAGTCATTTAATTCTGCCTTGTGTGTCGTGCATGTTTGCTTCTACATTCTTCATACTCACTGCTGGGATGATGTTGGTTCAGATTGAGAGTCTCTGTTGCTTTCTGTGTATGAATCCAAAAAGTGATCCACATGCTGCAGGGACCGGAAAGTGGGCTGTTTCCAAATGGACTGCAGAGACAGGGCTGGTGGCTGATCAGTATGACTCCATTAGTTTAAGGTAAAAATAAATACTTAAGTGCTGTATTATATGATATATGTCTCCGTTTTCACAGAATGGTCTCCTGGAAAAAAGAAACCCAAACATTAGTCTTAAGCTCAAGTGTGCACAGACTGCTTTGTTGCACATGCATCCTGGTGAGTCTGAATCTCTTGTTTGGATTCCTCGTTTGATGGAGTTACATGTTGCTGCAGTTCGGCTTCCTCTGAAGGTATTTTTGTCGCCTAGAACAAAAACATCTGGGTTGGGAGAAGTTGCCCGATAACCCCGTTGACTTGCCAACTTCCAGCAGCTCCCCTTCCGTCAGTGATTACAAACAGGTTGCTACTTAAGAAAAAATGACTTCAGTTCCTGTGTACTGAATGCTGTTTGTGGCCTCCTGCCTGTAGAACGAAGACAGGTTCATGTGAGAGTATTTCTCATCTTCCATCTTCTTTGACTTTGCAGATGTGTTGTGCACATCTGTCTTCATCCAGGCATAATATGAAAGGGAAATGACGAACGTAAAAGGTGAATACACAACAGTAGTTTAGCTGGTTATAACTGTAGCAATTAGCATGCTTAATGCAGCCTAAAAAAATGACAACCTGTAGTTACTAACGGTGGTTTAGGAAGTCTTTGTTGGAAACTTTTTTTTTTTAAATATAGTTTATGTTTGAAAAAAAAAAAAACAATTTGAAAGATATTTTTGGCTATTTTGGCCTTTATTAAATACAGCAGCTGAAGAGATACAGAACATGTTGGGAGGAGAGAGTGGGGGATGACATGCAGCAAAGGGCTGAGGTCGTACATGAACCCACAGCAGCTGCACCGAGGACTATAGGCTCTGTACATGGGGCGTGCAACGTAATGGCTAGGCTATCTGTCGCCCCTCATTTGTTATCTTTTTGGACATCTAATGAGCGTCACCGTTATTCATGAAACATTTCTAGCGTAACATTTCTCTTCCATCCTGTTTCTTTCTATTTTTATTCATGACTTATCTGTTTGTCGCTTGTCTCAGCGAATAGAGTAATACTCATGACTGGACTTTGTTGTTGTCTTCAAACCAGAAACGATAGATCAACCCTTCAGTTGAGAAAAGGTGATGTCAGCACATGAAGAAGATGATATCTATTACCAGTGCAAATGTATTTAAGTTTAGTGCCACAATGTGGTGAAGTTGTAAAATGTGAAAAAAAAAAAACAACTTTCTGATGTTAAATTGTTGTGGGTCTGTCAAAGTCTGCAGAACATTCCTCACAAAGTACAGAGTGAGAGCGGTGAGTCAGCAGAAAGAAGGACGTGTTTCTGGGAACGTTGACACCTTTTTGGTATTCTGGCGTAAAGTGCTGGTTGGAAAAACTATTAATCTGAGGACGTCTGCAGACATCCATCATGCACAATGCAATGCTTACTTAAAACACTGACAAAATGACTTACTCACAGGCCTATGTTTGGAAAAATCGCAGTACTTTAAAAGTATAAACCTCTCTTTAATATCCTGGTTGACAATATGATCACAGGTTTTGCAAAGTGAAATCCTTTAATATTGATGGAAATTAGATAAAAATGTTGGTAATGGTTTTCCCCGTAAAGAGAAGAACAGAGCTTTACTGACCGTGAGGACACAAATGATTTGGCGTCCTGTTAATGGTCTGCCTCTGGGGATGGCAGGGATGTTTGGGCAGACTCTGAGTCCTCCTCTTTTATCCAGATGGAAAAATCTCCACAGCTATCCGATGGATTATCACGTTATTCATAGATCCCAGGGGATGTGAAAATATGTAAGCTAGGGTTCACGTTACACAAATAGAGAGAGGTCCTTTCCTTTTTTTTTTAGATACCAGCTTGATCTATTTTACCACAAACGGGCTTTAATTTCAGTAAATGGCCTAACTATTTATAAAGCCTACCTTCAAAAAAGATTAAGTGTTCCTATTTTAAAATCCACGTTTTAACCGTACTGATCATGTGGCTTTAACACTGCCACCTGTCTCTGTGCGTTACACACTGAAGATAAGCTGTATAAGGGTAACATGATGAAGGGGACTAAGGTGGTGTGAGAAGAACTGTGCAGCACTACCTACTCCCAAACAGAGAGGCCTTCCACAGTGTGCTTAGGGCTACAATCATCATGTATCATACTGCTCGAGGCTCTTGGCATTAAAGGCCTAACCCTCTGCAAACATGACTCATTACAAGGAGAGACTTTTGGAATTTACAAACCTCATCAGAAAATGCAATTTAGATAAACGCTTATGGGAAGGTTTTGATTTAGTGATAATGGTGGGAAAGCAACATCTGGTAACCGTTAAACCAGAGACTGGGAAACATTTTTTTAATCGGTTGTTGGTTTTAAGATTTCCTTTAATTGATCTCCCCACACATGTAATCAGTTTGTCGTCGTCCATCCATACATTATCTCTAACACTTTTTCCTGTTCAGGGGTGCAGAGGGCTGGAGCCAGCTGAAACAGAGTGAGAGGTGGTGTTACACCCTGGACTGATCACCAACAACCAATCACACACACACACACACACAGACACACACACACCTACACACACACAATGTTATATAACATGGTCTTTTCGTTAAGTGTCTAGGGATAACACTTACAATGAGTATGGTGTATACACACAAAGATTGATTGATTGATCATAAGTTGGATCATAACACTTTTAAAAGACTTCATCATTAATCATCATAATCGTCTCTTAAAGTGTATTTGAAAACAGATTTTAGTAACTTCATGTCTTTGACCAATAGACTTTGTCTTATTTGTTATCCAAAGGTTTTGATATAATTAGTATTACTGTTCTGAAAACATGTAAAGTGAACTTAATAATGAACTTATATTCATGACATAACTGCAGCAGCAGTTATCAATCAAGGCCATCAATCATTGATGATGATCGCTAAGTTTTTGTTTTATACTTCATCACAAACGCTTATTCCGACACTGCTGCAGCTAATCAAGCGATTTAAACGCACTTTGTATCCTCTGCAGGGAGACGTTGTTAGCCTTTCTTACCTTGCCTGTCTATCTTCCGGATGAATAGCACTATTAATAGCAAAGAAGCAGCAGGAGAAAGGTTAGCGATTCATTGAAACTGTCTTGGACTTCATTATCAAAGGATGGAGAGCACAGCTGGGCTGTCTGCTTCATGCTACACTCTTCTCAGCCCACTTTAAACTGAAGCTGTTCCACCCCAGGCGAGGAGGTCTTTTAGCATTTTGACAGTTGAATTCAGCTGATGAAGATTTAATAGGGGTAATTAAAAGAAAGAATTGAAGTGTTTTTGGGGGACAATTTGTTAAGAGGATTGGAATCAGGGACTCTGGAGATGTAATGTCAGTGTGCAGCTGTAACACAAGGCAGGATACAGAAAAAATCCTGTAGCTAAACACTTTGCTGACGATTTATCAAATGCAGATTCTTATGAAATGTAAGATGGTCACGATTCATTTTCAGGTAGGATATTCAATGTTTTAGAGGACGAATTAGCGTGCCATCAGTTTATATTGCACTGAAAACCTCTTAGCTGAAGCATCGTCTTGATAAAACTCAGAACATTTGCCATGGCAACAAGCCCCTGAATGGAAGATGGATGTTGTCGATTGTCTCTCTTGTCGCAGCAGTAACAGTGTCTGCAGGCACAAGGTTAAATGAGACATAATGTGCACAATATGCTTTGAATCTTATTAGAAACTGTATTTCATATTAATAGCAATGGTCTGTATTGTTTAGACAAGAGATGGTAGGAGGTTTTAAGACACCTCCACATGGATGTTTTCACCTCTCCCCTCGGTTTCCAAGATACCAGATCAGTTATCAGGGCAAACCAACAGGTGTTGCAGCGATGGAGCATGCAAGAGAACTGGTTCAGATGCAAGTGATTGTAGCCGGCCGAAAAAGCCTCTGCATGTTTCTAATACGCTCCACCAGCAGAAATGTGCTCAAACTAGGATCAATATTGCAGATGCTTTTGATAAATGGAGAGAGGTTAGAACGCAGAACGGTTTCAAACCGGATGCAGAGCTGGCTAAACACTGAAGCTTCAGTGTCCAGGACGTAGCAAGATGTGCACATTTCCACACACAGTGGCTCAGTATCTCAAAACTCTGAACACTATCTGGAAAGAGTTAACTAATTAAGCAAAACTCCACAAATGTCTCGGCCAGAGAGATTTTGTATGATGTGACAAGGGGTGCTAAATTAAACCAAGGTTTTGGCCCTTTGGTCGTTAACCTTTGAAAAGTCAGGTCACAGTGGAAGACTGTGCTAAACGTAAAGCTTTTCTATGCCTCACTTTATTGATCCCTGAGGAGGAAATGCTCTTTGTCGCTTCGTGTGGAGTGCAGTAGGAGCAGGAGTCAGATGGTGTTTTCACACATGCACAAATCTACTAAAGATGTCTGGACATTTTCGGTGTGAGCTGCACGTGTGTCTACAAATAAACATATTGTTCTCCCTGGATGTGCTCAGACATTTTCCTGTCAGAACTTGTTTGCTTGAGGTTATGGTGAGCCATGTATGATTGTAGGAGATAATATTTAAAAGAAAGTTAACCATGAGAGAGCGGGTGAGAGAGATGACGTTTATACCCTGCAACCGTTTCACGACTGTATGTGTGTAGATTTCTTCTAATTAATAATATGTGCGTTTCACCCAAAACAGCATTTTTTGGTAGTTATGACATGATGTGAAATTTTTTTTTTTTCTTTCCTCTCTAACCACGCCGACTTTTCCAGGATATGAACAAATCTAAAATACAAATATAATACCTGTGTTATTTACTGCTCTTTTTATTTGTAACCAAATTCTGTAATTCTTTGACAAAGTTTTGACCTCCTTGAGCATGACATTAATAACAAAATAAATTGGCCCTTGCAGGAAACCCTTGGAACATCTAAACATACAAAACTATCTGTTTTATTCATGTATAGTACTTTAAATTTGATTTCTGATTTATAGCAGAATAAAAACACTTTACCTAAAGGAGCCCTTCTTACATATTTTCAACTTGCTATATCAATGTTGTCGTCCACATAACTCCTGAGAAGAGGTACTGTCATCAGTTTTATTTGTACATGAACATCTGCTCTGCCATCTGTCTCAGGCCATTAACACCAAACTTAATCTCTTCATTTATTTCATTATGGGCAGTGACAGTGACTGTCAAAGAAACCTGATCTAAGTTGGTCAATATCATGTTTTCTTCCCTTCAACAATCAGTCTAATCGTTTGGTCAAACGGTAACATGACATCTGGCGCCAAAGGACACAGGACACGATGTCAAGTGCTAATTGGATTCCTCTCTGTCGCTCTAAATAATCAGTGTAACATCTCTTTCACGTGTCTGAGCCTGATTGTTAGTCTGCAGAGAACATCGGCTGATGCTTTCAGAAGAGGAGGATTTGAGCGTCACTGAAGAGGAAGCTTTACGTCATTCTCTGTGATGATAAAAAAAAAAACTTTTAGCAAACTGACCCCAGAGCAATAATCCATGATCTCCTCATCCAGCTCAGTATCAAGAACGCTCTGAAATGTTTTGCAAAATAATCTGCTGAAAAAGCACAACAAAAAAATGCTTAACTCTTAACACTGAAACCATGGCTTTAGTACTTTTCATCATCTACTCGAGCTTCTGCACACACCTCTAATGCAAACCCTGTATTACTCTTCAATCCTTATTGACCTCTTTATTATAACATCTATTACTTCTATGTCTTTGAATGCTCAGCTCAACCCACGAGGTTCATGAGTGCAGAGGTTCAAGATTCAAGAGGCTCTCAAAGTCCCGTTAAATGTGATTGTTAGCATGGGCTGCTGGTTTAGCTCAGTGGCTATATGATGCACCCCGTGTGTGATACCAGTTCTACACATGTGTTGCACATCTTTCCCTATTATGTCCTATCAGTAAAATAAATATAAACATATATTTAACAATAATGGCAAGCTGAAATTACATCTCATTTCTTTTATCAGGGCTCAAGGGATGTCTGATCTCTCCAGTGTGTTTCAGCTCCAACCCAAAGTATCTGATTTTGTAACTTTTATTGTAAGGCGTCAAGGAGAAATCCAACTCAAATGTATCCTTCTGATGTGACGGGGCTTCAGGTCTACTCCCTGGTCTCACATTAAATCTGAGCTCCTCACATGATCTCAACAGCTGAGTTTAGCAGACCTACTCCAAATTTCGTTCTTTCACCCGTAGAAGACTTTCAATAATTTTTAATTTAAATAATGGGCTATCTTACTGGCACAACCAATATACCAGAATAAGGTGCTGAGTCGTGTGCTGTCATGACAGCAAGTGCAGTCGCCGCTGTACCCAACTGCACGAGACCTGGCGGGATTGAAAGTTTGGCCTCCATTCATTGTGAGATGCAAAAGGAGCTGCTCTTCTCCCTCATGAAGTCGTAACGGCAGAGAAACTGCACATTGTGCATTTTATTGAATGCAATAAAAATCATCATGCATGAAGATAGTTTAAACCTTTTGCCCCCTGAAACAGATCTCAGGGTCTTATACCAGTGCAACTTATAGCCTATTATTGATTTTACAGTCATTGTAAATTCCTCCTGCTCCGTTTCAAACATGTACTGTTTGCTCTGTGTCAAATAACACAGTCGATATCATGGTCGGGTTTAATTTGACATTTTCTCTCTCTTTTTTATGAAGTTATTTTTCACTTCTTCTTCTTTCTATCTTTTTACATATTTGAAATGAAGCAATCAATCAAAATGATTCTCTGGACCTTCTGACCACCAGGGAGCTGACCCTCTGAAGAAGCCCCCCCACAGGAGGAGGCACCTGGACACCGGCCCGTGATCTCTCTGTTCTCAATCCTGGCCTGAATAACCCACACATATCAGAGCTGTGGCCTGTTTTGGAGAACTTTCCAGACTTCATAAAGCTCTTTGCCCAGAGGGTGAGAGACAGATGGGGCGACAGACACCAGGGAGTGAGAGAGAGAGAGAGAGAGAGAGAAAGATGACGTTTGGCAGGGGGGTTACTTTCTTTTCTCTTGACTTTGATGCTGACTGTGTTTATTTTGCCCTGTGTTTTAATGTTTTTGCTCGGCATTGTACGAGCCAAACTTCCCAGAAATGAGACAGAAGCAGAGCAGTGGGAGAGCGGAAATACCTCACACTACGCTGAAAACACACATGGCCTATTTCACGCACTTTTAAATTTTGATTAGCGACCGTGTTTTGTCCGTATGTCAACTTTACTGCTCAAGATAAAATGCTTTTTTTTTTTCTTTCATTATCACAGCCTCTACCAAAAGTTCCCTGGGTTCGCCGTAAATAAAAAGTGAGTGTGCATTTGATATACGGTGGAATATATGAGAGATTTTAGAAAGCAATTACTCATTGACACAAGTCATCAGAGCAAGACAAGCACCTGTCGTTATCCTGGACAAACCAGATGATTTCTGTAATCACTCATCATCCAAAGAAAACACTTGGCTGAATCAGTTCAATCAGGCATGTCCACATTTTGCCGCTCTCTCAGATTTCAATCAGCGATGTTGACAGTCCAAACAACTATTGAGTACCGGTTGTATTTCTCTATTCACTTGACTGGGAGTTTTGATCATTAGGTTTGCACTCTGTCAGAATCAAACGGATGAAAATGTCCAGTTTCCAGGACACAGTGCAATCACCATAATCATCTGTGTGAAATCTTCAAGAGGTGGAAAACACACAATTAGAATGATTTCAAGAGGGGAGGTCGACAAATATTGAGGAGCAGTCTCCGCTTTTGAAAAATAAAGCAAATGCAGAGACTTAAATCACTGCAGGTTCCAGTGTCAAAATGCCCAACACGTTTACATCCAGGTTCAACAGATATATATATAGATATTAAACGAATCTTTCGAGGTGTGATGTACAAGTGTATAGATGTTGCAGATGTTAAAATCCTCTATGTGGTTGATCATGTATGGGGGCTGTGATCTTCACGCTAAATCTATGATGAAGTAGCACTAAGTTTTGTGACAACCCTTCAATCATTAAAAAAAAAAATATATATATATATATATATATATATATTTATATCATGTTAATAGAAACTTTTATAGAATAGAAACTTGCTGACTATTTCTTGTCAAATACTTTATCTCTAGTTTTTTAGCTTTCAGCAGCTTCAACTCTTTCTTCAGCACTCATCTGTCATTGTGAACTGTGGTTATATAAGCTTGTGTTACTAGAAACACACACACACACACAACCACACACACACAACCACACAACCACACAACATTCACACTCGCAGTGTTCCCTCTTGACCAGCAGTTCCTGCTGCTGCTGCTGCAGCGACCTGCGGAGGAAGCGCTCTCGTCTCCTCAGACAGACTCTTCCGGCAGATCTGTGCTCCTCCACAGCTGACTCCATCATTCAGTCCCAGGTGCCCTCGTCTGGCTCCATGGGGCCGGGTGACATCATCGTCACCCCTCCCTCGTCTCCTAATGGAGGCCCCGGAGCTGGTGAAGGGGCCTTGTGAATAATTTAGGAGCTCTGGTGCACTTTATAACCTGGCCTGCAAGGCTAGCCGGGACATTCACCCTAAGTGCATTAGTATAATAGTCGGGGAGGAAACTAGCCTTTATTGACTAATATAATCAATAGCTGTGCTTCTGTTTGCTGTTTCGTCCCTGGAGGTTGTCGTGTGTGTATGTGTGGGATGATTGAGCAAACTACCAGAAAACATGAAAAAAAAGTAAGCTACCATAATTACACTTTGTGGAAAATTGGTTTATGCCTGATTTTCAGCTGAAATGACGAGCAGCTGTTGTCCGTCTGAATAATTACACCAATTTTTACTCATTCATTCCGTCTTGACGGTATTGACAGAGGAGCCGTCCCTATCAATCTGAAACATAATCTCCCCACGGATAGGCAAAGAAGCTTCATAGAAAACATGCATTACAAGTGTTGCAGGCGACCCGACCAATTCTGATGAGAAAGAGCTCTATAATTAAGTATATTCAGTGTTGTTTGGAAGCGGAGAGTGACATGATAAATGGGGTGATTACCCAGAGCGTCTTAGGAGAGATGAGAGTCCTCCAGTTGTGCATTCAGTGGAGTTCACCTCAGTGAGGTGAAAGCAGAGGGGGGATAGGGCTCTGTTTTAATTTACTAAAGTGCATCCTCAGCAGAGTACAAACAGAGAGCACATTGTCGTTAGCATTGTTGATTAACGAGCATGTTCGCACTCAATCATGCCTGATAATTATTTGAAAGGGGGCCTTTAAGAATATTCATTCATTAGATTTGCATTTAGCAATTATCCAGAAGAGCATCTTCATTTTCCATATAATGACAGTCATTTGAATAACATAGACCAGATTTGCTTTCTAACAACTGTATGAAACCTAATTATTCAATCATTGTGTATAATGAACGCAAGTTCTATGTGTGTGTGTGTGAGTGTATATATATGTATGTTGTTTCTTTGATTTTTCTTCTCTTTTTTACAAAGTAATTGTCATAGATTTTCTGTAATGACTTGATTAATGTGTAGTTGTTGATTCACTGTTGCTGATGTCAGTCAGACCTGATACAGTTCAGCTTTGTCGAGCCACCAAGAACTACTTGGAGAGCCAACAGCTCTTTTTGATATCTGCAGGGATGTTTGGAGGAGCTTGTTGTTCACTCCAGGCTTCTTGACGTCACAGATTATTCTAGGTGGGTCAATGTGACGCGACACTAATAATGGTAATATCTTTTTGAATATATGCAGAGTCTTTGGAAGTATTATGTTTGAGCATGACACTGAGGCACAGGTGTGATGTTGAATCATGTCTCCTGCAGTATTCATCTGATGTATAAACTTTCATCAACATGAGCCATCTGAGTCTCAGGAGCCTTAATGTGTGGAGTCCAGTCTTGATCATTTCCAGTCATCAGATAGTCCCAAAAAAATGTTTTCATCTCTGTTAAAAGTTTTTTGTATTTAAAGTAAACGTTTTTCAGTGACACATGAGTTTGTCCTGGTGAGCTTTGAGACACTAATAAGGTCATCTAACAAGAGTTGCTGCTGTTGTATCTTTATTCTAACATCATAGATAAGCAGGGTGGCTGTGGCTCAGTGGTAGAGTCGGTCGTCTCTCAAGCGGAGGGTCAGGGCTTAAATTGAGTCCAGCTCTTGAAGAACATAATGAAGAGTCCTTGGGAAAATAAAAACTGAACCTTAATTGTGCTGCTGCTGCACCGACAGCCTGTGTGAACGTTAGCACTGTTAGCAGGTTAGACACTGGTGATGCAAAACAAGTGCTTCTTTCAGCAACCACACCTGAGATAACTGACTTTATAGAAATGAAGCCTCGGTAATCTAAGGTCTCTGAAGATTTGTTTTGTCTTTGAATTTTTGCTTCAAATATGTGGATAACTTTGTATCTAGTCTTTAATCTTGGAAAGTAAATGGAGCTTTAGTGACATGAATGAGATATAAAACTTTCTTATCAGTCAGTAAATCTGACAGTATAAGCCTTTGAGTTGCTCCCCCACAGGAGTGTCCTGAATAACTAACTCTGTGATGGAGATCAAAGCAGTTATTGTACCAGCCTGAACAAAAAGTTCCTTTCATTTTTAAAGCGGTTCAGTTTGACATGTGGCCACTTGAGGAACTGCAGTTATTAGAATTCAGCGTTGTGTTGGCTCCATTTTTTAAGCTCTTACAATTTTCAGATGATTAAACTGAGCTGGCACAGTCACAGACTATGGATGTAGACTTTAAGTCAAGAATCAAACGTAACGAGGATCCGGAACACAAGGCACTGGTGCTGGCTTACGTTGGTTTGGGATACGTTGGATGCATAAATGCAACGTACTTTTTGCATACTTTAGTGTTGCTGCAACCCTCACTCAAACACCACTATGTAAAATTGATGACTAAAAGACAAGATCAAATTATGACAGCCGATTTCTGGGTGTAAACGTTCGATTGGTTCATCCAAAAAGCAGCTCGGTGCCAAGGTCCAGTGTCCTCTAGTTTTTCTCAATCTGTGTGTCACATACAGACAACAAAGGAGGTGACCAAGTGACCCCAGAGGTTGATTTACAGCGTGTCAGCAGGATGCGCCCCCCCCCCCCCCTCCCCTCCTCACAGTATGCTGAGGATTTATCATAGCTCGGAGGCAGCCTGAGTCACCAAACAGGTCAGATTACAACAAACCGTAAACACCAGCAGGCATCTCTGAACTGAGTGCGTCTGTTCCTTTAAAGTTACTTCATTAAGAAAACGAGCGATTTTTACTTTTGTTTTGAAGACGGCTTCCGTCGAGGTAGTCTTTTCTTGTTTTTGTTTTTCTTCATGCAGAGTGAATCTTTTTCTGGATTTTGTGACAAAAAAAGTGTATAAATATATGTTTAAAATGCAAACCATAAACCCACCGCACCTGCATTTAATTTGTCATATCTCTGACTTATTACAAAGCTCCAATCATATAACACCGAGCACTAGATTCCTTGGCAGTCTTTCTCTGATTATTCCTGATATCGTCAATCAAAACAAAACCCTCTCAGTCAGACAGTGTGATATAAACCCTGATAGTCACCATGCATGACAACATTAACTTAATAAGCCTTGTGAGTGTTATTCTGACCAGTGATGTCGGGTTTAAATACAGGAAACGGTTTGATAAGAAGAAACTATGGAGCCCCAGTCATGATGTAATGTGAACATCAAGATGTACTGTATGTGACCGCTGGTGGAGGAATGAGAAAGCTGCAGTTCAGGAGCAGGGTTGGAAAAACGTAAAGCTGAGACTTGTTTCACTTTTTTTAATGAGTCCATTGAGAACAAGTCTGCCAGTTAGTTCTGTCGATGTTTTATATGTGTTCACACATCTTTTCAGCAGTGACGAGACAGGAACATCAACAAGACAAACTTAAGACTTTGAACCTGTGATGGTAGGAACCGAGCTAATCCTCCTCTGATCCATCTCTCAGGTTCCTCCAGTCTGCATGTTGAAGTGTCCTTAGGTGAGTTATAAGGCTCCAAAAAGCAGCTCATTGGCTTGTGTCTAAGTAAGAGTGTGGATGAGTGTTTGTATGTAAATAGGGGGGTAACAAGTAGCATGAAGGTGCAATAGTTTGCAGACCATTTGATGAAGTTTGTCAATGCTTCAATTACCTCAACACCAAAGTCAGATACATCTCAGATAATAACTGTATATTGAAAATGGACAAGGCATCTCTGTCTCCCACCACTGTACAAAAGTGAACACAAAACACCAAGAGCCACAAAATGTGCAAATAGAATCTGCTTGTTAGTTAGATTGAATTAAAGCCACGCCCCTTCTGCTGACACAAGCACGCATTGAATATACTGGTGAAACATCAAGCAGACGAGATTCTTGGGTCAGTATGGAGCAGACATTCATGGTTATGCATTTTTCAAAAGAGCCAAAGAAGTCACGTGAGTTCACTGAAGCATTTAAAGCCAAGAGGTGAAAGAGGGATCTGGCTGCTGGAACTTTCTCGCCTTTACTCTTCTTACACTGCTAATCTAGTTGAGAAGCTGCAAAGAGCCCGAACACGGCTTCATTCTGCAAAAACAAGCCCGTCCAAGTGAAAAAGGTTGTTTGCAGGTAGCTCCTTGGAAATTTCTCTGACAAATCGTAATCCTGTGTTTCAAATGGGACCGATTTCTCAACAACTTTAAAATGCATGTTGGGGGCGCCGTTGGTCAAGTAGTTAGTTTGCAGTTGGCCAAGGTTCAAATCCGACCTGTGGCCCCTTTCCCTCACGTCATTCCCTCTCTCTGTCCCTGATTTCTATTCACTGTCATATCAGCCGTACAGTAAAGGCATTGAGAGCCCCAAAAATACATCTTTGAAAAAAAAAGGACACAGACTTCGACAGTTTGTGTTTTTTTCTCTTTTAACCAAACCACCCGTATCTTTAAAGACATGTTACAGTCTGGTTTCGTCCTGTGAGAAAGTCTCACAGGCACTTTAAAAAAATGTCGAATAAAATATATAAATCCCCAGATCTTGCATTGTGAAGGCCAGTGGAAAAAGCCTAGATGTGGAAGTGAACAGGACAACCAACAGTCTACTAGTTTGTAACCACACGGCTCAGTGAAACAGTCCAGTGGAGCTGATGTGGCCAAAAATAACCTCTAAAGACTGAAACAAGATAATAACTTCTTTTTGTCTCCCCAACACAGCCGCTGTCGCCAATAAAATGCATGCAATAACATTTGGGATTTCTGCAGAGGATTCGTTCTGCAGTGACTGAAGTCAGTTTCTGCACTGTTGTTTGCAATGTGCACTATAAATAAAAGGTTGTTGTAGGGATCACTTCTCTATTTGCTCAAAGAAATCTTATGTCCTATAATGTCCCTTCAGACTGTGACAGTTATTGTTTGGGATTTCATCAACACATTCAAAAGGATGCACACGGTCTCAGTGACGTCACCTATTTGTTTGTGAAGAGGTCTGTTAAAGCCAAAAAATGTCCGTCACCATATTGGAAATGCTGACTCCACCAAACTGTCAGTCGAAGAGAGTAACAGACGAAGAGGTGGGACTTCAGACCGGACATTGCCTCCTGATAAACTCAGCCACATTGTTGTGATTAGATTCATTGATCGAGGCTTTTACTGGACCGGACAGCTGTAGAGGGACAGGGACTGTGGGGAGAGAGAGTTGGGAATGACATATATCAAACAGCGTCAGGAACGGGAGTGGAACCTGCGCTCGGTCCAGTGACGACGGCAGCTTCATTTCGTTGAGTGCCAACGAGGCTGCCCCAAACTACCCTCCTAATGATGCACATTTATGATAAACCCCTCACCTCTCTTATCATTTAAACAGATGTGTCATGAAAGAATTTAACCCCCATTCACTTTCATTTTAACCAATGAAGAAATGAGCTGTTGAAACAAAAACCAGCTGCCGGAAAAAAAGTCATTTTTATCAGGTGTAATGATTAAAAAACAAGCTCTAGAGCTACTGAGACAAATACAACATTTAAAGTAATATCGTACATAGCTTTGAGATGTTTTGAATATGCACTTTTACTCCAAACGCTTTCTGCTCTCTTTCCAAAGACTCTAACAGTGACATTTCTTTCATAATAATAATCTGTCTGAGACAATTTGAAACATCTGTAGGTGTATAGGCCAACTTGATTGTGAGGAGAAGATGACTTCCTGTTTGGTGCTTAGTTAAGGTGCTCTGGAGAAAATTGCTTGCTTACCTTTCTGAATCCCTGTACAGGTCAGGCTACAATAGGAGCCTTTCATTCATTCATGTGACATCGAGCATTTAAGGTCAGTGAAGTTCAGGAAGCAGATGAGTTTTATTTGAAAATCTATAAATTGTGAAAAATGAATTCTTCTGTGTTTATTTGTGCTTCACTCGGCTCTCCTGCCCAGAGGCCTCATTCTGCCTGCCAGCTGCTAACCTATTAGCACCCCACAGAAACCCGAACAGTGCTGCCACGGGCCTCTGTTTGTTTGACTTTGTCAGTCTGAATTGAGCCGTGCAGACTCGGAAAAAGAGGTGAGAATGGGCATTGAATCAGTTTGAAGGGTGCACTTGTTAAATCTCTGGCCATCTTGGACGGTGTTTAGACTGGGATGGAGATCTTAACTCTCCACTCTGGTCTTGGACGATCAGCTTGTGGGTGAGATCTGTATTGCTGAAGATGCCTGAAACCAAGCTTTGCATTCTTTCTGGACCTCAGTGCTGACTCGCAAATTCACTTAATGGGAATGAGCTTGGATAAACATGGAAAAGGGCAGAGGCACTCAGGCTTTAAGGACACTGAAATGTGCAGAAACTTGTCAAATCGTTTTCTCAGAATGTGTGTTAAATGTCATGCTAAAATTTAATTTGCTCCATATATTTTCTCTTTTTTTTATCATAGCGTAAAATAACCACGCAGATAATTTTTGTTTTATTTAAATAAAAAGATTTTGAGAGATTGGCCTCCAATGTCCCTTCGAAGTAACATTTAGGAGGTAAATAGGAACACATTTGTGATTTTCTTTTCTTCTTCTTTTTTTAAACCAGAAGTTGTTATAACAGCTGTAGAGGAGCAAGGCATTGTCAAACATGTATACGATGAACACACACAGTGTTTGCCTCAGGCTGATTCCTGAGCTTCCTCATTTTCCAGCAAAAAAGCAAAAATAATTAGCTGTTGAGGGGGAACACCAATATCTCACATTTTAGACATAATTTCAATCTCGATGAAGAGACGATGCAAAGATTTCCTGAAGATAATTAAGTTAGTAAACTTAACTGCACATAAAGCCGTGTCTTGTGTTTGTATGAAAAGTTCTAAGTAAGTCCCCAAAATGGACACGTTTAATCATGCATCACTTTAAGAGATATACTCTCCGTAAAGTTGTCTTGAATCTGAGCTTTAGTGGCAGAATCCCTTTATGAAGTGTCTCAGGTACAATGGGATAGCTTTAGAAAGTTTAGGAGCCATTATGTGAACTTTACCTCTGTTGACTATATTTGTGATGTGTCGCTCCTTATATGGGTTTACAAGTCAACCTGATGGCGGCACGATCACGTTATAAAAATCCTGAAAAGGGCTTGAATGTTAAAACCAAAACCTTTCACTGAGTCCTCTAGGAACTATAAAAAAAAAAAGAAAATGAAAATTGTAGGCCAATCCATTTTTTTTTATTTGTACCATAGATTTTTATATTAAGTTACAGGCCAACATCTTCGAGTCTACAAATAAAAAACCCATCTATTTGCATGGATAGACACCAAGATGGTTTAGTGATGAGGTTTTGTTTTGGGGGTTTTTTATGCAATTTTGGTCAACTGCCCCTCAAGCATGTTAAAGGTTACGAATAAGCGATATTTTTCAGTGTCAAGTTGCTGAGTTGTCTTGAACTGCTCTGCTTTTATCTTCCCGTCATTATAAATGTCACACAGCTGAGTCTTTGTCATCAGGGCCAAATAGTGTTCCAGGCAGCTGTGAGTGTACGGTTTGTGAGCCCTGCACAGGAGGAATCTGTCTTGTAAACCGATATGGCTGCCCAGCCATGACCTCAGCCTCAAAGCATGAATCCTCAGTATGATGTGTGGGTTTAAAAGCCCAGCTTTGTCGGATAACTCACACTAATTATCACGTGTCTCTGTGGAAAACAACAGAAGCTTCAGAGAGGGACGGATGAAGACGGGATGTTATGGTGTCAGATACTTCATGTCACAATGTCAGATAATAATGTAGATTCTTCTTAAAGTGGCAAATAATTCAGCATTATGTAACTGAGCTATCAAATTGTGGTTTGGCTGTGTTTTACCTCACAGACAGTGAAGCACCACAGATCTTTTATGTGGATCCTCATATTTCACAGTTTGAACTCTGTGCATGAACTACAATGAACTCAAACTCCAAAGGTGCCAGATAATGCTTTTCCCCTTTCAGCAGCAGATGATTTCTGGTGTTAGACTTTAACAGGAACAGATGTAGACAAGCTGTTCGTCAGCAGACCTTTAGGAGAGATGGCCTAATGATCCTTGGGATGTACACAGACTGTGACTCACATCAAGCAGATGGCAGGTGGTCTTTTACAGGAAAGCTCTCCTGGCGTCCCCCTGAGGATGGAGGATGGATGAAAGGGGGAACTGGTTCCCCTGAGGACTCGGCTGTGAAAGGGTTAAAGCGATAAGCGCTCACACTCAGCTCCGTGCATTAGCTTTAAATACTGCTGGATTGATGGGATGAGTTGGGAGAAGTGTGTGCATCTGCAGCCAACGTGAAACCTATACATGTTTTAAAATGACTTCAACTGGAGTCATATTCCTGTCGAAGGAGTTTAAGAGGGAATTAAAACAATGTTTGTTATGCTTTGTGTTATAATAACCCTGGCATTGTCACATTCATTTGACTTTTTTTAAAAACACTTTGACAAATGTCAGAAAAGGACGAGTGATGCATTCAGCTACGTACTGGAACACCAAAGACCACAGCCACCAAACATGTTTTTGGGATCACGTTTCCTATTCTGTCAAAGTGTCTGCTGTAACTTTGTTTCGCAGAGCTGGATATTGATTTGAGAGAATCTGCTGTATGTTAATTTGTTGTGAATACAAACATTTGTGCCCGACGTGTTTTCAGTACGGCAGGTTTTGCCAACATCTTCCTCGCTGCAGCATGAGGAAGGTGTCAGGGTCAGAGATGGACACAGACAGCGCTCTCGTCTAGATAAGTGTAAGAATTCCAAACATGCTTTTATTTCAGTAAACCTAAAATCCATTACATGGCTCTTACATTGTCGAGCAACCATTTTTATGAAGACATGTTATTTTAACGTGATCACAGCACCATATTCCTTTTTGTGCAGGAAAAAGTACATTTGAACACAGATTGGAAATAAACATTAAATGACAGGCCAATTAACAGTACAACCAATTTTCTGAAGGACCATGTATAAACTTCTGTATTAAGTCAGACTTAAGTAGAAAAGGTTTTAGTTTTAGATAAGCTCGTCAGTGCACTCTAGTGGATAAACCGTAATGAAGACACTGAACTTCTTGTTCAAATCACAGCTTTCCATCACTGGCTTCTCTTTGCATATTGAGATAAAATAACTTGCAGTTAAAAGGCAGAGTAGTAGAAATGTTAATTTTACATTTACAGCCAGTACAAAGTTTAATCTTAGAACTGTTGTACTATACATGTGGACCGAGCTGTTATTTACTCCTTCATGTGTGCAGCATTGAAAGCAAGACACCATGCATTACCATCTCTATGCTATTACAGCCTTTGTGTTATTTGTAAATTGTTTTCCCCCCTCAAGTCTGAAGTTCCAGCAGGTAAATTCAGTTAATGCTGCATAAACACAAGGACACAAACTTAATGTAGTCTTAGAGCAGCCTCTACTGGCGGTCAAAAGTATGACAAGGAAACAAATATCTGGTATGAACCATTTAATTAGACTTAAAACACAAGAACTTAAAATCATTTAAAAAAAGAATTGCTGTACATTTTACACAGTCATACACATTAAGAAAAATCTGAAGTTTAAAAGAGGGCACATTCGTCAAATGGACCCAAACAAGACTGACCATTTTCAAAAGCAGGCCATAAGGTCTTAGAAAGCAGGCACCTTCAGCTACACTAAGCTATGAAAGACAGTTTTTTGAACACAATGTTTGTGCCCCTATAAATAACTTTAAAGAGGTCTCTTGGCCAAAGTAAGTAGTGCATTAATTGACAAATTTGCATTTCAGCCGATAGGTAGCAGAGGCTTGTGCACCAAAAGGGGACATTGTCATCACCGAGGAGCAAGTCAGTTTGTAAAGCTTTGGCTGCACATTGTTGGACCATGAGGTCTCCAATACCAGCTCTGAGATCAATTAAAACTTGTGGCATGCGTTCTAAAATAGTCAGTAAAAGTAAGTTTAAGTTACAACTGTACAAATGAGCACATGGTGCTTAACAGTCATTTCACTGGGTGGTTTGCTTTGCAAGATCCTTTACCAGTGAAGACTTGAGCTGCGGGATAGCTGCAATACGCATCTGCTTGGAGGTTGAATACTTTCCTTTAATAGCCTGCAGAAGACAAGGTTTCAGTGTTAGGATATCAGTGCAGCTAGTCACAAAGATACAAGAACCCATAAGGTTTCCACGTACCATATGTTTGGTCTGACCGTCATTCACTTTCACAACATTTTTGGCAATGTGTGCCATCACAGGAAGCAAACTCTCTGCTGTGTAGTCCATGTAGTGCTGCAGCGTCACATCCTGAGAGAATACAGAAAGTGAGTTTAGCATTTAAAAAAAAAAAAAAACTCTAAGGCTTCATTTAGACAGTGGTCAGACTCACCCATTCACCAGCATCTAAGATCTTGAGGGTAAGGGCCAGAGAAGCACTTGCAACCATGGAAGGTGGGAAGTGAACCATCTCATAGTCAACCATGGTGAGCTCCAGGAGATATTTTGCCAGGGTGTGCTGCTCAGCAGTTACCTGTAACATGTCCAAAGTAGAGACATCAGCGTCAATGAATAAACCAACCGTAATCTAGTGAATAAAAACAGTTTCGGCTACAAACCTCATAAATCTTTGAGGCCCTTCTGAGGAACTGCAGGGGAAGCGGACGGCCCAGTTTAAACTTTAGCACCCGCAGGATGGTCATCTCCATGTCTCGGATCTGGGCGGTGGTGTAGGCACGGTCTGTCACGTAGGCAAAGTCTGAGATCTCTGGTGGGTACATCTCCTCATATTTGGAAGCAAGGAACATGGCAGTTACACCAACCAGCTGCAGCTGCTTCTTGGGGACTGGGTGGTCCTGGTAAAGTGAAAATGACAGATCGTTAGCTCGAGGACTAAACACCGTCTACACAGAGCAGATGAGATTTAATGCTGACCTGAAGAAAGCGGTCAATGATTCCAACAGTCATGTACATAGTCTCCTGCAGCAGACGGAATTTGAGGTTGACTTGCACAAGCCAGTCAATGAGGATGGCACGCATGTTTCCAGTCAGCTCTTTACCCTGCAAGTAAACAGGCCTGACATTCTGCTCCACCTGAAACAGAAAACTGAGTTTAAAGGAGGGAGAGAATAAAAAGGGACCAAGTCAACCATTTAAGTGGAAAATGGGTCACCTCAAGCTGTCGGAGGTACTTGTAGATGTCTTTCACATATTCACTGCAGAGCATGGGGTTCTCGTAGTCATCTGCATCCACGTCCCTGATAGCGTTGTGAAGGATGACATCTGAAAAGGCCTGACACAGGTCTCCAGGCTCACAGCCAGATGTCTCCATGGGAGTAGGGGATGCAGGTTCAGGCTGGAAGGAGTCAAACATGACACAAGTTGAAGCCCTAGCACCACACCCATCCACTGAGCAGTCATTTGTATACTGAACGCCAGATAGCTTACCAGCACCTCAGGCACCTCAAGCGCAGGCTTGACAGCAGGAACAACATTTTTTGGTTTTGGTGCTTCAACAGCCTTTCCTACTTTGGGCTTTGTGGCCTCGGTCTTGACCGCCTTGAAATGAAAGTTACAAGTTAATGGAGTCGTTTACACAAAAAGCTAACAATTTTATGCAAATAGTTTCAAGATTGTGTTGGCTGAAAGTTACAATGCTTAATTTAAATTACATCTGAAATGGTTGATAAGGATTTTTACTTTCAACCCTTCATGTATCCTATGAAAGCATAAGAGTCCTACATTTAGGGTAAAATGAGCCACTTAAAAGGTGCGAGTCATGCATACAAATTGTTTCAACCAAAAAATATAGGCATTTAAATGTGCATATATATATATATATATATATATAGGTGAACCATCTAGAGCCAGATTAGGGAAAAAATGCACCTAAATAATTGTATGCAAGTTCACAAATTAGCAGGAAGTATTTATCTGCAGTAAAATGCAGCATCTAAGCAAAGCAATGAATATAGGGTGATAAAGGACGCACACACATTTCTTGCTTACCTTTTTCTGTGGCTCTTTGTTAGCTGCAATGTTTCCTATTTCGCCCAATGCCGCCCTCGGCTTCAGCCCGGGCCCAGTCACCGAGCAAGCCTTTCCACCAACATCGTTCCTGGCAGAAGCCAAGCGGTTCTGTGAAAAAATAAAACCATTTTCATCGTTAATGAATCCTTTATTTTTTTATAATTAAAGTGCTGCAGAGTTTGCATTAGACTTCGAACATGGAACAGCTGCGCGAGATCGCACATCACATAAGCGCACGAGGACATGTCACAAGATTTGTATTTAAAAAAAAAAAAACATTAAGTAAAAGATTTTTTTCTCACAGCATACAGTTTACGGAAAAAAAGAAAAATAAATACTTCTAATAACTTACTCTTGTCACTCGGAGAGCCATTTCGTAATGCGCTTTGCTTCCACAGAAAGACGGAGAATCGTAATGGAGGATGATGCGATGCACTTCGGGTGTCTTGGTTTAAATCCTCGCTCGCTGCACGCTGATTCGCTGCGTCCGGAATTTTCTGAGCACCTGATTGGCCGAGCGCATCTGTTTCAAATGCATCCCCAGGACAACCAACCAACCAAGGTCACGTGGTCCTACGCTTGTTTTTTTTCTTCATTTCCTTTTCCTGTAAATTCTTGCTTATCTTTTTTAAAACAAACATATTCAAAAATGTAACACAATGATAAATCCATTTACAAAACTAATACGTCTTAATTAAAAAAATAAGTCAATAGTCTACTTATACCGTAGACTGCAGGCTTACACAATTAACACTCATAAATGGGAATACTATTTTGGAAGCAATAAAATAGGATAAGGATAAGGATAATTCTTTAAACCACATGTTCGAAAAATAACTTTAAAAGGAATAACCTCTACATAGAAGTTCAAATTAATTTATACTGTTTATATAAGTTTTAAAAAGTACAATTAGCCTATGTGTTTTTCCCCCCAGCACTAAACTATTTTGTCATACACCAGTAAGCAACTAAACAAAAATATTGGGATTACGTGTCAACAAATCTAAATGAATTTACATGAAATAAAATATAAAAGAAAAGTCAAATCATTCTTAGATACTGCAAATTTGTGAATATTTGTGAATATAAAATGTACTTAAAATATGATCAAACAACAATTAAACCTCTTTGTTCTGCGTGCTCACTTGTAAGTACTTTCTCCACATTAAACAATTTAACTTTATTGGGGACTGGAAGTCTTTGAATGAGGTATTGGAGCTGAAGGCAACATCATTTAAACTCCTTTTTTTTAATATCCACAGACTGTATCATCATGTCTGCGGTGTAAAACTACAGTTGAATTATTTTTTGGTGAGCAGTTACAGAGTCTCAGTTATGTTAAAGATGCTTTAGAGAGTGTTGGTAGAGAAAAGGGAAAGTTGGACCAACACACAGATTATATATGTTCATAACTCTAAACTGTCCTCATAGGAAATTTCGTCTTTGAAGATAAAATGCTGTGTTGGAGGTTATGGTTGTGACCCCACAGTGAAACCATAACTCTGATGGGAGCTTCTGAGCTCCATAAACAGTTTTAAAGTTTCTAAAGTGAATAAAGTTTGTGTATTTAACTCAGAAAATAGAGTAAGGAATTGTTTCACATCTCCAACTTTCAAATGTCAAGATAGACAGATAGATAGATAGATAGATAGATAGATAGATAGATAGATAGATAGATAGATAGATAGATAGATAGATAGATAGATAGATAGATAGGGCACTTATGGGGAAAGAGTAAGAGTGTTAGTCCACTGCTTTCAGGCATCACTACACCACTGGGTGTTGTGTGTTGCTGGCTGTAGTCCAACAAGCAGCATACCTTCCAATCACAGGGTCACAATTTCCGTGACGTAGGCCGGAAAGGGAGCACGCAATCGCAAACGCACCACGTAAAGCAAAACAGATGCCACCACCACGAATCAGCAGTGAGCAACAGAGGAGAAGGTAGTCCCAGGCTGAGTCTGTTTGCCCGAGAAGAGACCGATAAGAAAAAGGCACAAACATCACCGACATACCTAGACGGCCCTAGTTTGTAAGCTCCAGAGTAAACCGAGTTATTCCTCTCATCATCCAGAGAGTTCACATAAAACCAGCGGTGAGTAAACCTTGAATAAATACTTCAACCAAACAAAATTAGAACTTGGGATTGTTTCTGAGCTAAAGTGCAAGAACAATCTTTAAGTCACAGTTTTATTTGCTGATGTTTAGCATGAAGGTGAAATAGATTTGTTATCGTGTTAAAAGAAAACTTTTTTTTTTAAATACACGTGCTGATGGAAAGAAAAAAACAACTTCTCCCACTGCTTGATTGAACAAAACCAACGTCTGTATAGTTCAGTTCTAAAATTCACACCTTTACCATCAATGTTTTAAACGTTTTTAACGTTTTTTTTTTATCGCCGACGTGTTGGAGAATAAAGCTGAATGTATTTAGTCATTAATCTGCTAGCATCATCGCTAGCATCATGCTAAGGTGAATTTGATGTTTACTTTTTTCCGAAGTTTCGCTCTTATTGTGTCTGACAGTTGGCATGTTTTTAAATCAACCACACGGGTATGGGTATTTTTTTAATTTAGCTTCGGTATATAGTTGTGTAAATTATCTTAGCTCCTCTCGGGTGCTAAGAAAACAAAGAAACAAGACAAAGCAAAAGTGCTAACAGCTAGCTAGCATGCTAACATTAGCGAGATCACGAGAATCCGCTCACAAGGTTGTTTTGGCCATTTCATCGCGTGAATATTTGTATAATGAACACAACTAATAGTTCAAATTGTTGCTTAATGTGTGTGTCTATTAGCTCAATAACGAGACACGCTCGATTATGTGTAGATAATGTTGGTGTAACAGCTTTCTGGAGATGAAAAACGCTAGCTGCAGCCATGATCTTGCTAGCATGACTCAGTGGATTTGTGGCTGTGGCCTGTTGTTTGTCAGGAAGAAACCTCGAGTTAAAGCCAAGATGATTTCTAAAGACAGTTTTAAACAATTCAAATGAGCACACAAGTGTAGAGATGGGGATTGAGTACCTCTTTGTGATATTGGTCAGGTTGTAGAACCCAAATCATCCTCTGATTAATAATGATGTGTGCTCAGTGATTATTTTTGGCTTTTGTCTTCGTACTCGACTCTTGTAGTGATCTACAGGTGTTATGCTGTTATTTGTTGCCATGTCTGAGTCTGAGTTCTGTAAATTCCTAAAGTGTCTAAAATGTATTTCATCCCCCTGGTTAGAAAGCTGATGGGGATACACCGTCTGACACCAGGTCAGCCATGTGTGCAGGGCTGTGGAGAGGTTGTATATAAATAGACAGGAGGAGGATCACTGCCTCAGAGCCTCATTGTATTGAGGTAACTCTTAGGTGTCTGCTCTCCAATGGGATCACAGTGTCACATTGCACTCCTGTGACAGAGGAAATCCACCACAGAGTCCGGTGTGAGCTTGGAGCACAAGAGTCTGCAGACACACACATGTGAAGGTGTTTCTAACAGTGGGTCTTTGACTGGGACAGGAGGAAGTTAGTAGTGTGAATACTTCCCTATATGCTTATTTTACTCAGTCATTAAAACAGGCTTCTCTCTTGTGATATACTCACAACTTCCTTTTTATGTTTTGAAAAGGCTGGTACGTGTTTCTCCAGAGCTCTAACTATGTAAATCAGGGGTGTCCAAAGTGCGGCCCTTGAGGTGATTTTTTATTTATTTTATTTTTTTTGGGACCCTCAAGTATCAGAAGATTTTGGCCCGAGGCCTCATTCAGATGGCATATTTTATTTTTATTTTTCATGTTAGCAAGGGGTGAATGATACTATGACAAGTATTTAATATCCTTTTATGATAGGGTTTCTTTGTGAACTTTATGATCCTGATCTACAAAACCTTACTATTAAAAAAATAGAACAAAATACTTTCTCACTGTAACTAGTTATTGTTATTTTTGTAGAGGTCAAAATACAAAAAGTTTCTTACAGTATTATTAAAAAAAAAAAAAAAAACAACAACCTGTGGCCGGCGAGTGATTGTAACGCAACAATTTTTGGCCCGCAAGAAAACAAGTGAAGGCACCACTGATGTTAGTCAATCCTGCTTTATATGGCTGAACATTCAGGTTTGAAAACCTGCTTTTCACCTCTATATTTTCAGAACAAAACCGCTTAGAAGGAGAAACAGCTGGACGATGTGTGCTTCAAAATAAATCACATCCTTTTCAAACCTGATTTACGTTTTTAATAGTTTTCTTTCTCTAACATACCACTTTCAAGTTGGACTATAACTGGGTTTGCTTTCATCTTTAGCCAGAAATGTAACTAAACTACTTTGTAATTTACTTAGTCAGCGTAAACCCAGGTCTGGGAAAATGAGTTTAAATGCTTAAAACAACTCTCGTGAAATTACTTTAGAAATACAAATCTCCTCCCTATTGATGTTCCCTTTTTAACTTGGCAATGTTTCCACACAACACACTCATCACACTGGCCTTTGTCTTTTGTTTGTGTGTCCAGGTCAGCTCAGCAGGTGGCAGACATCACTATGGCCCAGGAGACCAATCAGAGCCCGGTTCCTATGCTCTGTCCCACTGGCTGTGGTTTCTATGGCAACCCTAGGACTAATGGCATGTGCTCGGTGTGCCACAAGGAGCACCTGTCAAGGCAGAACAATGGAGGAGTCAGCACGTTGAGTCCTGTGGGTAAGTCCTGCTGGGTTTGTCTCATTTTTCTTTGTTTCCATGTGAACATTTCAGCAGCCATTGTGCCTGACTGTAACACGTGGTAAAACTTTCTTCTTCAGGCAGCAGCAGCGGCTCCACAGCTGAAGTGTCTGCCATCCAGAGGTTAGAGGCCACTCTGAATAATGCTGCAGCGGCAGCAGTGGCTGCTGCAGAAGTTGCAGCAGAGGCAGCTGCATCTGCCGAGGCCGCGGCTGCGGCTGCTGCGGCTCTCAGGTGAGGGAGTCATCTTTAAAGCGTTGACACTTTAAAAGCTGAAAATTCAGTGTATATGTCCATCATTCAACCTGCAAAGTTAGGGTACATCTCTTCAATAACGCCTTTTCATCAGATACAAAGAATGGGATTTGTGGTAACCATTGAATTGATTGAATTACTCATATGTTCAGCCATTTTAAACAGTTTTCCCATCTATCTTTTGCAGTGGGGGGTCAACAGCGATTTCTGTAACACAACAAATGACTGAGATGAGTCTGTCTTCTGAGGGGACAGGAGCATCAGTAGGCACAGTAGAGCTCAATGAGCCGGGTAAGTACCTACTATGGAGCTCCATGTTGATCAGAGGACATCCACCGAGTTAAAATGAACAAAGTTGTGACGCATCGTCATTTTGTTAAATACACCAGAGAAGAATTAAAATGTTCTCACACTGAGCTTAACGGAATAAAGTTGTGTCTGCATTAATGTTGACAAAGATTGATTCGCCCTGATATTGATCTTGGAAGTGTGTAATGGTGTTAAATGAATGTTTGAAGTTGAGAAGGAACACTCCTTCATACGAGTGTCCTTGATTTGATTTAAGAGCTATTTCTAAAACAGACACTGCTGTCGGGTTTATATCAAATGAACTCGATTTTCTTTGTGCCGAATCACAATATATATTTATATACTCTAGGGATACACAGAAGTGTGTGTGAGATTCATACTGTCATTTAAGTGTATTTCTTGTGTGTCTCCAGTGATGGTTCAGCCCTCATCCTCTTCCTCGCATCCCTCCACTGCTGGCAGTGAAGAGTCCAAAGCCCCCGAGCCCCCAAAACCCAAGAAGAATCGCTGTTTTATGTGCCGCAAAAAAGTTGGCCTTACAGGTAAGGAATGAGTCAGCTAACTGTCGTACTATCATCAAAGAAATGTCACAAACCGCCACCGACTTGTTCTCCTTTTTTTTAAAAGTTCAAATCCATCTTGAGTAGTTATTTACTGGTCGTTTGTATTGTTGAAAGATGAGATGTTGTAGATGAATTGGTTCTGACTCACGGTACAACACAAGTGGGTCAAACCTGAGCTATTACACAACAAGCTTTGCTTTTGTAAGGTCCACAGAAAAATGCAGATACAAGGTGCAAAAGCTGTTAATCCTCATCCATCACAATCCTTTGCAGAAAAGTCATGTAATAAGGGACTTCTTATTGCTTTGACTCACTTTGTCCTTTGCTGTGGCATTTCAGGTTTTGACTGCCGCTGTGGGAATATATTCTGTGGAATTCACCGTTACTCTGACAAACACAACTGTCCTTACGACTACAAAGCCGAAGCTGCTGACAAAATCCGCAAAGAGAACCCTGTGGTCGTTGCTGACAAGATCCAGAGAATATGACTTTGAACACTGGGAAGAATCTGATTTACACAAATGGACTTGAGGCCGACTTTCTTCCTTTTTATGGATTTTTTTTTTTCTTTTTTCTTTTTCCCGTGATTGTTTCAGGACTTTCCCCCTGTGCATGAGAGTTCAGTTTCATAGTTTCAGCTTTTATTCTTGTTTGTGTGCAAGTTCTAAAAATATGTGAAAGGTTGCATTGAAGAAACACAATATGTATGTGAGAACTGGAGATGTGACCGAGGACAAAAAAAAACAAAGAGTCAGTTATCCTTTCAGATAAGATGCTGTTGTGTGATCGTCCGGAGGTCACTTGAACTCTGCCTGGAAGGAGCTCCCACACTTGGGCCTGTTTGGACTCTGACTGTTACTGCTGTTGGCTGATTGGGCTGTGTCAGCCGTGCTTGCTCTCTGCTGGCTTGAGTAGCAAAAAATGTTTTCCTTTTTCTTGAGTGGCCACTGTCTAACCCTCCGTTTTTTTTCTTTTTTTGGTCACACTTAACAACCTGGTAAGTTTTTATCGCCCTGAGAAGCTTTCTCTGTGCCGCTGCAATCTGATCCACGCCGTTCGTTCCTCCAATCAGAAAAGACACTTTGAAGAAGAGAATTTCTCGCTAGCTTTTTCTTTATCTCACCGGCTCACAATCCTTCCTCCTCGCTGTTTGTGCGGCACAAGAATCACAGCCCAGTTTGACCCTTGACTTGTTTGGTCCTCTTGTTGATCCCCAGCTGAATGCTGTGACTCGCTCTGTGCCGTGGATCTGGCCTGCAGGCTCGTGTGTCTCCTGCATTGTCAGTCTTAAAAACCCATCCACTGAAAAAACAAGACGGTGCACGTCGCCAGTGACTGTTTTTTTTTTTTTTTTCTTCTTTTTGGTAACATTTGTTTTATGTTGTTTTGCAGAAGGTGGTGCGTGTATGCCGTGTGTCGTTGTATGACAAGTAGCTCAAACTTGTATTCTTTTTGCCTTTGGAAGGGTTTAGCTCCACTAATATTTTTATCTTTTACTTCACTGTTGAATGTTTTCCTATGTTTTTAATGTGAGGTGACAAATTCACAAGTTTGGAAGTGTTGGACTGTTGCATCAAACACAAGTGTGTGCGCGCGTGTGTGTCTGAGATATTGTGTGAGGCTAATTGGTTGTGTTGCCGCGGTGACTTAGTGAGACATGTGGTCGTAGGTTATTAATAATTTTCAGTCCGGCTGCTTAATCAGTTTGTTTTGTTTTTTACCCTTTAGTTATGCAAGTTTGTACAAACATCTTTATTTATATACTGCAGTGCGCATAATCCTCCAATAAAACAGAAATAATTGTATGATGTAAATAAATTATGTTCACAAATATATGACCACGAGTTCATGACCTTTCATCGTCTGTCACTGTAAACAGAAGGGGATGTTTGTGTCTCCAGATACATTTGTCAATGCAGAGATGCATCTAGCATATTATGCAAACTGAACAATTATAAAGAGTTCTTCACTCAAAGGGTCCGTGGTAAAAGAAAAGAAAACATGTTTGTCACTGTGAACCCTGTCCTGTGCTAAATGCTGTTTATTTACATGTTGTCCTTTAAAACAGGAAGCCAGGGGCCGAGACTTCAGAAGTCATAAAATGACAAACTAATGTTTTTGTCATCGTTGGGTCTGATGCTTCCTTACAGATGACTCAGGTCTAAACTTTTGTTCAAATGATTCAAACACTTGCTGCGACTTCACGGCAACTTAAAGACATTCTCAGGAGATCATGGGAAGATCTGAGATTCAGATTTGCCAAATGGAGGTTTTTCTAAATCTCTGAAGGAGGGATTCAGAGGAGGGAAGGGATTAGGAGAGAAGTTATCAGGCGATTGCAGTCTTCATCCTCGCAGCTTGATGCATTGGTGTTTAAAAGGATGTTGGCTTTGTTTTGCCTTTTAAATCTTTTCCCTCTTAACCTCATTTCTTCTTATGTACCCTCATATAAAGCATCACCTCACCATACCAACACTTCCTCATCCTGCAGGTCATACACTACAAAACATTCTCAGCTCCTCATGAAAAAGGCAGCCCTAATGAACATCATAACACATAAACTGAAGTTCTGTGTAAATCTCTTACAAATACTTCAAAACAAACACACCATACATTTAAACAAATAATTTCCACAGCGTTGGAAAACATTAAAAGCCGATCACTGTGGTTAAAAAAAAAAAAAAAGATAAATCTGTTCCGTAGAATAGTTGATATTTCCAGGCTTATGTGTGTCTGTGTGATTCATGTCTCTGCAGACGGAACTTGAGCTGCTGCAGTCAGCCTGGCGTCAGGTCACGTTCTGACACCCGCTGATCTGTCTCACTGTGTGGACTGTGTGGTGTCATATACACGTGCAGAGGGTGCTCATATCAGCACAAACAGTACACAGTGTCATTGACACTTCTGTGGCCCGCTTCACTGAGGAGGAGAGGAAATGCTTCTTACGATCTCTGTGCAGGAAACACTAACCATGGTTAACACAGAACATGTGTATGTATGTATTAATCAATTTAACGAGTCATGCAGCGAGTTAAGTTCGGATCTGCTGTCACGGAAAGTTACTACTTCTGAACAGCTGGCCTGAGGAGCGTCGTACCAATGAGAAGAGTTCACTGATGTTCATAATATCAGTACTCCTGGATGGCCTCTTGTCCAATCAGAGTACTCGGTCACAACTACAGGTTGTTTCAGTAAAATGTCCCCAAAAAGTCGAAGAGGGACAAATGTAATTATAGGCCCATGCAACACTTCCAAGTTTCCAAAAAAGGATGATAATAAAAAATGGATGTAGAACAAAAAATGTCTTTTTCAGCTTGGATGTTCAAAAACAGCTACACAAAAACTGAATTTCCCAGAATGTAAACCAGAATTTGAAGCTGAATAAAATGAGGTTTGTGAATGTAGAAAACTGGTAGTTGTTTTAGAAAACTACATTTTATTTCTATACAGTACAACAAAGTTAAGTTGTGAATTTATTCTCCAAAAAATGAACATGTGCTCTTTGTAAGTCTTTAATCTGCTAAATTGCACACAGTGCTGCTTTAATTTCTCTGGGTTTATATCTTAATACTTGTCTATAGTTTCTAAGATATGTGTGCAGTTTCAATGTGTAGCCACTAGGGGGAACACTAAACGCATGATATGCTGTTGAACATAGAGCAGGCATAGTGATGGCAGAACTGTTAAAGATCAGTGTGGGGAAATTTGTGTAAAACAAGGAAACTTGAGAAGGTAAAAAAAAAAGTATTGTGACTGTCAGCAGAATTAAAAAGACAAATTAATAAATAGAAACCTAACATATTTATATTTTAAAGGCAAACTAATAAGAGATTATACTCGGCCTCTTGGACAATAAAATCTACATTTTTTTAATATATTGTATTTGAGAGGTTTTTGTTGTCATACAATCAAATGCCACATACTCTCTCTTTAAGACTGAGTTTGGTGACCATTCATGTGCAGAAAACTGGCCCTGATACATTCATTATTAATTGCTCCTGGATTGTGCAACTTTCATGGTGATTGTGCATGAAATCTGAATCTAGAATCATGTATTACCTTTGAAAACAGGTGTTTAGAAATCCAGTCAAAACCAGAAAATATGTCCAGGTTTGGTAGGAAAATGGAGATTTCCTGCTGTCTTTTTAGTTTTTGTAACATGTTCATCTAAAATGATGGGACTTATATTTGTAGTACAATGCTAATATAAAGACAGCTGGGATAATAGAAAAAAGCCACACTAGCTTCAGTCAGTCAGAACAGCTTTTATCTTGTTTACACCTGAGACACCTGCAGACTGAAAGATGTTGCAGTCACAGGTGTCAAACTCCAGTCCTGGAGAGCCGGCTTCCTCAGACTTTTAGACGTCTCCCTGCTCTAACACACCTGCTTTAAACCAATGTGCTGCCATCAAGCTCTGCAGAAGCCTGATCACGAGTCACTCATTGGATTCAGCTGCGTCCGAGCAGGGTGACATCTAACAGTCTGAGGAAGCCGGCCCTCCAGGACTGGAGTTTGACTCCCCTACTCTAAGTCATTTTGATTCTCTCAAACCATAGCGACTGGGCACAGCTTTCACAAGTTCCCCGTTTTACAATCAATCTTACATTAAAATTACACCCACACACGTATACACACAGCTTTCTTTTCTCTTGTGGACAGAGGATGTTTCCCTCTTTCAGTGCTGAATGATTAATGATTCCTTGTTGAGCCTTTTTCCATCCAGATAAACAGAATCATGGCATGTTGGTACTTTTGCTATACTGACATGTGAAACCATGAATTAAAAGTTAAAACTGAAACATTTTTGGGTGATAATCTTCCCACTGAGTCTCAGTGATATGGACTCATGTCTAAACGTCAGTCAAATCTCAAGAGATTTTGTTTTATCTCCTAAGAACACTTTTTAAAAGCGTGCCACCAAAAAGTATCAACACTGTACAATATTCTGTTTAATGTCCTCCCATCTTTAATATTTAGCTAGGTCTGTGTTGTGTCAGCTTGAGCTCACCATAATACAAATCTACACATATTCTGCAGCCTCATGTATGCCCTTTGAACATACTGTATGGATCACCTGTGCAAAGAGTCATCTCAAGCACATTCACTTCGACATGAGCAAAAGTCTTAAAGGGTGTGAACTGCTTCTCACCTGTGGGAACTGACTACCCGTGTAATGGAATCATTTTGGAGGTGAAAAATGAGCTCTTCTTCATTAATGAGGCTACGAGGTTGTTTCTCTTTTCGGGTTAACAAAAAAACAGGTGCTGCCAGTGTCTGCTGCCAGCTGGCTGACTGTACGTCGGCTATCATTCTATTGAAAGGTTCAAACAAGTAATACTTCACCTTCAAGGTCATCTAGGGGTGTTTACTAAATGACTCATGAGTCTTGCATAGAGAAACCTAAACCTTCATTAAATCTTTAGGGCACCTGTCTACGTCGGTGTGTGGGGTTTCCAGTTGCAAGAGGAGTGAGAGTGTTCCCAAGCGTCATAATGATGTGGCTCTCTTTGCCTTTTTAGAAAAGAAAAAAAAAAAAAAACAGGACCAAGAAGTCTGACTTGGTTATATCAGGCTGTACAGATTGTTTTTCTTTCTTATTTCCAAGATTAATATGAAACCCTGGTGACCCTGTCAGCTGTATATCTACACCTTCATGTAGTAATGCAAGTGTCCTAGCTGAAGAATAAAAAAGCAGCCTCTCTGCTTGATAATCCAAAGTCGATCCCCTTCGCTCGTCAGAATTTACTTCACCTATCCAAGAGAACCCGTTGAGAGCAGGTCACATGCAGCAGTCGTCATAGTGACGGCCCCATCAGATACCTGAGTTGGGTGCTGGCGGGGAGCCTAGGCAGAGGAGGGCCAACACACTCAGGGGTTAGACTGGGCGAACGCTCCAGAGGACACAGAGGACAGACGCTTTTATCGTTTTTCAAGATGCCCAGGAAAATTGACGCATCTACTTTGGATGAAGGTGGGTCAAAGACGAGAGGACTGAGAGTTTAATCTACTTTGAAATTAGGATGAAATTAATGATTGAAATTATACAGTATTAATACATAATCCAGCCGGGTTCAAATTAGAGAATACTTGCATTCTTTCTTCTGTATTAATCACTTCTCAGGAATATTTTTTGTTATGACATGAAAGCTACTTTAATGTTTGTATGACCATAAAGTCAAGATATTCATACAGAGCTTCTCGTGTGAGGTTGGTTGTCTTGCCATTATAAAACTATAAAACTACACATACTTAATTAAATTGATCTTGTCGTGTGGGTAAGCAAGAACACGGGGACACCTGTGACTAATACTTCTTGTCTGTCCACATAGCAGGACAAATAACCGAACCGAACAAATAAAGCGAAATGATACCTCACTTTTCTTCCCCCAACCGTAACCATGGACAACCTTAAAGGCAGAGTGCATCATATCAAACAATGCAATGGTATGCAAAGTACACAATAGGATTATCAATGAAGCATTAAATTAAACAATGTTTATCATCTCAATTAAAAAAAAATATTAGAGAAAATAAATCTCATCACCATGACTTCTTTAAGACTTTAAACTATGGACTCAACATGGACCCTCCCTCATGGACTTTTAACTAAAAAGCTTTACATGATGTGAAGCTGTCACTGTCTCAGCTTTTCTTTGCAGCAGATTCCCAATTTGTTTGTTATCTTATTCATGCGTCTGGCCCGACAATGTTAAGGAGTAATACAAAATGGTGATTCATCTGTCTACTAAATGTCACAGTATTCCATATAATAATAGAAACATTTCATTTTTAACATGACCATCCCTGGAGTCACATTTCTAAGTTCACTGTAATGAATAGCCACAACAAAATCAAACCATTTTTTTTTGCCAGCAAATGTCATAATGTGTTTCCTTCTAGTTCATTATTCAACCTGACAAAAGCTAGTCTTAAATGATGTATTAACAGATAATGTGTGTGCACACCAGTGTGCCTGATAACACCTGCTAACTGGACATAGTGAGTCCTAATGAAGAACTTTTCTTTTGGATAAAGTTGATTGTCTCCATGCTCGCTCTTTGCTGCTGGTGTTGTGAGCTAATTGCAAACTCTAGTTCCCCTTTAGAAGCAAACACAAAGTCTCCTGAAGGTTGACTAAAGATTACTTTAAATACAACTATTTTCTTTCACAAAACCAAACGTTACCTGGAGTTTGTGTAAACTGACTGTATTAAATGTGTAATGCTGATCTAATTTGTTAATCAACGCCATTAGACTTCATCATTGTGCTTTTGTTATATCAAAGTTCTCTGTGCTTAGTTGAAGCAGGTTTAATTCATCAGTATCCTCAATAAGAACAAAACAATGTGTCCTCATAATAGTCTGGATCTTTAGCATTGGCAGAGAGTTGAGCCGCTAACAAGGTTGGCTATGCTGACCATACATAGACATGTCTATGATGCGACAAGCAAATCTGCTAGTTAGCTAGAATATGGTTTACTTGTATAAATGAATGGGACACTTTTTTGAAATTGAACATAGAATTTCAATTCTTATTCCTGCACAGGTTGTGCACATTTTCTTGGTAAAGGTCTAATTTGTAATTGTTTGGGTAAAATGTTGATGTTTGTAGAGTAGAGTTTCTTAAAATCTTCGATTAAATTAATTCATACAGGAGGGCGATCTGTCTGTCTGTCTGTCTGTCTGTCTGTCTGTGGAGCTGATTGTGTTTGTGTTGTTTTTCTGTTTGTTCTTCCTCAGTTGGGATAGAGGTGGACGGGGACTTCACTGACAGTGATGGTGAGTGAATAATAACAGACTTTCTAAGTTATTGATTATAATAATAATTTTACTTCTGAATTTAATCGAGTAAACAAAATGTCAACTACAAAATGTTTTGTGTGTTAAATCTCATCTTGATATAGACGGTGCCACGCAGAGGAGACCAAACAGAAGGCAGGCAGCAGGCAGAGGAGGCGCAAGGGCAAGAGGACGGGGTAAAAAAGCAGCCAGCGATGATGACGATGAAGAGGAGGAGGACGAAGAGGACGCTCCAAAGAGACGCAGGGGAGCAAATAACAAAAAGCCAACAAAGAAACGTGGCGGTGGCGATGATGATGATGACAGCGACGATGACGCTCCCAAGAAGAAACGAGGAGCAGCGGCCAATAAGAAGCGAGGAGGAAAAGGAAAAGCCCAGGACAGTGATGAGGAGGACAGCGACGCGGGGAAGGGAAAGAGGGGAAAGAAAGGAGGAGGAAAGAAAGGAGGGAAGGAGGAGGAGGACAGTAAGGGTAAGAAGGGGGACGCCAAAGGAAAGGACAAAGGGAAAGACAAGGGGAAAGACAAGGACAATGACAAGGACAAGAAGAAGAAGAAGAAGAAGGATGACAGGTAGACTATTAAGAAGTTAATGACCAATAAGGAGTCAGATACCAAACTAATAAAAGTGTTACTTAAAAATGATCCCCTGCTAACTGGAGGTCGCAGAGCTCATAAAACACCACGACTTGTTACAAATCTGCTGAACTTAAAGCCTTTCTATAAAAATCATTGTGACTCAAGTGTATTCAACCTTTGGAGGACAGATAAATCAAGGCAACCTTATTTCCAGACTTCAAGATATCTTTTTTTTTTTCTTTGAATGGCCCTACAAACAAGCCAGCTTACTCCACTAAATGGAAAGATTTAGTCCGTGCAGCATGAAAATGGAATTAATGAAATTATTCATTTAATATTTTGGCAGAACAAGTTGACTTTTTTTGAAAAATATGTGTATGACATTTCCAAGAGCCTCAGCTTGTTTTATGCTAAATAACAAATATTTGCATCCCACTTTCAGTTGGAAAGTGAATATGACAAACAACAGCGCCTTCATGCGATTGTCCTCATCTGATGTTTAATATTTATGGTTTATAGCAGAATATCAACCAATTAGGTTTGGGGGAGATTTTGATCACATTCGCTCTGATAGATAGATAGATAGATAGATAGATAGATAGATAGATAGATAGATAGATAGATAGATAGATAGATACTTTATTAGATAGATCCCGAGGGAAATTCAAGTTGGATGAGGTATCCATCATCTAATCTGTCTCCATCTTCCCTTCCTCCCCCAGTTCCTCAGATTCAAACACAAACTCTGACGAAGAGGAGGAGTCCATGTCAGAGGGCGAGATGGCCGCGCTGATGGAGGAGGTGGAGGAGAAGAAGAAACTGATCGCCACCATCAGAAACAAGCCATGGAGGATGAAGAGGCGGCTCACCCACTTAAAGTAACCTCGTATATCCGTTTCTTTTTTTAGAAAAGAATTCTTTAGCCAAACACAGAATTACAATATTTCAAGATTTGATATTAGGGAAATATGACGTATAATAGGTGTATAATAAAATATAATACAGGTTTAAAAAGGTCTGAAAACTTAAAGATGATCAACAGCACCCAGCAGAAAACAGCTCACACCACAGAGAGTGATACCTTTGGACTGAAACGCACAATGAGATATCATGTTACAGAACATCCATCACACATACAGGAGCTTTGACATGAAGTTGATGTTTGTCTTTGCTAAGACTGCTGTCTGTATGATGTGATTCCAGCTGTAAAGCAGTGTGGATAAACCTCAGTGCAGCTCTGTTGTCTGACAGGAAGTCTTGTTCTTTAACAGAGAAGCTCAGGAGTTTGTGGATAAGTTTGAAGGAGCTCTGGGCAAAGGAAAAGGCAGAAAGTGGTACGCTTACAAAGTGATGATGACAAAGGTTAGGATCAGAACTCAAACCGTCTGTCTTGTATTTTGTTTGTCCACGTGCGTATGCCCCCTGTGATTCACTTTTTTTTAAATATCAGAAATGGATCAAGTTCCAGAGGGATTTTGAAAACTTCCGAACGGCCTGTATCCCCTGGGAGAGGAAGATCAAAGAGGTGGAAAGTAGGTTTGTGTGTGTGTGTGTGTGTGTGTGTGCAGCACAGTCAAACAGCTCCTCCAAGTGGACACAGAGTTGTTTTTTAAAAACATCCTCTGTATGTCTCCAGGTCACTTTGGATCATCTGTGGCTTCTTACTTTATCTTTCTGCGCTGGATGTACGGCATGAACCTGGTCCTGTTTGGTTTCACTTTTGGACTCGTGGTTATGCCTGAGGTGAAATGATGCTTCTGAATTATAAAGCTGTCAAAAAATCTAATGGCACTGAACTTCAAAAACTATATATCAAGACATTGAAATATATATCAGTGTGGCCTTTAATTATCTAAAGACAGTTTATCTCAATGTTTTCTAAATCATTTCCAGGTTCTGATGGGTCTTCCATACGGGTCAATTCCCAGGAAGACCGTACCCAGAGCAGAGCAGGACACGGCTCAGGACTACTCGGTGCTCATGGACTTCAATGTGAGTCTATGGGAAATGTTAAAGATCACTCCCAAACCTCATTGCTTTAAATATGTTAGTAGTAAGTATGCATACAAATTCAAAGAATCTGTCTTGGTCATTTGGTGTTTTTCTGTCACAAAGCTTAGTTTGCATCATGTTTAAGTGATTATTGCAACAGCAGAAGGTAGTTTGTGTTTTGTGTCCGGGCTCCGACCTCGTCGCTCTCGCAGTTTTATTTTACATGCAGAACTTTGAGGAGAGACTAGATGATCTTAAACCCCCCAGTCAGAGCCTACAGCTGGATGCTGGGACGGTGCAGATCTGAGCTGACAGTTGAAGAGCAGAGGGAGAGAGTGGAAGCTCTTGCAGCTTAAATAGATGTTCAGATGTTGTCAGGTGATTTTGGATAGTGATGCATGTCAAGAGTGACGTGAGTGCAGCTCGAGTTAACACCCTCGCTCGCAGGTGATCCCTCGTTAAAAGAACAACTTTCTGCAATAAAAGAAACAATGAGAATTTGACGGATCATTGCACAAAGTATGTACAGTATATGACTTTAGAGTGCACCTTAAAAAGGATGCTTGCTGAAGCCGAACATTTACAATACAGGTTGACTACAAAATGTGGCAAAATAAATAAAAGCAGATCACATAACATACGGTGAATATAAATAAATTCTGTATTGGTAATTGATTTAGATGAACTGTAATCACGCAGTTTAATTGGAATTCTTTCAAAAAGAATCACTTTTTCTTTAAATGCAATACATTTTTTTTTTTAAGATTTCAGACTTTTTGGGGCCTTTTTACCTTTGTTAGATTTTTTTTATTTAACCTTTATTTAACCAGGTTGGTCCCATTGAGATTAAAAACCTCTTTTCCAAGGGAGACCTGGCCAAGACAGTTTCTAAAACGAGGACTCTAGCCTCCTCACATAATGATAATAATAATCATAATAATAACAATGATACATTCATTTTATAAAGCGCTTTTCTAAATACCCAAAGACACTTTAGGGTGCACAATATCCCGCTAGGCTATCGGCTCTCCCAAGATTTCATTCTTTTAATTTAACCTAATTTGTATCATTGACATTGTTAAAACTATCAATAACAACATGAAGAGGGTGAAAATCAGGACTTCAGGACTCTTTGGGTTTTAGATCACGAAGCAGTGATCAGTTTCCGTGTGGTGTCTAAAGAAACTCACTTCATGTGTGATAAAAAAGAAAGTGATGACAGCTCGTTTATTCGCAGGGATATTGCAAATATTCCGTCCTTTTCTACGGTTATTACAACAGCCAGAGGACCATCGGCCTGCTGAAGTTCAGGCTGCCTCTGTCCTACCTCATGGTCGGGATCGGCTCCTTCGGCTACAGCCTGATGGTGGTTATTCGCACGTGAGTCTGCAGCAGTGGTCCAATGAAGGGGCTTCATGTGGACTGAAGTACCACTTTGGATTGTTTGAATTAAGAGAAAAAAAGGGCGTTGTTACATTGATCTGATTCAGTTTTAATCCAAAAATGTGACAACAGAAAATGGAAATCTGAAGATGAAATAATCATTTATATTTCAAAATTGATAGAAAATATAGTCAGTGATGAAAATAAAGTTTTCTGCACATAAAGAAAGGCAAAGTCTGTTTCGTTCTTCAGAATGGCGAAGAACGCTGATGTGGGTGGTGGAGACGGAGATGAGGGAGAGTTCACATTTGCATGGAAGATGTTTACCAGCTGGGATTACCTCATAGGAAACGCAGAGACTGCAGACAACAAGTACGCCTCCATCACCACCAGCTTCAAGGTAAACATGGCAACAAAAACATGAATGTTTCAGTCAATGACAGATGAAATCAAACTCAAACCCTTATTGGCGAGAACAGGAGTCCATCGTGGACGAGCAGGAGAACCAGAAGGATGAAAACATCCACCTGCGGAGGTTCCTGCGAGTCCTGGCTAACGTCCTCATCACCTGCAGCCTCGGTGGCAGTGGATACCTCATCTATTTTGTGGTGAAGAGGTCTCAAGAGTTCGCCAACAGGGACGACCTCAGCTGGTACGAGAAGAACGAGGTAATGACAACCATATTGTTAGATTGTCTTTGTCACTAATTAGGGATTTAATGTTTCTTGAAAGGAAAATGTATTTTAAAAGTTATTTTAATCTGGACTCCTGTACAGCTGGAGCTCATCATGTCTCTGCTGGGTCTGGTCTGTCCTCCTCTGTTTGAGACCTTCGCTGAGCTGGAGGACTACCATCCTCGAATCGCCCTCAAGTGGCAGCTCGGACGCATCTTCGCCCTCTTCCTGGGAAACCTGTACACCTTCCTGTTCGCCCTGTTCGACGAGGTCAATACAAAGGTATGGAAGTAGTTTATATGACATGCTGAGAGGTTTCTAAGGATGACACGGTCTCAACAGAAGCTTTTGAATGATGCCCTTCAGACAATGCTGGCTCAACATTGATCTTCTTAACGCCTCATAAACGCTGCCCGAGTGTTTGCCTGACTCATTACATCTGAATTCATCTAAAAAAAGAACTGATGATTCGGTAAGTTAATGTGTTCGCCAAGTCAGTACACTACTGAGTCTTTAGATCTATATCAGATCTTTTTCCGACTAGTGGAGTCTCCCCCTGCTGGCCGTTAGCTAGGACTGCAGGTTGTAATGTAATTCTGCAATCTCATTAATTGACCTTTTTATTCACAGTCAGTGAATTTAGTCCTTAGTAAGAGCTTTAAATTAAGTGTCTGCACAGGATATCAACTACATTTAAAGTGTTCCAATTTTGTGACCCCAAGTTGTCAAAAAGTTTTTTAGCTGCACTTCATGTTTTGAAGGTTTAAGCCACTAGGGGTGTGAAGCAAACCAACACGCTTAACCATTCAGCTCTGCAGTCTTAAAAAACAACATGTTTAAGGCTCACAGCGTCCTTTTGTGGCTCCATCTTTCACATGTGACTGATTCTCGTGTTTGTGACCCGCAGCTGGAAGAAGAACAGTCCATCAAGAATGCCTCCATCTGGGCCATGAAGGAATATTACGCCAACTTCTCGGTTATGATCAACGACACATTGGTAACCCCGCCGCCCATGCACCCCGCTGACGTCATCAGAGGACCATGCTGGGAGACTGCTGTTGGCATAGTAATGAATACAATACTAACTTCTTTTTTTTTCAGTATGTACACTAGAATGTTTCACATTTCAAATAATTTCATTTACTAATTTTCAAAACATACATTTCAGTTTTCTTAAGACATTTTTTTTAGATTTATTTTTGAGCTTTATTGGAGAGAGAGGAGAACAGTGGATAGAGTCGACAAACTTGTATTCATCATCATGAACACAATCTCTATATATGTGTAATCTCTGACACTTTAACCTTAATTTTCCTTTGCGGCCTCAAAGTCACACTTCAACCAGCAGATCACAAAAGATAGCAGAAGTTTTGAATTGTTAGAAATCTGCGTAATCTTCTGTAAAAAAAATAAAATGAAACTCTTGGCAAGGATTCGATCATTTTTTCTCTTGGGTCTCCTTCATTAATTAGAAATTTAAAAGCAATTAAAAAAGCTGATTAAGTGAAAACTGGTAAAAAAAAAGAAAAAACAATGTCTTCTTTGTTTGTTTGTGTTGTTGTTGTTGTTGTTGTTGTAGGAGTTTGTGAAGCTGACGGTGTCAGACATCCAGGTGACCTACCTGACCATCCTGATCGGCGACTTTGCCCGAGCGGTTATCGTTCGCTTCCTCAACTACTGCTGGTGTTGGGACCTGGAAGCTGGATTTGTGAGTGTGTCCGAAGCATCGTGTGACTCTGTTTACATTTTCACAGTCATTTTAATGAACGTTGTTCGGCTCCTCTATTTCTGTCTGCGTCGTGAGACAAAAGTGTCCCGACGCCGATTCAAACCTTTTTCAAACCAACATTTTGACGAGTAGAAGTAAAGGCAGGCTTTTTACCTGGTATGCACAGACATATTCTATGGACAACCAACACAGGTACATTTCATTGATGGCATTTTGAAAGCGCAGAGAGACGGTGATCAGATCCTGAGGCCCTTGCACACTCAGAGGACGTCACCTGCCGAGCTCGTTTGGGATGGATCGACTTTTACAACATTGTGTTCCAGTTCATGCCAATATCCAGAAACTGTGAAGAGGAGTGGCTCAACATTTACCGTTCCACAACCAACAACCTGATCAGCTGTTTCTCTACATAAAGCCATTTTATGGAGAATTACCAGATTCAGTACATTTACCTTATTGGTACCTTGCGCTTTCACTTCAGCATCATCAATTTGTTTGCATATTTGGACAATAAGTCAAAATATGTCAAACAATATGTCACATTTTTACAAAACTTCTATCAGCCACTGGTGTACGTTTTCTTACTTGCAGGTGATTCCCAGTTCTCTATCTGATGCCTCCGTGACTTAGTTTACATTTATATAAGAAAGTTTGAACTGTGACTTTAAGTGAGTAATCATTTTGTCTGTTTACTTTCAGCCGTCATATGGAGAGTTTGACATCAGTGGAAATGTACTTGGATTGGTCTTCAACCAAGGGATGATCTGGTACGAGCTTTGTTTGTGAAATGTGTGATATGAGTTTAAATGTTGAAGGTGGGTGTGGCCAAAGGAAGCATGTCAGAAGGAATGTTTCCATATGTTGTGGCCTGTTTCTCAACATGTGACCACACTGCATGATGTCGTGTTGTGTTTCAGGATGGGTGCATTTTATGCTCCGGGTCTGGTTGGCATCAACCTGCTCCGCCTCCTCAGCTCCATGTACTATCAGTGCTGGGCTGTCATGGCCACAAACGTCCCCCACGAGAGAGTCTTCAAGGCCTCCAAGTCCAACAACTTCTACATGGGTCTGCTGCTCCTCATCCTCTTCCTCAGTCTGTTACCTGTGGTCTATACCATCATGACGCTGCCGCCTTCGTTTGACTGTGGACCCTTCAGGTAACAAACGGACATAAACCTTAAAGTGTAAGAAGCACAATTTAAACAAAGACAAACTGACCCTGCTGATGTTTGCAGTGGGAAGGTGAAGATGTTTGATGTCATCATGGAGACGATCGATCTGGACCTGCCGGCTTTCTTGGGGACGCTGTTTAGCTACGCTGCCAACCCAGGCCTCATCATACCGGCTGTGCTGCTCATGGTGTACGTGTGGAGGAGATTCATACACAATCGCTGCCATATTTGCCAATGAATGCACCCGCTTGCAAAGCCTCACATGCAAGTGTATAATCACAGTGCTCGTTGTTGTGGTAGAGTTTGAGTCTAAAAAATATGCAAAACTTTGTTGCTTTTGAAAAACCACAAGTCCTTTTCTCCTCCTCTCCAGACTTGCCATCTACTATCTGAACTCAGTGTCTGAGGCGTATAAAACCTCCAACATGGAGCTGAAGAAGAAGATGCAGATGGTAAGATTGGTGTTAACTTTACTTTCATCATATACTGAAGAAAGATGCTAAAATAGAGATAAAAGTCTGCAGGACTGAGAGACTTGTTTGGCAAAAAAACAAACATAAAGCTAAATGAACCTCTCAGCTCTACATTGTGCCGTGCCTATTGTGCTGAATATTTGCACAAAAAAATGCAAAACCAATAAGGCTAACGCAGTAAACATTAACCTACAGTGAACAGCAGCATGTTTGCATTAGAACATGCTGCTGTATGACTGAGATTAAGGCTGAATCCAAAAGTCTTCCCTCATTGTAAAGCATCAGTAGGACAAACTGTGACATGTCATTGGTAAGTCTGCAGAGGGCGCCAGATTGCATGACTTGCTGATCTAAAGGCCTGAAGGGCAATTATGTTTTGGATTTCCTCTGTGTGTCCTCGTGTGCCTAATATGTTTCTGTCCAAAATGATTCAGATAATATTATTATGAAGCCAATAAAAACTTATTTGAGGTTATTTTTTCATTGGGAAAACTACAAAATCCTTCGTTATTGCAGTTAACTGTCAGTGAGAATTCAGCTACCAAAGCAGAAAATCTGTCTGAGCTCTTTGTGGATTGGATCCAATGGGGGTTTTAAAAGTCCTCAGTAGATTTATCTAAGAGGTCACATGCAAAGTCTGAAAGGCTGCAGATCAGTAAAGTCATGCACACACTCACACACACACACACACACACACACACACACACACACACTCAATCATACACATTCACACAAAGCCTTCTTCTGTTGTAAATTTTCACCTGAGCTCATTGAAGTAATACATTAAATTATTCAGCCACTAAAAATAGTCCCACCAGATTATTTCTTGTATGTCTTCAACACGAGTGAAAGGCGTGGGCTGAAGTGTTACTGACAGCTTGGAGATCAGACAGCGTTGATAGAGACTTGAAAATTGTTATTTTAGCTTTTTTCTAAGTATTTTGGTAACAAAAACAAAACCATACAACCGTCAAATCCTTTAATCACCTTCTTGAAGTGTCTTTAACACATTTAACTCTTAAGACAACCCCTCCACTCTTTCTCCGCTGTCTTCTCGTTCTTACTTCATCTCATCCGCCTCTTTCCTGGTCCGTCTGTCCAGGCTCGAGACGAAGAGAAAAACCGCAGGAACAACGCAGACAGCACCAACCAGGTCATGAAAGACCTGGAAGACCTGCTGCCGAACCGGTCTCTGGCACCTCCTGCTCCCCCTGAGCCTGGTTAGTAAACGCCTGATTGGTTGTCCAATTCAATTAACATGGACATAATACAGAGCGTAATATTATGAAATGATTGCAATGACATGTTTTATCTATTATAAATCCACAACTTTCCCCAGTGTGACACAACATGAAGTGTACATTTTTTTTTCTGTATTTCAATGATTGATCAGTTTTCTTGGACGGGTTAACGTGTCATCATAGAAAGCTAATCCACCACTCTCCAAACAGCAAAGACACCAGAGCCAGAAGCAAAGCCAACAAAAACCAAGCCGGGATCAGCAGGTAAAGGTGTGAACCTGCAGAAAGATGTGGCTCTGGCATCCCCCAACCCCAACGCTCGAGGACCTGTGAGGCAGCCCCCCGGACCGAGAGGACCTGGACCTGGTCCTGGTCCTGGGGCTGGACCGGGCCGAGGCCGTGGGAGAGGGAGAGGGCCCCCGCCGAGATAACAGACACAGAAATCTCCTTTCATTTCACAGCAGGTGTTGAGATCCTATTACATTAAATGTTCTCTTATTTACTGAAATCAGCAAGTATGAAAAGTCCGCTGAAGGCAGTTTTTGTAATAGAAAGATTTAGGAGTTGTACCTTCCTGTTCAACAACACGGTGCAGTAAAAATAAGACGGATGTGCTCTTTTTTGTTTTCTTCTTACGTTCACTTTGTAATTCACGGTATGAGTCTGACTTTGAAATAAACTTTATATTGCTTTAAATACACCTTGGTTGTATCGAAGTCGACATCTTTTTATTCTCATCTGCTGAGTTAAGCTGCGGGCTTCTTTTGTTGGTCCGTCAGTCCGACAGTTATTTCTCCAGGAAGGAGAAACTTGGCAAGTTTACGTGTGCATGCATAGTCTATAACAAAGACGGGGATGTAGCCTCAAGATGTCAATAGAGAAGCTTGTGCATCAATGCCCCAACCTGCATCATTGTGCACTGGTTGAAGGTTGAATAAGAAAAGTCACATGTTAGTTTACTTCTTCAGCAAATGGGAAGGCAAACTTATTTCTCTGTTGTTTTATTACCTATGAAAACATTATACTTCAAAAATGTTATTCTCAATATAATCCTGGATAAATGAGGTTGTGATAATAAGAGATTTGGAAACATAAATGGTGAGCTGAAGGAGACATGATTACCCATCTATACTAATTTGCTGAAAGGGGGGGGGCGGCGGTTGGAGTGACCTAAAACAAATTTCCTTTACCTTTAATTGGAATTGTTCAAAATTACAAACTTGGAGACGGACACACTCGACCTCTGCTAAGTCATCATGTTGATGGTGTGCACAGAACCTGTACTTTAGCCACGCCCCCTGATATCAAGTTTGTTTTTTGCTCTTGTCGGGGGGCATTATTGAACTCAGAATGTTTTTGATCAGTGTAGTTAACTCCATGTGTCTGTGTGATTAAAGTGAGTCCAATTCATGCTTTTAATTATATTACTTTTCAATCAAGATATTTGCTTTAAACATCATCTGTGATGTTTAAAGCACAGTGCTGCACAAGATTTTTATATGATTTAAGCATCTGCTGCTTAAATCTGTTTTTGTCTTTTAAACTGTGCCTAACGTATTTATCAGTGTGCTCCATAAACCAAATCATTGTGACAAAAGCCAGTTTAACAAAAAAAGAACAAAATCTATTTCAAGCAGATTCTGGGGTATCTTCTCCATATTTATCTGACTTGTTGCTGGAAATACCCACAATGCAAAGTGTCTGCTTAAAGTTTAAGCAAGTTTTGTGTGTGTGTGTGTGTGTGTGTGTGTGTGTGTGTGTGTGTGTGTGTGTGTGTGTGTGTGTGTGTGTGTGTGTGTGTGTGTTCATGCTCATAAGCTGCTCACCTTGAGCAGGAGAGGGAACTTGTTTCATTCTAACTCCTCAATCTGATTGTTGCCGTTTAAAGAATTTATTTATCGCCCCCAAGCAAAATCACTGGAGGACATTCATCAGATTTCACACAGAGGACTCCCCCAGCAAGTATCAGCTCTAAAGAAAAATGCTGAACATCAGGTTAAATTTAACTATGCAAAAAGTGCTTACTTTAAAAAATGAACGCCTGTGACCACTGTCTTGTTCCCTGCGTGTCTGCGTGAATGATACGTTCTTTTGAAGCTCTTACACAACTCAGGAGTCACCCAACCTGTCACAAGAGCCCGATCCTCTGACTGTCACCTGAGTCATTCCTGCTATTCGGTGCCATTTCAGCTCGATACCTTTTCAAAAAAAAATGTCAAAATGTTCATGATTTCAACATTTGATCTGAAGGAGGGCTTTATAAACTATCAGAAAATGATATTAGTCCAGCTCAGGATATTATAATCTATTAATTTTAGATAGATTCTTTCCGTGTGACAGAGGTCAAATGTCCACCCTGTTACCAGACATTATCATCTCTATTACGTATTGTTTTGAAAACCCTGTCATATTCTTAATTACATTTTCTTAAAGCTCAAATGTCCCTTTCTTTACACTGGAAAAGCATTGTAACATTTTTCTTCTTGAACAAGCTTTATCTTGAAAAAGCTGTTATAGCTTGACGTAAAACGTAATTCTTACATATGTCTTTTAGAAATAAAAGGAAGTTTGATGGAATTTGAAAAATGTTTTAATTGATTGTATTTCACCAATTTATTCCCTGCAAATAACCACAAAGATAAACATCATATTGTTGTATTTTATTTTATTAATATCCCAAAAACACATGGGTAACAGGGTGGACACACACACACACATGCACCATTTAATGAAATATTGTCAATGAAAATATGGAGACCCCAGGAAGAGTAGCTACTGTTTAACACAGAAGCTACTGGGGATCTTAACAAATAAACAAAATTACCAAATAAGTTCCTATTATTAAAGAAATACAATTCATCTACCCCACCGCCTGACCAAAACAGGAACCTTTCCACCTCAAACTTCATATTTACACCCTACCCATTAAACAACATAGGAAAAAAAATTACTGTTACTAACCAACAGATGTTTGAGGAAACGCAAACTATTTTCCTAACCAGATCCCAAGATTCTTTTCTAAGAAACTCCATAGTTTCTTCTCAAGCTTGAATGACCTCTTATTCAGAGGTAGTGGCTCCTTGATAAGGCATTTGTTCTGATATTTTCTTTTTCCTTCCTTCCTCCCTGTCCCTTCTCCATTTCTCCCTCTCTGTTTTGAGGTAATTTAACCTTTTCACAGGGTCTGCATCACAACGTGCCCTGTAACGCTGCTGCTTTTCCGCAGCAGACATTGGTGCCATTTTTCTAACAAATACATGTATACTGATTTAAATAATTGATTTTTAAATAATGATTATAATAGATAATACATAATACACAACAAATGTCAAAACATGCTGTAAACACAAATTCATTCACCGTGTCCACCCTGTTACTGATCATAACAGTAACAGGGTGGACGGTAACAGGGGGGACATTTTATCCTAAACCTAGCCATTTCTACCCCTATGAAGGAAAACAACCTAATACAAAACGACCATTAAGGAGTATTTTGTACATATTTATCAGCAATATTTTCAATACCACAAAAAAATACTGTTTTCCACTAAATATAAGGGTAACAGAGTGGACATGTTATGCTTTACCACATCTATAAACAATTCTAAAACATTGAAAAAAAGGTTGATAAAAGAGTGATACTCACTGGGCTTCTTGTTGATGTTTCCCTCCAAAAATGTATCACTTCTTGAGAGCATAGCCTAAGAGTTCTGTTACCATGGGAACATTTAGGGGGCTCGTCCAAAGGGACTCTCACCAGAGTAACAGGGTGGACAGTCAATTCAGGGACACAGTGTCTTTTAATGATTTTATGCATTAAAATTATATAAATGACAAAAACTATTATATGATGAGCAACATTTAAAAAAAGACTATATACCAATAAAAAGAAATCTCAATTTTTTTTTATATTTATGCCATATTTATGCAATTTTAGTTGCGTAAACATGACTGGGGACATGGCATTTTAACCTGCCCTTCACTAACATGAGAACATTTAATTTAAAACAATCAATTCTGAGGATATATCCTTTTTTTCTATGGTAGAGTAAGATTTATACTTGAAGAAAAACGTTTCAAAAAGAGTATTGACCCAGTTTTAAACAAAATACACCATAATATGTCATGGGGACTCAAATGTCACCGAACGCTAGGAATGACTCACCTAACAGGAATGTTGTCTTCGAGAGGTGGCCGGTGTAAGCCTGTGAAATCACCTGCACATTGATGGGTGGAGACACACAGCAGAGGGAGTTAAAAAGTGACTCCTGAGAACTGCAGACTGGAGTGTGACGACTATCTGCAGGTGTACAGGTGAGCTTTTTAATATGAGCAAGAAAACATACAACAATCATCTTCAATACTTTATCTAATTCTTCAATATTTTCCTCCAACAGAGTAAGTTTAGTCTCTTTTTTTTACTTGAAAGCCAATTCAACATGACTGCGTTCAAGAGATTCTTTAAAGGCATCATCCGTGACCGAGACATCGATGGAGAAACTGTCAGAGTAAGAGTCAGATAACCCAGCAGCTGTTTGGTTACATTTCTATTCTTTATATGATTCCCTGTTTTCCAACATTTTTATATGTTGTAGAAATTATAGTTTAATATGTTCGTTGTTGCTATGAAATGTCTTTTATGATTAGTGTGGAGGTGAAATCATTGTTTTTGTAAACAGTGTAGTGGCTCAGGGCGGGGTGTGGCCCACGAGTCCTTACAGTGTGTTATGTGACACCTTTTGAATTTGAATGCCAAATATTAAACCTCTGTCTTACAACTGAAAGAAACGAAATGAAAGACCTCTCTTAGACACTCAGGAGTTTTGTTTGTTTTGTTTTTCTGTGATTTAATGATTTAAGTAACTAAATGACAGCTGTTGTTTTTGGGTTTGCAGCACATTTGGTTAAAATAACTTTTTTTTTACCTGTTGTTTTTTAGATAAAGGGAAAGGCCAAACCCAAGTATTACGGAACAGTCGCCGAGTATCCAAACTTCAGTGCCAGCAATGATGCGTCTGTTCTTCAGCATGCCATTGAAGATCACAGTAAGGGGCCTAATGTGAAATAGTGACAACTTTTAGGTTCATGTCTCCTCTCTGAATGACATATGAAACTGAAAACTGCTCCTTTGGTTTTAATTGTTTCATTGTTGATCTGAGGCATTTTCTCCCTACAGTATCTCTGCACACAAAACAAGTGTTTTGGTTTTTGTATTTTCTGTGGATGTGGCGAGCAAAGTCAAATTAAAATGTGTCCCTTTCAGACGTGGATGAGGATGTGATCGTTTCAGTCCTGGTGAAGAGAAACAACAAGCAGAGGCAGAAGATCAAAGTGGTTTACGAAGCTTCTTCTGGAGATGTGAGTGTGTCCAACAAAAAAAAAAAAAAACAGACAAAGATAAATGTCTGTAAAGTTATTGGTGTTTTGTATATTTGACAAAAGGTCCTCTGAGTATAAAGGCCTTTTAACGATTTAAAACACAATTAATGGCAATTGTGTGACTTGAATCAATATTTAAAACTAAGACAAAGATGGCCGTGCTTTGTCTTTGTCTTAAGTTTATTTTTTACTGTACATGTTTTCTTGATTGTCAACAGTTCTTGTTTTAGGACTGTGTACTAATTTATTTTGAACGCTTATATACAGTACATCATTTTGCATATTTCCTCTTATACGTTGATTATCAGACAAACTAAAACGAACTCCAGAAGTTTTGCTGACTAAAACCTTGCTCAGTCTGGTATGTGGCCGGTCGACAAACTCAGGACTCTCCTCTTTTTGTTCTCCATGTCCATTCTAATGTGAAACTTAAATAAAGTTTTTCTTTCAGCTGATCCGTGTTGTGAAGATGTAATGAATCCCCCTGGTTATGTGGCTGCTCCTTGTGTGTTTTAGAAGCTGGACGAAGCTCTGGAGTCGGCTCTCAGGCGTGACTTAGAGGATGTCACCCTGGCTCTTCTCATGACGCCTGCTCACTTTGATGCCTACGAGATCAGGCAGTCCACCAAGGTAAATATCAACACCATCTGCAAAATATCAGTGGAGATGCTTCCAAAAGTCACTCATGATAATCTTATATCATGCTGTGGAAAAAGTCGTAAGCCAGCAGGTGTTCTTATGTAATGCTTGTATATATGAGCAGGATGACCAGGCTTCTTTCAGCATGTCCCAGAGCTCCTCTTCATATTTAGGCTGTCTCTATTTGTTTCCCTGTCCATGTGACCCACTACAGACTAGTGGATCACTGGACTCTGTGGAGGTCAGTCCATGACGATCAGTGTTGTTTTTCTCTCGCAAATGAGTTCACTACATTAGCAGTGTCTTTGGGATCAGGTGCTTTCAAGAAGGAATGATATGATGAGGTCACTTTACTATACTTCTTTGTTTTCTCAATCAGACTGTTAGAATATTCTACGAGTTTCGAGAGAATCTTTATCTTCAGAGAGAATGAGAGAGAGGAATTTGTGAAAAGTGACACACTCAAGGCCTTCATTTATTTGGGAAACTTCAGTATGAGCCTGCAATGCTCTCTCATTGAATGGGAAATGTTTAGGGTGTACTGGGGATGATCCTGAACCTTGACTGAAAGTCCCCCTCTTGAAGACACGTCTTCTTCCTCTTTACTCAATATGATGTCAACCCAGCATATCACTGATTGATTAATTTAGACTTGCCACGACAAACACATGCTCTTTTCTAACAGGGTCTGGGCACCGATGAAGACGTGCTGGTGGAGATCCTGGCAACAAGAACAAATGAAGAACTCGAGGAGATTAAGAGGGTCTACAAAGAAGGTGTGGACTAACTCAGTGTTGGTGAACTTTAGAGGGACTTCACATTTTATGAAACAGCGTTGCCTAATGTAGGCACAGCAGTTCTAATAACATGGTTATGAAGACTGAAATTCTGCTAATTCCAACCACTGGAGCCAGACTCTGAGTTATTTCTGCTATGTTGCAAAGTCTGTTTGGGCTAATTCTTTTTTGTCCCCTCAGTGTATGGAGTTGAGTTGGAGGAACTCATTAAAGATGAGACCAGTGGTGACTTCACCGAAGCCCTTCTGGCCATGTTGAAGGCTGAAAAAGACGAGAGCGATGAGGTCGATGAAGATTTGGTCCATAAGGATGCAGCGGTAAATCAGTGAGGGAAAACTTATCAAGGAAAAAGTCTGTTGTCCTTCAATTTTTATGTCCTTCCTGTGGGAGTCGTTATCTGATTGGTTCCTAATGAAGGGATGAAATCGTTGCTCATGGGAGGAATTGCATTTCAGTGTGAGGAAGCATTAAAGGCAGGACATGTGCACACACATCAGGAGCTTTCCATACACACACACGCATGCAAACATGCACACACACAAACACAATGCAATTGGGCCCTGCTGGCTCCAGTGTTACACATTGCCACCAGCTCTCTTATGTTAAGCATCTGTTACCACCTCTGATGCCCAGAGGCTGAACGACTTGGCCACACCATGCAGATACTTTACATTGCAGCGTCTGTCCAGAGCATTGCACAGCGACTGTAATCTGATTTACTCGTTGTGTGGAATAAAAAAATAAACTGTATTTGCTTAGAGTTAAGTTGCAACAAAAAGTCTGAATAACTTGACCAAGAAGCAGTTTTTGTGAATGGTCAAAATATAAATATTGTAGATCTGTTGGCCAAACCGTCATGTTCTGCCATCTGTGCCATGATGTGCCATTCCTGTTGGCATTGTAAAGTTGGTACATTATTTCTTTGTTCAGCAGTGTGACTCACTGATGTGTCAGCAGCTTTATCCTAAGAAGAGAATCATATTAACTGGTGATGCTGTGTCATTGCTTTGTACCTGCAGACTCTGTTTGAGGCAGCTGAGCATCCTGAAGGAATCAATGTTTCCACCTTCATCAACATCCTGACCTCTCGGAACCCAAAGCATCTCTCTAAGAGTGAGTGTCTGAAGCGTTTGTAATCCCTTTAAGCTTCTGAGTTTGACTCATCAGAGGCTGAAGCAGCACAAAACCTTCCTTTCAAACACCAACACCTGGAAAAACAGGTGGAACCACACCTGCAGGTATACTGGGGAACAGAGGAACACACCCAGGAGCTGAGCCACAATGAAGAGAGTCTAACTCTCATGAGGGGAGTTGATGGCTTCTTTATGGGGAAATTAAAAACATCTGGACAACTTTCTTGATACATATTGCCACTGTTGCTCAAAGCTACATCAATTACATTGACTCAACAAAAAATGCAGCTTTAAATGGAATGACTAAAAACAAGCTCTTATTTATACTTCTTATAGTATGAACCATGTGTCTAAAGACGACCTTAAACCAGATCAAGACTGTTTTTTTTTTTAATTCCACAGCTTGTTGAGGTATTAGTATTGAATGCATGCACCTCTGGTATAATTGCATTAACCATAACCATACATGTTATTTTCTGTTCACCTACTAGCATTCCAGAAATATGCCTTGGGCAGTGACATAACATTACCTAAGGCGCTGGACATGGAGCTGAGCGGGGATATTGAAGAATGTCTGCTGGACATTGGTGAGATCATTTCAGCATTTATTTTCCCAACTTGAGCAGATTCGGTCCCACATTAAAGGGTTATGGCGTTCGCTTACAAGTACAAAAAAACAACAACCTTCAAATCTTTTTCTCAACTGATTTTCTGCTGTGATTGATGAGATCTGCATGGACTCAGTTTTGGTTGTTTATCAGATTCTTCATAATGATAATTCATCCTAATAAACTTATTTTTTTGTCATAATGCTCATTGTGAAACCTTTTTAAATCGTTTTTGAGAGGAACATTTTGCAGACTTTAAAGTGCAACTCTACCACTGTAAGGTGTAAAGGGTTAAAAAAAACTGCAGTTGTCCCAGATGTTCTCCCTCTGACTGAGTCACAGCTCAAACCTGCAGAATCAGTTTTTCAGGCGCTGTAGTTTTTTTTTTTTTTTTGAGTCTCAGGAGAGCCAAAGGCAACTTGTCCACAGTTTGGATTTTGAATCCCCTTTGCTTAAATTAAAAGGATTAAACTATCACTCTGCAGCAGGATGTGTAAAAGTAAAACATTTTAATCATTTTAGTTTTTAATTCTGTTTATTTATTTAGACATGTATCAGGATATTAATATTCATGTCACTGTTTGTGTCTCTTTGTTGTTCAGTGAAATGTGCCTGGAACACACCGGCTTTCTTCGCTGAGAAGCTCCATAAGGCTATGGATGTGAGTATAAATACTCCATCTCACCCTGTAAGGGGGGCGTGTGTGTGTGTGTGTGTGTGTATGATTGTATAAAACAAAACACTTACCCACAACACATGTTTTGTTTGCTTATAAAGTTGACTTCTTTTTGGAAGGAGTAAGGTAACTTCAACAAGGTAACATCATTTTAGAGGGAATAAAGATCTTTGTTTCCTGCTCACTCTGTGAGAAACAGGGTGCTGGATGTCTTAATTAACATTTCATAATCTTTCTATTAGGTGTCTCTTTGGTAGTTTTTTCAGGCTAATGCAATTGATTACGTTGAAATCAAATGCAAAAACTGTGCAAACAACGTGAGGTTCTTTGTGAACGCCTGCACTGCAGCTGACTCAATTTGAAGGTGGTGTTGTGGTGTTGGCAGTCAATCATCTTCTGTTCTGTTCTCACAGCGTCACGGCACATGTGAGCAAACTCTCATCCGGGTGCTGGTGAGCCGCTCTGAGGTGGACCTGAAAAAGATCGTGGAGGAGTACAGAGCGATGTATGGAGTTCGCCTTCAGGACTCCATAGTGGTAAAGAATATGAACTAATAAGTATTTACATTTTCCCTGATGTTTACTGTTGTGTTTTTCCCCCTCATGACTTTATTGTGTCCGAGAATTTCTGCTGATGAAATCTTTTTCTCTGTTTCACAGAATGAAACAGATGGACACTATCAGGCTGTTCTGCTTGGACTGTGTGGACCTTTCTGAAAATCTGATGTTACCTCTTTACTAATGAAGCTTGATCACCAGAAGACACTGAAGTCTCACATCATGTAAAATTATGAATTATTTGACATGAATCTGTTTCCTTAGTGTTTCCTTAAAATGTTGTATATGTCTTATTAAAACATATTGCTTTGAATGCATATCCTGTGTTTTGTAACTATTGGTTATATGGGTTTGTTTCTTTTTTGCTGCATCTTTTTAAAATCTTTATTTCCAATCGATGAGTGATTAAAGAAAACTTATTTGTTGTTTTTCTATTGCTGCCTTCTCTTTTACAACTTGTCAGCTGCATTTAAACGGATAATACACAACCGTGTTTTAGTTATTTCTCAATTTTAAGTAAAAATGAGGAAGCAGTCGACACTTTGCAAATCCATCCACCAGGATACAAAAGAAAAACATTCAACATAAACTTCTGCAAACTTTACAAATGCCTCCCAAAGAAACTTGATGTGGTATTACAAAATGACTGGAAATACATTTTTTTTGGGAACAAAAACCAAATTGGATGAATACATTTGGTGTCTGAATTATTTTATCTTTATATAAATATCCAATATGAAGGGTAAGAAGACTGAACATATTCCAAAGATTAAAATAGTTGTACATGTTTTAATAATAATTTAAAAAAAGATAGTCAAAATAAGGACAAACGTAGGCTATACAGTCTGAATCATGAGATTAAGACATCTAGAAATTCTTAGTAATTAGCAAACATCTAGAAATGTTTAAAGAAAATGATGTTAGATGTTTTTCCCAAGCCAGAGAAGACTTCAAGTGTTTGTAACTGTGTTATAGTCATATATATACTTCAGTTCAAATCAAGCCAAACAAGGGAAAACTTCGTGTTCCAGATATTGTTTTCAAATTAAAAAAGGGTAAAAATAAACTGAGGGCATCATGTAGGTAAGCCAAAGAAGGCAAACCTTTAAACGTCCATCGTCATCATTAGCGCAGAATTCACAATTGCGCATGCGCACCGCTCGTGACGTGGAATGTTTACCGTGTCCGGAAGTGCCGTGGCTCTTGGACTTTTTTTTAATCCTGAAAATTCACGCTCTAGTTGGTATTGTATTGAAGTTAACCCCAATTTCGCATATATTTAACTCTACTACGACTACATACATTTGTTTGGCACGAACTGTACACTCAAAGAGCGTCAACACGTACGATACAAACTCATTTAACCGGCATGACAGAGGGCTAGCTAGCAACGCTAGCTTACATGCTAGAAGGACTGACAGCTGACTGAATGAGTTTTTTCTGTTTACAATTAATTTAACAGATTCAACAAGTTTGAAAGAAAGTCTGGGTTGCAACCAGAAGCTGCCTGGTCATGGTCTTCACATCACCAACATTTTCAGCGACGAGGTGACAGTCATGTTTCTGTTTTTGTGGACATAAATACTGAAACTGGACTTAAACTGGTCGGGTCTCAAGCTTAAACATGGAAGATAAATACAGCAGCAACGTCCTGTCAGGAGGAAAACTGGGCATGGTGGAAGTACCCAACTCCAGGTACGTGTCTTTAAGTTTACATTGAGACCTGCCAGTTAAATCACATCTTTACAGAGGCTGCGATTCAAGAGCACACAGTACATGAACGACACTGCAGCTTCACTTATAATGTAGCCAAAGAATAAAGTGTCAACAAAAATCAACAAAGAATAAAGTGTCAAAGTTAAAATACAAAGTTAGATACAAAGGACAGCGATCGGACTAAGATGTAAACCAACTTAAATGCATGTAAACAGTAAACAGACAGATGCATGCAAACAAACCTATGTGCACCAAGTAAGACATACATATTGAGAGAGCTAAAAGTAAGTCGATACTAAACAATAAAGTGAGAAGTAAGAACTGTTTGATATTAAACTTGAGGATTACTGGATTACTACATGTTCTGATGGTAGATAAATGATGAACTGGCTGATTCCCTCAGACACATTAGGAGACTGGTGTAAGAAGTTGTGAGAAGGCTTAAAGGTGATCTCCAGTAGTGAAGTATGTGTGTCTGTGTCCTCTTTTTACAGGTTAACAAGATATATAATTTTACTGATTATTACGAAGATCCTAAAGGCTCTGGGGATCTTTGAGTCTTACGATATCCTCAAAGTGGTTCACATTGTGCAGTTCATCTTTATACTTAAATTAGGGTAAGTTGTTGCTTGCTTTGGTTTCATTGCATGTGTTGTGTTCAGCTTGATGTTTGTTATTATGATGTGTTTTTGGTGTATTCACTGGAGATGACACGGTGACGGCCATCCTTCTCTTTCCCAGGAGTGCTGTTATTCTGCTTTTCTTTCAAAAGCCTTTCTCCTCAGGGAAAGCCATTTCAAAAAGACAGGTGTGTTGGAAAGCTTTCCCTCTTGAGCCTGATGATTATAGTTCAGTGTTGTTGTTGTTTTTCTCTCTCTCTCGCTCTGTAGATCTTAACTTCCTTTGTTATGTATTCTTCATTCAACAGAAGTATTCTGAACATTTAATATTTTACCCACCTGTTAAAGATATTCAAATATTGCATCACTACCTCAGACCTTTCCATCGATTTTAATTTGTTTTCGTGTCTATTTTCTTGACAGTGGATAAAGTTACTGAAGCATGCTGTTTTCAGCTGCATCATCTCCCTCCTGGGCTTCTTTGGTCTGACCCTCTGTGGCCCGCTCAGGTAAAATGTGTGTTAGACTGTTTGTGTTAAAGAGTCTGTGGTTTTAACTTTCTGTCTTAGGATGAGCTCGTTTACACTCAACTTGTCATTAAAGTCAGGCTTGTGTCTTTCACAGGACGCTGTTACTTTTTGAGCACAGTGACGTGGTGGTCCTTGCCCTACTCGGGGTCCTGTTCACCAGCTCAGGAGGAGGGCCGTCTAAGGTAGGAGGTCACACAAGTTTACCTCAATTTATTATATATTAAAAAGCTGGTTGACATTCTGACTGACTGTTTGACCGCGAGTGTCTCCTGCATTGCATTGTGGGACTGAATCAGCTGAATCAGAATCACAGTGGGGTATATTGTCCAGAATGTTTAAACCTAAATTGACACCTGCCATTGCGCCCGTTTCAGAGTGTTGATTGATTGTCTGAGTGAGTGGAAGGGGGCGGGGCTTAGCCATAGGTCAGTTCCTCTTGGTGTTTTAGTACTTTAAATTAAACCTGAAAACGTTTCAAACAGGAAACTTCTTTTGGTGAATTGTGCATGATATTATAAAGGTGATGCCCAAAACTCGGGAAAATAAACCTAAATTAATTCAGTCGTTCATTGCTGTCTGCAGGGGGAAACTTTGTGTGGAGGCAGACTCTTAAATGTTAAACAGAAGTACTTCAAAATCATGAAATCTGTGTTATAACATTGCTCTATCTGCTGCATTTTGTACACTGACAAACAGTAAGGTATTTAATAACCTGTGAACAATGCCTCAGTTAAATATGTCACTTGTGTTTTGAATGCATTTGGTCTGGTTTTGGGCAGACTCGAGGAGCGGCTTTATTCATCATCGCTGTGATCTGCCTTCTGCTCTTTGACAATGACGATCTCATGGCAAAGATGGCTGAGCACCGTATCCTTCCGTTCCCTGTGAAGGGCAACATTTACATCTGTTGTTGTTGTTGTTGTTTCTGTTGTGCATTTCTTATCATATTCCTGTGTTTACGTTGCATCTGCCTTAACTCGTCTTTCAACCAGCGGAGGGACACCATGACAGCGCGCTCACTCACTTCCTCTACACGGCCATTGCATTTTTAGGGGTTGCAGATCATAAAGTAAGCAAAACCCACTTTGTAAATTGTGTGTTTAATGCTGCCTTCAGAAGCATGGCAAAACATTTGTTTCAATGCTGTCTTAATGCATTTCCTCCATCAGGGGGGTGTAGTGCTGTTGGTGGTCTCCCTGTGCCTGAAGGTGGGCTTCCACACGGCCTCCAGGAAACTATCGGTGGAACTTGGTGGTGCAAAGCGCCTCTATGCCTTAGACAACCTGGTGTCTGCTGTGGTGCTGCTGCCCTGGGTCATAGTGCTGTCAGCAACAACAGAAGTAAGGGCCATGCAAATCACTACAATCTACTCCTGCACAGAGCTGCACGGCTTCACACGAGAGTCCCAGACGTGTGGAGAAAATGAGTGTGAAGACATAGTGACAGGTTTTAAGAGAACCTTGATAAACCAGGGGAAAAGATCAAACCAGAGGAGAAGTTACAAAGCAGAGGTCAAAGTAACGGCGGCCTTACACGCTTTTGGCACTCTGCTGACGCATCAAACATTTTGATCCCAAACAAGATATCTCCTTTCGGGGGCGCCGATAGCTCAGCGGCAGCGACTGCGCGCGTACCATGTTGCGAGGCCTTGCTCCTCGCGCGGGCGGCCCGGGTTCGCGTCCGGCCTGTGGCCACTCTCCCGCATGTCTCTCCCCACTCTCTCCCCCTTTCCGACTCTATCTGTCCTATCAATAAAGGCAAAAAGGCCAAAAATAATCCTTTAAAAAAAAAAAAAAAAAGATATCTCCTTTCTACACTGACATCCATTAAGCTTTGAGACGCTCTGTGACCGACACTTTAGTCTATCAAGCTGTATTTCATTTGTCTTTTCTGTGAATATTTGTTGTTAGCAGTGATTTTTGTGACCACTGCATGATTCCTAAAGAGCCACCTCCCTATTTTTTCAAGCTCTCCAAGAAGTAACTAACACAAAAAAATCTTCTTTCCATGTGTGTGATGTAAATTATTGATTGATGTTATGGAGACTGTTTATCGTCTTATTTAAGTTTTTACTTTGTGGGTTTATTTGACTGCTTAGCACAAAGCACAGTGTAATAATGTTTCTTAAATGTTGCTGACCGCCTCATTCAAACCAGATGGAGATATCTTCTTTAGCTTCATCTCTTCAAAATGTAGGATGTTAAAACTTTGTGTTTTTCTCCGTCTCTCTCTCTCTCTACTAGAGTAAAGTAGAATCCTGGTCGTCACTTGTCCTGCCGTTCGGGATGATCATCTTCTCTGTAATGATCCTGGAGTTTTACGTCGAGGCCGTCTGCAGCGCAAAGATGGAAGCGCCGAGGTGCGCTCGCTACGGCGCCATCTCCCTTTTCCTGAGCGCCCTCCTGCTGGCTAACTTCTGGACTCACCCGCTGACCGACCAGCTGCGCTCCATGAGCAAACCGCCCCAGCAGCTCAGCACTGAGCACGTGCTCTCTGGAGGAGTGATCGTCAGCGCCATCTTCTTCATCATGTGTGAGTAAAAGCTGCGGGACTCCGCAGGATGGGGCCGAGTAGTCATCGCTATTTAAAACCTACATCAAGGGATCCATCTTTCTGGAGAGGAGACGACTCTGGACAGATTTATCTCTGTGTGTCAATACTCTCACTGAAAGCTGAAACTAGTTGTTCTTTTCTCAAGTTTAAATTTCCTGTCCTGTCCAACTGTCTCGGGTTGGCATCCTAGTTATTTGTAAAGCAATATCACAGGAATGTCTGGAGCTATTCAAGTCAAATGGGTCACTTTGCGATTTTCTTTGTTTACCACAATCCCTCCCTTTTCTGATTCAAACCAACAAGTCAAAGGGTCACCTTCTGTATGACTTCATAAAGTCACCGTTTGATCACAGTTCTTCTCAAATATAAGTGATAAAGTAATATAGGTCAAGAGTGTCTTTAAATTTGTCTCACCGTCGGACATTCACCTCTCGCTCGACCGCGTGCGTGCGTGCCTGTTCATTCTGCTTTAAAGCGATGAGTGTAAGAAGAATCTCTCAGAAACAGAGACAAAGAGAGACGTGACTTTGCAGCGACGTCTCCTGTTTTTAAAGAGGAGATTATTCAGATGTACTTAAACTATGTTCAGTATTAGAACAGATTCACAGATAGTGTCTTTCTGCGGGAAACACTGAAGCATGTAAACTATTACTTAGGGAGTCATACAACAAGCTGTATTTCAGTTTAAGTTGGCATTGTAAAAAAAAGATTTACACAGAACAAGAACAGCAGTTCGAGGACGATGTCATCGAGCACAGCAGGAATATAATACAATGTTTGTTACACTGTGATTTCTCTACTGTTGCCCTCTTGTATTAAAACATGGACAAATGATATTAGATATACTGTACTACTACACTTCACAGTGATTTGAAGCATCAACTTGTTTCTCCTCGCTCCTTCCTCGCAGCATCCAGCATCCTCTCATCCCCGTCAAAGAAAGGTCAGAAGGGCACCTTGGTGGGCTACTCACCTGAAGGGACCCCACTCTACAACTTCATGGGCGACGCCCTGCAGCACACGTCACAGTCCCTCCCTCGGTTCATCAAAGAGTCCCTGAAACAGATCCTGGAGGAGTACGACTCCAGACAGATCTTCTACTTCCTGTGTCTCAATCTGGTATGTACAGATCAAGAATGGAAACACAAAGCCAATTAATTGTTTACTAAAATAAAATAGCAAATATTACCATCACAAAGATATGCATCACAGGAGCAGAGTGAGGCTGTGACAAAATATTTATTTTAGAAACTGCAGACATAAATTCATAGTCTATGATTTTTGATTAAATAAGGATTGAAGATCCTGACTTTGCAGCATTTTCCCCACGACAACATCTCAGTGAAGCAGGAAATGGTTATTTCCAGCCCCAAAAAATATCTCAGTCACGCTTTGTCCCACTAAAGAATTAGGATACTTCTTCAGTTCTGTCTCCTGAGTTAACAGAAAAGATATTTCTTTGACGAGGAACTCTCTGCATATTCTTCCATTTCTTTTTGGTTATTTTTACGCTCCTTTTTTAAATCCTTTCAGAACATGATTCAATTGAAGCAAAATAATTTAATATGGAATCTATTTACAGAAGGACAGACAAAGTAACTTGTCTTCATACATGTTTTTATTAATTTCTGAGAAATAAGGATGACAAATATTTAACAGATAGATGTTTGGCTGAAAGTCTGAGTGTCAGGGTTGGCTTGTGTACAGTTAAATGTCAACATGTTTTCTGTCTCTCTGTTTTAGGCGTTCACCTTCGTCGAGCTGTTTTATGGCGTTTGGACCAACAGCCTGGGTTTGATCTCTGACGGCTTCCACATGCTGTTTGACTGCTCGGCGTTAGTCCTCGGCTTGTTCGCCGCTCTAATGACACGCTGGAAAGCCACCAGGATCTTCTCCTACGGGTAGAGTTCATGACGAGCATGTGAAAAGGATGCTGATGGGAGCTGTTGGAGTTATTGAAGTAGTATTTCAATCTGTTTCTGTCCTTCTTGCTTTGTGCAGGTTTGGCCGTGTTGAAATACTCTCTGGTTTCATAAACGGCCTCTTCCTGATGGTCATCGCTTTCTTTGTTTTCGTCGAGTCAGTCACACGTGTGTTGGATCCTCCGAATATAAACACTGACATGCTGACTGTGAGTACAATGAGTCTACTGTTTAATGCATGAGGACTGAATTAGTCCCAAATCCTTTTAAAAATCCTCGACTCAGTTTTGACTCTGAGTGTCGTTTCTTGTTCTGTGCAGCCGGTGTCTGTCGGAGGCTTACTGGTCAACCTGGTGGGAATCTGTGCATTCAGTCACGCTCACTCCCACGGCGGCAAAAGCTGCTCCTCGAATGACCACGGCCACTCGCACCACGGCCACTCCCACAGCGAACACAGCCACGGCGGTCACGGACACTCCCACGGAGGGCACGGACACAGCAGTCATGGCCATGGTGGACACGGGCACTCCCACGGCTCGGGAGGAGGAGGAGGAGGAGGCATGAACGCTAACATGAGAGGTTTGTCATCCAGCTAATCAAAGCAGTTGTTGAAAGAAAGTCGCACAGTCGGATACAATCCTCAAGTTCTTTTCTTGCAGGTGTTTTCCTGCACGTCCTCGCTGATACTTTGGGCAGCGTCGGCGTCATCATCTCCACCATCCTCATCCGTCAGTTTGGCTGGTTGATTGCCGACCCCATCTGTTCGCTCTTTATCGCCACGCTCATTTTTCTCAGCGTCATCCCTCTGCTGAAGGACGCTTGTGAGGTTCTGCTTCTGCGAGCCCCCCAAGAAAATGAGAAGGACCTGAATAGTGCGCTGGAAAAGGTAAGGAGTCTCACACCAGGATTCATAATGAGGGAGAAATCAAACAGACAAACTCCAGTGTTTTGAATCTGGACTCACACCACTTTTTAACGCTCTGTGTTGGGGTTGCATATTGTTCCTTTAAAATTATTTTTTTTCTTTAAAACACGTCAATTTGCATAAAGAGTCTTAGTTAATTGATTTATTTTAATATAGGCTAACTCATGCCAATTGGAAGAACTCAAACAAGTACTCAGGTATTAACCTTTTTTACAAAACAGGATGTTCCTTTTATCTGTAAACTTATTTCAGATTGAGAAGATTGAAGGAGTTTTGTCGTTCCGGGATCCTCATTTCTGGAGACATTCAGCCAACATGATCGCAGGAACCATCCACCTCCAGATCATGTCAGACGTGGTGGAGCAGAGGATCATACAGCAGGTACAATCTTTGGTCTATGTCTGAGGGCCAAACTGTAAAGGCATGAGATACTGGGCTCGTAAGGTGACATTTAATGTGAGTTTAAGTCATTATTCCTTCCTTTTGTAATGGTCAATCCCCCTGATTTGTAGGTGACGGCCATTTTGAAAGACGCAGGGGTGAATAATTTGTCGGTGCAGGTGGAGAAGGAGGCGTACTTTCAGCACATGTCTGGACTCAGCACAGGATTTCATGAAGTTCTGGCGATGACTCAGCAGATGGAGTCCATGAAATACCTGAAAGATGGGACGTGTATCATGTGAAGAACATTTGTGGGACCAAATGAAAGTCGACATTCAGACTCTTTTTGCATTGAAATGTACAGTATATGTGTGTATGTGGTTCTAATAAATCTGAATATATTGGTTTTACCTCTGTGTCAGCTGCTGAATGTTTGATTGGACTTTGATTGCTGTATATTAGCCAATCCCAGCCGTCGTTGGGCGAGAGGCGTTGTACACCCTGGACGATCACAGAGAGCCACACTTAGACAATGTGACACCCATTGACCTAACAATCATGTCTTTGGACTGAGGGAGGAAGCTGCAGTGCCCACGGATGCACGGGGAGAACATGCAAACTTCACTTAGAGAGGTTACTGTCAGACGGGGATTGGAACCAGGAACCTCCTCGCTTTGGGGCGACCCCTGTTTTTACCGTAGCAATAATTATTAGGAACCTTAAAAGTAAATATCTAACTTCATCTCTCAGCTGTGTAACATATATCTAAAGTTTTAAGAAATTGCAGAAGTGAAATGACAAAGAAGCCGTTTATTTGAGGAAGCCTAATTTAGAATCTCTGCGTCCATTTCATAGTTGTTCTGACATGTTTATTACACATCTGTCAAGTGTCCCTTATTGTCCATATCTCTACTACAATTAGTCGAAAGTGTACAAGTATGACCCTTTAAAATTGAATGAGTCCCTCTAAGTTAGAGTAGTTTTCAGGTCACCAAACAAAAGAAACACAAAACGAATGTGGGTTAACTTTCTGGATTTATTTGAGAAATAGGCATTAATCTAATGCATATAAAGTGGAAGAAACACACAGTTTAACACACCCTCTGACGCTGCAGTGCAGAGAGAAATGCTGACTATGACACAACTGATATGTGTTGCTCCATGAAAACAGCACTACATGAGAAGTTTTACCTTTTAGCCACATCCCTACATGTTCTGGTGAGCATGTAGGAGTCAGGAGTCTGTAATGTGCAAGAAGTACAGCGTTCATGCATCCTACACCGGCTTCTCTCGTCTCTGCTACTCGATCTCATTGGAGGTTCCCACAGAGGCCTTGATCTCCATTTCTGTCAGGAAGTCAAAGATAAGAAGGAGCTGTTACACACTGCATCAGTTTATTCAGCAAATACATGAAAGAGAGAGAGTTTACCTGGGCAGGGTCCACCTTCCAGGATAATATCATCGATGGCGATGTCACTCCTTACTGATGAGCCCCTGGTGGCTTCAAACACAATCTGGAACAGTGAAAAGAGCAGCCAGTATCAACTGTGTTAAAATATTTCATTACGTGTCAAACTTCGTGAAAAACAATTGATTAAAAAAACATTAAAATGTTTTCGAAATCTCCATATCTTTGCATTTAAGCATGCAAATAATATGCAAATAATAGCACACATCAGCTGAATTATATTACTGTTTGTACATGTGTGAAATTACAATAATCTTAATTTCACATCAAGGTCCAAGAACACTTCTTATTGTGTAACACAGGCAGCTATGTTACTGAAAATTCACATGAATGTCCAAGAAAACATGACTACTTTACATTTCTTTTTATGGCCCATCTATAAATAATGGGAAGAGGTGCATTTACAGTCATCAGATTTACTTTAACACTTGGTCAACCTACAGGTGAGCTACTGAAAACCTGCCGGCGAGCTCCTGAGCTTCCTGTTGGAGACCCCTTGTAATGTTGATTCACTGTTGCTGATGTCAGTCAGACCTGATACAGTTCAGCGTTGTCTTGAGACCAAGGACAGCTGGGAGAGAGAGTCAGCAGCTCTTCCTGATATCTGCAGGATGTTTGGGAGAACTTGTCCAGGCTTCTTGACCTTACATTATTCAAGGTGGGTCAATGAACACGACCCTGATAATATCTCTTTGAATATATGCAGAGCCTTTAGAAGAATCCAGGGGTTATATATATTTGAAGCGTGACACTGAACCACAAGTGTGATGTTGAATCATGTCTCAATGAGTGGGCCTTCTCATCTGATTTATAAACTCTCATCAACGTGAGCCATCTGAGTCTAAGGAGTCTTACTGTGTGGAGTCAAGTCTTGATAATTTCCTTGACACACCTGGTCTAAATAAACAACTTGACTCTGGGAATGTGTGTCGACCATCATGGATGATTTGTGTCAACAGCTCATCTTTCATATCAAACAGAAGGAGACACGACAACATGCTACTACTTGCCTGATGCTGGCTGTCACTCTGGTACTCCACCGTCGCTCTCAGCCAGGAGATGCTCTGCTCGCCGCTAAGTTGCCACAGCAACACATCTTCTCCATCCTTGCTGAGGCGAATGCTGAGCTGTCCCGTGCCGGAGCCGTACATGTTGTAGAAGAAGCGCAGACACTGAGGCCCCCTGGAGCCCCTCACGATGGAGGAAAACAGCCGGACGCTCTGACCGGGCAGCAAGGGGGATGCCTCCAAGTAAAGGTAGTATCCTGTCAATCAAACTTTTGTCTGATTACAGATATCTGAGCTGAAATGTGTATTTGTTTTAATAATACTGTGTTTAATTTAATCATGTTAGCATGACTTTTCAGCTTCTGACAAGACAAGTAACCCTCACCCAGTCCCGTGGTGTGGTCTCCCCTGGGTCCAGTATATGATGTAGGGGTAGGTCCTCTCCTCCACTCCCAGTCAGCGTCGTCACTGTGCTTGTCCTGAGTGTAACCGCACAGACCTGCTTCGAAGTCACAGTGTCCCGGGAGAAGCGATGACAACGAAGCTGCAGAAAAACCAAATGTAAGTTAACATTTCATTCTAATAGACAACACGATGGAAATCTTTTTTTATTTTGACACTCAGCATTGTCAGTCCAATATGGTGACTACTTCATTGAGAATGAAAATGACTCTTCAGAAAAGAATGGTTGACGTCCATATTTTATACAGTCAATTCAAAGAAGCATTTTTCTAGACTTCTAGATAAAACAGTGAAGTCGACCTGAACCTTTAGGTTTAAAATCAACATATCGTTATCATTCTTTTCAACATGTCATAATTTGTAAGAATCCTCCAGTCATGACCTAAACATCTTTAAAGGTCACACTGCCCTATAACACCCTCAATTTTATTTATCCTCAAGGTTAAGTGGGTGTCTGTGCCATACGTAAAGACATTCCCTCCACAAGTTTCTAGGATTGTTTATCGTCTTGTTCCTGTGTATCCTCAAGGACAGACAGAAACCACACATACACTTTGCCTTCAGTGTTGACTGATAACACATTTAAATGATTTGTACCTGCTGTTAGCTCACAGTCTCCGAGGCTAACACTGATATCGTCTAAAGCCACAGAGCCGCAGTCCCAGAAGCTCCTGCAGGTGCTGACGAAGACCACCTGAACAGTGAGACAGCCAGCAGAGTTTCCTTTATCATCCAACATCTCAGAGGAAATCTCACAGTCACTGACAGATCCGAGTCTGAATGCATCCAAACACACGCACTCTTTGTTGTGGCTGCACTTCACTGTGCTGCTCTGTTATTTGTGTGAGACTCTGGAGGAAATGATCAATGAAATACTGAATGTTTTTAAGTAGATCAGTGTGGTGAAGCCTTTAAGCACTTTCCAGATCTGTCTGGTCGGTCCAGGTCTCAACACACAGAACTCATTATATCATCTGTTTTAAATCGCTTTAGCCTGTTTGTCCTCTTTTCTCTCCTCAACTGTTTTCATTTCTGCCTCCCTTCCACCCTTCTTTCATTTATCATTAGCGGGACAATCCCGGTGTTTGAGTTTTATTTTTATCCTTTTTTATTAAAGATTTATTTTGGGGCTTTTTGCCTTTTTTGAGAGGACAGTTGATAAAGTAGGAGAGAGACAGTGAGGTATGACATGCGGGAAAGGAGCCACAGGTCCGTCCACATGGAGGACCATAGGCCGTACATGGGGCTCAACCCAACCACTAGGCCATCTGTGCCCCATAAATCGTTTCTCAATTAGCTTATCTTTCTTGTGAAGTGGATAATATTTCCATTAAGAAGTGATTTTAGGAGCGTAGCTCGAATAATCCATCAGTTCAACACTCGGGCTCAGACAACAGCTGTTGAATAGATTCCCATGACCATTAACATTCATTAGCCTCAGAAGGAGAGTTTGCCCTTACTCTTTTCATGATATTAGTTCAAGTGAGCACAACAGAGCCAATTAGCAAATGACAGCATTGATAAACAATAGCATGCTAGCATAACAACTCTGAGTATGTTGGCATAGGTCAACACACAAACAAATTACACTAATAAATTGACAAACCATATTTGCTGGGAAACACTTAATCATTAATGTGTAAATTGGAGTTTATAACCTGTTCTACTCTGATACTGAACTTTGAGCACACACAGAACGTCTTAATCCTCCATTTTTTCTTCTTCTGTTCATTTTGTTTGACACTCTAACATGTTTGTTTGACTTGATTAGCTTTTCCTATCCTTGCCTCCCTCCCTCTCTTCTTAAACCTTTTTCCTTTCTCCATATCATCCATCTTTTTTAAATGTTCTGTATATTTGGTGTCCTCAGCTTTCTCCCTGAATGTAGAAAATTATTTTTCTTCACATCTCCTACTTGTCTTTCCATCTTTATGTGTTCAAGTGTATACTCGATAATTAGCCCTACTTCATTTTAATCTCTCTCCCTTCATTGACTCATCAAACTGTTTATTTCTCTCTCAGTTCATCAATGATTTGCCTCCCTCTTTGTTTCCATTTCCACACTCTTATATCCTCTCTTTTAGCTGTTCCAATCTTCTGGTTCTCTATTTTGATACCCCTTGATGTAATATTTCCATTTCCTCTTCTCTGACCTTGGCAGGCTTTGATGTCTGGAAGGTGACATCTGCTCCGATCCAGATTCCTCTGGATTTCTCTGCTTGAGTCCAGATCTTCTCCTGGCTGCTGCTCTGCTGCTGCTGCTGCAGATAAACAGCGAGAGCTCGGTCCGTCTGGTTGAAACCTGCCGTTGCCAGAGTTATTCCTGGTTGGTGAGTCAGCAAAAATAAATCACAGCCGAGGACACACATATAGTCACAAACAGCCTCATGCACATATCCAGACAGATTTTGGGGCACACTCACCTCTCAGAGAGAAGTAGAATCTCAGGCAGAACTTCATGTTCCCTGGGAGAGTTGGACCGATCAGACGGTTAACGTAACCGAAGCGAGGGATCAGCCGCGCGTGAGCCAACAGGAAAGATCCTGGAAGAGGAAGAAGGCCATCATGATCTCACAAAACCCTCTCTTCCTCACAGTCTACTCTGGTGTCTTTGCAGTTTTCCAATCATGACTCGCACCCTGTAATTATCTTGATTTCATCGTTTGAAACACTTTTTTAGTCCAAGGAAAAAACTGCACTTTAAAGAAAACAAAACAAGCCGACAAAGAAACAACCACGACCAAATCCCAGACAAAGGACATTTTAATGTCTTACATGTAATCAAAAATGTATGCTGTGAGGATGTGGAGCAGTTTGATGGAAACAGCTGATGGCTGCTTGTGGAAGCATTTACTGAAGCATGTTATACAACCAAACAATAAGCTAAGAGAGAAGAAAACAATTTTAAAGCAGCACAACAATGAAATCATTTCCCGTCAAATCAAATATCAAAGGGGTGATAATGGATAATTTATCAGCTAATGTTGGCTCCAGCTTGGTTAGCAAGATCCATCTGTCATTCATGTTGAGTGTATTTATAAGACTCAGGCTGCAGTACAGAGGTCTCGTATTCTCACTTCTCAATTATTCCACGTCCCAGATTTGTTCTTGTTTCAAACCAGCTTCTTTTAAACTGATATCTGTGAGGACATTTCTCAGACTTCACACAGCGACCTCTGCACCCAGAAAAAGCTTTATACCATTTGTTCATGAGAACAAGTGATCCCTAAGGCCCCTGTAAACTGACTTTGATGTGTAGAATAGATCTATCAGAGTTGCATGCTTCATTTTAACCCACCTGCTCCTGTAGTGTGATCTCCATTCCTGAATATGTTTGGCTTCACAGATACTTTGTTCCACGAGCCCACCACCTGGTCCTGGGTGTACTGACAGAGACCTGACTCAAAGTCACAGTTAGCCACAGAGGGGTCGAAGGTCGGCTCTGTGGGGCAGATGTAGGGAATCAGCATGTCGATGGTGATGAATGGACACAAACTGCTCGGCCTTAAATAATTAATATTTGTTGGCAAGATTTGTTCGACATTTGTGACGGATTCTCATATTTCCAAGGAAAATGAATCCTGCAGTTTTATTGACCCTCCTGACCTTCCTCCAGCTGCCCAGTCAGATCAATCTATTTATTTCAATTCTACAATGGAAATACCAAAACACAAATTTAAATCGAAAGAGCTCATTCACGTTTAGAAGTACATTTTTTGGAAACAGTCTTTGGACTTTAGGCAAACTTGACATTTTTATTTCCTTTTATGTTCACCTCTATGGTTTCTAATGGCGTCTTCTATAAACAGCTGATGGTACATTAAGAACAGAGTCCTTCTGAATTCATAAAGTATTCATATCTTGGTATACAAGAGTGCTCATTATTGCAACATAAATTAGACTTTCTTCTAATTTAAGCATGAAATGAGCCTGTGTGGAATAAAAAAGGGAACAGCTGCTTCTCACCAGAGTCAGTGCTGCAAAACTCTGGAGAAAAGGAAATGTCATCAACTGCAACACGTCCGCCTCTCGGGCTGTTAAAGGCCACTTCAAAGACCACCTGGAGGCAGACAGACGCTCATTAACGGACATGCATGCCATCATGCGCATGCAAGATGCACACCCACACACAGAAGGCACATTTATGTACATTCCCATACAGTGTTGAGATAATAGTTTTAACAATTATTTATGTTGTATTTTGGTGGATATCAAAGCAGGGGGGAAGGAGGGGTCCTGTTTTTAAGTATCGAATGGAGATGAAAAGAAAATCTTATTGAGGTAATAAGACAATGACTTCCATGGTCCATTGTTGCTAGTTTCTAAAGGCTGTATAGAAAGTACTTTTTGCTGCCAACGCGACCTATTTCTTAAGTTGTCCTGTCGACCAGTCATACTCCACTTTGGTCTGTAGTCTCTCATGTTCCACATTCAGTATTAATATTTTAGGATCTATAACTTTCACTATAATTCATGAGTTTTCTGTTTTTCTGCTGTTTGCACATGCTCAGCATACCTGACTTCAACATCCTACAACACAGTTTAAAGGTTCATTTAAAAGTTATTAAAGTATTTGTTTTAAATGACCAGATAATTGTTTTTTGCTTGCTTTAGCAGCACAACTGAAAAATAAACTAAAATGTTAAAACTATGAATGGAAGCTGGCTGTGTGAAGTTAATGTTGAATAATACACAAAACAACACTGGACCAGCTTACTTCTGTTTGGTGGAGGAGAGGTCTCTGAAGCGGTTACAGGGAAAAGGAATTAGCCTGTTTTTGAGATCATATTTTCATCTGTCAGACCCTGTAATCATTTTTGCTGTTTAAAGTTCGATGTTTTGTCCCCTTTTCATTGATTTTGTAAGTCCCAAAGGTTGTGTAAAACAAAACAAGTAGAAGTTAAAGAAATACTTAGAATTTTTTTTGCAGATAAATCATAATCTCAGTCTATTGAAAAACATATGAGCAGTCATTATTTTGATCATTGCAGTTCTTTTGTAGGCAAAATAAACAATGTCTAGTAGGCAAGTCATTTAATTAGAGAGGATCTTTAATAGGATGGATATTAAAGAATGTGAATAAATGGTGAAAGTTATTTTGAGGTGAGTCTTATCTATTCTTTACATTTATCACGTTTTAAATGCTCCTTAATTAAAGTTCACATGTTGCGTTCACACTGACCTGTACAGAGTACGGGGCCTTCAGGTCCACCTGCACAGGTATCCATTCTCCCAGCATCCCACTCCAGTCGCTCTGGTTCTCTGTCTCCGCCCTCCACAGTTCCTGGTACTGACCCAGTTTGTCCCTGGTGAAGACAGAGAACAGGTTTCCTCTCTCCTCACTGCGCTGGTACTGAAAGCTCAGGCAGCCGGACAGCGGCACCATCGTCATCGGAGAGATCAGCTTGGCCACTTCTTTAAAGGTCTTAGCGTAGACCGAGTCCACATACATCAAGTGACCTGGGGGGTGAATATAAGTGAGGTTACTCATACCAAAATAGATTGATTTTGTATTTTATGATGGCAGACAACAATTTTGAAAATGGTTAGAGGAGCAGTATGTAACTCTGGCCCCTAGTGTTGAAAATGGGTACTGCAGCCCAAATTCAAATCATTGGAGAGAGCTGTCTCCCAGCCCCCTCGTCCCTCGAGTACAGGTGCACTCAGGTTGCTATGTCTCACAAACTGAAGCTTCAGTGTTTAGTCAACTCTTTGACAGTCTGCAAACATTTCTGCGTTCTAACCTCTCTCCATTTTTCAAAAGAATCATATTGATCCTAGTTTGAACACGTTTCGGCTCATGGAGATAACTCTCTATAATTTCTTTTCAGAGATTAAAAACAAAAAAATGCCACTGGATAAAATGAGCTTTTTGAGAATAATATGTGATTATCTAACTCACCTGTCTTGTTGTTGTATGTGTGGTCATTTGGGATGTCGTTGTGAAGGAGCTGGCTCCCTCCACCTCCAACGTACCAGTTTACATTTGCGTTCCATAGATTACTGTATCCACACAGGTGAGACTCCTCAAAATCACAATCTAAACGCAGAAAACAACGAGAAATCAGAAACAGAACCAGCGTTATGTGTGTGGGTCAGAATGGCTTCATGCTGCTGTAACCTAATAAGAGCCCAAGTGAGCACAGATGGTCTTTATCCTGACATGAATATTTGATTTTTTCTTTTGTTTTAGAAAGACGTGCGACTGATGTATTTGTGAAATCACCGACCCAGGCAGTATCCGGGGCTGATGTGGATCTCAAAGATGGCCACGCTGCTCCCAGGGCTCCTTCCAGGTTTACCTTCAATCACAACCTAATCAACAACAGATGTTCAGTCAAACCATGCAACCTTTGATACGGGTCGACACAGGAATGACATCATAGAGGGAGGGTGAACGTATGTAAGGTCAGACAGAACACATACATACATATGCATAACAATCTAATTCATTTCAAAGCTCTCGTGATCATCAGGCTTTATGTGAAATGACAAACAGAAAGATGGAGCAGAAACACATTTGTGAAAACATGAGGTCAGAGCTTGTGCATGTGAGAACATGTGTGTGTGGGTTGAAGGGTGATCCTATGTTCAAACTGTACGTTAAAGCATGAAACAATGAAATGCTTTTAAATAACATCTAATAGATGCAGAGCAACATAAGCCTGATGAATATAAGTCTTTCAAGCTCCGAGTTGGTCTCCACCACCCAAATATCCGACTTTTATCTGCTCGAGGTTAGTGCAGTTCAGTGAGCCCTGTACAGTAATATTAATGTGCCATAAAGCTAAAACTAGAACTGAAAGAGGCTGATAATGGTCCAGTTAGCTTCACAATTGTAAATCATTTAAAATATCAACTTAAACGGCGGCATCAATTTTCTGGAATAACGTAAAAATATAAACCTTAAGCAATGACAATGCTGGATTTGACTTTTGCTTCTTTCGACCTCGTAACGTTGTCATCATGAAAGGAAAGGTCATGACACATTTTGGCTTTCTTATGAAGAGCAATCCTCGTGCCAGTTCATAACAAATGATATCTCAAGACACTTTGCAAAGAGCCAGTAAAAGACCATACTTGTTATTTAATATTACAAAACAGCAGGTCAAAAGACTTTATTCTTCTTTGTAAAACAAAGACCCAACGTTATACATAATGAGCAGAGCACTTAACATCATTTAGCAAAGTTACAGTGGTGAAAAAAAAAGTCCTTTTAAGAGGCAGAAATCTGTGAAGATCAAGAGCCAAAACTGTGCTGGGCTTGAAACACCACACACACAGATAACAGATTGGTTTTTATATTTTCTTTTCAATCATCGACAAAAGTCTTTTCATTAACCCTAACCATCGAGAATGGTGAGTTTTTGATTCAGCTGCAACTACTTTTCATCTACAACTTATTAGCCTCTCGTTCATAAAGGAACATTTCAAAGAAGCACACTTTTTTTATTTATTTTTTAAGAGCTACATGTGAAGATGTAGATCACTGTCATGCACAGCACTGGAGTCTGGATCTGGGTTAGTTTAATTATTATGAAGGCAGAACTCATAGAGAGGCAGTTAAGTTAATTTAACCTCTGCTTTATAATCATATATATCGAGTCAAGTTTGTTTGAATATTTTTACCACAATGAATGTAAGTGCCTTGATATAAGGATTTGTGGGGTGTTGCTCTATATCTTGGCAACAATTTCTCTGAAGTGAGCCGGTCTAACAGTTTGTTCTTTTCCAGTCTTTTGCTGCTTACAGATTGCGAGTGTGTATAGCAGAATATTTATGCCTCGTCTGCAGTGTGTAGCGCATGTCCCATCATCCGCCATCGAGAGCGAGCAGGGTGAAGCAGTGTGTGTGTGTGTGTGTGTGTGTGTGTGTGTGTGAAGCTCCTGCTGTTTGTTCAAACATGGTGCCTCTCGCTCTTCTCTCAACTTTCTGCAATGCCGTTATGTAATTTAAATCCACTGGGACGCCAATATTATACAGTTGCAGAACCACAATCTGCAAAAGGCTTTTATGGTAAGATAAGCCAGCAATGCCTGACTGCAGCAACTGAACACAGATGTGAGGTTGGTGTAGTTTTTCTCTTCGGCTCTTTGAAAAGTATAGAACACATTTGTCGCAAAATGAATCCTTTTTTGTGTAATGAGAGGAATACTGTTGTCCAACCAGGAGGAAGAGGTGGTGTGTTTGTGTTAGGTAAGAATAAGAAGCTTTTATCAGCCTTCAAGTTTAAATCTCTGGACTGAAATAGAGTTTGTTTGGGCTTCGAGGGGCCCACACATGGTACAGACCTGACTTTCCATTATGTAGGTCCTGACCCTGTCACAGTCAGCTCTGCCTCTGCATATAACATAAACATGGGCTGAGCTGTTCCCACAGTGTTTGGACACTGTGTGTGTGAGTGAATATAGGTGTTTTTACACACGCATCATCATGGCCTTAATTTGGGGCCTGCATGTGTTATGTCAACCTGTATCTGTCTTCCTCTCAAAAGCAGCATAACTGCTGTCTTTGTGAATGAGAGACATTTGGACAGTCTGCAGTTTACTACTCACTGCAGAAGTGACTTTTGGTTGGAGCTCAAAATATGTGTACATTATGCTGTGTTTTGTAAGATGCCTTATAATTGTGTGATGTCGTTAACCAACATCCACATTGAATATCTTAAAGTCAAAGGATTCATTTCACATAATTCTCACTGTTAGTAGCCTTTCATTTTGTGCTTCCTGTAACACAAACTGTGGGTTTCAACTGTTGGTGCCATGCAAGGCTCTGAGAATAGTTATTTCTCTGCATGCTGTAAACATAAACCACCTGTGAGGACATTTAGAGGCACGTTGGCCTTGTTTGTCACATGAAGCTGGTTTCTTCATCAAACAAGGATGAGAGACACTTAGATTCTATTACCGTGTAAGGCTCAGTGTTGTTCTGCAGGTCCATGCTTGAGATGACCCAGCTGTCAGAGGGCTCCTGGCTGTTCCACAGGGGCATGTCGAAGCTCTTTCCCTCAGTGCGCTGCAGCACCGTCAGGCTTCCTGACCCGGTGATCTGATAGACGAGCCTCAGGCAGCTCCACTCACCCTGCTCCAGAGCCGGGCTCAGCAGCACCCCTATAGTCTCGTCCTGCGGTCCAGAATCTGCGCCCGTCTCACCATCCTGAACCTCGGCAGGGGCCGCATCCACCGCAACAAAACGGCCTGAAACCAAAAGGTATGAGGAGTTGAGACTATGCAACTTGGGAGCACAAGTTCCAAATCCGAGATAGTATTCTCTTAACTTATATTCCAAAATATGCACGTGTTTCTTCAATCCCAAAACGAGGATTTTTGTATAGAAAAGACAAGGTTTCTCTTATGGGTCGACAAACAGGGAGCAAACAAGTTAAAGGCTGGATACTGTTACTCATGAAACAATTACTTGGAGCCAAAAACTAAACTTAGCATGGGATAAAGCCCTATTCATCAGTCACTTAGCTCCCATGAAGACAGCGACTCTTCCTCAGAGCTGCAGCGGCCTTTGAGCTCTCCTTACTCGTCTGTCATTTATTATTTGTCCCTGTGAAAAGCCCTGCTGCCCCAAGGCTTCTTTCTCTTGACAAACACACATGAGTCCAAACTAACACACACTCACTGTAGAGCTGAGCTCATTTCACTGTGCCAATCAGTCTACCCAAGATGTTGCACTTGTTTGCACATATAGGTATTTAAATATGAAATGTGAACCCAATCAACCATATTGAAGTAGAAGCAACACACTCTCTTGTTTTAATCAGTATCAATGCCTTATTTGGACTCAAAAACAAAGCACATGAAAAGTGCTTCATATATTTGACATGACTTCACTCCTCCTGCAGCCTCAGCTGTGCTGCAGAAACCCAGAGAGAGGAGAACAAATGAGCGAGAGCTGAGCACACCATTACAACACCAAACCACACTGACCTTTTCAAACAAGCCGGTGGCAATAGCAACAAGGATGGAAACAGGAAAAGATGGCAGAGGAAAGACTGACGGTGAAAAGTGCCGCGACGACTGAGCAAATTCCAGACAAGTGCGAGCAAGGAGGAAAAGTCTTTACGGGGAGGTTTTCTGAAATAGGAGTCTTGTTGCAGAAATGACTGGAGCTGCAGGACATGGTTGTGATTGAGAAATCTGCCTCTCCAGTCCGTTAGAAGCTGATGAGATTAAGACTGAGTTTTGATTGGGCCGCTCTAGTGCAGCAGAGTTACTTCGATTGACAAGTTGATGGTGAAGTCAATAAATGCCTTTGAGGCTAAGTGTGCTAATTGAGCGAGTGAAGTCGTGAACAGTTTGCTTCATCTCATTCAATTTAAGTATTCTGAATGAATTACTTCTCGCTCTGTGCACAGTATGATGTGTGTGCTTCATTGTTTTTCTCAGGACTGTTTTAGCTGAGACTAAAGACTGGAAATAAGATGAAACAAGCAGAGACACTTAAAGGGCCATACTCAACCTAAAAACCATTGTTAGTGAGAGCATGGTTTGTTGTGTCCACCTGTCTCCACACTGTGTACTATGCTTACTGTATGCCTCCAGAACTAATGCACATAAATGTGATGCAAGCCAACAATCCCTCTTTAGGGCTAGTAACTGTTTCAAAATGTTTGAACTCACTACTTTAGATTAGAACTAATACCAAAAGAAACGTTGATCACTGTCGTGTTGCCCCCACCTCTCCCGATAATCCCAACGAGTTCAACATGATTACATTTCAGCAAACGCATCATGTCAAACAGCATCCTCACGTTTACTGGTGCATGGACTGTTAGTGTTGTAGCTGCTGTGTAGTAAAGATGAATTCATGTGGTGATGATGATGATGGGCTGCAGGAGAGACACGATCTGGATATAGAAAGGATTGGATGACTCGTAAAGTATGGATATATTTAATTTCAGACATTTTTAAACTCTGGCACTAATCCTCATGTGTCACTCTCTCAAAGAGATTTTATGAGCATATTTTTCCCATTTGTCACACTACACACTAGATAACTGATGGTTTCTGCAAACAGATAGGGAAATGATATAGTATGTATCCTTTAATAATGGGTTTCTCCACCCATCCCCCTATTTACAACCCATCTGCATCGTTTTCACTTTTATATTGTTTTCTTTACTACACAGAAGAGCAATCACATTAACTGCATTTAAGGTGACTATAAAGTTCATTCTGTTCTGTAAGGATACATCAGAGATTTGCAAAATACCACTGGGTGTAAGGATCAACATGGTGAGGGTTTCGACGTGACTCCATTTGTTTATTTATTAAGTGTATCCTTTCCGCTGATATGTTCTCTCACATTAAGAACAAAAAGATTTTGGCCCCTTGTCCGGTCATGCCTGCTGAGTTATTAGCAGAAGATTTGGAAGTGTTGATGTTGGCCGGATTACACTCAAGGTCTTTGAGGAGTGTGAAGTGGCGGTGTCACAGATTCATTGTTGTTCTTTCTACTTGTGCTTTCATTCAGTGTGCTGCTCTGATTAAGCTTCACTGGAACACCTTTCTGTATTTTGTCTTGTATGGTGAAACTACGGATAACATCGCTTTTTTGACTGTTTCTCCAACGTTTTTTTCCACGAATATTCAACATGACAATATTTGGTTATGCTAAAATAAGATAATCCTGTATTCATCTCGTGAGCGGAAAAATGTACATGCTGCATTTAGGAGCGGCGGATGCTAAACCGTTTTTTCTCCTCACCGTCCTGCATCTTGCAATAGTTCTTTTCTTTTCTTTTCTTTTCAAATGGAAAGACGTGCAGCCCTATTGATATTCTTCATGTTTGTTTCTTTCGTCCATCATAACTCTTACAAAACTGGCCAGACAGATTTAGGTTTATTGCACAATTATTGGTTTTAGGGATGGGCTTTGTGTAGATGATGTCAGGTCCAAGAGCAAAGAGAGTATTATTGTAATGTTAACATGACCTCAGCCTCTGAAAGCAAGCCTCTCTTCATGTCACAACCGATGTGATGGGATCCTGCTGCTCCTGCTACATAAGAGACATTTGTCTCCAGATGAATCTGCAGCCAGATCTCGGTGCAGATACAGCAACAGAGAGAGTGTGAGAAGAGTTATTTCTACTACAGAGTAATAAATACAAATAACCTAATCAGGTTTAAGCTATTGTCTTTGACCCCTTTAGATAATCAGACACTGACTTACTGTAGTTATGGGTGTGTGCAGTCGTCTGTATCAGCTCCAGTACCAACCCAGCAAGAATACCTAAATCTGTTATTTCATTCACTCCAGATGTTCTGAGATGCAAGAATCAATGCAGAACAGATGGCCTTTTTCTAACCACTGTGCTTCAGTGGTATAGTAAAAACCAGCACCAAAACATCTGCAGCATCACATCTAAACATGTAACTGCCACATAGCCACAAACAACTCTACAAGCCTTTTATAAATGCATGCTCTGTGTTTTCTATTCCAATCATTCAGTACCATCTTTGTGCAGGGTCCAGCTCGTGAAGTCTGCATCTGATGTGTATCCACAGGTGTTGGACTCAAAGTTGCAGGAGCCAGGCAACAGTTGGCTTTGTGCTTGGACGTTGGCTTTGAGAGAAAAAAACCAAACAAGAGAAGGCAGAGAGCATGGTAAGAATGAATCATGACATCTGGCATTAACAGAAACATGGCATCATGCACCAGCACTGGCACTGCTGCTGTAATGTACTCACCAGCAAAAGTCAGGAGGTAGAGTAGAAGCATTGCAGCTCTCTGTGGCGATAAACCAACCTTCTGAGGAAATGTGAAAAGTAAAAGTATGGCTTCTCTTGCATCCACAGATGAGGGAAAAAATACAAAAAGTTACAAGAAATGTTGATCTACAAAGATCTTTCTTGTGTTTTTCATCTGAGTGTCTCTCCAGCTCACAGACTGGCAGCACACTGAAGAGTCTTGGAAGTTTGTGAGTCTGGAAGGCAGAGCAGGGAGGAGGAGAAAGAGAAGAAGTCTGAGAGGGAGGAGGAGAAAGAAGGTAAGTGATGAGATGGTGGGGGACTTGTGAGGGAGCAGAGGAGGAAGGGGGGAGGGAAAGGTAAGGGAACTAAGGGGGGGGGGGGGGGCGGCTGGTGAGAAAACAAAGTAGGGGAAGTGGGGAAGGGAAATTATGTAACTGTGCAAATTGGAGAAGAAAAAGAGGAACTGAAAAATATGAAGTCACCTTTCAAAGAAAGAAACTATGTCAAGTTGATTTATTCACTTTTTCAGCATCAAAATTGTGAATAGAGGCTGATTTATTACTTTGAAGGTCTCAGTGTGCAGGAGTTGGCAGTCTGTTTTCCACTGACAGTCTGATTTATTGTCCTCTAAGCCAAGACACTGCAGGGTTAGGGGTTAATTGTCTTGCTCAAGGGTTCCCCAGTTATGACATTGGAAAAAGGTCAACACTATTCATCCCTTTTGGAGAGTGTTCCCTTCATTTGGAGTCATGGCAATGCTACGTATGTATTCTAAAGGTGCATCCAGACTTGGTCAATGCAAATAAGTCTTAGCTTTAAATCCTGTAGTGTGCAGCATCAGTTACATGCTCCATACATGTCCCAAAATAAACATTCAATAAATAGTTAATATCAAAACTGTCCCCATCAGAAAATAAGACTGTTTGACCAAGCTGTCCTGCATAAAGGTTTCTTCAAAGGCAGCAAAAAAAAATAGATAGATAGAAGATTTATTTTCTACATTTAGGAGATCTGATGGACAGGTCTTTGTAAAGTTAAGGTGTCCTTCTATACTTACAAAATAGCTCGCTTATAAAGCACTTATAAAGCACTTTGAGTAGCCAGAATTAAAGCACGTTTCTAGTCTTCTGACCACTCAAAGCACTTTTACACTTCAGGTCACACCTACACATTCACTCACATTTAGGTCTGTGAGCATCTGCAGAACTCTGAAACAGAGTAAGACAGAATAGTTTTTCAATGTGTAGAAAGTTCATTTTCTTTTAAATTGGAGGCAAAAGAGACTTCCTGTTCAAAAATCACACAGCCAACACAACGCCTGCAGATGTGCACGGAGCACTAAACCCAAACAGCACCTGTCCAACAGTCCTCCTCTAAGAGGGCGTTTGCTCTTTTTGTTAGCAGTCACAGGTGTTGCATGTTCACTAACTTATAGCAGAGTCTATCAATGTATGGTGCATGTTTTATTTGATCCCTTCTGTTATCATTGGGCTCAGCTGTTTAAGAAGAGACAATTCAAAAATGACCCGATCACAAACCTGCAGAGTCCAAACATTTTCAAACCTGTTTGAGGTGGTTTCAGGCGTCAACCACTTGCAGGAAGTTTTTTTTTTTTAGGCAATTCAGTTTTAATCCCACATGTGCAACTCCTAAAAGTCTCTAAACGATATTCTCATGCTGTTTCTGCAAATTTTAAATGAGGGAAAATATACATTTTATTTTCAGCCCCGAAAACCTCTTTACCATCACTGCAGAGAGAATCAGACTTCCAAAAAGTTAAGGAGAAAAGTATGTCACATGCAGGATTTTTGGAGACTTTGTTGTCATTTTTGTTCAATGGAGTTCTCTCATCCACATTTGTGATCCATCTGCCAGACCTGCCTACTCCGCCCTCTGTCTTTTTATCCCTTTCTGCTGTTGTTAATGGTCAATCCTATAGCCTTTGGTTATCATCATTTTAATAAGGTGTCATGAGATCTTTCAGACCAGATGTGGAGGTGAATCCTCTCCTGGTTCTGCCAGAAAGCCTGACCATGTTTCTTCTCCAGGAAACAATGAAGCTCTGAGTCACATCCAGCTGATTTTTGAGATTTGATTTCATTTTCAAGTCGATGCTGATTGTTTGATGGAGAACAATGAACAGAAAGAAGACTCTCTCCAAGGATAATATTTATGTTTTTAATGATCTCTATCACTCATCTGGTTTTCTGTCTTGCTGCAAACAACATGACAGAGCTTCAAAATCAATTGAAGAGTGCCAGAATAAACAGCTGCAGTGCAAGCTGAAACTATTATTGCATCAAGATAGATTAATAGATTGCAGAAGGCATTTCTATTTAACTGGAAAGCATTTCATTGTAGTTATGTGCCATTAAATGGCACATTCAGCATGCTTTAGTCATGAATACATGAAGACAATAAAAATGTTTTTTTTTTCTTCAAATGCTCACATGCATGCTTTAGTCAATGTTCAATAGAATGAATACTTTTGTAATCTCTGTTTTGCACCTCTTCATCTCTTTCAGCTCAGGTGAATGTGACAAACAGGCAGAGAGCGAGTCAAGGATCCAGAGCTCTGAGAACTGACCTGATGCTCAGATGTGTTTTCCAATTTTGTTTTCTCGTGATCTTGAATCTTTGTTTTGATGAAGATTTTCCCGAGATCTTCAGAAATCACTTTGACAACGCATTGAAGTGTCAGGAACCTTTTTTCTCAAAAACTGTGAAATGCAGTCCAGACATCACTTAAAAGAGTCACTTTAAAAATAAATCACTAGAGGATCAAAAAGATATGGAAGGGATTCAAAGAAGCGAGACAAATAGATGAAAATTGATTTTCAGAAGGTGCAAAACATCTAAAAAGAGACAAAACATCTGACATCAAACTAACAAACTGAACACAGTTTAATTATACATATTTCAGATTTGCAAAAGTGTTTTTTCTGGAGGGTCAGCATGTCAGAGACCTGTCCTACATACTGTGTTTGTGCACCATCTGCTGGAGCACAAGTAACAATTTATTAAAAGCATTATGTGAGTAATTCAACAGCTACACACCATGTCAGTCAGTTTTTAAAACACATTCATTTGTGAGCTCTTAAATGCTTTTATTTATGAAGACGAGAGACTTTATGAGCTTTAAACATCACCTGCCCTTTTGTACCAACATCACAACAAAGGTAAAGTGTGCGTTGAAGAATGCATTACTGGGCGTGCTTTCACAGAGGTCGAGCACATAGACAAAGGGGATTCACTTACTGTAGAGAAGCATGAGGGAAATACAAAGAAAATCAAAGACAATGGCTTGAGTTGTAGATGCTAAATACAAAAACAGTAAAAATTAATGTAATCACTGAAATACTGAAATACAAAGAGAAATGTAGTTGAAAATGTATAAAATGAGGTTCGGGGTTCGATGCCCAGCTCCTGTCACAACATGTCTGATGTGTGCTTGAGCAAGGCACTAAAGCCCAAATTAGACTCATGCTGCTTCATTGGTGGCCTTTTCATGGATTAGCTACTTTACATAGCAATCTTTACCAGTGTTTGAATGTGTAGGTTTGACCTGCGGCGTAAAAGCACTTTGAGAATGCACTCAAGTCCATTTACCGTTTGCATGGTACTTCTAAGGGATCAATAAAGGGGATCTTATTATTTTGTTTTACGCAGCCTGACAGTCTCAGGAACATGAAATGGCAGTGTGCATTTTGAGGCCATGGCTTTCTGCATGATCGGAAACAACTCTTTAAAGGGCCATTATAAAACATTAATGTGCATTAATTCCAGTAATGGGTGCGGTCTAACCTTACAGCATGCTATGCAGCTAACTACAGAGCATGTATACTCACATTCATGAATGCAAAGAGGGAGGCAACAAATTATTGATGTTTCTGGAAATAGAGCAGCAGTGAATTTGACTCAGAGCACGATATATAGGCTGTTTGACACGAGTTAAGGCCTGCAGCAGAGTGATATTGTTACCTCAGATTCACTCTGATGACCTGATTCTGCAAACTGCTCTCTTTATTTTGGAGCGTTTCAATTGGCTCTGTGGACTTTAAACTATGTACCCCCTGCACGCCTCCACTTTCACCCAAAAGTTCACAGCCACTATTTTAGAGATCTGTAGAGGCCTGTGTGGGATTAAAAAAAAAAAAAAACCTAAAAAAAAACGCGGCTGCAATAAAAGAATGGATGCCATGGATACCACTCTACACCATCACCATCCTCCGTCACATATTGTTGTCACGGTAACGGCTGCTTCGTTGGAGGGGCGCACGTGACTTAGGTGAGAATGCGTTACCAGGGCTCAGTAATGTGCAGAAACAGGCCCTGTTGATCTACTCCAGCAGGCCTTTAATGACACAACAATGTGGCCGGATTATGGTGCCAGGAGCCCCGCAATCCCCCCCTCACACCCACTCAAGTCTGTACATTGTGTATCAGCTATGGATAGTTACTGTATCTCATAGAATACATGTCAGCCAAAAACAAAGATTTAGACAGAGGGTTTTTGTTTTACTACAAAACAAATAAGAGGCTCTTTTCCCAAAATATACCTTTTAATATTTTAAGTCTGGTCTCAGTAAAGTTACCATGATGATTTGATTACTAGGAAATCATTTCGGATAAGAGGTATCCAGAGCACAAGCGTAATACAATAAATATCTGGACAAATCAAGGAAATGGAGGACTTTAAGGTATGCTTGTCTATATCAGATTTGTGAACGAGACCTCTAACAGCTTGATAAATATCCCGAATGTAAAACTCTGTTTTGTCTCCCAAAAGTTGACTCTTAAACAGCCAAACAAAAAAGTTCACTGAATGATTTTAAGTTGTTTTATCTTCATTAGTTTGATCTCGTTTCAGTGATGGGTTGTGGGTTGCTTAATCACAGTGAGTTAATATAGGCTACTTCAAAATAGTCATTTTAATTACATAGATCATTTCTTTAGGAGGTTCACATGGAGCTTTAACCCATTCAACCACCTCAAATTGCACACAACATACAATCTTGAGACTTTCTTGATGTCAGGAAAATAAAATAATAATAATAATAATCTTTCTTATTGTAAATAACGCATATCCTTCATTAAAGAAAAAAAACAGACACGTTATCAATAATGTTTTCTCTGTGTGCCAATCCAGAATTCACTAATCAGATCTTTTTTTGAACCAACAGAGTTACTACTGTAAAAAAAATGTATAGGCTTGTGATATTTCTCAAGTGGACACTCGATGAACTGCATAATTTTTCCTTCCTTTTGGCTTCCTTTTTTTTTATATAGCATTACTGTTCCGGAAGTCTGTTTTTCCTCAGGGTTAGGAAGACACTTTGTTATTTAGTTCACAGTGTTCCTGTGTTAAATAGCCAAATGTTGTCAGCATACAAAGCTATGTTAAAAAGATTCTCCAAAACTGCAAACAGAAGTGAAAACAATGACTGGGCTCCAATAAACGTTTGAGGGATGACACCCTCCTATCCGGCTCTATGATACAACATGAGCATCTTGATTAACTCAACCAGAGAGCTCCACCTGCAGATAACAGCGACACCCCCGACAGACCGTGGGAACAGAGGAGGTCGGTGCTGCAGCAGGCGGGCATCTCTCTCTCTCTCTCCTCTCTCTCTCTCTCTCCCTCTCTCCCTCTCTCTCTCTCTCCCTCTCTCTCTCTCCCTCTCTCTCTCTCCCTCTCTCTCTCTCTCTCTCTCTCTCTCTCTCTCTCTCTCTCTCTCTCTCTCTCTCTCTCTCTCTCTTTGCAGGCAGTTGATGGAGTGGGAGGGATGAGGGGTTTACTCATGGCCGTAAAGCACCGCTTGTGTGTCTGCTCTGCACCACCACCAGCATCAGCACTGTTTGTAAAGGCGCTTTGTGCATCGCTAATCCGCTCTGATGTCACGGTGCAGGAGGAGGGGCTGAGCTCTCCGCTTTAATCCGACCAAGTTGTCTGGAGGGACAACACGGAATCAAACCGAGCCAACTGCCAAGCGGAGCGAGGAGGCACGGGAACGATGAGTACTGCAGCAGCCGGACCCGGGCCTCTCCTCCACTGACATGCAGGTAACAGTGTGATATAGGGAATATCCTGTCCGGCAGCCGGTCAGGGGACTCCGGGTTTTGTGTGGGGCAGGAAGGGGGGGTAGGAATTTGTTCGGTTTGTTTTCGTTTATGGCGGATCCGACACCTGCGGAGATTGAATGTAGACCGTGAGGAGGGTCAAAGGAAGGCGTTTAGACAGGTGACAGTCTGCTACACTTGGTTTAAATAGCTGTCAGCCTCGTTTTGCATCCAGACACGGATTGCGTGCACCCTCTCTAGAATAACGCCGTTATCATGTAGATGGATTGCATCCGGTTCTTCAGTGTATCCCAACAGACAGGATGCAGGACACGTAATAATGGGCAACAATCCCAAAAGGAAAGCTTTTGCCCTTTTAACATAAAAACCATTGAAGGCTATTGGAGGAGATTTAAGAAGCATTAAGCCTTTTTTAAAAATAAAATAAAAAGCACTTGCCAGTTTGGCACTTGTTCATGGCTTAATCGTCTCCCTCTGGAGCAATGGCGTAGTCTTCATGTAAACATAATGTAAGTAATACGACCACTGATAAATCCCAACATGCACCATATGTTTGAAAGCGTCTGGGTGTGTTTGTGTGTGTGTGTGTGTGTGTGTGTGTGTGTGTGTGTGTGTGTGTGTGTGTGTGTGTGTGTGTGTGTGTGAGTGAGAGAGAGAGAGATAGAGAGAGAGGGAGCGAGAGAGAGAGGGAGAGAGTAAATGTGTAAGAGGCAGAGGAGGAGAGAGATGTAAGTGGATGAATCATTAAACCAAGAATAGAAAGATGAGGAGATCCCTCTAAAGTGGGGACAGTCATTATTATTTTATTCTGATCTAAACAAAATTTATTATTATTATTATTATTATTATTATTAATAAAATGCCCTTTAAAATGAACCAGAGCCAATAGTGCATTTTATGCATTTCTTTAGAGACAGGACAGTGGAGGAAACACAGGTTGGATTTTACCCTCTCGGAGGACTATAGCCTGTGTGTACATGGAGCATGCACACTTAGCAACTCACGCTTCAATGTTCTTGATGTGTTTTGAAAGGATTATTAAATGGGCCGGGATGGACTCATCAACCAATAAACTTTACAAAGGTGTCATAGTGACTGTGCCATGTTGGGGCCTTGTTTTGACAGCACTGAGACCCAGGGTGGTGTTTGTATGCAAGATAAGAGGAGCAGCTACTGTACATGATGCATTGGCTTGTTAATGCCACAGATGTACCTTCACCTGCTCACCTGCATCGTCCAGGACACAGAGGTTCAGTCTATCACCCTCGTCATTGTAATTTCTTTCTCTTAAATATATCAAGCTAAAAATAAAACAAGCAGGCCCACGATTAGTTTTAAATCCTTCCATACTGGATGTTTGGCATGTTGTGTTTGACTGCAGGACTCAGGTGCAGTTTATTTTAATTTCACAAATGTCATCACTCGAAGAGACAAGTAATAAGAGGAAGTCCACAGTTTATTCATTTGGCAATGTGACCTGTGGCTGATTTAAATGTTAGGAGTAAAAGGTCATTTTATTCTTGCAACTGAAAAATGTTTATGAGAATCTACACATGTGTACACTACTTCCTGAAACATGGGGTCTTTGAGATATATAGAAACACTTCCTGTATACAGGAGAGTAAATATTGGCCCAAAGATTTGAATGAAGATTAAAAAAAAGATCAGTTTCTATGTGAGTTTGAATCAATAAGGCTGAACAAAAGTTAGAGGACATGTCTTCTTCTTCTTCAAAAAAAAAAAAGGATATTTATCAGGCTCACTAAAGGAACTAAAAAGAAATTGTTACCTTCATGGGAAATGCTAATGGTCGTTTTTCACAGTTTCTGATAAATTAGAGGATAAATGAGTCATCTGCCTGATATGAAACAATTGATGAACACATTTATGGTGACAGTGGACAGTGATCATCGTTGCCTTATTTACTCAGCCATATTTTACTCACATTAAGGTTTCAAAGTTTGGTCAATAGACATAAGCAGTGAAAGTCCTTGCAGGTACAGTACAGCACACGTGTGGTTGTCCGTGTGTTTGTTTGTCAGTATCAGATAAGCGAGTTAATGGGCTAGTAAATCCCCCACCCCGCAGCTTTCACTGCAGCCTGACAGATGGACGTGCAGCGCCCGGCTCACGGCTCTGCAGGCCTGTGTGTTTTCTTTGCCGCGCTGCCAGGGCCATCTGTGACCCCGGGCCACCCTTCCTCTCTGACCCCCCCCTGCCCCACCCATCCCTCAGAGTCGCCCAAACCCGATGCCATCCAGTCCTAAACTCCTGGCAGAGAGACACATTAGCCACCCGGGGAGTCCGCCCTGACTCCTGTTGCATCCCTTTGTGCTCTCTCCCCGACAGTTGTGGTTCGTGCTCAGATTACAGGGATAATCGTTAACCCTCGCCCCCCTGTGACGGCTCTATGTCCTCCACTTCGATTTTAAAAGACTACTGTTTATATCAGTGCACATATAAGATGACAAACATGTCGGTAAACCTTCTGTTGCTGCTTAATCCTACATGAAAGGAGTTGATTCAAGACAAGCTGCAGTAATTGACGGTTAGGGCTTATCATACATTTACTTAAATTTAAAAAAAAATGCTCCTGATCAAAATGGATCAAATATATTTTACATAATCCTATAAATATCAGAGGAAGCTTTAACTGATGTTAAGAATGTATTAAGGGGGTTGCTGCAGCAGCTCAGTCTGTATAAGACTTGGTCCAGGAAGTGGAGGGTCGTCTTTCAAACAGACCAAGTCTAGAAATTAGCTGTTCAATTCTTAAATGCTGCTGAGGTGCCCTTGAGCAAGGCATCAACCCCTACCAGCTCAGGAGCACTAAATATGGGCGCCCCCCCACACACTCTAACATCTCTCTATGAGTGCAAGTGTGTGTATTTCAGCTATGTGTGTGAAGCATGTTCACCAACAGAGCACGTCAAATTTAATTTCCTCTCGTGGGATTAATACAGTTTGTCTTCATTTATCTTCTAATCATTTTAAGAAGGAAAAAAAAAACACTGTCCAAAAAGAGGAAAAAGCAAGTTGGAGTTGCATCTTCAGTTCTTACTCTGATAGAGAAACAGTGATCATTTTGAAGTAGCATTTACAGGGTGCATGTTTAACTCCAGGGTATATGTTAGGCTCAATGAGTTCAACGTTGTTGCACCATCAGAAAATCTTTCAGTGTCAAAAGTTCAGAACAGGCTTTCATGGCAGTAATGTAATCCTTTAGGGAAAATGTTCCTGGTCAAAGTACATCAACTCGTAAAAGTGTTTCCCAAAACTGTCTGATAACTTCACAGAGAGGACCACCAATGAAGGTAAGATCAGCTTTAACCATAAATACCTGTAAGCAACACTGTTTGCTTAGTAACAACAAGACTACCTTGACAACAAGGGTTATTTTGTGTTGCAGAACGCAGGAGGGGCCGCTGGGCCACAGCTGAGCCTTGGGAAATAGTTTTTTTTTTGTCATGTTGGATCAGAGCAGACCTGTTCAAAGACAAAACTGGGACTGACCGAGGCGACGGGCGACCAGCAACTCTCATGTTCTACTCTCACTGATTTTGTGAATGAGTGTGATGTAGAGGATCAAGGAATGGCTGTTAGCCATTACAGCTCCTGTAATGTTGTCTCACACGTCGGACACTAAAAGAAGCGCCTGTACTGGACAGAATTTAGTTGGGTTGGTGTCACCTGCTGGCTGAATTCATCTATGAGAGGGGAAGAAAACCTTCTTTATCCATCGGTTATTAATATCCCAAAATCCCTGTAAACAGATCACAGGTGCTAATAAACTGGATTTAATATTCAAGCAGACCATGTTGAAGATGTTGCTCCTCCTTTACGTTTTTCTCAAAGAATCTGTTGTGGAGGTAATGTTCTTTTGCAATCCTTTCTTTGCACATTACCAACAAAAAGACAAAGTATTGTCTTTCAAAAAAAATACAGGAAAGCTTTTAAAATAGTACAACGTAGAAATCTTGTTGTACAAACAGCAGTAATGTTCCAGTAAATATTCAGCAACCATTTATCTGAGATCGCAAGATGAGGAAGAAAACACAGATGTTTCTCACATACGCTCACACATTTATTGTTTGTTCGGACTTCATAGATAATGTATCATGTATGGATACAGCAGCCTGTTTAAATCATATGGAGAAGCAGGTATAATAAATATAGGCCTTTAAAGATAAGTAGGTGCCACTCTCTTCCTTTTATCTCTTCCTGAAGCAGCTACAAGGATTACATTTTCATCTCCTGTCTCAGCTCGTTGACCTCAGACACGCTGAAGGTCGCGATAAGAGCGAACTGATGGAAACCCCGATAGCCCTGTCATATAAAATAAATATCAAAACTGGGCCTCTCTCTCACACACAGAGGGCTTTAATTATTCAGATCGTAGCCTTATTCGTCTTCCTGCCAGGTCTTATCTGATACCAGAGATATCCTTCCCTGTCCTTCTGCCCTCCTCCTCCTCCTCCTCCTCCTCCTTTTTTCTCTTGCTATCCGTTGCCATCTGCCAGCTGCTGCTGGACGGATGAACGTGGTGCAGATTAAAGTGTACTCCACACCCAGATGAATCCTTTGGGATTTAGGGTCCTGCTATTGGTAGTATAGAGACAGGCAGTTCCTGGTGTAATTCTCAACATCACGCTTATATTTCCTGTGTGTGTGTGCGTCCACTTGTTTGTGAGTGTGTAAATGTGTGTGTGTGTGTGTGTGTGTGTGTGTGAATGTGCACAGTATCCGATCAAGATGCTATGACTTATTTAGGTTTGGTGGGGTGGAACTTTGAAACATTAATAATTTTCCTCAGAGGCAGCGCTGATATTGGAAAAAAAAAAGTGATTTCATTCATGCTCATTAATTATATACAGACATACACTAACTGCTCTGGAAACACACGAGACAAAAATCTGTTCTCCTCTGGTTCTGCTCTTTATACATCTGTGTTTGAGTAATATGACCATGTTTTTTTATTTTTTATTGTACAAAACATCTCTCCCAGAGAAATATACTCATTTAGCTTTTATTTGAAACGTCAGCACATTTGCCGTTGCAGTTTGCCTATTTTTAAAAACTCCTATTTATTTTCTGTGTCTGTCTCTCCCAGGTTGTGCCATGAGCTGAATTTTCTTGGAGCTAAGTGGAGCATGTTCTAAAGAATAAAGTTAGATCACGCCCCAGCCATGAGCCAGAAGTATCAGGGAGAGGCATCAGGGGAAGCAGGCGAGGAGCAGAGGGCCCCTCTGAGGAGCAGGCAGCCCAACGGATCGACAGCCGGGGATCCTCCTGTTCGCCGCTCCTGGAGGCCCTGCCAGATGCTCAACCAGGATGGGGAACCAAATCCCCATCATCACCATCACCACCACCCTCCTCACCACCACCACCACCACCACCCGCCCTCAGGCCGGGGACCTCCTCGGCATCGCCGGCGGCCTCCGTCCGGACAGGGGCAGAGCCAGGCTCAGAGTCCCACTTTGTTCCCTGAGTCAGCACCTTGCAGGCCGGATGGTGTCGAGAGCAGAGAGGATGAACCTCGTCCTGTCCAGCAGCCCCGCCCTGGTGTCGCCCGCTACCGCCGCCATGGCGACCCTAACCCTAGATTAAAAGGTCACAGGCAGAGGCAGCCCATCAGAGAGACACAGGATGCTTCACCTGTGGAGGAAAGGGAGGGTCCAAGAGAGGCGCTGCAACACATGTCAGATGATCCCGTGACGGACCAATCACAGGAAAGGGCATCCTCTCACCAGACTCCCATAGCTGTTGTAACTCCCACTCACCTCTCACCTGGTTGCACTGCCCAAAACAAGCAGCTTCACCACCAACACACTCCTCCTGCTGAGGCGGAGGAGGACCAGGAGATCCAGGAGGATAAGGTGGAGTGTGAGGAGGAGGAGGAGGAGGAAGGTAAGGAGAGGAGCAAAGAGCGAGAGCAAACAGAGGACGATGGAGACCACCTTTCCACCACAGCTCACCTGAGCTGTAGTCATGATGACGTGCAGGAGGATGCAGCAGAGGGCTGTGCAGAGAGGGTGGAGGAGGATCAGGAGGAGGAGATGGAGGATGTTGCGGAGGACATCGCAGCTCAGGGAAGTGAAATCACCGACCTCTGCTCCGACACTGAGAGCGCCGCCTCGCTCAGCATGGACGGACCCCTGCACAGCCCGCCGCCACTCCACTCACCGACTCCACCTTCCTCCCCTGACGTCCCACCTTTCCCCCAACTGGACCACTTCAGCGAGGACGCAAGCATGAGCCCACTGCCCGACAACGATCTCCTACCTGAGGATGATGACGAGGACTGCTCTGAGTCATGCTCGCTGTCACACTTCACGTCTGGCTCTGAATCTTATCCTAAAACCTATGCAGACTTTTACTCAGAGTCCCACCAAAAATCGTACCAAGAGCCAGTGTATGAGTCATACCTAGAGCCCATATCCCATCCCAACTCTTTTCCTGAGCCTCTGAAGACCTCCTACCCCGAGTCGCATAGAGAGCCTCGCAGGCAATCAGGTTGGAGGCCTGAGCCCAATGAAGCCCGACAGGAGTCTCGCCCAGAGCCCTTTACCAGCCATAGACAGGAGAATGTACAAAAAGGGGCTCCACCTTCCCCCACCAAGGCCTCTCATTATGCCCCAAGGCAGGGAAGAGACCGCCTTTCCCATCACTCCCCTCTGGACCGCTCTGTTGGCTGCAGGCTTCACCACTATGACGGACAGTCTGACGGCGAGGGCGATGGCGGTAATCATAGTCCGGTTCCAAAAAGTCGCCGGCAGGCGCAGAGATCAGGAGAAACCCTGGCCAAGAGCCCTTTGTCTGGGCAGAGCAGCTCAGGTGACACCCAGGAGGAGAGGCACGCTGTGGGTAACCATGGCGAGGAAGGTCCGAGGGGCTCAGGAGACGCCATCAGCCTGGCCATTAAAGACATTAAGGAGGCGATAGAGGAGGTGAAGATCAAGGCGGTCCGCTCGCCGTACACACCTGACCACCCTGTGGAGCCGATCTGGGTGATGAGGCAGGAGAGCAGCCCCACAGAGGAGCTTTACGCCCTGCAGACTACAGCTGGACATGTAAGTATGACTCCAACACATCTCTCTTCTAAAGGTGACCTCACGACGTGAGAAAAAAAACAAGATTTCAAACAATCAAGGTCAATCAGAACAGCTTTGATTCCTCTTTATCTGATGTTAGACTATAACTCTTTTTTTATTTTAATGACATTATTGTCATGCACGCACAGCAGGCTTACATAACAATAATAATGTTGCAGAAACAGACAGACAAAAGTGTCCTGCGTATAAACATTCACATTTAACAACCGTTCTATCCTGTCGTCATCAGTGCTCTAAAACTTGACTTCATTCAAGTCAACGAATGAAACTATTATTTATTCTTACCTTCTCCTAATTCACCTGGATGTTTCTAAATCTACCAACTCAAGAGCCAGATTTAACTACAGATGAGTACTACAACTATAGACTAAGACATGAGGGATTTCCTGAAATTAAAATCCATGATTTCCCCATACGATAGCATCATAAAGCTAAGTAAACAGGATAGATTAAAGCCTTTATCTAGCAGGTATGAAGTGCCTGTCTGAGAGAGAAGTAACTGCCTTGGAAAAAAAAACATTAGTATTTGAACGTTCACTAGCAGAGTCTTACTTTTCCTTTAAATGTCTAACACCTCCTCAATCAAAGTCTGCAGGATGAAGGGGATTTAGAATCCTCCGGTCTCTGGACCGGTGCGCTGTCACTGTGCTGTCAGGAGTTCCTGCAGTTATGATACGATGCACTTTATTGTCACCTCGGGGAAATTGACTCAAAGCGCTGACACATCAAACACTATGCAACAAGTCTGAAGCATTTTTTTTATCAACAGTTCAGTCAGGAACACTTTTATTGAAATATGGACTCACAGTTTTGCTTGGTGTTGAAGGATGCTCCCTTAGTGTACCACAGGTTTCCAGGGGGACCAGCTGAGAATGAGCTGTGGTTGGTGTGTGTGTGTGTGTGTGTGTGTGTGTGTGTGTGTGTGTGTGTGTGTGTGTGTGTGTGTGTGTGTGTGTGTGTGACTGAAAAAAACCCCCAGATATCAACAGCTGATTACAGCTGGGCCGTATGACTTCCATGTCTGACATGAACTATTGCAAAAATTTATTTCTGTCCTCCTGAAATATCTGAAGCACCCGTCCATGTACAAGTCCTCGACTTAGTTTGAGACTGACCAGAAGAAAAGGACACAAAACAACTCTGCAGCTGTCAAAACTTCTATTTTGGTGTCATTTATTGATATTTCTTGTTGCAATTTGTATTCATCTCTTTGAATATTTAACTGTTCATGAGTCACTGATGACCTGGTGGTAACATCACGCCCCATGTATGGTGACTGTAGTCCTTCAAGCTGGCGTCCTAGGTGCGAGTTCAACCCGTGGCTCCTTACCCGCGTGTCACTTCCTGCTCTACCCACCGTCCTGTCAAATAAAGGCAAAAGTCCCAAAATAACTCTTAAAAAAAAGAGAATGAACGGCTTATTTAAATCTGTTCTGATGAGTGACATTGCCCAAGGAGTTTGGACTGCCATGCTACGATGATTAGATTAGACTTTATTGCTTCTGGGAAGTAAGCAATCTAAGGATTTACATCCCTGCTCTCTTTTCATTTTGTTCTTGGACTGATGCCCAAACCTGTGAATCATTAATGGTGGGAGGAAGGTGTTGCTGTCGATGCATTGCACTTACAAAGAGGAAATTTAAAATAAATACTCTTCTATTTGTCTCTGTCTCTCTTCTGACAGTCTTCTCCTCACTCCCCCACGCAGTCAGCGTCTGAGTCTCCATCCCGCTACGCCTCAGTTCCAGCCCGGGAGCCGGCCAGTCCGCTCAGAGCTGACTCAGCTCGAGCACTCCCTCCTCAACATTATCACCAACAGCAGCCCCAACACAACCACCAACACCACCACCACCAGGGCCAGCATTCACAGCCGAGAGACAGCACCAGGCCAACGCAGACATACGCACAACCTCAGACGTACCCGCAGATGCAGCCTAATCAGCATCAGCAACGTCAACATCAGCACCTCCAACAGCGTCAGCAGCTTCCAGCTCAGCAGCCGCAACCGCAAGTGCAGCCGGTGACGCCTCCTCAGCCGCCATCTGTCCAGGATGTGAGAGTTCATGAATTAACATGCCTGACATATAGAACAGAATACGCCCTCATAATTGCAGATCCTGCCCAGGATTCATCACAATTTAAAGTTTTCTGAAGTGTCAAAGGAACCAGGAGGCATTTGTCTTTGCATCTCTGAGTAGGGCAAACAAGAACGTCCAACAGCTAAATTCAGCTTACTTTGAAAGATGCCAATTTGTCTCGAAGTAAACAAGCTAAAGGCTGAAAGCGGACTAAAAAAAGCTGGGCTCACTGGATCCTTTTCAGCGAGGATGATAAATCCTGGAGAGACAGGCGGGCATCTTTCACAAGGTGTTTATCTGCCAGCAGCTAAACGGCTGACAGCAGTAAAAGTCTCCCAGAATATCAATGAGTTAGGAGAGACCTGCAGTGTGTGAGTAGAAATAATAAGGACGCTCATGTAGTTTGTCTTCCTCTCACCTTCACAGATTCGCAGATCTCTTCCTCAGTTCCCAACATTTGTGGACGGTGAGTGTTTCTTGTGTTTTCTCATGTATTGTTCTTTCTTTTAAAACGTATTTTCCAACTTCCTTTTTCTTCTGTCCAATCGAAAATGGACACTTGTTTTTTTTGTTTTTTTTTCCATTTCTCCATTTCATGTTGTTGGCTGTGATTCAACATGAAAACGTGTCATCCAACACATTATTTGCACATGAGTCAAGTCATGTCATGAGTAAAGTTATTTATTTATAACACAACGTAACATAAGATATTAAAGAAAAAAAAAACCTTTCCCTGTCTAAACAACTCATTCATTAATACAATGCAATTCCGGTTACGTTCTGATAGCTGGAGAGTTGTCAGGTCACTTCCCTGAGTCCTGCTGAGCTGCCCTTGAGCAAGGCACCGAACCCCCAAATGCTCTGGTGCGCTCCCTGTGTAGCAGCCGGCCTGACTCTGACAGGTCTTGTTTGTGCATGTGTGTATTGTGTTTGGTCAGTAACAGACACCAGTGTTTCGCTCAGGGATGAATGAATTATGTTCTCCTGTATTTTGCTCGTGTTTGTCACTCAGTGTGCCTCCATTTAACCTTTTGGATGGAGACCTCAGGATAACAGCCATGCTTTGACAGTCAGATGAAGCTTAGGCAGCTTTAAGCTACCCTTAAGTTAATTAGTGGCTCTTCAGTGAACTTGCTCAAGCAGGTACTGTGTAAAACAGGGAGAACACAATCAGAATCGTGTTTTTACATTTATACATATAAGGAATTTGTCTTGGACATAAAAAAACAACAAACATGTTTTTAATCTCTCTCCACACTCCCATTGTCATCCATCATTTTCCTGTCCTCGCCTTTCAATGTTTGTATGCTGAAGTGTTAATGTGCTCATCGGTGTATTTTCTGCACGCAGTCCCAGGACCATGCGACCCTGAAGACCTCATTGACGGCATCATCTTCGCAGCCACCTACCTGGGCTGCACCCACCTGCTGTCAGAGAGGACGCCTACAAAGAGCGCCCGCATGCAGCAAGCTCAGGAGGCCATGAACAGAGTCCGGGTGAGAGCAAAATGCAGTTTATATGAATATGTTGTTATGGTGACAACATGGGCACAATAAGTGAGACTGTATGTAAGACTGTGAAAGTGTCTTAAACCGAAGTTCTCCCAGAAACTGATCCTCCTTCTTAGTTACTTTAATACCTAAAAACACCTAATGACTTTATTCAATCACAAATTCAAAGTAACTCACCTTGTAACTACTGGTCCAAATTAGAGTAAAATACATGACAGATAAGGGTTTGTTTCAGGGCGTGGCAACTTGTGATTGACAGGTAGCTATGACATTGACCTGCCAATCAGAGCAGAGGAAACTATCCACGTCAACGAAATCACCCACAGATGGTTTGTGGTCAGTTATATGCTAATTACAGTTTTTAGTCTCAGCTGTAGATGTCTTCTCTTATTCAATCATCAATACATGTATTATTTGTTTATGATTAGTAACTAATGTAATCTCACAGAAAAAGAAGGTTCAGACTTTACTCTGTGTTTACAAAGACCCGACAATAATCCACCATGAGCGCAGCACGTGACAATGTTCAGCAACGAAACAGATTCAAGGAAAACTTCCTTTTGACAGACAGAATCCTGGAACAGATCCTCCTGTTGAACAATCTGCTGTGACAAACAACAACAACCACCGCTCATACAGACCTGAGGCACAGTGCCAATAATAAGATTAAAAGGATGTGTGACATAAGGAGAGATAGTAATTATAACCCCCCCCCACACACACACACACACACACCCACACACACACACACACACACACCCACACACACACACACATTCAGTATATTGAAACACACTCAGTCACTCTGTTTGCTAACAAATCCCTATAGTTTAAGAATGTATCTCAAACAGTACAGCTTCAGTGTTTGACATCAAAGTGATAAAAGTAAAAAAGAGGAAACAATGATGAGTGCTGCTGTGACCTGAAACTTCATGGTTTGTAGTGTCTGGTGTAGATTCCTTTTCAGGGTTGTGTTTACCTCGAAATCTTTTTAAAAAAACATATCATGCGTCGCCAGCAGTGAAAAAAGTGTCCATTGTTTTTGTTCATCTTTGCAGAGCACCCCCCCCCCCGCGCGCTTTAACACCCCCTTTTGGGGTCCCGCGCCCTACTTTAGGAATCCCTGCATTAAACAGTGATAGTCAAACTAGCTCTGATATTAATAGTTGAAGCAGTGGAAGTGAGGCAGGACAGCAGCAGTGAGGGAGCTAGGACGGGAGCGCAGTATGACAGGTTCCTCAGAGCGCTTTGACGGATGAATATTTATGATGTCTTGGGATAGAAAAAATAATTCTCAATTTTTTTATCCGAAGAAAATAACATTTTCTCGTGCCAGCCTAAAAAAAAACCCCTCAAGAAAATCTATCACGCTGAATTTTGGGAAACGTGCCTGAAAAGATGATTAGCCATAAAGAAACATGCCAACACCATTACACAAAGTATGAACCTCACACAGCTTCAGTGAAGGGTTTGTCAAACCTTAAACAGAAATATACCATCCGAGCTTCCTGAAGTGAACATTTTGTGTTGACCAAGGATCCTGAAGCTCAAACCAGCAGCTCGTTTTGGAGCTACCTCTTATGCACACTCTGACATTTCAGTGATGTAACTAAGGTTCACTTCATATTTGGGTCTTGTAAAGTTAAAAGCAGTCAACACAGTGAGCGAGCGAAGAGTCTCCGGGTTTCTGCACAATGCATCATCCACAGATCACTGCTCCTGATCCACCGTCAAACTAGCTCCACTGGATGTTATATAAACTCTTCATCAAGGCTCGGGGAGCGCTGGAGACTGGAGACTCGGCTTTCTGCTCCAGTCGCTGTGCATGATGTCCAATACAGGTCACGCAAAGGAAAAACACAGATTAAACAAAGCAGAGGAGTGGATATAAACAGTTTCATGTAGGCTGCTTTCACTGTTCACATGAGAAGACATCTCCACTTGATGGTAGGTGGTGTCAGGGACTGAGTGGGAAAGATAGCGTTCAAACACAGTACCGGAGCAGCACGAGGTTACCGTTTCAGAGCGATGAGGGAAGAGTGTCCTCGGCGGGAAAAGGGCGGGAGTTGAGCCAAATTCGTGCTTTCTGGGCGGCTGACTGACAGTTTAAGGACACCGCCTCGGTTAAGGTCTGAGGAAACGACTATGAGGGAGGGGGTTAGAGACTCTGTAATAAGTCATTCTCTGTCTGGCGGGAGTCTGAGCTGGCGTCTCACTTGCCGGGACGCAATGGTCTGACTCATGCTGGTGGAGGATACAGACTAGTGATCTAACAGCAGCAGCGGTATCAGGCTCGGTAAAGTGAAGCTTCAGTAAAGATTCTATCTGCATTTTGTCCAATAGGGGGCGACACTAATAAATGCAGGGATAAGTCGGAAACCAAAGAACTTAGTGTTTGATAGATTTGTTACCTCTGTAAAGATATGATATGATATCTTATTTTGCACATGCACCACCATTGTTCTCAGACTCACTGAGGAATGAGCCGTGTGATTGGACAGATCTCTTGTTTTAAATCCTTTTTTCCTGCCAATAATTTGCGTGACACTTACCTTTCATTCTTATTGCACCACTTTCCACGTCATTGTTACTTAATGAACCCCTCCCTCATCTCCAGCTCCTCCCTCGTGATCAAAACTGTTTCCTTCTGAATTCAAACTACAAAGATATTTATGACCAAAACAGTAAACCCATGAGCGTCATCTTTTCATCGTATCGGAGCTCTCAGTAGATTTACATGGGATAATTAATAATATATTAATAATATAATATCAAAAGCAGTTACCTGAAACAAAGGAGACATCATCTACCACTAGTTATATATATATATATATATGTACATAAACACACATTTGTGTATGTATGTTTGTTTCACATAGTATTAGATGATGATTAATGACAAACAGCACGGAGCAGCTGACATCAGACACGTTTCTCACAGACTCAAACAGCTCTGCAGCTCAAGCAGATGTTCAATAAAAAAAAAGTGAAATGAAACATTTCAAATGAAAAAAGCCTCTCTAAATAAAACAACATAAAGTAAAAGACTGTTTGTCGGGATGTTCGCCTTTAGTATCAGAAGGGGGATCAACGTGAGCTTACCTCAGAGAGTGACCCGAGCAGACTACGAAACTCCTTAATGAGGTCCCCTCACATCTGGCTGATCCCAGATTCATTTCATGAGATCAGGGTCAGAATCCATCCGGAGGGATTTGATTAAGCAGCAGATTTATTTTCTTCTTCTTTTTTTCCCAGACAAATAAAATATTCAATTGTTGCATCTTGCACGTCTGTATTTAAGAACTAAGAGAAAAAAGTAACTCCCAGAGTGGTGAATAAATTTTTCCTCAGGTCTCAGATTATTCTCTTTAAGTTTATTTAAGTGATAGCAACAACAACCTTAAAAATAACAACATGATAGAGAGTGTGTAAACTCATTCATGAGCTAAACATATACTTGTTAAACATAAATACAATACATGGACAATTCAGGTTTGATAATGAAACAAAAACCTAAATGAGAACATGTGATGTACAAATAGTGCAGAAAGAAGCTAATGCAGGCATAAAGAATAAATGTAATGTATTGTACCTCGAGCTAAAGGGAAAAGATGAAAAAAGCAGGATGTCGGTGTGTAAGAATAACCTTTCTAATGGAGGGCAGCCTGAGGTCCACGGGCAGGACTGTCCACAATGGCATCAAAAGACGGTTATTGTTCAGGATGTCTGCTAAAAATAAACAGAGATGAAACCCCGGAGGTGACAGAGTGATGTATGAACGGTGACGTCCAGCACAGGTCACGAGTCAGACCGCGGCTCAGGATGCTGATGTGACGGCAGCCTGCGGAGGCGGTCAGCGCCGAGGCAGAAACAGAAACAATGACGTGTCAAAGAGAACAGCAGTGTTTACAGATTAACATTCTCTGACATGAGCGGTATTATGTATCAGCTGTTAGACGGTACAGATCATCAGCCGTCACAAAAACGGCAACAAAAAAATCCTAAATGGGCATCTGTGCAATCAAATGCAGAACTAAATCTAGATATACGACCCTCGAGTGAAACGATACCTGCACACGGGTTTTATCACAGAGTTCGGCCCATCCATCCCTTCCTTGTATCTGCAATGTCAGGAGGGAATCTTTACACAGATCATTTATGAATCCTTTGAAGGAAATTACAGCGACACAGAGGCTGCAATCACATCCAAGACACGACGTCAACTCAGCACAAATAACATTCAGCGACAAGTAAACAAGACATGCAAATACTAAAATCTGTTTGTTTTATTAACAGACTAGAGTTGACCGGTTATGATCAAATACACAGTGAATCCACTTGGACTTGAAGATGAAGCGAGTAGAGTTGAAGGTCAAATCACTAACTCTCTGTTATTTAAAGCTCCCGCTGGAGAACATTTGGTTCGTGTTTATTTTGTCGACCCCTGTGGACAAAGAAGCTCTTTTTGTTTTCTTGAATTTGTCCTGTGTATGTTGTTGTTGTTGTTGTTTTTTTCTCTCAACAACCAATGTCACACTACTTTCATTAACAGTCAGTTCGATCAGTCATTCACGTTCGGTTGGGACTTTAAAGAGTGTAAAGGTAAAGTCCATCAGAGTGGTGCCTCTTTGTGAAATGAACTATCTTTGTATTGTTAACAGTACAAACACCTGCGTGCAGAACGCATCCTCATCAAACGGACAGAATGATTGTGTCGTGCAGATTTATAGCTGCTACTGATTGATATGTTGATTGTTTACTCTGTGAGATATGAATTAAACGTTATTTAGTTCTGTCCTAAAAGATGAAGTCTAAACTCCTCAATCATGAGAACATGGCTCACACACAGTACAGACCTCCTCTGATCTATTTCACAGCGATGATCCTTTTTCATTTTCACAGATTAAATCCACTGTAATCACATCAGCAGGTTCGGATTTTAACCTCTAAACAGTTGAGAGAGCAAACTGCCAGACAACACCAGCAGACATTTGGGATCGTGAAACCCGGAGCTGTAACGAGGCGTCGGCTGCAGACGCACGGGGCCGCTCGTCTTTTCTTCGGGGGTCGTCTGTGTCACATTGATTAAGAGGAACTTTTGATATTGTTTGTTGGGAAGGCCTCTGGCAGCCTGCTCTGTCAGATGTGATAGACAGTAACATCACTTCCTCCCATACACACAGATACGCACAAAGTCACACAGATACACACACTCATGCAGATACACACACACACACACTTTTGAGGTCCTTTTTCTCCTTTAATTTAGCATTTGGATCACAGACGGTGAATGAGGCGATTGGGTTTTCTTGATTTGAATTCTTCTGAGTTTTTTGTCTGTGTGTGTGTGTGTGTGTGTGTGTGTGTGTATTTTTTGATCGCTGCAGGCGGCTCAGAAGCAGGCGAAGAACAGAAAGAAGGTACACTTGTTTGTTTTTGTTTGTTGTGTTATCGTCTTGTGCTGTGCAAGTTGCATAAAAGATCAATAAGGTGCTCGGACCTTATATTCACAAAAGTCATCCACTCAAACATGTACAGATTGCTGATGAATACGTAAGATGCTTAAGTGTGTTTGTCTTCATACAAACAAACTTTTATGCAAAAAAAAAAACACACCCTCTGTCTTGTTATGCTTTGTTGTTTTCCTGACTCACTTGACTCTCCGTTCCTTTGCCTCCCTCTGTCATGACTTTGTAAACTGCATTGCACATCGCTGTTTTTAACCTTCCTCTTCCTTGTCTCCTCTTGCAGAGTCCTGACGGGGAAGCTCCATCCACAGCCGAGGTCGACCTGTTCATGTCCACACAGAGGATCAAAGTCCTCAACGCAGACACTCAGGTATGAGCACGCTCTCTCTCCTTCAGTCTTTTAGACTTCAGGGGACGATCCTCTTGTGCGGAGAGATCTGATCGAAAAGCGTAGCGGGACATTATCGTTTAGTGTTGAGCCATCCAAAAGGGTTTGAAGTTGTTCTGGTCGTGTTTGGATCAACAGGAGTCTTTAATGGACCTTCCCCTGAGGACGATCTCCTACATAGCAGACATCGGAAACATGGTGGTGCTGATGGCTCGGGGGAAGATGGTTCGGTCCCGGAGTGCGCAGGAAAACCTGGACCACGCTGCTGAGCAGACCACCATGAGCCACGACGACAGACGGCTGTACCGGATGATCTGCCACGTCTTTGAGTCAGAGGATGTAAGTTAGCGTTCGAAACATGTTCAATGAGTATTTATAATGACGTGGAGGGTGGGAGGGACAGAAAACACTCTGGGTGTGTGTTATTTCGAGCAATGCTCTGATGTTTGTGTGGGTGAAGGACAAGTTTAACCTCGGCGGTTTAATTACACGACTTGTTACATCTGAAACTTTTGTCCCTTAAAGCTCGGTTCAGTCAGACGACTCACGATTGCTGAACATAGTTTGAGTTATCCGTGCTCGCTCCTTATCGATTCATTTTAAATGCAGACATTGAGGAGTGATGACCCCAGTTGGAGCCTGCAGGTGGATCCGAGGCAGTGACGGAGCAGAGGGAGAGACCGGAGCAGCTAAAATAGACCGTGTCTCCTGTCAGTGTAAAATCTGTTTGCCTGAACCTCGCCTCATTCATGGCAATGACAAGTTCTGTTTTAGCAAACAGGGTCTAAATTTTGTCACTGGGTTGCAGAAAACGTATTTTTGGTCATACTCGGCCTGAGTCAGTGCTGCTATTCGAAAGGCAACATTTAGCACCTGCACCTGTAAAATAATCGAGAAAACACATCCAAACCAAAAAGTGTGTGAGCGCTGAGTCAAGATAAAAAGTCACAGAAAGTCTGTAATATTGGAGCTCTGCAGTGTGCGAGCCATCGTCCTCTTTGTTGTCAGTCAAGTTTAGCAACTGGACATCACAAAAGCTAAAAAATAAATAGAAATAAACACGAGTTTTGACAGCTCAGACATTCTAATAAAACGCTGTAAAAGTGCCTTTGGAACACAAAAATGAATGAATGAAGGTGAGAAACCAAGGCGCTCTTCTGAGAACACAACAACAACTTCTACAAATTGTCTGTTTCATTTTGGACAAAGTTCAAAACACAGACTTCTTCAGGGGTTTGTGTCGCGACCTGATAGTTGTTACCCAGCTTTTGGATGACCTACGTTTTAAACTCTTCCGTGATGAAAGAGGCTTTTTACTTTATCAGAAGAGGGCCTTTGTTTTTTTTCTTTTTTCCTTTTTGAAACTAGCTGATTTGGAAATAATATGTTTAGAGGCTTTGGTGTTGATTCAGGAGTTGGGTATGAGTAAGGAATGCATCACGACAGTCGGGCTCCTTCAAAGACTTTCAGTACAATTAATCCACGACAGATTCTTTAAGTGGGATTAAATCAAGCCATTTGAACACCCTGTGTTCAGTTTGTCTCAGAACACAGAATCCCCACAGGGTTCATCAAACTCTCTCTCTCTCTCTCTCTCTCTCTCTCTCTCTCTCTCTCTCTCTCTCAGGCTCAGCTGATCGCTCAGTCCATTGGTCAGTCTTTCAGCGTCGCCTACCAGGAGTTCCTCAGGGCCAATGGCATCGACCCCGAGGACCTGAGCCAGAGGGAGTACAGCGACCTGCTCAACACTCAGGACATGTACAACGACGACCTCATCCACTTCTCCAAGTCAGAGAACTGCAGAGATGTGAGTTAGCCAGCAGGTGGCAGCACAGGAACAGGAATTTTAAACCTTGACCTCTAAACTCAGTATATGATATCTTAATTCAAAAAAGATCGACATGTGCTGCACAAACTGCCCTTCAGTAAATGTAAAGGATAACACAGCCCTTCAGGTCATTTCATGACATTTGACGAAACACAAATGAACCAGCGTCTTTAATTTTCTGCTCAGTCTGCTCTGTTAGTTTGCCCTTCAGTGGATTCAACGAACAGCTGTTTTTTTTTCAGCGTCACAGCTGTGGGACAGACAAAAATGTCACCCAAGTATGAAGGTGATTTTGAGGCGCTAAACCTGCACTGACCTCAGACTCTCCTCTCTCCTCTACGGCTCGAAATGCCGACTGTCATCTCCCATTTCTCAGGATTGTGCATCTGGCTGTAAAAAGCTCAAAATGAGCCCGACCTTATTCTCCATGTTACTTCGCAAAAAGTCCACAATCCATTTATCGATCGTGCAAGAGGAGGGTTGCTTCAAACATTTTCAAAAGGAGGATATTTGAGTAGTGGAGAAAGGCGTTGCTGAAATAAAGTCTGACGTTGTTCCTCGCAGGTTTACATCGAGAAGCAGAAAGGAGAGATCCTGGGCGTGGTCATCGTAGAGTCCGGGTGGGGCTCCATTCTTCCCACAGTCATCATCGCCAGCATGATGCACGCCGGCCCAGCCGAGAAATCCGGTCGGCTCAACATCGGAGATCAGATCATGACCATCAATGGGACGAGTCTGGTGGGTTTACCGCTCAACACCTGCCAGAGCATCATCAAGGTACGCATGCAGCGTTTAGACTCACATCCACTCACGAGTGAGAGGCTCAGCGTTTACAAACTCTACCAAATCAAATATATCAAACCATATCCAAAAAGCTTGGAGGAGTAGGGAGGCTGTGGCTCAGTGGGTAGAGTTGTTGTTTCTCAAACTGGAAGGTCGAGGGTTCGATCCCCAGCTCCTGCGAGCAACATGTCCGATGTGTCCTTGGGCAAGGCACTTTACCCCGAATTCCCCCCATGCTGCATCAGGGTGTATGCGGGTCGGTTCTCCTGGGGTCGACCGCTTGGTGCGCTAATTGCCCCATGAAAAAAAAAAAAGTCTTTCAGGTTTATAAAAAACCTGAGTTTGAAGAGAGGAAATATTCAGAGGATGACTAAAGGGCTGCCATGTTTTATGTAAAATGTTTTTACAGTCAAACCCACACATCAAATGATCCAGAGAAACATATTCACGTTTGGCCTGATGCCCATGTGTGTCTGCAGTTTAAAAAGAAGCATTTTGTAGACTTTCCTCTGACGTTTGTTGGTGATCAAACTGTAGACATAACGGGTAGAATGAAAACATATATAACACCAGTAAAGAATTATATCTCGTATTGTATGTGATCCCTTTACAAATAAAATAAAGTGTTCAGCCCTAACAAAGCCTGACAACGACCCAGGATCATTGTCCACTCACAGCAGGTTTCTCCTCACTCACCTGAGCTCACGGCAAACTTTCTGTCCTTAAAGTCAGAACGTGCTCTGCTGCCAGGTTCCCATCCAAACTTTCTTAAAGCTTGGAGTTTAGGTCAAATCCCGCCTGTTTGTTTCCGTAGCAACATCGCTTATCAACAGAATCTTCTGCTGTACTTTTCTTAAGTCCTGAAGTTTTCTTCAAGTTATTTTGGGTCTTTTGTTGACAGGACAGTGGACAGAGATAGAAACGAGGATATGAACTCTGTCGATGCATCAGAAGGCTGGTGGGATGTGTTTTGTCATTTCTGTACTTGTCTCCTCTCAGGGTCTGAAGTCTCAGTCCAGGATCAAGATGAACATCGTCAGGTGTCCTCCTGTCACCATGGTGCTGATCCGCCGGCCGGACCTCAGATACCAGCTCGGCTTCAGCGTCCAGAACGGCATCGTGAGTATCAGGACTGATCACACGGACACAGGATCCTTCTGCAGTGTATAGAAAGGCTTGTTATTGTCTGTTCTTCGGCAGCAGCACGTGGTGAAGCGATCGTACAGATAATTCATATTTTCAGATGGTACACGGTTATAGCATGTTGAACTGTGTCCGTGTGCAGATCTGCAGCCTGATGAGGGGCGGCATCGCTGAGAGAGGAGGCGTCCGTGTGGGTCACAGGATCATCGAGATCAACGGTCAGAGTGTGGTGGCGACGCCTCACGAGAAGATCGTTCAGATTCTCTCGAACGCCATGGGAGAGGTAGGACGAGCTCTGAAGTATTCAAAAACACTTTCCTTCATGTAGTTTCACTCCAAGATGTGACCTGCCTGATCTTAGAGATATTACAAAGGTGAAAAAGAAAAACAGCTTGATTTCCTGCAAGTGCACAAAGTCTGACAGATTTAACAGAGAGTACATTAAACCCATTACACCATGCAGAAATCACTGCTCTCCCTCATTTACAATGTTGACAAGTGTTTAATCACATAATAAAAAAAACGAAACAAACGATACAAATATAAATCAATCAAGACATTTACAATGAGAAATAAAGCGGCAGAGAAATCAAGCGAGGGAGTCGCTTCAGTCTGTAGAGTTCTGTTTAGTATGAGCTCGAGGGACTCACTCATGTATTTATATGTAGGTACATCTATTTATTTGTTTTTTATGAGGGACAGCACATGAGTGTTAGAACAGTTTTCTATCCGTACTACATTCAGTTTATCTTACAAACGCATTCATCACCATTTAACTTCGAAAAAAAATAAATCTGTATTTGTACTTCAAAAAGAAGAAGAGAGAGGTGTTTAAAGTATCACCTACTGACCTCTCCTCTCAAGCTTCACTTTGAGTAAAGACTTTGATTATGTTGTGGTTGCACTTGAACACTTTGATACTTTGATAGCTGTATTGGTCTTGATTTAGAAGTGTAACAATTGCAAAATGTACCATCCTCTCCACACATCTTGTCTTTTTTTTTTTTTTGGTGTTCCTGCCTTTTAATTAGCATCATTTGTTTTCTTTCCGCTCCAGATCCACATGAAGACGATGCCTGCAGCCATGTACCGTCTGCTGACAGCCCAGGAGCAACCCGTCTACATCTGAACACAGCCCGTCTCACTCTTTTTCACCACATGACTCAGTCTATCTTTGCTTCCCTCCATCCATCCTTTTGTTACTTTCAGTTCCCTCAGCCCCCTCTCTGGATCCTGTTTGATATCACTTGACTTGCCTTAATCTGTACAGTAAACTGTCCTGTAAACATGTCCATCCACAGTGTGACAGACGGCAGGTTATCTCACTAGGCCGAGTGTTCATGTGACGTGTGTTATTTTTGACCAAAGACAAATCGTGGATTTTATTGTGCATATTTAGATGGCAAAAAGAGTAAATATTATCTTTGGTTAAATAGCTGTAATATCTGAATGTACTCTAATTTGTTGGACCTATAAAAAGTCAGGGGCCGCTCAGATGATGAAACAACTTTGAAGTTACAATGTGGTCATGAAAAGGAGAATGCATGTACAAATCTGCTGAATAAACTCGGTGTTCAGTCAAGTCTGGTGAGTTTTCATCGTCAGGGTCTCAAATGAAGGTGGTGGGCTGTTAGTTTAACACACTGTATGAATGAAGGTCCAGTTCAAAGGCTAAGAACAATGCTAACAGGAAAAATCCGTAAAAACCCTGAAGGCAATGTTTGAAGATCGTACATCTTAAGTCTCTTATTTGATATTTCCTCACTCCTAACATGCATCTCTGGTGGGAAGAAATAAGAAAACACCAGTGAGAGATGCAGGAATACTCCTCATGAGACCTGGACCCAAAGAGGAATAATGTACCAAAGTAAAGTACAAGCAGCCAATCAGGGGACAAGATAGTAGGCTTAGAAAATCTTCCTTTGAACAGGAAAAAAATAGACATCTTAAAAAAAGGCTTTTTGGACTAATAGTGGGATTTACAGCCACCATAAAGTGATCCAAACACTCTTTACACTCTCCTCCCTCCATGTGCCGCTGCATTACATCGCAGAGTAGGGCTGTGCAATGAATCGTAATTTCTTCATCGCGACACAAGCATTTGCAATAAAAGGCATGTGAAAAGTCTGAGTTGAATGCAGTAAATAAAAAACACATGCTGTCACACCCAGCATGTGAACATTTCATGTGCTGGCTGAAGGTCAGAATGCATTCTCCATGTTTTCACAACATGGTAATGCAGTAGGATTAAGCTAGCTAGCAGCTGCCCTGGACCCTGGAAAACAAACATTTAGGCAGCTCAATAAATAACTCTTGTTGTAACTGTCCCCAATTTTCTTTTTTTACCAGCACTGACATGGCATCTGGATCTGCTCCAGAGCAGAGCAGAACAGAACATTTTTAATTTATTTAGTCTCTTGAATGATCTCCTCCAGCACCAATTCCACTTTACAGATTCAAGAGTGAACACACGATGTATATGCACATACTAGTCTGTAGTTCCAAAGGATGCAGCAGTGGGATCAATCAGCAAACACTAAGACATCAGTCATTCTTTATCAGCATCAGATGCCAAATTTTATCCACATTTGAGCCCTTTTTATGACTTTAAGGCCAATTACATTGAGAGTTTGGCTGCTCCCCTTGTATGTCCACCCTGGTGCTGCATACACATAAAAAAAATAAAATAAAAATTGCATTGGTTGATTAAATTTATTGAAGCAAAACAAGCTGAGGGGGAGGGGCAGTGATGTTGGATATTTTGAACTCAGCTGAAATTTTTGCCTCCATTGTCCGAGTCCATCGTGCCACACCATGTGATTTGTGTCGTTTCATTGACTATGTACTTTTGTTTTGTGACAGATGGTGCTCACTGCATTTAAAGAGACACAGACATCAACATGGAGCAGTCTAAGAGAGCTGGTTTATACCATAGACTGTAAAAAGAAAAAAAGTCATATTCTATGTTCTGTTGCAAACAGCAAGAAAATGCCACAGAGACAAAAAGACAAAGCTACTATAAAACTATTCACATTCAGTCAGTAATGTGAAACTTCCACACATATTAATACCCCCTCTTTTTTATAAGCTGACTTTAGAAGGATTGCAAAAAATACATTTAAACCATTTATATCCCACAGAGAGTGAACCATTTCCTGTGTTCTTATTAACTAGTACTTATAAGGCCACATTTGGAATCTGGTCAATGCCTTTCAGCAAAATCTAGTCTGAAAATATTTGCTTTACTGTGAGTTTGTGTTGATTACATCAAACTCAGTGTTATTAAGAACTCAGACTGTAATATACAGGGTTACAAATCTTAATGTTATATTTTGATCAAAGCACAGCACTGACGTTTCATTTAGACCACGAGTCTTTATATCAATCTATATTAATCCATGCGATCATGCAGATACTCGTGAATTTAAAAATCCAGTTTGTAGTCTCATTTCAGTCTTTAATTTTAGTTTCTAAACTCATGATTAACTATAAATGTAGCGGTCATACTAAATCAAAAACCAGTGGGAAACTGATCAGGTAAAAAATAGGAGTTACCTTCATGAATACAAGGTTTGCCAAATGAAAGCAAACCCAATGTTAATGCAGATAAGCAGAGTGTTGCATTACACGTCAACCCTTCGTCGATGCTTGACAGACGCAATATGTCCTCAGAAATGGTTTGGAACATTTCTTTGTCCTTTGCAGACTAAATTTTACTCCAACTTTAATAATTCCAGCCAGGTGACACTGATTTGAAGTCAAATGAATCCTTGCTTACGCAGCTCTTGTTTCAGTAAAGCAAGTGTATTTGTGTGTCCATCGCCCCCCCAATAACTCGTTACAGAGGAGTTAAAGACTTGCTGTCCCCTCCCTGCTGTCAGGTGCAACTCTGCTTTTGGCATTGGAGCAGTAAAGGATACCAAAGTGAATGAAAAATATATATAAAATCGCTGCTTGACACTTCATACTCAAGTGGCAAAATAAAAACAAAGCAACTTGTTTTAGGTCAATCTTTTTAATCATTACTACTTCAGGGAAACCAAACTTAGAACCACACTACTTTACTCAAAGAGCAGTTTGTTTCCATTTTTCTGAAGTGCACAGATTAACTCGCCACTTTGAATTTTTGCGATGACTCTCACACTGGAGTCTTCCCTGGTTATTGGAAGATTTCTTTACACAAGGCAACCTTAAGATAGGGACACTGAATGTACCCCCGGTTAGTAGTTTGTGTAGGTAAGGCACCGAGTGTGATTGACACTTTACATTTTCTGCGACAGTGCCACTATTTATATTTATAAAAAAAAAAAAAGCTTGTTTGAGAGGAAGTTAGTATTGCTTTTAACAGGAAGTTATGTGATAAACAAGTTTTATAAATTCATAGCAGTCCTGCAATTAACTTTGACAAGAAAAAGACATGAGACAGACCAGGGAGTTGTAGGACACGGAACCTAGGAGATAAAAAAAGAAAAGTATAGATATACAAATAAAGTTAAGAACCCCCATAGAAAGACTTGTATTACAGCAAATAAAACAACAAACAAGGCTTACCTTTGGAGTTAGTGCATTCAAATGAAGGATTTTCTTGGCCTGTGGAGCATGGAACCAAGGGCACCAGTAGTTGAAGCCTGGATGTAGGTTTGACTGAGGCTGGAGTCCAGATTTGTAGCCAGTTGGTGAATAATTTATAGTCATCTGGATCACCCAACTTACTGGATTTGTATGAAATGCATGGAATGGGTAGTAGGGAATGTACATATAAAAGGGCTGTGCTGGTTTTACGTTTTTGCTGATGCCCGTGGTGGTCATCCCCGTCGTCATCGCAGCTGCCGCCATCCCGGGAGTTGCTGCGGGTAGTGACTACGCTTTATCTGGTTTATTGTGTCAGAATAAAAATGAGACCAGGACTCTATGGGAACAGGGCTATTGCCATACGGGTGCGGCTGGTATACCCATCGCCTATGACGGCGCAGGCTCCAGGGTCTAGGAGTGGAAGGAAGTTTCTGGAGCTTCTGATGAGATTTGAGGGCAGTGAAAGATGCAGCAGAAGTCGTAAGCATAGGACAGACTAATGTAACCGGAGTCGCAAACCAAACCAGTGTCAGCATGTAATTTCCATCCTGAAACAAGAGCAACCAAGCAGATGAATACACGTAGTCAAAGTGCAGCAGTCATTTGCGCTTGCATAACGCCAAAGAACTTTTCCAAATGACTCTGGCTTTAACGGTCTAATTATGCAATGTACTTAACCATTTACAAGTTAACATACCTCTTGAATCACATTGCAGCCATCGTAGGGAACCACCAAAACTAGCCCCAGTGAATTCTGCTTTAGTGAGTAGCCACAGGTTTTAGGCACCTGGATCAAAGGCAAGTGTTCCGCATTGCCTACAAGGGAGAAATAGACAATTATTCTATGCCAACCAGTCGTGCACCAATAGTGTTAAAAAAAAAAGTCACAATATACAGGCTTGTGCTTGTTACAGTACCAATGTCTAGCTGCATGTCACCAGATCCCGGTCCCATGGCGCTAAACATCATTTTCTCTGTTCCACAGTGCAGGGAAGAATTCACACGCTGCCATGTTGCTTCATTGGCTGTGCTGTCCTCCGGTTTTGATGTCTGCTCAAACATCCCTTCAGGGTAAAGAAATCAAAAATAAATGCTTAATATAGGACATTTTGGTTTAGAAGTTGATGAGGCATTTATGTTTAGAAGAAAATTAAAATAGCAGTAAACTCATAGCTGTACCATCTGCTTGATCAAAGTCTACATACAGCACGGTCTCACCTGAGAGAGCTCTTCCAGTCCTCACATCCATTACTGTGGCCTCACTGGCTACCTTGTCCTGATTTGCATATTTGCTCAGCTCTCCCAAGCTAAAAGAAGTCAAACTCGGCACCAAACAGCACAGGGCGAATACGACTGCCACAGTTTGGTGTGAGCTACGACCGCTCACATCTTCAACTGCCATCATAGACCAACCCACTTCGAGCAGATGAGGAGCACACACTGAATAAAGACTTTAAATAATGGACCTAAATTGGCAGCAGTTAATCAGCAGGTCAAATGCTATCACCTGTGTAGTTCACGGCTGTCTTTGTTTTGCTGGTCATTTTGCAGTTAGCTTGGGTAATAATTATTTTCTTCAACATTTCAACATTTCTATTTTGTTGGTTTTCGGTATTGTTCAAGTTTTTTTTAATGCTAGATTGTTCGTTTAGTGTTAATTAGTAAACACTATACTTTTAGTTTAGTTATATTAGATTTGGTTTTACAGGCCTTTGTGATACTTACATAGAGGGGAAGTAATGTGTGCACAGAAACTTTATGATACCACTCCTGCATAAGCTCATCCAAAACAGAAATAGCTGTGCCTAATACAAACTATTTAACATGCGTCTGTATATATAGAGCCAATGAATAAATGCATACAGAAATAAATAATGCAAATAAACTCACATATGTATTTGGGGAGTTGTATGTATGTAGATAGATAGATAGATAGATAGATAGATAGATAGATAGATAGATAGATAGATAGATAGATAGATACACAAATGCTTCAATCATATATAAGTACAAAAAATTAACATAAAAAAGATTTGTAAACATATTTGTGATGCGCACACAAATATCTCTTGTTTTAAATATGTACAATAAAAATTCAAAAATGTACGTCATGTATTTGCAAATTTCATCAAATACACATTTGGAAGTTGGTACATTGATACATGGATTATCAAACACATGTTTGTCTAAGTGCTTTTAATTTGTATTAACCTTCCTGCATTTGTTTAGGGATTTTTGAGACTCATCTGGCCCGACTCTGATACACATTATGGGTGCATTCAGATTGTCCCTCCTATCTACTTTCACTTTCCACTTTATCTTAACCCTGTGAACTTTTACAGGGTTAAGCAGGTGTTAGGAGAACAGAAACTTTTGAATTATTTGAGATTCAGGAGATAGACATAAAGAAACTGATAAAATAGCTTATGAAGTCTTTGATTTTTGTTCTTTTAGTGCTTGTCATGTTGTCATTTCCACATTAAATGTTAGAACATATCTCATATTTTTCTCAAATCCTGCAGCTCTGTCAGTTTATCTGTTTGTAGTTAAACTCATAAAGCACCCTTCTTTGAAAAGGCAGCAGTGGGTTTTAGATTAAATTGACTACTTCTGACAGAAACACAAAAACATTAATCCAGTACTGTAGTTTCATGTCACAGCACTTAAAATGTAATAAACTGTATTTAAGGTGGCACTAAAAATGGCCTTAATCCTACTTGATGATTTCTTCAATAAAAACTGACCCAAGAACACAACAGGAAGCAGACACGTCAGAGACAACAGCTTGTAAAAAAAGAGATTCATTTATTTGAATATTTTCTCAACCACTAAAATCACAAACTGAAAAAAAAAGAGAAATCACAAACTAACAAAGATGAATAAGAAAATGATCAAACAACATGATTGTCTTCACCACATTCCAGAGGCTGCTGTTTACAAAGACGAGACAGAGTTCAGTTTCTATTCAATATAAAAACATAGACACGAGAACAATGTGATTGTCTCTGGTTTGACGCCGACACAAAGAAGAAATACAAACTGCTGACTCGTCGTCTTTAATCCAGACATCTCTCACTTTCTTCACGGCCTCATAAGAGCATCACAATGAGTGTCATTTTTTTCTCCAGCTAACCTACAGATGTATAGAAATTCTATACAGGCACCTGTACAGCCTCCTACTTTATGGAAGTGCACTGACTTCACATCAAGCCAAATATTCAAAGAATCTGTTGAAAACACAGACGTCTTTCTAAAAATGATTTCATGTTGTGTGCTTCTTTTTATCACTTACACACACGTTCTTCTCTGTCACTGAGCAGTACAGTTTGATTTATTCAATTTGATCCAACATAGGAAATACAAGGCACTTGTTAATATGCCGCGTCCTGGAATAGCACACATATTTCACAACGAGGTGTAAATATAAAGGATCAACAGAGTCAAATCAATGAGAGAGGACTTGATGAGTGGGCTGAGATCAGAGCAGCTGCTGTGAGATGAGTGAAGGGGAAACAGTGCAGTCTTCAGTTCTTTGTCTATTGTGCGGATGCAGCGTGTTCAGCTGTACCATTACATCCAAGTAACAGAGTAAGAAATCTTTTTTTTGTCAGACTCATATTTACCTTGAAGATATCGTCTAACAACACTTTGTAATGTGTGGAAGGATGTCAAGGATTCTTTAAGACTTTTTAAATATTGGATGAGAAAGGATTTTAACATCTGCACACAGAAAACAAAAAAAGACTTTTCACTGAATGATACCTGGGATTGCTCTGACTGCGCTCAATTTTCCCAAATGGTTTCATGATAGTCCATATAGTCCTTTGAGTTCTCTTAATATACGCCAACGCCTGCTCTCCAAAGAGGATCAACAAGTACAGATTCATATATATTGGTCAATGTTGTTTTTCTAAATGTTTGAACTTGACAATGACAAAAAAAAAAAATGTAAAAAAAATAATAAACACGTTTTACATCCTTCTGGGCTTTTAATAAGCAGCTGGTTTTAGATTACTGTGCTTTGATGTGTGATAGTAAACTGTGAGAAAACTGTTGTTCATGAATTTGGGAAAAATAAACGCGTAACAAAATCCTCTGCAGACACAAAAAAAAAGAAGCATATTTACACTGAAATATCCGGCCTGTCTTTATAGTTCTTGTGTTAAGGAGAAGTGTGTATGTAAACTGTATGTGTGGCCGAGAGAAGCGTAAAGTTTTAGTATAAACTTGAAGAAGATGGCATGCAGCTGAGTTCATCTCTTCTCTGGCTACAAGAAAACAACGGTTTTTATGAAGGTGAAGCTTCAGGTTCTGCTACCCAGGAAACAAACTGTCTGCTTGTAGTGATGGTGTGTGACGCGTCGATGATGTCACGGTGTTGTTTCCATGCCTACAGCTCGGTGTCTTTGTATCTCTGAGGGTTGTAGTATCCTCTCTTGGTCTGTTCGCTCAGCTGTCGGCGGTACTCGGCCTCGTCGTCCTCGTGTCCTCTGCTCTCCGAGTACTGTGGCCTGAAGGGAGTCTGCTGCTCGGGGTTGGAGCTGGAACTGATTACACACACAAACACACACACACACACACACACACACACACACACACACACAAACACATGATCCAACAGTTTCAGCTTTTTTGTAATAATAAAGCTAAAACAGCTAGAATATCCTAACAACAACATGTGAGTGTTATGGTGTTACCCTATTGGCTGAGGACGGTTGAGGTTGGGTTTTGGCAGTTTTATTGGGACGGCGTAGATGTCCGGATGCTTCTGTGCGATTTCCAGCTGTGCAGAGAGAAAAGAGCAGACCGTGATAAGTCAGAACATTTGAATAAAACACTACAAGACATCTAAACACACGGGGGCTGCAGCCCATCTACAGGGGTTACTGCTCAATAAAACATGCTTATCTCAAACACCATCAAATGTTCTTCTCTTTTATCCAATCAGGAGTTCTGAACGTTTGTTACTATTCTGTTAGCTTCCAAAACATACTGTAGCAAATATGTGAAATCTAAAATCTAGCACACAGTGTGTGGGTCCTGCTGCCAGGGGGCGCTCTAACAAAACAACAAAAGATGATGTTGTGGCTGGCGGTGAATCATGGGAGCGATTCTCTCTGCTCCTCTCTGATCTCTGATCTGAACTGGTAGAGTAATGAGCTGCTGCCAGTCTCAGTTTGAGAGTTTATGTGGGTCAGACTTAATCTGACAAAGAAGGTGTCTGGAGTTCGGCAAATGTGAGGAAAAGTTTTGAACCTAACTCTGTTGGAAAACAAAAATACAATTCTCCATCCTTGCTTTCAGCGTTGGTTTAAAATAATCACGAGGGCCTATTCGGCCCAAATGGTGATAATAAAAACCCAACTGACTCGAGCATTTTCTGCCTCCTGCAGCTCCAGCATCCTCTGAGCTCGGGCCAAGTGGTCCATCTTCTCGAAAGCTTTGATCTGAGAGGAAACAAACCAAAGTCACTTTTCACAATTCAGCGTTCATGTTTAACGGAAGTGAACAGCACATCCACATGGTGGCATGATTCATAAAGGAGTGACTGTCAGCTTAAAGTGTGTTATCTGAATGAAATGGCAGAACAGCGTGCTGACTGATGATGAGTAACTGTGGATTGAAGGGAGGGAAACAAACATTGAAGACAGATGTTGACACATTCAGTTACCTGGTCACCCGTTCTCTACATGGAGTTCATATTAGAAGCAAAAAGAGCAAAAGAGGGAAACAGTGAAGTCAAAAGGATTTAATATATCATTCAATGATTTCTCAAAGTCAAGGCCTCTTTCTTAAATCTGATATATTTCTTAAAGGGACTCCAGCCGACGATGTCGTTTGTGGAATGAACAGAAATAAACATGATGCCAACCTTGCCCAGGAAGGATTTGTTTGCAGGGTCTTCCTCCTCCTTCTCCGGTCGCTGATCCTCAGGCGGCTGGTTCAGACCCCTCATGCTCGGCTTCAGGGAGACGGGAGGCGGAGCTGGTTTGTGTCCACCCGCTGCGTCACTGCTGATGGTGCTGCTGGAGTGGGAGTCGTAGCTCCTTGACGAGTCCGTCCGGGTCTGGGCCCTCACCTGTGAGGTAGAGGACTGGTGAGGACAGGAGGGCCCGCTCGCTTATTGGCATTGAAGCTCATCATGGAAACGGTTAGATTAGAGTGATGTCATGGGAGGAAGAAAGAGAGGGGGGGGGGGATCTCACCTTTGGGGGTTCAGGGACAAAAGACGGGGGAGGGCTTGGCTCTCTGTGCAGCAGCTCTCTGCTCCCTGACCTGGCACGAGCCCGGGGTTCAGGGTGAGACTTCTAAGCACGCACACACACACACAGACACACACACACACACACACACACACAGACACACACAAACAGACACAGAATCAAGGTTAGATTATGTAAACACACTTGAAATGAGAGTGAATAAACAAAGGGGAGAAATCGAGGGACATGAGAACTCGAGTTTGAAAGAAGAGCAGCTTCTACAGTCAGTAACATTATTATAAAAGCTCACTGCTCCAGCAGGGAGCTTTTATCAAACTGTGCATTTCATTCAAAATACTTTATTTGTCCCTGGAGACAACTGAAGAGCACACAGAGCAGAACATGAACGACAGTACAGGTTTTACCTTCGACTCTTCTGATTGCACAGTAATCCCTGAATTTTCTGCAGCATGCAGTAACACTGTGTATTTTTTGGTGATAATAAAAACACATCAGTGGAATAAGTGAAGAAAGAACGCAGCGGATGAGCAGAAAATGTGTGTTGCTGCAGCAGAACGGAGAAGATGCCTTCCCAGCTCTGCACTGAGTTCTCGTTGTTTTCATCCAACAATGAGATGTAAATCCTGTGTGGATCTACTGACCACGACAACCGGCTGAACAAACCTTTTACTTCTCTAAAAGACGGGGTTTTTGGACAAACTTCTGGGTATTCAGAGGCTGCATATTCACGGCAAAATAGTTTGAAACTCAAAATCCTTTCCCAATGTCCGAGGACGAGCTACATAACTCCTTTTAAAGCCAAAAACCAATCAGAGCAGTTTAAGGTTTTTTTCCAATGTTTAATTCCTTATGCTTTCAGTTCAGGACAAAACACACTCAACACGTACCCACAACCTGAGCTACCATGCAGTTGGTTTTAAACCAATGTGATAATTGACAATGACAATTGTCCCATCTCCCCCATCCCATTTCAAGCCCAGCACAGTTTAGCAGATGGCTGTTCCGTCATGAGCCCGGGTCTGCTGAAGATTTCTGCCTGTTAAAAGGAAGTTTTTTCTTGCCACGCGATGACTGATTAAGATGGGCTCTTGTAATATAGCCATCAGTAAGGTCCTTTACCTGCTTTTTGTAAACATAACGATGAGCATGGTCTTGTTACCTGCCCTTTTGTTAATGTTAACAGACAAACAGTAAGGTCCTTTACCTGCTTTTGTAAAGTCTCAAGATAACACCTGTTATGAATTGACGCTATACAAATAAAGATTGATTGATTGATTGATAATGGATTCAGAATAAGTCTGTGTACGAAGGGCGAGTGGTTGGTTCGTGTGCACTGCGTACAAAGTGTTCGAGTCCGACCTGTGGCTCTTCCACCTCTAACCTTTGTTCCGTCTCTACAGCGAAGGCATCAAAAGCCCCAAAACAAATCTTCTGTGTCAAGTGAAGCTGAAACCCACACAACACGTCGGCTCTCTCTGTAAACCCACCCGTCGAAAATGAGAAAACAACAGTCTTGCTTTTAACAAAGGACTCAGCAGTGCTCCCATGAATACCTCTTACCTGCTGATTACTGTCTGCTCTGTAGTTTGAAACTAACATGGAAAACTGCTTTCATGTGTTTGTTGTTTTATTCTATTTTTTGGTTTGTTGTTATTGGTTTATTTAAAAAAAAAAGTGTTCTTCCTTCTTTTTCCTTTCCTAATTGTCTTATCCATTCAAAAGCCGCTTGTTGCAAATTTGCACATGTGCTAAAACGCTCAAATCAATGCATCTGGTTTGTCCAATGCAATTTCTGTCTACATCAAATAAACTTTAAATTAAAAAAAACAACAACATAGCAATAAGATTCATGATAGGCAGGACCGACATCAGGCTGAATCGAAATGTGCCCAAATAGAAAAGACGATGCGTCTGGTGCTTCAGATTCAGCGTACAGCAGCAGAGGTCCTTCTCACCTCGTCTGGCAGTACGGGCTCTGATGATCGACTGATGGCAGACACCGGCTGCGGCTCGTCCAATGTCTCGTCCAGCTCATTGTCGGTGTAAGCCCCGCCCTCGTCTGCTGTGTCTTCATAGTCGCTGGTCAGGCGGCTGTCCATGCTCAGGTAGTCTGCACTCATCGCCGACAGGTAGGACATGCGGTCGTCATGGAGATCCAGGTCCTCCTCTGAACCTTCCAGCTGAGGAGAGAAAACGTACTCAGTGCCCAAAGTATTTACAAGAGTTGCACATCAAGCTCACGCGAGGTAACGCTGAGAATCATGTGACTCACTTTGCCCTCACACACCCACACGGCTCTGTCCTGCTGCTCCTGAATGGAATCTTTCACACTGCCGTACCACGCGTCATTGGCAGAGTTCAGGTCAATAGTTGCTGAAAAAATTTGGTGAGAGACAAAAAAAAAATCAATGTAGCATGTAGGATATGTAGGCACAGAGGAACGATTAATGAAGGACAGAAGAAGACAGGCTCTGACTGTGCTGATTGGATATGACTTTCTGTTAGTCTAACAATGTTGTAAGAATGCAAATTTAAGTTTGTGGATTAAATCAAATATCACCGGAGACTGTAAGCCAGTGTTTTAGACAGAACTTCTTGTTGCCATCTGCTTCTGCATCTTCAACATTTAAAATAGGCTCACTCCCATTAGCATCCCTGACTGTCAGGGACAATTGCTGCAGAAGATTTCTTCTGAGACAGCCATGATGCAGCTGTCAACAGAGCTTCAATGGCTTTTAATATTCTCTCTTCAACGCTAACAGGCTGCTCTGATAGAAGCTGTACTTGCATCCTGCAGAGCACAGGAGTTTCTCGTCTTCTGATTCCTAGATTCGTTTGATTTATTGTTTTGCTGTGTGCTCCAAACTTGCCAGTTAAAAGCACCTAAGTCTCACTATAATCCAAACAGATGTGAGCGGTGGTTCAGTGTTCAGTACTTTTTGCTTTCATCACTGGAATCAGGGTTTTGGAGAGAGTGATGTAACAAAAAGGATTTGAACTTTCAGATTCTTTCTATAATTAGCAACTTAAAAAGCCAATCTGTGCCTGGCCTCAGATTGCACTACTTTACAGTAAGACATACAGGTGAAGAGGTGTGAGCACGTCTTCCTCAGCTTGACGGCCTGCTCGTAAAGTTTGCGTGCGCTGCGGCTGGATCCGGGCATGAGGCGGTTCCTCATGGTCTTGACGCCCTGCTTGCTGTCCGGGTTGAGGAAGACGACGATGGGATACCACTGGGTGTAGTTCAGAGTGTCCACAGCTTTGGGAGTCACATCCAGCAGAGCGTGCCGGTCCTGAGCAAAAGGAGAGGAGTGTTAGACGATGTAGCAGGATTTGAATAAAGCTGCAGTGTTTCTCCAGTGTGGCTCCTACCTGTTCGATGATTTGTCTGATGGTGTTCAGTCTGACGACTCCGGAGGATTTCTCACTTCCTGCATCTTTGGGCTCCGTTTCTGAGATGGGAAGACATTATTCAAATTGATAGAATAAGGAACATGTGCAGGAATTTATCATCCTTATGTACTCTCAATATTCAATGTGTTAACTCCAAATGTCATACAACACTACCAAACACAGCGTGCAACCTCAAAGATGAAATGATACAAACACTCACTGGCAAGCACAAACTCATCGGGCAGGTCGTTGGCAAGTTTTTCATTCACAGCATCAGAAATGGGTCCAAATATCACCACAGGCCTCCTGAAACCAGCTGGAAGAAAACAGGAAACTAAATCAAATCCATTCACAAGGTAACAGGGGAGTGAAAGAGCAAAGGGTAAAAAAAAAAAAAAAAAAAAAAAAAGGTCAGATTTCAGGTACCTTCACGTAACACCACTCTCTCGTAGGCGGGGAATCGTGTAGTGACCGGGGTTGCACTCAGATCCTCTCTGCTCTTTCGTAAGTCTTTCTTCTTGGCAGCTCGTTGACCTCTCAGCCTCCAGAAGTCACCTCTGTCGTTACCTGAAGCTGCCCGAGCAGCATTCTGCACGTTGGACATTTGTTCTGCTCTGTAAGGTGGAGTATGAAACACTTGAGTCAACGAAATGTCTAATTACAGACTCTTTGTTTTCCTGAACTCTTTCTATAACGAGTCCTGATACATGTGAGCCTTTCATCTCTGAGCGCTGCACACACCTGCTCTTATTGGGGATGATTCCTTTCTCCAGCAGCTGGTTGTCTTTGTCAGAGCGGATTGCCAGCCAGTTGCCCAGTTTGCCGTCATAAAGCGTGTCGGTCACTTTGAAGATTTCTCCTCGGCTGAAGGGAAGGCTCTGCGGAGCCTCCTTCTCGTACTCAAAGTGCGTCCTGATGAAGAACGAATCTCCTCTGCCAGACGCTAAAATGTCCTTGTACACTGAAAAGTGAAACAAAACAGAATCACTCAGTTTTATTAGATATGGTTTACAATGTATCTCAAAATATCACGGTTGGTCCCTAACATCAGTGCATAGATATGTATATGTATGTATGCATGTATATATATATACACACACACACACACACACACACTGTATATATATATATATATATATAGTTCTTCCTTACAGAGCTTTATCAGACACTCATCATTAGAGTCATCAGTAGCAGTAGAAGTAATTCCTCATTGAGAAGAAGTATAAAAGCGTTGTCAAGTTTAACATACCCTCAGGTTTGCTCTGAGCCAGAATGGTAACATCTTCCCCTTTGGGGATCTCCAGCAGGTAGAGGACGGCATCCTCACGCACCATGCCTCTGAAGTCCATGTTGTTGACCTGAATGAGACAAAACAGAAAAGACTCAGCGTTAAAAAGATGAGCTCACTGCAGAGAATACTGAAATGAAAGGTGGACTGGAGATTTGTGAACAAAGGATTAGGAATAAGACAGCAGATCTCTGGCTTCTGAGTTGATAAAAGGCTGATTACTTGTCGCTGAGCCCATCTTGAACTGTTGAACCCTGAGACAGCGCACAACAATCTGTTAGAGGTTCAACATATTCACAGTGTAGGTGTGACAGCAGACTGTCATCGGGCCTTTCTCTTATGTATTTAAATGTTAAACAGAGGCTGTTAGTGTACAATGAGGATCTCTTTTATCTGCATGTGAAATAAAAGAAGTGGGACCTTCATGATCTGGTCTCCGGTGCGAAGGCCCTCCTTCTCAGCTGCACTGTCTTCCTGAACGCCAGCAATGAAGATACCCACATCGTTTCCTCCGGCCAGCCTCAGACCCACACTGTCTCCTTTCTGGAACTGAACCATCACTGTGTTTGGCCTGGTCATTAAAAACACATTATTATACAGAGTTATATATTATTATACAACAACAACAGGAAAGGAGATCAGTGTGGCCGAGAGATACTGACCCGTATACTTCCTGGTCCTCTATGCTCGGCTTCAGCGGCACCTTCTGCGACGCGTGAACCTTTGGAGCTACATTGTGCGCTGGGACAGCTGAAACACAAACGAAACATGTTTATTTACTCTGCTGCAAAACACGCGTGAAGGATCAAAGCTTGATATACTCTGGGAAAAGAAACACGATTACCTGGAGGTGTTTCTGAACGTGGCTCCTCCCTCTCTGCCTGCAAAGGGGGCGTGTCTTCCACAGCTCTGTCTGGCGCTCTGAATGGGGTCGGCATGGCTCCCATTTTTGCCAGCCTATTGGGCGGGTCTTCCCTGGTAAAAAAATAAAATAAAATATATGGGACATTTTTTTGAGGTTTATTTTTTCCCCAAAATTTTAGAATTGATGCTATTATCTTTTAAAGAACTGATGTAAACACAGCCGGTTCAACTGAAGGTCATTTCAAGTTCATCCTCAACCAAAACCAAACCTGAAAAGATGCTGTGAGCACTGCTACAGTTCAGACTGCTCATGTTAGTACTTGTACATGTTGGATATTTGAGGAGTGATGGGATATCTTAAACCCTGCAGTCGGAGACTACAGGTGGTGGAGCTGATCAAGAAGAGCTGACAGGGAAAGAACACATCTTGCAGCTTAAATAGACCGCTAAATGAAAGGAGGAGTTGTCAGGTGATAGTTTAGAATGAGGCGTGTCAAGAGTGAAACCACCGCTGCTAAAGTTGACTAGCTGAACTAGCTCGCAGGCGCTACCTCGTTTTTTACAAGATACCTTTTTAATTTGAAACAATCCAATACGATCCAATACCTGTCAATGGCGTACATACAGAAAGTGTTTTACGTTTTCAACATCAGATTTTTTTACACCTTCCTAGGCTAAAATATCTCCACAAGAAAAGTCTGAACATTTTAAATGGATGTGCAAAGTTTCAATAGTTATCTTTAGGCATTGCTTGATCCTCAAAGGTTCAGAGTAATGAGAGGCAGCAGAGGCAACTTCCACGACAAAGCTCTGTTTCAATCACAAGCTTTTTGGTTCCTCTACAGCCTGAAGTCCTCAAACATGTTCTACTGTAAATCATAGCTTATAAAAGAGTTGAAAAGGTCTTAAAGACGAGCCATTTCTTTAAATTTGTCGACACAAATACAGAAAGGTTGATGAGACACATATGTACAGTTGTTACAGCTCGTAGTGAAATTCCTCATTAATTTAATGTGAAGGATTGGCTAAGCTTCATGAAGCACAAATCAACATAATCCTGCATTATCCTCATTTTTCTGCCGTGTTTAACTCACAGATAATAAAAACACTGGGCAAACAGAAGCCGGGCTGGACTCCTCGGCTTTAGTGATCTAAAGATTGGGATTCAAACACTCGAGACTCAAATCAAGCAATGACGTCTTCAGGTGGGAAAGACCTCCTGCTCTTTGCAGCTGGATTTGTTAGCAGCTCACCTGGGCTTGTCTCTGAGCCTCTCATTGGAGGAGTGGGAGGAGAGGTCGGAGTGATGCCCTCGCCTGTCATCCTGCGGGGAGTAGGAGCGGTACGACTCTATTTCGGAGATATCTGCAACATAACAATAAAAATATCTGAACCAAGGTAATTACTCTCCAACTCGCCTGAAAGAGTAAAAGACTTCATTTCTCCTTGATGCACCTGCAGATTTAAAAAAAAAACATTTACACAATTCAAAGAGCCACAGGTCATGGACGCAGAGAAGGGAACAAACAAATGATGGTTGCATAACTTAAAGGAGTAGATGAGCTCAGTGTAATTATGTGTAGACGATCTGGACTTTGAAACCTTGCGGGACATTTTGATTCTGTTTTTCATAAAAAGTTGTGCTGGGATTTTCAATCACTGGATCAGGGCAGGATGGATGAAACACTTCAGGTGATTTGAACCATGTGGATGGAGCTTTAAATCCTGGACTCGCTCTCACGCACACAATCAGTTCCTATTGTTCAACAGATCTCCCCTCACAGTGATCCCGGGCGGCAGGAACCAGAGGGCTGCAGCCGTACGACCCTTAAAATAATGAAAATTCTGTCATATCCAATAGCAGGATTATGACGATGGATTAGATCACCCAGCCTGAGGGGAGTGAGCACTTTCACACACACACACACACACACACACACAAACAGTCCCAAAAGCAGACAAAGTGGGTCACAAGTCTTTCAGCGATCCCCCCCCCTCGCTGCAAACATTTGGTCAACAAACAATCCACTCACACCACCTGTCTAGATTAGCCCCGACCAATCAGAGCCCCACATCTGGTCATGTGACACTAAAAACAGGTATAAAAGAGTGATGGCGGTGGTCAGTGATGATGACAGTTTGGTTAGCTCATGGTGTCGTTTGGTCGAACATATGAAATATTCAATAAAGCTGATGTGTGAGTAAAACGTTTATTTTATGAATGAGACAGGTTTGATGGACAAATACAACAACAACAACAGCAGAAATGTTTCCACAGTTGATAAGATGAAGTTCATATGCACTGGGTTTGTTTGTGATGATGGTGGCCAGCTGTGTCTTTACACTGGGTAGGATCTGCTGCTTGTCAGATTCGAGAGACTCTCACCATCGAGCTCAGAGTCGCTGTCGACCATCGGGGGGACGCGGATCAGAACCTGCCGCCGGTCTCTCTGCACCACCAGCTGCAGCTTCCCCCGAGACTTCTCAATCAGCTTCCCGGCGTCAGAGAGAGACAGGTTTTCTGTCACTGTGCCATTTATCTGAGCGAGGAGAGAGAGGGGACATGAGGGTGCTTATCACTCAGGTGCTTATCACTGCACTAATGACTTCAAATAATGCAACAGGATGACGGTAAGTCGTTAAGAACTTAAGTATGGCTGTGAAGACGGAGAGAGATTGAAAACCGTTTAATTGAGGTTTGAAAAACATCCCCTGCTGTAATTCTGATTAAGAGATAACTACATCCTCAGTGTCATGTCTACAGTTCTTTTTATTTATTTTCCAAAATCAGCTCAACCAATCAGAACGCAGGATTTTAAGAGTTCATGAAAACAAAGAACTAATCTCAGGATTCTTGTCCTGATATTTTTACACTGTTTTCTACTTACCTGTTAAATAGATTGAACGTTGTTCTTGTAGTTTATAAACTGAATAATTACCTAAATAAATGTGTGAGCTCATTGAAATCCCAGAGAGCCTTAAACCTTCAGGAAGCAGTTTGTTGGAAATAACTCAGTCTTGTATATTATATTGGAAGATATATTGTTTAACTGTATTTACTCAGAAAAACGTGTGAGTCTGGATATTGGTAAGGTTCAGTATTTGCTGATGTTACTGTTGCAGTAACAGTAAAGATATCGGATGTTACTGAATGATTTTTCTGTATTACGTTGATTGTATTAAGGACAACAAACAACTTCACTCTGCTTCATATTGATTTAATTTAAGTTTACATTTTACTCTAATCAATCTCCTTCATTTTTCAGTGTTTTGTCTTCCTTTTATTCTTGAGCTTTGTGTGTCCTCGTGGGGGGGAGAGGAGGAGAGAGAGAGAGAGAGAGAGAGAGAGAGAGAGAGAGAGAGAGAGAGAGAGAGAGAGAGAGAGAGAGAGAGAGAGAGAGAGAGAGAGAGAGAGAGAGAGAGAGAGAGAGAGAGAGAGAGAGAGAGAGAGAGAGAGAGAGAGAGAGAGAGAGAGAGAGAGAGAGAGAGAGAGAGAGAGAGAGAGAGAGAGAGAGAGAGAGAGAGGTGTGTTTCCTCTGTTTGAACTCTGCATGTATAGAGCCACCTTTCCCTCCCAGAGGACTAAAGTGGAAGATTGAAAAGTGCATCCAGAATTCATCCAGCAGATGTGTTGAACATTTGCTTCGTTCAGTCTTTAGAGTGCACTGATTCGCTGCATCATGTCATTGTAATTTCAGTATCTTTGGACTTTTGATGTGAACACGACCAAGCAAATATGAAATAGCTCGTCGCTTACCTTTAGTATGATGTCCCCTTCCTGGAGATTGCCGTCTCTGCTGGCCAGTCCTGTGCTGGTCATCTCTTTGATGAAGAGCTGGCTGCCCAGACGAAGGCCGTACTCTAAGAAGAGTGGAACAGTATTCAGCTCAGATTAATATCACAGTCCTCTCAGAGGTCTGCTGATCGTTTAACTCACTATCTGTTCAGACAACACTCTGACAGCGCTGAAGGCAGCCATCGCTCGTAGCTCACCTTCATTGGGTCGGTTCTTCAGCAGCAGCACATTTAAAGGTTTCTCCAGCGGCTCCAGGTCCCGAGCAGGGCGGGCCAGAGGGATGGGCATGGCTGCAGGTGACGGCGTGCGGTCCAGGCGGTCTCTGCTGCCATTCCTCCTCAGAGGCTCATCGTGCTTTTTGGGGTCAGCGGCTGCGTGTTCACGCCCTCTTTCGAAGCTGTGGTCTCGCCCGTGGCCTCGTGGCGGGCTGTCTCGTCTGTGACGCAGGTCTGGGCTGTTGTTGCGGTCGAGGGTCCGCTCGCTGCGGTAACGTCTGTCTGGGCTGAACTCCCTGTCCAGGGCTCTCTCGCTGCGATAGCGCCGATCAGGGCTGTGGTCTCTGGGCCTTCTGTCCGGGCTGTAGTCCCGGTCCAGCATGTGGTCGCTCTTGTAGCGGCGATCCGGGCTGCGTTCTTTGTCCAAAACACGCCCTCTGCTGCCGTCTCTCCTGAACTGACGGTCCGGGCTCAGGTCTCTCTCCGTGCTCCTGCCGCGTTCTCTCCGGTCATAATCCCGCTCGTAGTCACGCTCGCGCGTCTGGTAGCCAGAATCCATGTAGCCGCCGCCGCCGCGCTCCCTCTCCATGCTATGGTCCCGCCCGCCACCGCTCCGCCCGCTGTACACACTCCGGTGGTCCTGGTCGTAGTTGTATTCATCGTTGTAATCGGTGTTGAAGACTCTGTCATCAGGGGACGGAGGACGGTTCAGCAGATTGACGGGGACTTTTCTGGGCCTCTTGACCGTCTGAGAGTGAAAACAAAGACGTGACAGAGATCACTAAATCACTGAATCTTCACTCTTTCACTGTTTGTTTTGAAAGACAGGAAAGGAAATACTGGCAGGGAAAGACTGCTCAGATTCAAATCTAATTTATCTTCAAATGATTAAAAAAAAACAACATTCAAATGACAAAAAAATAAAAAAAATAAAAAAAACTTCACTTACAATTTTTGCCACCTTGCCACACTTCCTGAGAGTATTGACGGCGAAGGAGTGGATGGCTCCCTCCATGGGGATGGCGTTCACCTGCACCACTCGGTCATTCTCACTAAACACAAACACACTTTGACGTGAGCGTCAACCTTCTTCTTCTCTGAATTTAAAACATGCAGCCGTTCAAACAGGACGATAAGATTCTCGGATTTCCGTGTCTGCAGTCGTCACATAAAAGGAAATAAACTGTATTGATTCATTTATGATTGCAAAACTCTTCCAAACAGAAGATTTAACATTTTGATTGTTAGTTCAGATTTATGAGACACTTTCAGTCAACTGAAGCCTCTCTTTCCTCGCAAAAGTCTCACATCATCATCCAGGGTTTTTTTTTGTTTTTTTTTAATAGAAGAGCACAGCCACATTTTCACACACTTCCTGCAGACTTTCCTGCTGGCCTGCAAATAAAATGCAGGCTCGAGGCTGGGTGGAGCTTCAGTGAAAACACGGGAGTTCATAGTCAGGGAAATGTAACGCGACTGAGTGGGCAGTGAGGATATTTGAAAGTCATGAGAGTGCTGTGATCTTTGTGGACGCAGTGAGGATGCTTCACACTCTCTCATGTTCTTTTGCACTCTTTTATCGATGTCTATAAAAACATGTTGCACTGATGAAAAGGTAAAATAAGACATGTAAACATCAGACAGTGACTTCCACAGCGTCCTCTTACATCTCGTCCCCGATACGTCAGGGAAAATCTGCCACTGTGCCGGACGCATGAAAAGCACAACTGTGCCGAGTGTCCTGACATGTTCTATCGCTCGTCTTAAGGGGCTTTACTGTTTTTTTCTCAATGGAGTCTGCTGACTCTTTTTATTTTAAAAAGCCTCTTACCCCTTTATACAGAGCGCCGTCTCTCCATAATGTTGTCAGTCCCTTGGATACAAATCTAAGCCTTTCAGCTGCAAAAATAATCACTTTAAGTGTTGTACTTTGACCGGCTGCTACGCTCATGAGGATTTACTTTATCCATCCCAGTCGCTGCCATCTACTGGACAGATTCCAAAACGGATGGAGCTACCAACCAATCATTTAAACACTCAAACATATGACAAAAAGGTGAGATGGAGCATCTGTCTGTATTTTATATATATATAAGTTTAACTCAGGGCAAAGTGCTAGACTGTCTTATCAGGGTTTTCTGAGTGTACTGTGTGCGTGTGTGGATTTTCAGGATGTATCATTTAGAAGACAAACGGCACGTACAACAAGAGGCCATCAGCGGGTCCTCCCTGCAGGACGTCAGAGACCACGATGGATGTCTCTCCGCTGTCCTCGTTGGGGTTGTCCCTCCCCCCCGACACTGCGATGCCAAAGCCCATCTTGGAATCCTGAGGATGAAAAGAAAACATTGAAATGTATCTGAATCTTCATCTCGCCTCTTACTCCGTGTGTGTGTGTGTGTGTGTGTGTGTGTGTGTGTGTGTGTGTGTGTGTGTGTGTGTGTGTGTCAGAGAGAGAGAGAGAGGTCCTGTAATCCCCGTAGTGTGTGTGTGAGCTCAAACAGTATTATCATGGCTGCATGTGTATTGTCCGGGGCGATTACAGGGATTTTGACTCTGATTGTGATTACTGTTGTGCACAGAGGAGTCACGTATGAGTCTGCAGCAGGTCAGGGCCTGCATGTCCATCGTCTGTATGACATCTGTCCACTTCCAAAATGATCTCAAGCACCAGGGGTGTCTGTAATGCAATCAAAGACTCCGCCAGTGGATGTGAACTTGGTTGCTTCCTTCACGTCTTTGGAGTTTGTGGGATTCTACCTGCCTCTGCTCCACTTTTCTCAGATGAGATGAGGTCAGAGATTTGTTGACCCTGCCTCTTTATCCCCACCCTCCCATCTGTACTTAAAAATAGAAGAAAAAAAAACAACAACACACTATTCACCCGTTGGTCTCTGGCAGATGGCAGCGGAGGCAGAGGGAGGGAGAAAGTGAAAACAGAGAGAGAAGCAAACACGAGAAGACGTGAACAGCCTCCTTTGCTCTGATTATCTTACAAATCTAAAAAAAACTGCAATCTGAGGAGAATCTAATCAGATTTTTAAACCAAAACGTTTAGTGAAAATTACCTCCAAAACTTTTGCTGTCAGGTGTCTCTAAAAAGGTCGAATTATCACAGCGTTTTTTTTGGACTCAGCTTAAAATAAATATGTAAATAATGAACGTTTTTCAACTGAAGTAGAAACAGGGACATCACCACATTCTGCAAAAAAATGAAAGCAAAGACTGTGCAGCCAACAAAGCCGACGAATTTGTAACTGTGCTGCAAGAGAGGAAAGAAATTAAACAGTGAGGAAGGATAAAAGGTACAGGTTATAAGTGTGTGTGTGTGTGTGTGTGTGTGTGTGTGTGTGTGGATCAAATGGTTGGCGGAAGGTAAGAGTCTTATTCAACAAAGCTCTCATTAGTGATTAGTGGCAGAAAAAGGAATAACCTGAAACCCTGTTGTAGAGTTCAAACTTGTTGTGGGCACCATCTGTTGGACGGTACGTCTCTGTGAAGCGTCCTCAGTGGGGGACACATACGAGGTACAGAGTGATCGGGTTGGACAGTTAAACTTCAGTATAAAAGGGAAGAGGAGGGTTAGAAGGTTCTTACTGGTCGTGTTGTCAGAGTTGTGATGAGACTTCCTGTATTGTCTGGTTCATAATGTGTTTAGTTTCCTGCATCACTGCACCTGTTAAACCTCGTTTGTTTTTTAAATTCTCATCTTAAACGTGGAACCTAAACCTACGTCGTTGTCATCACTACGTGTTTGTACGTTGTGTCTGTGTAACGCCACGTTGTCTGCCTGCTCGCGTTCAGGTAACCATGGCGACTGAAACTAAGTGCATCATGCTTAAGTCAGAGATGCTAAATCCTGAGATGTTGATTTCACTGTTTTTAATGCAAAGAAGAAAAGAGAGGAGACATCGGAGGGGATGAATGTGAAGCTAGCCATTGAATGGATGGAACACGTTAGCACTGTCAGCTCAGGCTGTTAGCCTACATAAAACACACGGAGGTTCATCATACAAAGCACAGATACGCCGCTTCCTCGTCTTAATAAGAGCTCGTTGTTTTGAGGCGCAAGCTAGGAGAGGAAACTACGGACCAATCACAGCGCTGTTACCTTTTGGAGGAGGTAAACACGGGGCTACGTGTGCAGGTACACATACAGAGTATAAATCAGTCTTTGGTAGATTGAAGCTCCTTCACACTAAAAGTACTTTTGATTTTATTCGTCTATAAACCTGATTGGGGTTCTAGGAAGAGGCCAGATAAACGCAGGTAACCGGTACTGACTGAGTACCTGCTTATATATAACGTTATCACATCCCCTCACCAGCCTTCTTGTGTTGGTTGGTTAGCAGATATGAGCACGGCTTTATCCGACTCTGTCAGCCTTAAGAAACAAGCCATGTCCCGAGGAGGCTTCAGAGGGGGGACGAGAGCTGCATGAAGGGCAGCGAGCGCTCTGAGACTGAAGAGGGAAGAAGACACGATGGATCTTTGAAGCTGGCAGGAGAGACGACACGTGAAGACACGTGACGACACCGTTATACTTTTTTAGAGAGAACATTTCAGTCTCTTTGACTGACATCATTCTACTCATCAGCTGAGGAACTCCAACCTTTCTACGATGCCCTCAATAAATATCTATTTAAATAACTAAAAGTGAAAATCCCCTTAAAAAGCAGAGTCCACATGTGCAAGAATGACAGGAGGTTATCAAACAGTGGACGAGAGTAGAGAGGAGATGCAGAGAATAATCGGAGTGTGACAGCTGGCTGAGGTGAGGTTGAGAGTCGGGGGTCACACGCCGGCAGCAGAGCGACCTTTCTGGCCTAAATCTGTTTTTTCTGAGCTCATGCTGCTGATTACAGAAGCTCATCTTGTTCGCTCTGCTCGGCCACGTGTTGAAACTTTTGGAAGTCGCCTGCAGGTGTGATGTGGCACAAACTCCTGAATCTGTGAGTAACACTGTTCAGATCATGATTTAAAGTTCTGTTGCTCCTCTTCTTCAGATAAACTTTAATATTTGTGTTTGAGGCTTTTAAACACCGGTGCTGTTTGATTCAGATTCAGACAACTTTATTACAAGGGCATTTCAGTTTCACAGCCGACCGAGACACGTGTCAGTTCAGCAGATGAACAGGTCAACCAATGAGAAACCAGCGCACGCAGTCTAGACTTTGTTAAATAAGACGGATACGTATGCATGCACCTGCTCATTAGTAAAGCTGCGTTTCTGAAACTTCCCCTTCCTAGAATGGGACGGTCCTGAGGTCAGACTGACCACGGCGGTGCCTCAGCAGGAGTCTGAGGTTCGAGCCCAGCTCCTGCAGTCATGTGTCAAACTGTCCCTGGACACGACGCCCAGAATCTTGACTTTACGTTGAGCGAACAACAACCTTTTCATGACTGATTCCACTGTGTTCACCTGAGATGCTACCGGCTGTACACCATGCTAACCCCAAACTCTAACAAACATTTAGCAATCAACTCATAAAGTCAGTCAAATGGGATTGTTTCAGAGACTTGACCCGTCTTGATGAACGAGGAAACCTTCCTCTGATCGGAGCCATGTTGAGCACGTGTTTAAGAAGTTATTTAAAGATCTGTCTTCTAAATAAAGTGTGCGTTTATAGACCTCGAGCACAGATTTGAACAGCGTCCTCCCTGGAGGTTTTTACTCTTGTTCATGTTCCATTAACATGTTATTCTTAACTGTCGTCAATATTCTCTGTTTCTTTTTCATGGAAACCATTTAGTCGGAAATCAGCACAAAGCTTTTTGTGGCTCAGTGGACAGCTTAGAAGAACACTGCAAATCACAGAGACCTTTGTTTAGATCCTGTTGGGTATTACACAGAGCAGGAAACAGCTTAACATTTATTTAGTTATGTTGAATAAGTTGAATGACTCATTGTCTGTTCTTGGGATGTCACATGTTTCAGGACTTCACATTGAATGATACTGTGTGTTTGAAAACGATGAGACCTCCAAAGTGTTGATGATCGAAAAGGATCAGGAAGTTCTGAAGCTTTAAAAAAAAAAAAAAAAAAAAAAAAAACCCAGCAGAGAATGAAAGAGAGAGAGAGCCGCAGTGCCCTGTTCAGACTAACAGAGATCACTGAGGTGGGTCTGTATATCTGTGTCTCTGGGGACGAATGAAGACACTGTCTTACACAAAAACAAGTCACAAGCTTTCTGAACCGAAACGCTGCCAACATGTCTGTGTGAATCATAAAGCGTGCCGGGGTTAGCTTGGAGGTTTCTGCTAACTGAAAACAAGAAAAGAGCTGATACTTGATGTTCTTCTACATTTCTCATCAATACTCGACCGTTCACACCACCAGTCTAGACCTGTGGTATCAAAACAAGCCTGTTCTGTTCATTTAGGAAATGTGCAGCAACGCATGCTCTGAGACGTGTGGAGGCGACCTTACGAAGGTCGTTTCAATATCAGGAGGCGTTTTCGTTTTCATCGTTCTAGGAACTGTTGGAAAACGCTCCGTGTTTTAGTGATTGCACATCGCAGGAACGATGAACTCTTTTAGTTCCTAAAAACCCGACTCATGATACAGGAACCTTTGTAGCTCCTGTGCTGAGTAGATCCTCTCCCTGCATCACAGAGAAAAAAGCCCCGTGTTGAGTCGTCTCTGGTAGATCGCTCCTTTTTAAAAAGTCCACAGAACAAAAAATCTGCTGTCCGTCCTACTTTTGATGAAGTCTGTAGCTGCTTAATGCTACACCATTTTAAAGTGAATAAAAATCTATGTTGTCAAAGTACTATAATGACCTCACAGTGTTACCTTTCAGTGCTAATGAATCATGTATCTGATGCTTAATTCTGGCTCACTGTGTTCTTGCTGCAGCGTGTCAAACCAATCATTTAAGAGCGCTTCCTGTGGGCTTTATGTAGGAGATGTAAACAGTGGGAATGAGATGAGCTGTGGCGTGTTTGGACTCACCCTCTGCAGGGTCACTGTGTACTGCTCCCACACCGTCTCCTCCATGGCCGGGTTCTGTGGACGGACAGGAAAAAGATGAGCACGGCTACTTTCATTTGCGCGGACACGTTAATAATGTAAACACAGAGCTGCTTCATTAGCCCGACCTTTCATTACACAACGAGCTCTCAGGGGAACAATGAGGAGCCTCAGCTGGCCGTTTACCAGCACAGGACGTCTGGCTCAGCTTGATTACATATTGAGGAGAACACTTGAACATCACTTGGCTTCATTTGAACAAGCACTTCAACATAATTCAGGATGAAGGGACTCCTTCCAGACTGTTCCACAAAGCTGCCATCAGGTTGTATAAGTTATCTAGAGACACATCAGTTCAGCTCACAGTGTAAGAAACACAGGAGCCCAAACAGCAGCACCTTAAAAGGTTATCCAAAGACTCCAAGGAAAAACAGATGCATTAAAAGTGCAGTGCAGTTAGACTTCCTCGAGGCATTCAGTATCATCAGTTCCTGTTAGATGATCAATAATCTGATCAGCTCCTCCACGTCTTTGCATTTTGTCCAGTAAAACATCTGATCTCCCATAAAGATGTTTCAACTTTGTTTCATGTCATTTGAGTTTGCCTTTTAGTGACTAATCAACAATCTCTTTGACATGAACAACCTTTTATTTAAATCAGAAATATGAACTCAATATCAACTTAAAGTGGATCCAGAGTCCTGAGACATAAGATCAATTTCTTTACAAAAATAAAATGCCACTAAACCCTTTTTGATTTCAGCTCTTCACTTTTTAGACCATCCAATCTGTCCAATAAATATTCATCTAATTGCTGTCTGTATGTTGTGAGTGTAACTTCTGAAAAAGAGCTTTTTAACCTCAATGGGACTTCTCCTGGATAAATAAAGGTTAAATAAAAATAATACATTTAGTTAAACTCAAAGATGTTTATATATCCGTTGAAGGTTTCCAGAGTCTAAAAACATCCTGACTCCATTTTTCTATCTCTAACTCCCATAAAAACCACCTGCATCTTAAACTAGAACTAGTCTTAGAACACAAGTTTACAAAATAAAACTCAAACACATGCACATTATTTCTGAAACACATCATTGAAGACAAACAACAGCACTGAGGTCCCACTACACAAAGTCCAGCCCGGTCCAGCTGCCTGACCGAGCCGCTTGCCGCCTTCAATCTGAGCCACAGAAGCAGAATCAAACTCACGAGTCCCTGGAGGATACGTATGGTCTTGACGGCGTGGGCCCATTTCCTGTGCAGGCTGAGGACGGTCTTCATCGCTTGTGTTGTGCGTCTCTTCCAATCTGCGTCTCTCCCTGCTCACCGCCAGCGGTGCTCTGGCAGACTGATGTGCGCCACAGCCTCCTCCATGGTCACAGCTGCACAACCACCAGCAGCTCTCCTCCTGCATCTGCCCGCCCGCCTGCCTTTGACGTAAGAGGGATTCTGCTGGCCTACATTCAGCACAAATCCCACCGTCTGCAGACAGTGTAAACATTCAGACACACCAACTCCTGCACAGGCGCGCAGTGATTAAATATCCCAATGTTCATCTCCAAACTCAACAACTTATCACCCTCCAGAGTGTGTGACGTCCGCTCAGATCCTGAGATAAATCAGACTCTCCTCCAAGTTCTCATGAGAGGACTCTCACGCCACATAAAGTCAAAGTCACAGCCAACGTGCTCAGAGTGCAGATTGGACTTACTGAGAGGCACAATGGGTAGGAGTTTAAGTAATGGGGATTGTATTTTTTGTTTAGTAATAAAGTGGAAAGTCAAATCTGTGTGTGCCGCTGACATCTCATGGCCGGGCTTAGTGAAACGGGGGCACGACTCAGACTGGCAGCTCACCCATCATAACCCACTTTTTTGATCTTCTGGCCCACAGGGGGGAAACCGGATGACCAGCAGCTGCAGCAGGAGACCACAAAGAGCCGAGTGTGAATAATAATAAAAAAGAGACAGGACGGTTGCTTTCCCCCCCCCCCAAAAAAACACAACAACAAACAGCAAACAGATGGGATCTTTTTAATGCAGCTGTTACATTTACGATTTCATCTGAAACGTTCTAATCAGACGACGTAGAGACACGTCTGTTCCCAAAACTTCCCTGAGCTACGTGACTTCTCAGGTACATTTTTAAAGCTTTACAGGCTGGCTCCATCATCAGTCACACAGACATGCTACCCTGTGTGCTGTGCACTAAACAACCATGTCAGTGTCCACTTCACACAAACCAACTTCATCTCAACACAACAGCTCTTAGCTAACGCAGCCCAAACATAGACTCCTTTACATTAAGCCACCGAAGGACGAACGCTGCAGCGGCAGCTAAACTAAAGTCCAGCGTGTGGAGCTGACAGACAAACAAGCCAACACGAATCTCATTTTGTTGTTTCTTTCAATGAATGTTTGTTTATGCTGAATATGAATAAATACATCTGGTTTATGACGTGATTTAAATATCAGCACACTTCAATACTACATCTATAGTAAGGCAAACTAACATATGTTCAGTTGTCATTATCAGTCTCAGGATAGAAAAGGTACTTTATCATTTGATGATAAAGTACCTTTTCTCTCTCCCACCTCTCCAAACAAACCACAGAGGTCAGGCTCGAGGTAGAAAAAGTGGCTTTAAATGAGTGTGTGAGTGAGGACAGGCACCTGCAGCAGGAGACGTGTTAACATATCATGAGTCAGATAAAAGAGTCGGAGCAAGCCGTCAGAAGCTCTTGCGGTAAGGTCAGGACCGTTTGAATCAGACCGTCTTCGAGTGCAATGTGATATGATTAGGACGGCTGCTCGGATAAGTCCCAGCCTCCGGAGTGTCGGCCATTATATAACAAAACACATTTTCCACTAATGAGGGGGGGGGGGGGGAGGTCGAAATACTGGGTCAAGCTCACACGACGGCATTTCAAAAAACTAATTATTTAGAGAATGAGATGACTCTTCATAAAACAAGGATGTGTGAGTCTGTTTCACTTTAAAGCACATGGAAAGAAAGAACCACAGTCGTTACCACGGATACAGTCGGGGGAGATTATGAGATTTATAACAAGAGATAAAATAGATATTTTTAAATCTACAGTTAAGCTCTTGATTGTATTTTGACCTAAACCACAAATCAGTTCAGGATAATACATAACAGAAAAGAAGCTGTGTATTTAATACAAAGCTTTCAGACAAATCAACCAATCAGCTGCTTTTTGATTATTTTAATGACCAACACCAAAGAGCTGCAGAATGATTTCTGAGACGCTCAAAGCATGAAAGAAAATGCTCAATCTGATAATAATGATATAAACTTTAAAATGGAATTTGCCAAAAATGTGTTTCCGAAACAAACAGCAGCTAAAAGAAAATAATCACGCTGCCTCTGTTCCTTCATCATGTGTGTTACGTTTGTGTTTTAATAATGTTGATCGATACCAGAAATACACCATCATGTCTTAGTGATCAGAGAATAGATTCATGTCAGGACAAAAGCTTTTCAACACTGCAGATAATATTAAACATGACTCAGCATGTCTTTAACAACACAAGGTTTGTAACAGCCAATCAGCTCTGGGCGAAGAGCGCTTGCTGAGTTATGTTACACTGAAACAAAAACTTGAGGGACCTGTGACAAAAACACAACTTAATATGGACAAAGTGGTATCAAAACAGCAGTCAGGAGAGTAAATTAACTACTGAAGCACTTTGATAAATAACGTTCTCACATTCATTGTTTTTCTTTAACTTTCAGCTAAATCTGTTGACATTGTAAGTATAGTGTTGTATTTATAAAAACACTGGGTTAGACACATTATGCCAGTATGGTTAAAAATGTATTAAGGGGCATTATATTGGTGAAAAAACACTGAAAGAGGAAAAACAATATAAAAGTGTAGCCTACAGTAAAACTGTAAAATAATTACTGTTCTCTCTAACATGAAGACCTCAAAATAAAGGCTATATGTGCTGAAAGTGTGCATACTTGAACTGTACAATTATTATTATTATGGTAAATCGGTGAGATTTAGCCCACAAGATGTTTTCTAATAAAACAACAAGCTGATAATCCTTCATCAGGAAGTTTTACTGTTTATTTACTTCTGAAAAGGGTTCATGGAAAAGTTGCACAAGTTTGCCCCCTATTGGTCAAAACACGTCATTACAGTGTGAAGCACAAGAGAGAGAGCAGCCACACCGCAATCAACTTTACCGAATAGCCTTCATTTATATTTTCTTTAGTTTTGACATGTGAGTTAAACGCGTTTCATTTCATGTTTTTCTACGCTGAACGCCACTACCACCTTTAAGGTCATCAACATTTGACAAACAATGACGCAAACATGACGCAAACATGACGTTTCGACCACCAAAAGACTCAAATAGACCGTGAAACAAAGCACTTCAAACGAACCGAGGCGATCAGAAATGGTAGATATCGAGTGATCAATAAGATATATCCGACGGGAAGTACATTTAAAGAGGGGTTTAAGAAATATTCACTTGTTTTTTTGGGTTGTTTTTTTTTACAAACTAAATAAACCAAGCGGCAGCTATCGTCATAGCAGGTGCAGCAGGATGCAACAGGCTTCAACTGGGAATCACTCGGGAAGAACAATTTCTCCACAAAAACACCAGAACTCAACATTTTCATAGGATTATAACAGTCATTTTGCCACTCAGTCTTTACATTTAGAAGGAATAAAGCAAAGGGAATTACTTACGGTGAAATAGTGCGTTGCATATCTGCTGAGAGAGAGCAGAGCCCCTCCGTTAACAGGCATCACGCACTTTGAACTGTCCCGCACTGCTACAAAAGATTCAAACTAAACTAGAACTACTTCTGGTCCGACTCGGACCCAGACGGAGGAAACAGCTGAATTTACAGTGTCGAAAAAAGGAAATGTTTGGTCTGCTTTACATAAAACGAAGCACTTCACACGCCAAAAGGGAAACAGATTGAAACATTCACAGAAAAAAAAAGCGCCGACGATTCTTTGGTCGCTTGAGGTTGAACCAAATGAGAATTAGGGGAGGGGGTTGGATTTAAAAGGAACTAACATGGATAACACGAAACTGTAACAACGTGTTGTAAACGCAGACTCGTCGGGACTCGACAACGTGTCTAATTCATCTGAAGCCATAAAACAAAGAGGTTACAACGTTATACACACATGTGACTGGAGGGGTCTTTCACCTCTAATGCACCTGACATGGATCCGTCCAAAACTCCCATTGATTTTCGGGAATCACGCTGTGAGGATCTCAGACCGTCCCAGACAAGACAGCACAGTAACACCTTATTGTTGTCAGTCTATGGTTTAAATACAGCAACCTGTACTTCTAATAAATATATCGAAAACTTTTTTTTTTTTTTTTTTTTTTAAATTGAACTTATCAGCTCTCCTTGCCAAAACAAAACCTTACACATAAGGTTGGCTTACGTAGTTCAATTAAAGCACTTTTCAATCATTTCCAGTCTCTTAATTTGATGCATTTAGATTCATTTGTTTTTTTATGCTCAAAAACAAAATGCATTTCCATGTAAAAACAAATATAGCCACGGCCATGTAATCTTGCTTTCATGATTTCAATCAGATTTTGAGACAGGGCTGCAGGAACTTGCTCCTATTTAGCAAAAAAATAAATAAATAAATTCATCACTGAGGCTTAATTGGAGGTGATGACTTTGTTAAAGATAAGTGCTCCAGGTCATCCTAAACGTGTTGATAAGGTCAGGGTTTTGTCGGCCCGTCAAAATCTTCCGCACCACATTGAGACAATGTTGAGACTGACATTCCTTTGTGCACAGCGGCATAGTCACGTCAACATGAAAGCCTCTTCAACAAACTGTTGCAGCAAAGCCTGAAGCACCCTATTGCTTTCATTATCACTGTGTGCTCAGCAATGACGTTAAGTTCCACTGGAATTAAGAGGCTAAAATCCTTAAAACTTCAAATGTTAAGAACACTAGCATGAGGCAGCCTCAGTGAGCTATTTGAGAAATGTGCAGCTTATATACATAAGAAGCTGAAGCAAAGGTCCTGAAGACTATATAGACAACTTTGTGCAGCTCTGTGTGTGTGTGCGTGCGTGCGTGTGTGTGTGTGTGAATACTATCCTTGAAAGTCTGCCCTCATCGGGAATTTTATCAGCAGATGACAAATCAGAAAAGAACTCGAGCCGACCTTGAAAATGTCCAAAATCCTGAATACCTCCTCCTTTCTACATCTACCATTATAGGAAATAATCAAAGTAACTTTCTGCCTCCAGAAAGCACATCACCTTATCTTAACGATGAACTTCAGAGGCAGAAGTGCCTTAGGAATTAAGAAATGAGAATGAAATAACCCAAGAAATTAAGGTCAATCAAGTAAACTGCAACATTCACATCAACTGAAATATGCGAAAAATGCCTTGAAATAGGCCATGCTTATGCAAAACAGCTTCACTGGCCTGAATAATTTGTTAGACCAAGTCATTAAAACAATGAAGCATCCAGGACATGACATGTCTCTCTGGTTAATCATCATCCACGATGCAGGAGTAGTTCGAGCTATATAAGGAAAAGGACAGAAACTGAACCTTGCGTCTCTTAATCCTCCTCACTGTTGCAGGAGAGAAGCCGCCTCATTTACAGCTTAGCAACTATTTGAGGATAAACAAAAATCAATCCCCCCCCAAAGAAAAGTGCATACATGTTTTTTTAAGCTTCTCCAGTGATGGGATTACAAATGTGATTCAGAAGATTATGAACTTCCTTTAGGACAGAAACCAAATCATCCCAGGGATGTTTAAGCGTAACAAAATCACAAAAGCCTCAATGGCCTCAGCGACATTCATCCAAAAACACACATACATGTTAGTAGACCAGGAAAACTGCTGAAGTTTGAGTGCAGGCATGTTGGACACCAACACAGCGGGGGGTCAACAGGACCACAGGAACAACTCTGAATCAACAACACACGTACCATCATAATAGCCGAGTAGCTCCGTGAAGAGAGACGGCGCAGATACAGGTACTGGGCTTCTCTGGACCAGCAGAACTTGCGGCCGGACTTGAGCAGTTCAGTGCTGGTCTGGTCAATGCCAGGCTGTTCCCTAAGAGCACAGAGAGGGAAACATTTGAGAAACAACTCTTTACAACATGTATGTTAAAGCTATCTTACAACATTCACTCTGCATGACGGGTAAACCTGAAGGTCGTGCTTCGCTCACGGTGGATTAACCGAGGGTCTCTGTCGGTAACATAGTAAGGAGTATGGTGCAGACCTGCTCTTTTTTTAGGTGTCTTGAGACAACATTTGTTACGACATAGCACTTACAAAATAAAGACTGAACGATTGAGGTGAAGACAAATTCACTACACAAGAATGTAAGTTAAACATGTCAGGGGTTATTCACACGTTATCCTATTTTATAGAAATCAAAATAAATAGCATCACAGTTTTATGTTATATCTAAAGGCAGCTCTACAGGATGTGCTAAACCAAAGCTAAGCATTTAACTAAATGCTGTGAACTATGTTAAAAATATTTACATGACGGTAAAAAACAACAAAAAAAAAAAACGTGTGCACCAACTCTGATGCAAGTGGGAGATATTTTAGTGAATGATGGAACAATTAAAAAACTGGTGTTCAGTTGTTCTCAGACTACTGAACAACAAAACATAAGACCATCAGTCTACCTCACCCCCCTCCTCTTCTTCCATCACAGGGATTTTTGTTGTTTGTCGTCAGTACGACTCCGTGTGTTTAATTTACAGCCTGCCATGCTGTTACTGCTGCATTGCTGTGTGTACAATTATTCACCCCAACTATTGACAGGGTAACAAACAAAGTTTGCAGTGGTGACAGTCATGATGAAACCTGGAGGTAAACGCTACTGACACCTTGCTTCCCCATTAGTTTTACATAAAAAGAAAAGCTCAAACATACTTTTAAAGTCAATACTATGTAGACAAATGTTTTCAGATTTTATAATTAAATGACAACACTAAAATCTAAAGCTATGATGACCCATCCTTAATTGGTAACAAAACTCAGGCGAGCGTCCCCTATAGGAACCATGATCCATGTGTAGATGTGAACATTTCACAGTTTAAGAAAACACGTAAAGGTTATGCATAAGGTTCAGTGCTTTGTTACCAAATTCATCTCCAGGTACAACAGAATCTGCACCTTATATGTGACTATCAAGTTCCAGCTATTACAAACAGCCATTCAAAAGGACAATAACACATTACAGAGAGAAGCACATTTCTCAAGTGACAGCTGGATTTGAAGTTGATCGTTATATATGTAGATTTAAGTTTTGGAGGTTGTCGTCTTGGGCTCCTGTTGCACAAGATAGTTTTCAATCTTTACTCACCATACTACCACGAAAGGATTAAAGATTACAACTATCTCGGTATCAGAAGGACAAATAAAAATGTAATTGTTGAGGAAATATAGACGGATCAAATGACTATAGACCAAAAACGCCAAAACACAAAACAGCACGATTCCCAGAATTAAGCCTCCATGTGGCTCTGAGCTCATCAGAGTGGACCAGACTCACACTGATACTACTGTCTTTAATACTATAATCTGCTGTCTTACTTCAAGAGCAGCATTTCTGACCTGACTGCTAAGAACATGTCCAGACACGTGGCACTCTTTTTTTTTTCTGAACTTGGTGGCAGCCAGTCAGGAAAGAGGTTTTTTTTTCTTCTGTGATGCATTCAGATAGTCTGACTGGATACAACTAATCTAAAGCAAATTCAGTTCATGGAGTTGAGAAAGCAGACTGACTCGGCATGACTAAACCTGCTGCCTCTTCCAGACCTGTAGGTTGAGTAGAAACATGACAAAGGGCTTGGTGTCTCCAGGAACAAAAGAAGTAATCCAGCATATAAAGCTCTTCACACCGACATGAAAGAATGAGATACGTGTATGTATCTTTACCTACCTGTTCAAGTTGTACACGAGCAATTATGTGCTGTACTTTTGTATAGTTTGGGGACTTAACATGAAAGACAGGAATGGTCAAAACCTAAGCAGGAGGGGAATGGGTTGTTCTTACAACTAGATGTCTAGGTCTGTTCTGTTCTGACCACACCTTCAAACCAACCACTGTAAAACACAAGCCTATTTATTCTCACTGTGTCATGTGTTTTGGATAAAAGAGGAAAACTGTCATGACAAAAGAGAAAAAGGTTAAAAGTTAAAACCAAAGCAGAATGAAACGAGTCGAGTTCACAGGTCTCCGCTTCAACATCTTAAAACATGTATTCACACATGATTGTCGATCAAACATGCAGCTCTTGAATTGATTAGTCATAATGAAACACCTCCGGCTTTGAGAAAATAACATTGTTGAGAATTGCTTCAACATTTCATCTCTTACACATTGGACTCTATAACTGCTTGAGCTAAGTAAACTCCAATGTACCTATCAATATGTCTGATCATTTCCAAAAGAGTACGCCTGCCAAAAAGAAACCAGGAACAACTAACACCAGAGAAAACAACTGATACTTCCAATAACATAGTGTGACCTGCCTGACTAAACCTTCAGTCCACTGGTTAATGTGTAACCTTACAGTCATTGTGTATTTTAAGACCAAACACTAAAGAGAACCATTTCAATCTGATTTCTGCTGCAGCAGTTTGGAACAAACTAACTTTTAATATAAGATCTGCTGCCACAACTCAACACATGAAGTCATTTTTAAAAACCCTTTTATTTTCCTTGGCTTTTACCTCTGGTTGAGTTTTTATCCCAACAGCAGCGTCCATTTTAGCATTTTAACCTTTTGTTTAAATTTGCTTTTCTGTTTGGATGAAATGTATTTTGCTAAACTTACTGTACAGCACTTTCGTCCGCCTTGACTGTTATACATGTGCTATATGAGTAAAAACCAGAGTCAAAATACTTGAAAATGTCTTTATCTAAGATCTCTGTCTGAACCATGTGGACTATGACTTCTACATTGTTTCCAGAAATAAACACTGACTGAGATGTACGCCAATGTTTTTAAGGCAATAAACCAAATTCAAGTCATTCCTTTTAATATTTGGATGGAGACAGAAACTTAAATCCTTGGCAAAAGAAACGTGTAGTTGTCTGTGTGACAAGGTATTATGCTTGAACTTTTTTTCAGTTTTAATTGTGGTGATCATTTTAAGAATTTAATGGTTACTTCTTAGGTTCTTCCAAAATCCATCTGTTGCTTTACCAAACAAGTAACTTAAGCTATTTAGAAAAAAAGAAAAAAAATAGGATTCAGACATATTGTTGATGACATATTAAGCTACTGTTGTTAAAGGCAACAACCAGGACCTCAAGTAACAGTCATTTCATAAATAATTCATTTCACAGTTACTTCCTAAAACTAATGTTGAAACATTGTGAAAAATACTCATCACACTTTCCAAAAGCCCAAAAGACAAATGTTCATATGACGTGTCCAGTCCATCACAGTCGTATCATTATAAAGAAAGAAGAGCAGCAAATCAAGTCAAAGAAGCTGGAACCAGCAAATGTTTAACACCCCCCCCCCCCAAAAAAAAAAAAAAAAAACTCACTAAATTGATCAATTATTTCCAAAAATGTGACCAATTATTGTAGGTAATGTAAGTAATCAAATCAACAGCATACAGTGAACAGCGAACTCACCCCGGGGGTCTCCACAGTTTCCTGCCTGGTGGCAGAAGCTCTCGTTTGTTCAGGGGTACGATCCCCATGGCTGCCTGCATGATCGTGATGAATTTCTTGAACTTCATCTTCTAATTCTCATCTGACAGCGACCGCATCACACACACCAAAATTGCTCTGACTGCTGCTACTCCTCCGTAGCTCATCTTCCAAGCAGCTCCGTCTGCATCATCGTGACTGAAAACTTGTCACCTCTCGTCACCTCAGTTCATTGGTTTGTCCATGACAACCAGCAACAGCGCGCAGCGAGGTCCCTGTGGTGCTACTACTACGAGTCCCGTCTCCGACCACTCTAACAGATGTCCTTTTGGCTTTCTGAGCGCGTGCGGATAAAAGAAAACAAACGGCCACGTTCCTGGCAGGCGGTTGGCGGACTGGGAGGGGATGACAGCACGTCACTCTTACATAATTCTGGAGCTTCTTTGGACATTACACTAATGAAAACGCAGCCTGTGCCACCACGACGACTGCTGCTGCTGCTGCTGCTGCCGCTGGGATAATTGTGGTACTAAGCTCTGACAGATAATGCATGCTCCCCACCCCCCTTCTTCCATAATCCCCCATCCAGGCTTAGACTTCTCACCACTTACACCCAGAGAGACCCATCTAGAGCATCCTCCCATCCTCAGACACAAGGGTGCTGCCCAATTTAGAGGTTCATTAATTAAAAGAGTTTTCCTTACGACTTCAAGCTGCAGAAGATCTGCACTTCAAGACCCGACTGTAGTTTTAACCTCTAAAATTGTTCACATGCAATATCCAGATGTTATAAATATTTGTTTCCGTTGCTCTGGCTTAAATTTTAAAGCCTTTGTTGTTATCATAAGAAACATTACAAGGCCAAACATTTTGTTTTTCATTCGCTAAATGGTTCTTCAATTGTTTGCCATGTAACAGAAAAATTGTGTTTAGATTTTCCGAGATTAGGAAAAAAAAAATCTTATTTCCGAGAAAAACTACCTGGAGATTAAAGTCAGTCAGACTATGGGGATTTTTTAGAGCAAAAATAGCACAGTTAAAAAAAAATAATAAAAAAAGGCAGCTATATGGTGCTGTTGAGAGCGTCAAGGTCCTCGATTAAATCCATCCAGAGACCTTTATTGCATCTGCATCACTTTTTTATTCATTTAATAAAATGCTTTAAAAAATAAAATCACAAGCCTTATATTCATTTGTGTGTGCACATCACACCACTGCAAGAATTAAAAGTGTGTATCTTGTCTTCCCGGCGGCACCAGCTGACAGCAGTCTGCCATGCCCTGAGAGGACTCTAATAAATAAATAATCTGTGCTGCCTCTTGATGAGTTGCCAACCAATGCAAACTGTGGTCAGGGTTAATACTCCAGCAGCCTGGACGTCTGGATTACGGCTCTGGATGGTCGTGCCATGAGAGCTGTTGCAGATTTCACTGAGCAACAAAAACCCTCCAGCACTGTGAGGGGGGCTAACAAGACCAGGAGCACAGCGGGGGGAAACACAAAAATAACGAGCATCTATTTTTGACAGCGCTGGGCAACAACAGGCACAAAGGAAAAGAGGAGAGGGGTTGTTTAAGTTCAGCCTGTGTTGCCTTGGTTAAAAGGAAACCAGATTAAAAGGCTGAAAGCACAGACGAAACCAAACCAGTGAGCTGTGCGGAAATCACAGAGCAGTATGACATTCACAGGCGATTTGAACATAATCCAATACTTTACAGTAATCTCACAGGTAACACTGATCCAGCCAAAACTGCATCCAGATGAAACACAACACGCAAAGGCACACAATCACACCTGTGTGCATCTGAAGCCTGTTTCACCAAGCAGGATATGGGGTGGGGGTGGGGGGGGGGGGGGGGTGTAACGGAAACTATTATTCTGATAATGTGCAGCTTCTACATGTTATTCTCTCACTGCACGCTTCTAAACACAACAACGACACATCTATGACTGCAAAGCTGTTGATTCATATTTGCACAGATGGCTACTTCATGGCTCTTTAACATTTCCTTTTTTTTTTTTTGAAGATTTGAGCAGCACATTAAGCTTCTTCATCTTTTTTTTTTAGGTCTCTGCTGCATTTAACTATATCCCCCTAAACCCAATTTAATCCTTTGAAACTTTCAGTAATCTCCATTTCACACTTCAAAAGCAAAATTCAGGCTTTTTATAATAAGAGTTGGAATCACTAATCTATAGATCCTTTACTGTTAATGTTTAGTGTCTTGGTTGTGTTGGTGTTTTTCTCATTCTTTAACACATTGGGACTGTGAATTGCATCACTTGAGCAGCAGGTTCTGGTAAAGGAGCTTTAACTATTTAAATATAGGTTTAAATTATAAAAGAGGGAGAGGGATCCATTCTTCCGATGTCTACCTATGTCCCTGCATGTTCTCACTTTTTTAGGACCTCTGGGAATGCCTTCTATTCCTTCGTCTTCTTCCACTGGTTGAGCAAATGAGGCCGAAGCTCTTTGCTCGTCTTAATGCTTTTACATAAGCGGTTTGTTTCTCTGCCCCTTCTCACTTCTTGCCCCACGTGTTGGTCTTGCTCTGTGGTGCTGCAATATTAAGGCCCAAGGCCATTATGCAATGTCCATATGCAATGCATGCGCGAGCCAGATGGAGGGACACATGCCACTCACAAATCTGTGGTGACAGTTTACAGGGAGAGAGGGAAATGAGATTGACAAGTGGAGGAAGAGGAAATGACTGAATGCACGTGCCGCGCAAAAGGTATAATCTGGTTCATCAGAGGACATGAGGTGACCTACAGAGACACATTCAACATGAAGAAAAAAAATGTGTATTATATTTTGCATGTGAACAAAAACACGCTCTCTCTCTGTCTGCTGCGTTTCTCTCTCCTCAAGACATCTTTCAGTAAAACTATGTCAGCTGAAGAATAACAGAGGCTCATTTTGAACGCTGAATACAAGTCTCCCTGCTGTATCTGCCACGAAGGAGTCTCAGAACGTATTGTTTTTTTGCAATTTGGTGTTTTAACTATTCAGCGAGTTTCTTAAGGCTGTTTTCTGAATATTTTCAAGAGTCAGTGTCAGCTAAAAATATGCAGGACAAAATACTTTACACTGCCCGTCACTTAACCCCTTGCATGAAAAGGAGAGTTTCGCCGCTTGAATTTCCCTCGGGATCAATAAAGTATCTATCTATGTATCTATCTATCTGATAACATGTTTGGAGGGCATCAGAGAATGTTTCAAAGTTGTTCACTGTGCGGTGTGACATGAATGAGCAACCTGCTACCAACCATGCTAATGTCAACATATGTAATGAGTCAGAATGTTGCAGACCTGATAGAGGATTTTCACTAAAAATATTCAACACATGAATAGCCGACTACCATGAACATTAGAGGGTGAAACTGAACTGAAGTGAAAACTATGTTCACATTTGAGGTATTACCTCTACGTTGTTTTTTAAGAAAACATTTAAATTGTATTGACTGGTTCAAATGAGATCATACATAACCTAATCTAAACTCTGTTGTCAGTTTCAGATGTACCTATTAAACTATTACAGACTTAGTATTACAATTCAACTTTATGGTCTCTTCAGAGGAAGTAGTTTCTGTTGCAATATATTCACACGTATTACAAATAGAGGTGTTTTTTTTAACATGGAACCTAAAAGACAATAGATATATAATAAAAATACAAGTGAGTTCATAGATAGGCTTGAGAGAAAAAAAGAAGCATGCTTTTTGGTACAGTAGCCTTTTCTCTCATGTTTAGTGTAACCAAAATCTGACATGTAGTAGAGGCTGAAGCTTACACACTGTTTAAGTGCAGGCCTGATGGTTGAGTAGTTTTACTAATTATACATCTCATACAACAAACACTGCCCCCACTCAAAGCAAACAGAAAGTTTGCAAACAATAGTCAACTGGTAGCCCAGCCCCACATTACAGTGTATTTACAATGGGGGTGGCAGGCTACAATACATGCATGGAGAAACAGTGAGGCCTCGACTGAACAGAGCAGGTCACAATTGACATTTTGTTAATAAGGCTGAGGGGAAAGGGCGAAACTAAACACTTCCACACTTTTAGAAGAAAAACAATTCTCATGTGAAACTGATAAAAAAAAAATACTTAACTGCTAGATTGTTAGTACAATGCCCTTATATGGAAGTGAGTGAAACGAAGCTCGGAGAAAACCTGTCGACACTCCGGGGCAACAATACACGACCTACTTACCAGGTGAAGCTGCGCTTGTTTCCTGTCTGATGTGTTTACAGGTTCATCCAAAGGTACTTGGAGATTTGAAGGATATGAAAGACGATGGCGGTTCCCACGGGACGAAGTTTTGACGAGTATTTTGATTGTTCTTCACGTCCTGATAGTGTGATTTCCTGGTTCTCGCAGGTATGTGGGCGTGGTTTAGGGGCTGCAGGTGTGTGTGTTGCGTTCAGGGTTGCAGCTCTGCTGTAGTTTCGCATGTAAGTCCCTTTGGGTGCGGTAGGTGGTGACATCAGCTTGAGTCACTCATGTTCTGACCTAAATGTGACATGATGACTCAGTTTATGACCGACTAGCCCATTGAAGACAACGGATGTAAAAAAAAAAAAAAAAAAAAAGACTGTGAAGGTTTAGTTACAGTTTAAGTTTGATTTTTGATACACGTTACACGGAGGTAAAATGTTGAACCTGTTTGCTCCATAAACAAATGCTCGTTAATTTTAATCAATAGGCTTAGGCCTAAAAAAACGTATAGGCTTATATTTATTAAACAATAAGCAGCAAGTAAAACTAAACCTGCATATCATATTGTCTGGACAAAGAATATATATTGGCATTAAGCATTACTCACATGTAATGTGCCTGTAGCCTATTTCACATGCAATTCGTTTTTTAGATGTGATTTCTGACTATTAACAAAACTATCCCGTGTTGAGCAACACGACTTTATGTGCATAATTGGAATGATACAAATGCATGACAAAACCCCCCTTGAAAAAAATAAGTCTCACATTGTTATACGCAAAATTTGACTTCAAAGGCAAAATAAATCCCCAAATGTAACTGCAGGGAAGATAAACCAAGTTGTGCCACCACTGCCTTTTTTCTCCTGCAGTAGGGGATACAAGTAGGCATACAAAGCAGAAAAAGCAACTGAAGGCTGTAAGGCTCCGCATGACTGGTTTGACCTGTTCAGGTTATCTAACTCTGGCATGTGTAATGTTTTCAACAGAATACCGAAGTTAAAGCTGCAAACAAGTCTCCAAGTCCAGCTGCAAAATACATAAGAAAGATGAGTTTTATATTTCCTCACAGGAAACATGGATAGAAGCTGATTTATAGTAGATGTAATGGATGCATAAAATCTGCACATTTACCTTCACATAAACCATGACATTTAATGATGTTTTCCTTTTATCCGGATCAGGTTTTATAGGTTTTAGGCCGGAAGACAGAGCTCACGTGCAATAATTACTGTAAAAATCACCACACACCGTATCATCTTGTAGCGTCTTTAAAGAGTATCATAACAGCGCCCCCTTGTGTTTAAAGACATTATGAATATTTGACTGACAATTATCAATTTAATCAAAATTCAATTTACAAAACAAGACGTGAACTCTACTCGATTTAAAGAATAGTACTTCCTGTTATAAATTATTTTCAGCATGTTTGTAATCTACTTTTTTGCTGCCTTACTGTATGTGCTGGACGATTGGAAGTGCACTCATACTTTGTAATATTATTATATCGACAACATATTTATAATGGCTCCATTAAGGACTCCTGATGCACTGCCATAACGTTTTCACTAAATGATAGTCTGCTTTTTATTTATTAAGATAATCTCGTTTTCATTATGTGGCTATGTTTCTCTGTGTTTTGTAACTACATATTTTGTTGTCCTGGATATATTTTAAATATGAAAAAGAAATGTTACACTTGCACACAATCATAACTCTCAAAAAATTATTAATGTTCAATATTCAATTTATTGCACAAAAGTCCAAAGTATTTCAAGAAAACAGTTGTAAGCCTTTACTGTACATCTCATCAAATAATTGATTTGTAGAAATTCTTAAGACAAATAGAAGACAGGTAACATTGCATACAGTATGCTCATAATTTAAGGAATGAAAACAGTTTGAGACACTTTAAGTACATCCTTCAGAGGAATAGCGAAGACAGGAATTGTTGAGGACTGTAAAAAAAACAGTTTGAAAATATTTGATTCAAGACGATGAACAAGTATCTTGTTTTACAGAGAAACCGAAGACAAGTTGTAGTAGTCACGCTAAAATCAGATTCTGTATAAAGAACAAATGAAACATGATGAAGCTTAAATTCATCGTATTTTATGCAAACTGAGATGATAAATCACTTTTTACTAAACGTACAGCACACTTTATCAAGCGTGCACATTTGAATGCCTCAAGAGACGAGTCAACATTTTTCATTCAGATTTCTAAAGCCACAGTAATGTCAACAAAGCTCTCTCTATATATATTAATCTGAATTTAAAAAAATAACAGCAGATAATGATCTCCCCTGTAGCTGATTAAGTTACAAACAACACGTTTTCAGAGATCCAGCCTCTGAGGAGTTTTTGAACATTTTCACAGGAAATCAGAACCCAAGGGTACTTACACTTCAACGATTAGTCGCAAAGTGTTTCACAAGAAATGTAACAGTATCATAGTGTTTTAGTGGTTCAGTACCTCAGCTATGTAACCACAGACTGCATCCACATCTGCTTGTACAAGTCTACAAACAATCCTGTGATTTGGAACATTTAGTTTCAAGAAGGAGAGGCGCAGAGTGATGGTGAAGGAAGTCCGGATGTCTCGAAGCTGTCAGACTGGGATGTCAAAAGTCCAGGAGGCCAGAGAGAAACAATCACTCTCTTATCTTCACTGTAAAACACAACACATACATTTTTCTTTATCATTAGGGTAAAAAACAGCTGGATTTGAGCTCATTGAAGATTTAATATTGTGAACAAATAACAGACGGATAACTTATGTCTTCATGCCTGTGTCCAACATGCAAATTATTTGATTATCTAAAATTCATGGTTCAATATAAACGTTCTCTAGATCACTCAGTTGTTTTCACAATTTTTTTTTAAATTTTATTTTATTTTTTACATTTTTTAATGATGTGACACAGGTTATAGTTATAGTAGACCTTGCTGTAGTCTTATCTTTATGATTTTTAAAGCCACAGTACTTTTATTGCCTGATTTAGAAGCCCATCCAAGTGAAGAGGACTGTGTGCACATCAAATCCAAGCCAGGTAAAAATAAGAAGAGTTTTATAAGTTAGATAGTGGGCAGGAGTTTAATTTGGATAGACTCATCTCACTACAACTACTCCACCCACTCCTCTTCTATAAAATACATGTGCAAAGTATTTTGCTTTTCACTCTTTGTGTATGAAAAGTTCTATTTTCCAGGCCTGTTTACTTGAGCAAGTATTGAGGACTTGGTACACAGATAAGATAACATACTCCTTTATTCATCCCACATCAGGGAAATTTCCATTGTCACAGCAGCAAAGAGCAAGGATTGCCACCAAAAGAAACACACAGTGCACATAGAGATGGTTTAGACCACAGTTTTTTGTTCGCAAGAATCCCCAAGATTGTTTATATTTTTCTTTTACAACGGCCTTCAAGCCAAGTATTGCATTTTTTTTTGCAAATATGAACATGCACAGAAACTTTAAAGGATGCTTTTTCTTCACATGATGTTTGCCATATTGGTCATACTGAAAGTATAGCAGCTTTGAAGCTGTTTTAATCCCAGTCAATATTAGTACCTATGTCAGTCGCCGGTTTGTGTGACACACGTTTGTGTGTGCTGACTAGTTTCCCAAATCTCCTGCAGAGTTTTATACTTTCTTGAGACAGCAGAAGGTTTCCATACGTGTCATTATTACATCATGGGAAACTTCATTTTTATCACTGACCTATTTACAAAAAGGTCAGTGATGAGAGCCATAAAAATGATCACACGGCAAGACTTATGCACAGACAGCCCCGAATTGACTGAATTTATAGGAAAAAGCTTTTAAATAAACCTTCAGATAAAATAACGTACAGTAATGGAATAAAGACAGTATATCTTTGTTAGTCCAGACTGAACTAAATTCTATCATGGGGGCTAAAGGTGAAAAAAACAACAACAGTGGATCATCTCTGAGCAGCCAAATCCAAGCTCTATATTTCCCTTTTCCCTGCATTATTTTTTTTAACTCCTGAATCCTACTGTTTTCTCTCCGAGCTTTAAGATTAGATTAACTGAGACGTCTGCAGAACTGCTTAATGGGGGCTGAAGAAAAGCTTCACATAAGCCTGAATGAGGATTTATTGGTTACGTAAGAAAATACTGTAGAAAAGGGGGATTCATGGAAGTTTCTCAAGCGGACACTGACAGGAAGAGTGAAAAAAGGGGAGGGGGGGGGGGGCACAGAGGCGCAGGAGTCTGCTGAGTCACCCACTTCAAACGTCACAGGATGCAAGAGGGGCCTCCCATCACCACAGAAGAAAAGTTTCAGGAACAGTATGAGAAACAAAAACATGCTGGGATTGCAGCTAATGACATGCAGGAAGATGCAAGCAGTGAGGTGTCCTAGTTACGCTCAGGATCACTTGAATCGACATGTTTCAAGATGGAGACATCACAACGTCCCCAGTGCTCTTTACTGTGTCTAAGACAAGACAAGAGCCCATAGAAAAATGGAAGAATGTCATTTACTGCTTACAGTTTATGGGTTCTGGGAAGAAAAACGACCAATCAACTCCAGCTGGGTCTCCTGGGAGAGACTGTGTGAGGCTGAAAATGCAGAAACACCCAGTGACCCCTGGATTCATCGTGAAGGATGTTTCCAAAATACACCAGTGCAACAAAGTCAAGTCCATTTCTCCTTTTTTCCCCTCAGGAAATATCATGTCACACACCTGACAAAGGTAACATTGCAATTGGTTCTAATAAGTTGGTGATGCAAAGAGTGTGAGTATGTGTGCAGGTTATTTTCTATTGAATGTCCTAGTTGTATGTCCTACTTCATGAGGTAGATGGATGTGACAACTCCTCTTTTAAAACCCAGAAAACGTCATAAAATGGGCTTAAAAGAAACAAAGAAACAAGTATGTGTACATGTAAGGACTTAGATCATTTGTTGATCTCATGAGACTTGTGAGTATATACAGTATATACAGTATATATATATATATATATATATATACTAGTAGGATGTTGTAGTGGTTTGTGCCATGTAACAGCTTTTGGGTCTGTTCCTTTAAACTGAAGGGGAAGTTTAGTAGTAAGTATAGTGAGTACATGCTCGCATCTCCACTATTGCGTATCTCTTGAAACAAAAGTCAAAACGTGTCTCAAAACACTTGACGTTTAAGATGCCTCTGGTTATCCAAACGAGTGTCAGTCACTTTCCATTGGTGTTGTCATGTTATTCAAAGATAAGGACGGTTCTATCAGAGAGGGTCAGAAGGTTACCGAGGAGGAAGTACACAGTGCTGGTGTGTGTCAGTTAACTGTACTATAAAATCAGTTTTATCCTGTAATTATAAAACATGCCAGCTCTATAAAATAAATGTTGTCATACCAAGTAGTCGTCCAGCTCAGAGTCCGATTGGCTCATGCTGAAAGACGGCAAAGGGTCCTCCAGAGCGATCGTTGCACTGGAGGCTCGTCTGTCTTCACTGGGATATTAAAGAGGAAACGAGATGGAAGGATGATTATCATCATACATGACCTCCTTTTAGCACTTTAGCTCCTCTGACGTGTGTGGCAGCAGTATTTGTGATTTCTTGAGTATTTAACGAGTTATCTATTCAGTTGTTATTTGGGGTTTTCTGGTGAGTCTCGACTGTTGTGGTACTTGAGATAAATTTAAAAACATCAACATACATTTTTCAAGAAATTCAACCAAAAAACAATTAATAATGCACAACTAAACAACTTAGATTTTAATAAATAGGACAGCTGAAGAGAAACAGGAAATGCTGGAAGGAGGAAGTTGGGGAGGCCATGCAGCGAGAGCCAAGGTCAGATTGGAACCTGCACATTACCGCTCGGCTATCTTCATTTCTTTACAATTAGAATTATTACCCCAAATAAAACCTGTTGATACTTTAATGATTAAACGCATTGCTTTACTTGTTCACAATATCATTGATTCCCATAGTGGGGGAGTCCTCTCATTTCCCAGCCGTACCGGGATAATCAAGAAAAGATAACAATGTTTTATGTTTTCCCACTAATGTCAAAATAATTTAATTTAAAAATAGTCACAGGGTGAGATTTATGCTGTAATGAGTAAATTATACAATTTCAGTAATATTGCACCATGACATAACTATCATGACAATTATCCTGCTGCTTGACATGGTCAGCTCTGTGCTCTGTGTTTGAACGTGCAGTGATCAAACACTGTTAACGTTTGAAAGATACAGAGCTCATGTCAAAGACCTGCACACAGTAAATACCTGCTGTCAGGGTCCTTCTCATCCGCTCTGCTGGACTCAAAAGAAACTGCAGGTTTGGGTAGGAGATCTGGTTGTTTGGAGGAAGTGTAAACTGTTGAATAAGAAGATCCAGAATCAGAAAATGTGAAATAACCTTTCACAAAATGACACAAACTGTCCACACTGCATTGTTTAAAGAGGCCTTTTAGACGTACATTGTCCATCCAGGTTGTCCATACTTTGTGCCTTCTTCTCCTCCTTCTTCTCCTCCCGCCGTGCGGTCAATAACTCCTGAGACGCTGACCGCACTGCGTAGAAGGAAGTCCTCTTTCTCTTTGAAGACATCCCTCTTAAAGCTGAGACACACAAAGAAATCAAGCATATACTGTAAGTCAAATAAACACAAAGCCGAATCCAGCTGTGTTGGTTATGTTTCCGCAACAACTTACGAAGATTCTTTTTAAATACAGTCGAGCCCATGAAATTCAGGAATCTGTCGGCGTAAAAACAAGGCCTGTGAACCGACACGGTGTCCTGAAAGGCAAAGAAAGCAGTCAGATATGTACACACTAAAACACAGACGCTGAACACCTGTGCAGATACGTTCATGTTCTACGTAATGCAACAAACAGGTTAATGGCAGAATGTGAAGTTACATACCCCATCATGAACTAGAGCTTTCCAGGAGTGTTCAACCTTCTTAATGAATCTGAAAATAACAGTAAAAAAAACACAACACGTTACTGATCACATGCCTAATAAAACATATACTGTATGTCTTACAATTTATAACTACATCAAATCATGCATATTTTTTTTTTTTTTTGTGTTGTTCTTTTGTGTTACTGGTGTTTGGATAGGCATAGTCATAGTTTGAGAACCTCTAGTCTTGGCGACTTGTCTGCAGAATGTAAATGTGACCGTTTGCCATGGAGAGAAGCTGTGAAAGCGTGTGTTATGTGACAGCGTGAGCTCACCTGTAGGACTGAAGGATGTCGATGATTCCCAAAAAGATGAGAAGGTGCTCGTCTTTGTGTTTGGCAGGAATCCCTCCCAGTCTGAAAAAGGCACGTCATTATTGTACACAGTTTTTCATGACACAAACAAATGTCTTTGTTGTTTCCACATTGTACTCAAAAACTCTTCTCACGTGTCGTCGTCTGCCACTGGATCGGGGTCCTTCAAGTTCCCCTGGATGGACTCGAGAGCGGTGGAGTAAAGGACTTTCTGTCCCTTCCTGCTGTCACACCTGCTTCCTCTGCTGAGAGGCTTCCTGTTCAGAATGTGAATCCCCAACAGGAGACTGTAGTCCATGATCTTAAAGCTCTCCAGGACCTGATCAGAGAGAGACACTGAATGTAAGTTTCTCCCATATAAAGGGAAGACTCCTCGCTTGGTGAACAAAGGTCTGACATCTGAATAAGATGTCAGACGATGATTTTCCAGCTCGAACAATGAAAAACAAGACTTTCAACTACATACTTCACTATTTAATTGATATCTAAATAACTTAAATACTATGATTTATTAAGTTACATAAGGATAACTTGAGTTTCACTCATAGCTGATGTATAAACTGCAGTGTGATTGCACCATCTGCTGCTGTCTGTCTGTACTGCATAGTCAGTGTCGTGAAATGAAACCTGAGTAGCTCTGGAGCTAAACAAATAAATATGGAGCCTCTGAACAGTCCTGAAAAGAATAATTAAGATAATATCTGGTGTGAACATTTACTATACTTATAATACTTTTTGGGAATTCCCTGGCTCCGATCTTGTGCCCACAATGTTAAAATGTGCATACATGATATGTATCTTGTTCCCACAAGTTATCATCTAATTTAGTTATTAACTTGTTGGTATAATGTTTTTTACATGTTTGGATCGCAGGGACTACGTAAGTAATGACTGCTTTGATCTTAAAGTATTTATTTATGCAAAAAGCGTCATATTGCATCACATGAAGAAAACTTTCAAGCAAAGAAAAACATATTTTTCTCGTCTCAGGGCAAAATGAGGACTACACTACTACCATGTTTCTAATGATACAAAGCTTCATGCAAATGGGTGAAGTATCCCTTTAACATGCAAATTTGTAGCTAGCTAAGGTTGTTTAAATTCTTTTTATTGGAGGACTAAAAATAATAATGAATTAAAAGATAATAATATATTGCACCTAAAATGAAGAGGAGCAGAACAGTTGTCAAACGTTACATTATCTAAGTAATGCAGTTATACTGTCAATAAGAGAGACAAGACAGTCTGGCTGGAGCCTAATCCATTTATTTATCAAGCTAACTTTATGGCTGAGCACCTGATATGATACTGCTACTAAATGCTAATTCCTAGCTGAAGATGATTCAACACTGTTCGTGTTTCTACACTTTTTATTGTCAGTTTTATTATAAGTATCATAAGTGAAACATGATTGATACGTTCTATTTCAGCAACCACTCATTCTTGAACACGTTTTAGTTCTGTCACCAAAACAGGCAAAGACTGGATCTGAGAACCAAAGTACAGTAAGTTGAAATCCCTCTGACCCAACACTGATGTCATGGGCTCCTGTAAACAAAGAGGCCCTTACTTTCTGCGACGTTACCTAACACATAAACAAAGGTATTAAATCGAGGCATGACAGGAGCACATTGCAACCCAGATCGGTCAGTTTGCGCTCCAGAGTCCAGCTCCAGAGCTCGATAATATGAGTCAGGTGCTTCACTTTTAATCCTCCATCAAGTGGCCACTGTTGTTTCAGTCGAATGTACTAACAGGAAGGCGCTAATGAGGACATCATAGCCGCTCGTGGTTCAGTACAGAGTGTGCACATTATAGAAATATGCTGTAATGGTTGCATAATGATATGGGATTCAGGAGCAGTGTGGCTAAATTAGCCGAAGTACAGAATTTGTCGAGAGGCGATTTAAACATCCGACTGAAAAATAATCAAAAGTGTTTATGATCAGAAAACTCTCAATTCAGCTTTTTGAATTCTTTATGTTATTTTTTGTGAATTTAATGTATTTGGGCTTTAGAATGAACCTTTGGGACCTTACAACCTTTAATTGCAATTTTTGTCCGACCTAAGATCCCCTGACCATAACCCTTAAAGATCATGGGTGTGAAAAATACTATTACAGTCTTGATTGTCCATGCTCCCAGACTGGGTTGGATACACTGCTGAAGCGAGCTAGCCACACCTAAAGTTGCACTTGATCTACTCTGGATGCCTGAGCAGCATGATAAGCGGCACCTCCTTCTTTTCATTTGCACGCATGTTAACAGTTTATAGCAGCAATAAATCCACTTTACAACAACAGACTATGAAACTAATACGTTGATAGTTCAACTGACATAAAACCAAACAAGCCCTCCACTTTATCAGTCAAACGTGTCACAGACATCCAGAATCAGCCGTCATCCATTATATCTTGACCATCTGCCTCACATTGTGTTATCTGTCTTGCGTGGCCTTGACCTGATGATACATGGACTCCATAGACCTCTGAATGTGTGACGTGGTATCTGACACCAAGACGTCAGCAGCAGACTAAAGTGAAGCATCGACAACTGATAGGCAATTCTAATACCAATGTTTATCTCATGACTTCTTTTGATGTAAGAGTCTCACCATGCCAACATACTCTCTGGTCTTTGACTTTGAACAGAGTTTGTCCAACAGGTGACTTCTCTGAATCAGAAGTTAGGCGTACTACATGCCAGTGTTAAATAGATACAACACAACAGGAAAACATTGGCTGAAGACATCGGTTCATACAACATCATTTACGCATGTGCCGATGTCTGTCCAGCATGTCCTACAGATGCTTTGTTTGATTGAATTCTGGGATATTCAGAGGTAAACTCAACTCAAGCCACGCCACCGCTCACTGAGTTTTCAGCAGTGTCCAGGGGTCAACACGGGCACCGCTCATGTGGATCAGACCACATGAACCAGTTCTTCCTTATCTGAATATTACTGGGTTTACTTCCTCAGTCCTTGTATGGAAGGCCCTGCCCATGCCCCGGGTGTTGCCGCTCGGCAGTGAGCTTCACACAAGAGCTGCAGCTTTACAGATGCTCTGACTTTTTTCTTCTGCCAATCAATCATAATCATAACAATCAAGCTTTTGTAAAAGTTACTCAGATCCTGAACCCAGCTCATTTTTCCTGCCTCCAACACATCAACCTAGAGGACAAATGTTCGCTCCCAAACATTTCATACCGACTGACAAGTGACATCATATCGAGGTGTTATACTCCTGACCTGTCAGTTGCCACAGTGTTATGACTGTAAAAAAAAAGATGAAATGCTTGATAGACCTGCAGGTGACAGGCTTTCGAGCACTGAGAGTCTGTGTGTGTGTGCGTGACAGGCATTGTTTGTGTGAAACCTACCCGGCAGTCTCTCTGCAGGGTCTTCATCAGAGCATTGTAAGTTTCATGGTCAAAGTTCAAGCCTTCGTGCATCTCCTGGAAGTCCAGGTCCTTGAAAGTGGGAAAGGGCTTTGACCGCTCTTTGCGTGAGGCGCGGCGTTTGTACGATGAACCCTTCAGGTCATACTTGTAGTGCATCTTCATGGCGCGGGGAAGCACGTTGTTCATCACCACCACGCGGACCGTGATGCCGCCACACTGGATGCAGTAAAGACCGTAGAACTTAGGCAACAACGTCCTCGGGTTCTGATTCAGATTCTACAATTGCAAAAAACAAAAATATATATCAGTCATTTATCAGTCACTCACATCAGACACATTTGGTTGGTACTACTTTTCTGAGGACATCAAAACACAAAATAAAAAGATCACTTATGGGCCTCCATAGGTAAATCTGGTCAAAACTGCGATACACTTTTTTAAAGGATTAACATGATTCTACAATATAGGCAATTCAAATAAAGACCTCAAAAGGGGAAGGTCAGAGGTATGAATTATACAGCCTAAGCACACTCAGGAAACAATTTGTTCAATTTAAAGCTCCTGTAATGAATCTTTGAGTTGTGGATTGGATGATTTATCTCTGTGCTGATCTTGTCCTGGACATAAATATGTCATGTTGTATTTGCTAAAAGTTCTTCCTTTTTGCCCTAAATGTCTAACAAACACCATTAATCTTTCTTAAAATCTGTTTCATCCTTGTCTGACACATGTCTCCTATAGCAGTAGTTTCAGCTAGTAGTAATAATTATAATATTAAATTATAATTTCATTTGGGGGGGAGGGGACCTGAGTGTTACATGCAGCTACTGCTATAGCTGATATGAGGACGTATGAGAGGTTTCCGCAGACTTTGAATTTTTGCAGATACATGTGCCTAATCATGCACCAGACACCTGAAAAACAACTAAAGAGCATATAAAACCAGAAAACAAATAATATGGGACCTCCAACATACATTTTATAGCATCAAATATTCTATTAACTAATCATTTGTGATATCTAGTTAAGCTTAAGGGACTAACTTGTAAAAAATATTGGTCAGACATGCAGGTTAGGCAACACCAAACACAAATGCATGGAAATCTGGGCAACATAACATTTATTCCTGCTGCTAGTTTCATAGTTTTCAATATCTAAGGCAAGAAGTGAAAGTGCACAAAGTAGAAAAGTAATGGGCCAAATCTTCAAGGAAGAGAAATATTTCAAGATAGGACTAGCACGTTTTTGTCGTTTTCTTTTGGATGTAAACATTAAGAGAGTTTGTGTTTGAAGACTGCACTCACCATGTAGTAACCAGGAAGCAGCTTCTGCAGGAACTCCGCCTCTTTGTGCTGCACCGTCTTAATGATGAACTCGTCATCACTTGTGAGGTAGAACCAGGAACTACTGGCTCCGGGGTTGGTCAGCTCGATCAGAGGCTCATTACAGATGGAGTACTGAAATACAAAATGATGCAACAGTCTTAGCAGGAACAAGTGTAGCAATCAATTCTACTGACACTTTCGTCACTTTGTGTTGTGTGCAAATCTGTACCAGATAGTCATCTGGTTTGATTCCAAACAGCTCTCTGAAGTAACGAAAAGCCAGCGGTGCATATGTTTTCAGGCGAAAATCTGGGAAGTGATGAGCTGGAGTCAGGTTGCTGCCCTCACTGGAAAACAAACAACAACAGAAGACATTTTAAATGGCAAAGATGATGAAGAGGAACAGGGTAAACATTACAGACAGAGTCAGTTGTTATTTCCTAAAAAAGACACATGCAAAATTAATGCCACTAAATTATCACTTATGGGCCTCCATAGATCTGCAGAGGCCCTATCCTCTTTCTGGACTTGGATATTTTGTTTTGGTTGACACAAGATGTTTCGGGCGGGGAACAGGTGTGGATCCCCCAGCCAATGGAAGCACGCAGGTGAGTTTAGGAGTGGATGCAAATTCAGCGAACGTGTGGGTAAATATAAACAAATGTACATAAATACAGAGAAAATGTAAACTTGGATAAAGCTCGTTTCAAATCGAGGGCTTTTACCCGTGGATGGAGTTTGTCTGCTTTCTGTTGAACAGGCAGATGCCAAAACCCGGCGGTTAGCTGTGCTAGCGTGTTATGATCTGGGGCCGATGGGCATAGTTTATGTGTTTACAAGTTGCAACAAACATGGCTACTGACTCTACCTTCAAAGAACATCATGGCTAGATTCTATTGAGCTGCTTCAGTTCAGCGTTAGTTCCGTGCTGCCTTGCTGTCATTACCAGGAAACTTTAATAACACTCAGCCAGCATTCATGTTTTAGTGACGTCTGTACTTTTCCTGTTGTGACTATGGAATTGTCTGCTGACCTAATCACCTATTGCTGCAATGTGTGGTTTTTGCCAAACCTTAAGTAATGTAGCTGTAGACTTCCACTGACTTCTCATTTTTCTTCTCATGTGCTGTCACCTCCTTTCTTTAGAATAACATTTCCAAGAAAGGAGCCTGTGAATCACCTCGAATTTGTAACTTATTTATAATTTATAATAATAATTTATAACATAAACAGTAGTTATACGGCAGATACAGTAGTGTACTCTTTAAGATGCATACAACGTTTTGGAAATTGTTTTAATTATAGAGCCATTTCTTCACACGTTTCCAATTACGCTGGCTCACTTGCGAAGGCTTTGGTGTTTGCCAAGTGCGTGGATAACTGATAACTAAGCTTGTAATGGGCAGAAAGTGTTTCATTTAAAAGCTAAACAGATGTTCTCCCTCAATTTTATAAGGGAAGTGCAAGGACATGTAACATGATCACTGAATAAAAAACAATCTATCTGCATGGCTCCTTACAGAGATTAAAAATAATGTTTTGTAATTTGGGGGAAAAGTATTTAAGTTTCATTTACAAATATTATTTAATTATGTTCAATGTCCACCAATAATATATGCAGATTTGAGAGCATACCTGGGCAGATAAACACTCTCCACCACAGAGAAGTCCTGCATGAGAACATCTCGGTCTGGTTTTGAGCTCAGGTTTCCTACAGCGTAACCGATGCCCAGCTGGATGGCTCCTTTCAAGGCAGCTGGCGTCGGCTGAATAAAAACATCCCACAGAGAAAGAAAAAAGAATATTATTTAACATAGCATTTATATAGTTCTTCATTTTATGAATGCCACACCATTGTTTACATTCAGACTGAACAATAACAACTGCTTTGGGATGGATTGCCAGAAAATTGTGGTAAGACGTTCGGTTCTCCTATGGATGAATGCATCTTACTTTGTTACAAAACTTTAACAACTTGAAGTCTCCTAGAAAGACTGTCTTTAGTTTTAAGGACTAAATGAGTCAAGTCTAACAAACTACTGTAGTCCCACTCTATTGTGTTAGAGCTAGTGTAAATGATTTACTTTCCGAGTCGCTTCTGATTTTGTTTCAATGCTTGGTGTCATTGAGGTCCAAACAAAAGGATGTAAGAAATGTTTCCTTCCATGATCATTAATAATGGCATTTGCTTACCTTTTTATGATCCTTTGACACTTTAGAGGTTTTGGTTCCTCTTCCCAAACTGTCATTGGTGGAAGAGACTGACATTTTCTGTACAGAGAGAGAACCTGAGCAGAGGGAAGCACGGACGTTCTTCCTCCAACAGTGAAGTCAGCAAAGTTCCTTATTTCCTCTCAGTGATGAACGTCCAGACGAAGTGAATTACCTTAATGAGCTCTATTGAAACTGTATTTTCCAAAAAACCCGCTCCTGTGAAGAGAAGAAGAGTTACACAACATGTGGCGTTTGCATAAATGAGGATGCAAAGCACACGTCAGCTGGAGAAAAACTGCACCGCCATAACTGCTAACCTTAAAGTAACATTTATGGACTTCAGAAATCTCTTCCAAACTTTGTCTATTCTTATTTTTTTCTAACTACAAACTTTCATTCAACGAGCAGAGCTTTAAAGTCAGCAGACCTTTCAGTCCAAGGCTCCTCTGAGTTATGAGGGACCTCAGTGTTTTGTGAGAGTGTTGAGCTCCAGAATGCCTCACAATGAACCTTGATCCTCATTAAGAAGGATTGGAAAGTAATTACATACCAAAGTCCCCTGTTTTATAACAGAACATGAATGGACTCGTGTTTGTTTACGTGAACCTCAACCTCAAGACATCTGAACGACATAACTGAGCGACTTCTACAATTGCTTCTGCAGTAATATTACTGTAAAATAATGAGGCTTTCTCTCTGTTTGTAAGTTGCCCTTAATGAGGACTATTAAGCAGTGTGGACCCACAACTTATTACTATTGAGTGCCAAGTGTTTATTTATGTTGACTTTTCTCATTTTGCAGCAAGCTTCTTTACATCAGTGTTATCAACTCATGGAAATTATTTTAATTGACTTACAGAATGTTTTTACATTTTAACACATTGAGGGCTACACAACTCCGGAAAGGGTCTAATTATCACAATTGCTATTTTGGTATTGAAGTTGAAGTTTTAACCATAAATTCATCCACATAAACCAAACATTATGCAAAGATGCAAATTGATTCATAAAAATGTCAAATTAAATATAATTCATTTGGTTAAACAAGGTGGTTTGGTTACTTTTAATGCAGTATAATATCATTAACACATACTGTACACCAGTTATTTAAACCTCCAATGATGGTTATTTAACATTAGCAACCTGCAATAATAAAAAAGATGAATAGTCCAAACATGTTGATCATTGTTTGACAAGTTGCAACTGAACTTGAAATTTTGCAAATTTGCAAAATCCTGCACAGATCCTGCACAGAAGAGCCCCCCTGTTTATTTTAAGAACTGCTTCAGGATGTGGTTTCTGTGGCCTCAAAGAAGAAAATGAAACAATTTTCTCAAGTGTCATGGTGAAAAGGTTTGTTTCTTAAGGATATACTTAACAGTTCTCTATGTGTTGGCATGCATGAGTTACAGCTTGTGGAGAACAAAAAAGCCTATTTAAGAAGATTGGTTTGGTGGTTACCGTCGTGATTGGGGTCATTTATTTTTAGATAGTACAGTTGAGTCTTTGGCTGGTTAGTTCAAGTTTATGCTGCTTTACATAAAAAACAAACAGTCGTATTACAGGTCTGTATTAGTGAACACAACTGGATTAGACATTAGTAAGTGCATTAGTGTGCTCTACATAGTGAGACACATTATTAGCAATGTTTTAATTACACTGATTTGTCTGTTAAATGTCAATCAATGTTGTCATGGCTGTTGCTGATTATATCAAATAGAGAAATGTCACTAATACACAAAGGTCAAAGGTCAATACATATTTGTCTTTATGTCAATCACTCTCAGGTTGGCACTGTTGCTTAGCTAGCCTAGCTTAACAGGCTAACAGGACCTGCAGCGTACCAACAGGTAGGCTAGCTGTCATGCCGGATAGGAAAAAGTAGTCACAGCTTCCTTTGAAAAGTGACAGGCAAAGGATATGCTGTGTTTCGCATATGTTGCAAGTCTCCATATTCAAGGTGGGAATGTGGAAATAGAACGATATTGAAACGAGCAAACACAAACAGGCTGGAAGTAATGCTGTTGTGACCATCGGTGAAGCAAACGCTGGTGACTAGCTTAAACAGGCTGCATAGATGGGCACCTTTTCCTACCACCTTGTGTGATCAGTGCAGGTCATAGATCTGTCAGTCGCTGTGGTGGCTTACTAACATTAAAGTGCCCAGATTTGGACACCTGAACGTCTGTGTGCAGGGTGAAAAGCTTTCTCCACTGCCAAAAATAGAAGTTGTTGTCTGTCTAACCGCTTCTTCTAAACTAGCTGTCAGAGCGAACCCAGGTCCAGCTCAGGTTAGCTCGGCAGACCAAGGAGGCCTCGATCCATCTGAACAACTGGCCTGATTTTAAATCCACAATTCCATGAATAAAATAGCTTCTACAACCACCAGCTCAACGATCTGTAAGCCAGGACTAAACAGGCTGATAGTAAGGTATGCTGTTGACGACAATCATGCTTCATATCAACCACTACGTCTATCGCCTTCAGAGACATGATTAGCAAAATACCAACGTATTAAAGATGATGTCAATGTTGTATGAAATGTGAGAGTTGTTTCATGTCGCCCTGCATCAGCAACAATGAGTATCCAAGCAAAAAGGAACGCTATAGTAACTTTCCGAGGTAACCGTACTTTAACAACGCAGCTACTCAGCTAGTTACTCAGAAACTATTTAATAGTAATAACTAGTAACTGATTTTCATTAACTTCCCCATCACTGGGAGAGTCTCAGTGTAATGAAAGATAATCTTGTAACAGTATTTTCATACCTTTCTAACAAATACAACTTATTTTGTTTTCAGCCATTCGTTCATTGACAATGGATTGAAAAGTTAAAGACAACGCAGTTGACAACGCAGTTGACAACCCCTCTCAGTATAAAGCAACATCATTTAGAGGCATCACAAGCTAAAGTAGGCCTATCCACCACAACACGTTACTGTCATCACCACCTCTGGAAACCTTAAAACCTCTCTCCAGGTCTGATACAACAAAGGCCTTTTGTACAGGCTGTAGTCTTATGCAACCTGGTATGTTCAGGTGACTATTTAAAACTGCACGCACTCCCATTACTTTCTGACTGCAGCTGTTTTGAATACATGTAAATGTGAACAAGCCTTCCCAGCGTGTTGCCGACATTTTACTTTCTCCCTGACTGAAGGGAAGTGCAGCTGATTTCCTCTTGTGATACCATCAGTAGATCATCTTCCTCCTGTCATACACACATATAATCTGTACAGGTTATGTAACACTTTCATATTTATTATTATTACTATTGATGTCTTATTACAGGAGTTTCAAAAAAAGTTTTCCTTACAACGGCTCACTGGTGCAGGAACAGATGTTAACGTTTGAGAAGTGGCTCCATCTTTGTGTTCTAAAAGAATTCAAAACAACATGTGTTCAAGGTAAAGAAAGCTCTCCGGGCACTTACCTCATCAGGCATGGTTGTGGGGAAGCGTTGAATGCGGGACTGTTTAACACCAGCGATGACACTTGACTGTTGTTTGAGATCAACTCTTTGACCGGCGGACTGACTGTGGTGAGAGGAAGACTGAAGTGCTGCAACAAATGCCAAGCATCCTCACCACTTCCTCTCTCTCTCTCTCTCTCTCTCTCTCTCTCTCTCTCTCTCTCTCTCTCTCTCTATCTCTCTCACCCTGTTGTTTACAGAAGTTTGAAGGGGAAACATTTTTTTTAAGGGACTTTACCACATCTTTTTTTTTTTTAACATCTTCCATCTATAGGTATAAGTTTGTTTCGATTTGATACAAATCGAAACACTTGGTTTAATTAAGTTTAAACCTAATTTAAGGTTTAACCTAATAAGTTTAAACCTAATTTAACCAAGTCTGTGATTTACTCTCTGTAATGTCTCTGCTTGAACTGTTTTTAAAAAAAATTTCATTTGTAAACTGTCTAACGAGAGTTACATCTCTTAAAAAAAGGGACATTCAATAAATGCACACCTACAAATATAACAACTTTTTTTTTTTAAACAGAAGAAATTGCTTCAGTGCTGTCTTATGTCATGATATCACGTTTTTACAGATTCGTTGGGGTATTGCATGTTAAAACATAGTGTTATTTCATAGTCGCTGCTGCTTCTTCACTTCCAAAGGATCCAGGTTAGGTGTTTCAGGAGTATGATTAGGATGCTTCCCATTTAGAGGTCTTCCAGTGTATCCCTTCTGGTCATGGGAACACCTCAGCAGCCCCTGGGAGGAGCTAGACAACATCACGGGAAAGAAGGACGTCAGGTTCAACTTGATTAGCCTGTTGCCACGGCAACCTGGCCCCAGATAAGCGGAAACTCTTTTGTACTATTTCTTAAACTGCAGGAAGTTTATGCTTTGGTTAAATTTGATGTTCAGATGTTTCCACTAGTTAGAAAGACTTTTTAAGTATGAACTTGGATACAGGAAAAAAAATTAATTCAATGCTAACGATGATTTTTATGATTAACATGAACAGTCGTTATACATTAAGTCTCACATTCTCTTGTTTAAAAACTCACACTTCGCAGGCCGAGGACAGAAGAGGAAATGAAGAGAGAAAAGATAAGAAATGTGGTGCACTCACTCAGCTGGACTAATGTGATCACATTTACTCCCCATGTAAAACTTTCCACTTAAAGGGAATATATAACTGTAGGTATGGATTATTGGCAGGATGAGAATTTACACTGAAAATAAGCTAAACATAATAAGCTTGTACAAGAAGTGCACTGTTTTGTTTTTGTTTGTTTTTTTGTCCTTGCTTTCCCTGTAATCCTGCCAGGTCTGTTATGTGACTCTCTGAAAGAGGCGTGTCCCACAGATCGGGTACCACAGGGCTGGATTACTGTATGCATGCTTGCACTAACTCCGCATCCAGGTGCTACAACAGTTAAATGCTGCTTTTACATAAGAGTACGAACTTCAGACTGTAAATAAACGTGGACACTCAGTGACATCACCCATTGGTTACTGAAGGGAGCAGCTGAAGCCTATCAATGTCTGAACCTAACTTTTGGTCAACCTAACAAAAGGTAAAGAGTAGGAGCCGAGGCGGGTCTCATGCCTCCTGACTAACAGCTACACCGCGCCCGACCATCAGTGAGGTCAGCGAGGGACGGCAGAATTTGAATTTCATCTTGGAGATTACTAAGTATGTCAAATTTTTAGGACAATTTTTTCAGACTGAGCTGGGTTGTCGGCCAAATACTTTGACTGTTTTCAGAGCTCTCACGCCTCTATTTACAGCTCAGTAAGCACCAATCTTACAGGAAAACTGTCAGCAATATTATCTGAAGTTTTCTTCAAACCTCATCTGATGACATTATTTTTAATAGGTTGAGGTTCACTCTTCATGTTGGTAAAGTGTCCCTCTGCAGAGGTCAGAGGTCCTGTTGAGGTTTTTTTTTCTTCTTTAAATTGCAATCCCTTTTAAAATTATATCTGTCAAAATCACTTCTTTGATAAACTGGCAAAGAAAAGACGTAACAGGTACTCAGCTCATTGAAATATAAAGACGTCAGTGTTAGTGTTTCCCTCTGACCTCTAGAGGGTGCTGTTGCAGCTCTAGCACACCAGCAGTTTGAAAACGTTTCATCAACCTCTCTCATATATACAGTTAGACAGCTGTATTATAAAAAACAGTATTTATTTCAAAAGGACCAAATTCACTTTTTTGCTCCTCTATTACCTTTCTTCTGTTCTTCTGGTTCCTTTCAGACCCTTTTTTTCATTATTTACTCCTTAGAATAATTATCACCCTCACTTTCTGTCCTCTTTTAAAATCTTGCTTTCCCTTTTTTCTCCCATGGATCTTTGTTGTTGTCTCTCCTCTAAGTGGGACAGAGTTCGAGCTGTCAGAGGTTTGTTTGGGAACACCAGAGGGGACATGCAGCGTGTCCCCTCGAGTTGGCTGTCTACAGACTTGAAGCCATCCGGTATCGTCTCAGTCCTCTCAGATAAAACACATGACCTTTGTCACATTTGGCTTCATGATGGCTGTGAAGGTACCAAGCTGCTGATGAGATGTTAAAAGTATTCCTTTTGTCACCATTATATGTTTCACTGGGCATCAAACTAACAGTCTCCCAGTCTGATAAAGGAATGTAAGCTTTGTTATTATGTAAGGCCACGGCTCTGATTCTCTTAAACTGCCCCTCTACGAGCTGGCCAGATATGTGCATGTACAATGGTTAGGGTAGTTTTAAAAGCAGACATTTAAAATGACGAGTGAGTCAGAACTGGATCATATTGATTTCTTGTTTGTGAAACGTGCTGTGTGTTGTTGGTGTGTGGAGGTTTCTCTGACTTTAGAGTGTGCCTGTGTCTTTGGGTGTGTGGGACATTTCAACACCATCTTCAACCACAATATTGTGGAAGTCGGATCCACAACATGATGGACGACGTGAACGTTTTATTTTTGAAGCACTTACAAACAGAGGTCAGCACATGTCATAACAAAGCTCCAACAACACATCCCCTGCAGCACAAACAGTAACCTAATCAAGATGTTTTACAAACGAGACACATGCAGTACACTTGTTAGATATGAGGCAGTCTTCTGTGAGATTCAGGGCCTTTCATTTGGTCTCCTGTGAGATCGTTTACAGCGTCTGTGTTGATGCAGCTGTGTTCTCTGCCCTCAGTGCTGCTGGGAGCTTTTGGACACCTAAAACAAACAGAGATCATAAACGATGAGTTCTGCATACTTGTACATATGCAATTACTTTACTGTTGGTAAATGACATGAGGACGGCCCCCTGAAATCCTCCTGAGTTTGTTGTTCACACATCTCACAGCATGAGACGATCCATGTCAGATGTGAAAGGAATGGAGTTCTAAGGAGGCAGCACAAAGGTCTGAGATACAATGCAAAAATTAAAATGTGTGCTTATGCTTTCGACAGTTTTGACACGTTCACAATATCAACAAAGGAGTGGAGAAGAACATACTGGAGAACAGAAAACAAAGGAAGATGTATCATTAGGTGCACGGTGCGAGATCATTCTGGAAGCGTGTATGCAGTCAAAAGTCGTGTGCCATCCCGTCCCACACGCTCGCTGTACCTTCTCTGTATTATTACCTGCTGAGTTCTCAAATCCGTACACAGTGACTTCAAGTGGAACATTTAGCAGGGGGCTTGCAGAAGTCAATAGTTTTGTGCAAGTGAGCAAGCACCAACACAGCTTGACCATCAGAGAGACCAAAGGAAAAAGAGAGGGGAAGTTAGCCCGCATGACTTTAAAGTGCTTTGGAAAGTGGAAACCTCTGGGATGAAAATAAAGTCACTGCTGAAGTGCCAAAAAATCCCCACAGACACTCAAACTAAAACGTCCAACTTAACAGCAGAAATAAACCTGTTTCAGTCTGGGAGGAGTTGATGTTTTTGGAATCCATAGTTAGTTTCTCCACTTTTTTACTACTCCATCAACATCCAACTCACCTGTTTAAAAACTATAAATACATAGGGGAAGCTGTCCTGAGGGTGCTGATGCCTGTTCACTGAAGTATCTGTTTCTCTTTACTTGACATGAAATCTATTCTTTATTTTGCAGGTTGTTTTTGGGAGATAGTGGCATAGATGCATTTACTCACCAGACCTTGATTGCTAGCCATTCAAATAGCCAATTTTATCAACATAATCTTTATAACATTTGTTTGATTACTCCATGTTGTGAGCTTCACTCTTTCGATCATTTTTTAAGTCACTTTTGGCTCTAAAATTACAGGATGGAAACAAAAACACTGTCTAGCCCACAGTCCAGAATAAAGGTTGATGTCACACTGGCGTCTTTTCAAAAGCGTCTGTGATGGTTACTACCCTCTCAACTCGACTTAAATGGGATAAGAAAAAGGATGGAAAGCCTTCATTAGGAGTGACAGCAGAATAATTTTCCGTATTAATCTGTACCTGTTTCTCCAGGTGCTCAATGTGTTTCTGTCGCCTGTTAATCATTCTCTCTTGGGCTGAAACTGCAGAAGTCAGACTGGCGAGCTGCCGAGCCTGTTTATCCATGAAAACCTACAACACAACAAATAGTCGTAATAATAAGAAGAAGACAAAGAAGAAATATGAAATGGACAGGAATATATACAAAACAGTCTTTACAGTCTTCTTTGGAAATTATTGACAATAAAATCGACAAACAGGAAGTGTGACAACCTCTGGACTTTCCAAACCACCAGTGGGAAAACTACTCAGGATAAGAGTTTTTTAGTTACGTAAAAACTCTGGTTTTGAGCTCACCTTTACTGACCCCATGTCGAGCTGAGTCTGACCCCCCGGCCTGGGCTCACTCAGGCTCTTCACTCTCTGCAGGATCTGGCTCATTCTTTGCTGCATGGCCCCCTGCTCCATCTCAAGGTCCTCCATACCCTTCTGCAGATCTTTGACCGCCCTCCACAGCCGGTCTCCTCTGGCTCTCAGTATCTGCAGGTCCTTCCTCGCCTGAGGAACAAAAACATTATTCATGCCGGGACCTACTTTTTTCTCTGGAGCAAAACGTACCTGATAATCCTCCTTCATGGCTTCCAACTTTTCATAAACTTTGAGAAGTTGGCTTTCCTGCACATTCTACCCATGTTCTTTCATTAGACCTTTAACTATTTCTTTATCTTGCAAGAACTTGAAAGCAACATCAAATATTTCAGTAACCTTGACAAATTGCAATTCATTTCAATTGTTTCCCTTTTACAAGTTAAATGTGAATTCTTGTTGGATCTTCTTGATGCAGCCTCCAAGTCGGACTTTGTGGCAGTGGATTTCATTTGAAATTGAAATAAGTAATAACAAAGTGACTTTTGGTGTAAGCATAAGCAAATGAGTCAAATGGAAGAAATATAGTTGGAGGAGCCTCTGTCCAATCAGGGAGTCAGCATTCAGAAATGTGTAAGTGAGCGTTTTTCACTCGAACAGAGATCTGTCTCAACCATGAGAGTGATCGTGCAACCATTGAAAAAGAAGGTCTAATTAGATTCACAGCTTTTGTATCAGCTGATGAAGCAGGACGACATGAACATAAACACCGGGAAAGGAAAATACAAAAAACACCCTTGAGACCAAAAAGTAAAATGAAAATGATTTTGGTTGAATAGAACAAGTTTTTAATGGATAGAAACAAAATGAAACACATGAAATGTAAGAAGTCAAAATCATTTAGCTGTCAAAAGATTGATGAGTAGGATGAAACTTGGTTGGCTGATGATTTACATCATATAAGAATGAAATCTTTAAAACACTGAATCACACTGATTTTTTCTCACCTGTCTGCGTGTCCGTCCTGCCTGCAGACTCTGCTTACGAAGGCTCTCCACACTCTTAGTCACTCCGTCCAGCTCTGCTTCCACCTGCTCCCCTTGCTGCTCCAGTCGCTTGGCGTTCTCTTCCACCCCCTGCAGCAGGTGAGCCAGGCCCAGGGAGAGCATCCTCACCTGGGCTACGGGGACCACACCTGAAGCAGGGGATGTGGAGTGGGTGGAGGCAGGGTGGGTCTGACAGAGTCCAACCAACAGCACAACCAGCAGCAAGACCGGACTCCCCATCATAGACCTGACTTTCATTAAATGGAGATTAAAATCTAGATCCTAAATCTTACAATCTGATCTGGAGTCACCTAAAGATGAATCCACATCTGCTGGTCCTCTGAAGTGTCCTGCTGTTGCTCAGATGTTCCCTGAGGACGTCTGCAGCTCAGTACTGAGGGCAGAGGCATGTGGAGAGGGGGGGGGAGAGACAGCTTGAGACAAAGGAGGAGTTCCCACAGTGAAGCATATAATAGTGGCAAATCAAAACTAGTGCTCTGAATCTTCTCTTTAAAACTATTTAATATCTTACAGACGGCGTCTAAAAGTACTGAGGATTTCTGACATGAGAAATGAAAATCATGATGTTCTTTAAACAATCAATGCTAAAGAAGGGGAAATGTTGCAGTGATACATCTCCTGTGCAGAACACTTGTCTGTTTAGGGAAATGAGACTGCGCTGAATTGACAAATGAAATAAAGCAACAGAGACATCTGCTGACTATTTGAGGAACTGCAAAGAGATTTTTTTTCTCTGTAGTTTTCAGCTCATCAGAATCAGGCCTGTGTTAAACACACAAGGAATTTCACTGGGTAGATTGTGCTTCTCCGCTCAACAGATGAGACACACCTGACTCCAATCAGTAATCATCTCCTGTATAAGAACCTGGCCTTCTCTCCATACTCTGCCAGGTAGTCTGTCTTGTTCGGTAGTGTCACCTTGCATGTCACTGAGCTTTGTCATCCAGTTGGATATTTTTTTGTCCTCCTAAGTTGTCCTCCTTAGTCTGTGTACTTACCTGTGTTCTCTTGTGTGAGGATTTGCTGGTGTGCCTCAGTTTTTCTGCACTGGATCTTCCAGAATGTCATCGTGGAGTGTTTTGTGGAGAGCCAGCTCCCTGCCTGCCTGCGTGCCTGTTTTGGTTTTTTTATTTATTTATTTTTTTTTAACATAAATCGAGTTTTAACATTTTAGTCCTGTGTCAGTCTCCTTTTTTTTTTACGGTTAACTTACTGAAACCATAACAGGATGTGCAAGAGAGAGCTCTGAAGTGTGTTTCTAGGAGTGTGTTTGCCTCTGGATTCAGAGTTAATAGAAAATCAGTAAATGCTCCAAAAAGCCAAACCTGTGAACAAACAGAGGGCTAAGCATTAATCTATCCTGCATACAGTATACTGTAACAATACATTGCATTTGTCAGTTATTAATCTATTTAATGTCAAGAAGAATTTTCCCATATTTATTGAGAAATTTTTTTCCAAGCTTGTTTTTGTCCACCCAGTCAGGCTTTGTCCTGGAACTGAATTGAGACAAACGGGACTTCCTACGCTCAGACGTCGGCTGAATGAGCCGCTTTGTGCCAGCGAAGGACAGACCAACAAACTGCCCTTTGAATTGTTTTGGAGTTGAGGCAGGCCAAACGCACAAACGACACTATGTCTACTCATAAAGCCCGATTTATTCTCTTAAGGAGAGAACAGCATCAGTCTCAGCCCACCACTTCCTCCTGCAGTCAGGATTCAGAGGGAAGCTGCAGGGACAGACGGGTCAACAGGCCACAGCGTCAGGACCTAAGAGCTCAAAAATACAGTAAGTCTAAATTTCCTTCAGGGAGAAATGTTTAAAACAAGTTGATACAACAGCAAACCTGATGTATCAGATGCTTACAAAGTCAGATGAAAATATCCAAAATGAACTTTCTGTAAAGCTAAGATAGACACATTTATCTTGTACTTACAGAGTTCTTTGCACTGTAGTTATTAGTCTCTACATACATATGTATGCTTCCTATTTGTAAACATAAATGTTGGGACTTTCAGAAATTAAAATACAAAAAGGAAAATGAGTGATGAGTTTAGTTGGGTACAGAACCTTCTGCTGATGTTGATGCTATAGCTCCACAATGAAGTCACAGATTTATTGTCACTGTCAGAGGTAACAAATGAAACCTGTGAAATGTTTCTGTGCTGCTCTGAATCACTGTGTGGTGACATGAGCTGATGATGATCTCTGTTACTGTCCTTTCTTACTGCTGTTTGAATTCTGTTTGGATTATTTTTCCTGTAAAAAGAACTTGTCTCTTTTCTAGGATTGTCTGGATATCAGAGGGGAGATGATGTGTGAGTTGAAGTAAAATCAGATTGAGTTGAACCCTTGATCAATTTGTGATAAGAATGAGTTGAGCTCTTGTGTCAGTGCCAATGTTCATCTGAATTATTGTCATTTTTTAACTAATGGAAGAAGCTTGGGCTCCTAAATCTACACAACTCTTGTCTTGTTTTTGTTTTGTGGAGATCTTGAGTATGAGTTGCCTTCCAGTGCCGTTGCTGACAAGTCTTAGAGAACAGAACTATCCCAGCACAAGAGTGATGTAAGTGCACAGTGATTGGTCCATAAAAAATGTATTTTTATATAATATTTAATGATATTATGATTTATTATTGTTATTATATGGGGTGTAGTTCTTAAGGAATTCCTGAGTGGATAGTTCCACGACAAAAAGTCCCTGAAAAAAGTTTGGTCTAAAACCCTGTTTATCATTTGTGTTTTAATTTGCATTTATGTTGTCATCCTGCTTCTCGTGTTTTCACGCCCTGATTGTTCACACCTGAGTATCGTTATCCCCTGATTGTCTGTGTATGTAGTGTGTCTCAGACGTCTTTCAATGTAAGTTTTCTATTTTATGACCATTGCCAGATTTTTGGGGGGATTTGTTTGTGGATCGACCTGCCCTGCTGGGTCCCATGTTCAAACGGTTCTGTTAAAAATAATCCTTGTTATCTCAAAATGAATTGTGATCTCAGGGTAACAACTGAAAGTAGATTGAAGTCAAGGCAAAATTAACGATATAAAAGATAAAGCTGTGTGTCCCCTTAAGGCTTCCGTACTGGAACTTTCAATCCTAACTTTATCTGTGGGAAATATGTGAGTAGTTTCCATTTAACTTTGTTTTGATTTTTAAACTTGTTTCTAAGGTCAAGACGAAACCTTGAACCTCTTAATTAGAGAGTCAAAGAGTTAATGAAACCATATCGAACATATACACAAAATAAAATGAGTATTTAACAAAGTCAGGTGTTAAAAAACAAACACAAAATGAACAAATAGAGGCAATTATTAATGTAGAATTCAATTTTTGCATTTTCTCTTAAATGTTTCTAGTTTGATAGTATGTGCTGCGGCAATCCAGGAATTTTCCCCACAATCCTCAACAATCCCTCTGTCACCCAGGCTCCACTTTGAAATAACGGCCCCACCAAGTCAAGCATGGTTTGACTTGGACTTGCAGGGGTCTGAAGGTCAGAGGTAGGGTGACTGAACAGCTGGGGGGGAGGGGAGGGGGTCACATGCTTAGACCACGCATGGTATGTCATGGCTCTGTGGATCAAACATGTAAAAAGTGAAAACCCAGCACGCAGGATCCAGTGTGTTGTTGTAGTGTGATTCCCATTAAGTCAGCTCCAGCAGTCACACGCAGCACCAACAACTCGGCGTTCAGAGGGATCTGTTTAAAGCTCAGCGTCAGGCTTACTCTGTTGTTCGCTTCAATTTGAACTTGGTGTTTGCTGTGATTGAGTAAGAACTGAGAATTTATTGTGGAAATCATTTATGTGACATGTGAGGCAGGGAGGAGTGACAGGCTAAAGAGGCGGCTGTGGAGAGCCGCCATGAATTCAATCATAAATCATCACTGATTGGCTGAGGAGGTATCTGATTCACAGTTGACACAATCGTCTTTATAAAAAAAGAGATTAACAACAATATGAACGTTGGCCTGCGGAGCTGATTCTGTAAAATGTCACCTTCACTTCAGGCTTAAACAGACAGTATGATGAGTGACTGCAGCGCTGCGCACACACAAGCAGCAGCACACCTGCCAGCACGGGATGTAATACTCCTTATTAATCTGTGTTAGCAATTAATAAAACATGCATTCACCATAACAGGTAAAATACAAAGTCCTCTTCCTCTTGAGGTGGTCTTCTCTTGAACGTCATCTCTTTGCACTGTTTGTCCTCCATCAGAACCAATAAGAGTCTGTGATGGGATCCATGGTCTCGCTGACGGGTTCTCAGGGCAGGACGAGGAACAGATGGATGGGACTCAATGATGACATTCTGGAAGTATTTCTGGTATGTGACAGCGGTTTCATTGGGAATAACCGTGCACCTCTCTGTTTGTCATTATTCTGAAAGTCACCTCATTGTTACTCCAGAGCTAAACGTTGTTACTCCAGAGCTAAACGTGGCTCGATTTGTGAAAGAGAATAGAAACCTGAACCTACATCTTTAATGAAGAGCCTCTCTTCAGGATCATGGTCACGATGGAAGCGAGTGCTCCTCTTTAGCTCACTATTATTATTGTTCTCACATTACAAGTGTTTACAATAATTTATTCATAATGTTATTTAAAGAATCCTATTTAAAGAAACTGATAGCTGTAGGAATTAAGGAGTTAGAGTATCAGTCTTTTCCTCTTCAGTGGTTGAAATAACCATTTTACTGTGTATATAAACAGGAGTATTCCCATCAAGATACAAAGTCTCCTTTACAATGGAGTCCAAGACCGCAGAGCGCAACAAAGCAGTGAACTAAATAAATAAAAAAATGATCAAAACATATAAACCCAAGCAAGTATCAAAGGTTTTTAAACTTTTGTGTAAAGGTAAAACAGATCATAAAAAAGACACAAATACCCCTTACACGGCCTCCTGTGGAGTGAAATGACCCGACTTCCATATAATCAGGATTGCTTAATAACATAAATATATAAACATGTATTGTTCTGCGCAATGAACTAAAACATCCCTGTGGACTCACCGTGAGAAATAATATTAAGTAAGGAAGTAAGTAGTCATTTAACATGGCAACCAAAGAGCATAGAGTGTTTTAAGATGGTTTTGTTTGTTTTTTCTGCATACTCTGATTTCAGATCATACTTCATATTCAATGTGAGTCATAATTTGCATGCAAGTATGTGGTTTGGGACACCGCTTGTGTTTCATTATGAAACGAAGCTCCAGATCTGTAAATATGTGTGTATGTAAAACAAAAAGTGACGCCTCGAGAGACTGTGCACCCAGATCAGACAACGTTTAAAGCTGTATGAGGTTCAGATGGGTGGACGGCTGAATGTGAGGTTACCTGTAGAAAAATAGTTTGTCTTGACAATTCTTCAGGGTGTTGAAGAAGCATCACGTGAATTTTTCAGGCTGTTGCGTTACTATTAAATGTGAGAAAACCAGCTTAGGGTTCATTATCGTCATCAACTGGTCAGGAGAAGATGAAGGGAAGGAGTTTGCAGGCAGTTCTCTTTGATTAACACCAAATAGCTTAAAAAAACATTTAATTATTAACCAATAAAAATCAATTCTTAAAACTTTCAGCCGATACGTTATGTTGGTTAGTTAGTCAGAAACAGCGGTGTATGCATGCGTAGGAATGGGATCAGTTTACACACACACATGCATCATACTTACACATGCAATATAATCGCACACACATGCATCATGCACACACACACACACACACACACACACACACATATCATTGACACACATGCAATATAAACATACACACACCCATACATCATACACACACAAATGCATCATACAGACATACACACATGCACCATACAAACACAAACGATGAACAATACACACTCGCATCATACACACACATGCCTCTTACTGTACACACTGAATCACAGACACACACACACACACACACACACACACACACACACACACACACACGCACACACAGGTGTGATTCCTCCATAACTAGCATGACTTTGGACTGTAGGAGGAATGAGGGAGTAAACCCACACCTGCACCTGCCACAGAAACTAGACTACACTAGGTAGTGCCTTAGTTAGTTAGTTAGTTGGTGGGTTGGTTGGTTAGATAGATAAGCGGCGGTATATGCATGCATAAGAATGGGATTAGTTAACACACACATGCATCAATGACACTCTCACATGCTTCATACACATCATCATGCATTATATACACAAACACAAGAGGAGGGTTTCTTATTTTGTCCAATCAATGCCTGTTAATCTCGTGTCCCAGAATGCCCTCACACCTGCCATGAGAGCGACCCACCCTGCAGAGTGCAGGGGGTGATTATCATGAGTTACTATCAGAGGAGCACGCTGTCATTTTCTGTCCACAGGCAGACTTCCTCGGGCCTCTCTGGAGTTCCTGATATAGGCGTAGCACTTAATGAGGGAAATACCCAAAGTTAAACCGAGCATGGGAGCCTAAGAGAGAGGGAGAGTGGGGGAGGGAGGAGCAGACCGACTGGAGCACGAGAAGAGCACAAGCAGGAGAAAGAGGAGAGATGTGCGGCGAGGAGGGCAGAGTTTTCCCCTTCTTTTTGCCATGGCTATGTGGGTCTCTGGCATGATGATTTGGGACAGAAAACAAAAATCACATTGCCAGGGATTACTACTCTGCTATGGCGTCTGCTTCTCGGGGACGATGCCTGATTGTGGACACACACGAAGAACTTCTTTGTGACCCGTTAGGTTTTCTTTTTCCGTACACCTGTAAGAGAGGAGTTCTTGAAGCTGCCAGGGATCTGTCTGAAAGAACAACTCTTCTGAGACAAGATGAGTGGATCCATGCGTCTGTGTCAGTGTGTGTTTCTACTGTCTGATCAGGTGCAGAGCTTAGTCGACTGCTGAACACGGAGTGTGAGCGTTTTGTTCACAGTGGCTAAGTTCTTCACTTGTACAGAGATAATAAGAATGATAAAAACAAATAATTGTAAACTTGCTGAACAGGTGAATAATTTTGTCATAACAGAGTTCAGAGTTTTCAGTGTTTCTCACACAAGACTTTTGTTATTTAGATGAGTCTGTGCACACGCTGGGACAGTAAAAAACATTCATTAGTTTTATGGAAATGTGTAAAGTAATGTGTCTTTCTCAAATTCATGGAAAGGCTGGAAAAATATATGCAATGGTTTTTTTTCCCAACAGCAAACATTTCTCACAATAGCAGCAAGTGTTTGCATTCAAAGCCTGATACGAGTTCTTCTTCTGTGCCATACAGCTTTAATTGTAATGCAAAAACTAAAAAAAGACACACATCAATAATGCACACTGTTATACAAGCTGATATGCCCTTCATTATATCATACACACTCAGCATGACTCAATACACATGTTCGGCTGCACAGACATTTATAATTACCTGCAACTGAAAACAGTTCCCCAGCACCATTTACTTAGCTTTTAAATAATGTTTGCATAAAAAAAACTACAATGTTGAAGCCATACTTAAAATGTATAAATGCAACATTTCTAAAACGTGTGACAGGACTGGGGATGGAGAGATGATAGAGATGGACTCACACATTGTTGTTTTCAGGATTTACTGACAAAAGAATACGTTGACACAACCTTGTCCTCATGCAGCTCTGTTTAACATTCTCTTTATTCACTGCAGCCCATCCTCACTCAGACACACCTAATGACTCCACAATAACCCCGGTTAGAACTCCAGTTAATCTGATCTGAAGTATTTTAAGATGCAGAGCATGTAGGAAAAGTCTTCAACTTAAGAAGTCCTTCAAAAAGTTTGGCTTTCTAAAGAAAATGTCAAGAAGTTTTTTGTTGAATATAAACGTTAAGTATTTAACAAACAGACAAGTTTAGAGGCCCTGTCTTGAACGTGTATCTGTTATGTCTCTCTTCAGGGCAGCCCCTCCTTCTCCTATTGTGGGTTGTCTGTCTTTCCCTGTCTGTCTAACCTCATGTTTCTCTCCCTGATTGAGTGTGGTGCGCGTGGTTTCTTTCCTCAGGAGACACCAGGTGTGTCACATCAACAATCAACCCGGGCTGTACAAAACCCCCAGATTGTCTCTCACTCACTGCCAGATCGTTCTACCACATATTTTTTGCTGATCTTCCACTGGAGCACCTCGTCAATTCTTGTACACCTCACAACTCCTACCCACCGGATCCTGGGACTTCTCACCACCCCTCCCCTTTGGCACAATTGTTTGAGTCACTTTGTAATTAAATCCTGTTCACGTATCCCCTCAGTCTCCGTCGTGCTTTTGGGTCCAAATCAAGACAATCCATATCAGTATCAGCTTTCACATGAAGGACTCCTGTTTCTAAAGACGGAAGGTGAAAATCTTTTCACTTTGGATGTGTAAATTAAAATGTTAACTGTTTCTTTTACTCAACCAAATGATGATACCCTAAATGTGTTTAGGAAAATGAACAAGACCATCTCAATCATATATTTAGAACCATTTGACTTCCTGCAGGCTTTATGTCATAGATTGAAAATGTGACAAACCTTCTGGATGAAACGAGAACAAAGACAGAAGTGATGAGATTCATGTGTTTTTTTCTCACAAGGAAACATTGTACATTTACAAAGCTTATTATTTTTCGGATACTCTCACTTGAGACGGTATGGTAATTAAATGATCTTACTGTACATGCAGAATTCACATCACTTCACTTCTGCCTTTAAAGGAACCAGCAGAGGGCCACACCTGGAGTCTTCTGACTTTGTCCTGAGGAAACACCTGACCTTCCTCCTGTGCCTCCTGAGCTGACAGCAGTGTGATAGAATACACTGGCTCAGTTCAGCAGGAACAAGAGTTTAGTCAGCGCACAGCAATGATCTGGGACATCTCAAGGAGGAAACGTATGGCACGCAGGACAATGTATATATGTACATATTCAGTCTGATACTGCCTTTGTATTTGTGGGAAATGTCAAACAAGCTAAACAACATCTTTTTTTCTATAAGTTGTTCACGTCTTCTTTATGTGGTATCTTTGCATTACATTATATCGTAAGTTTACCTGTGACCGCTTTGAAGCGTGTATGAATACGTGCTTTCACTCCCCTCTAGTGGTCACAATGAATACCTGCAACTGCATATTTATTGTACACTGTATCCCGAGTTGACAGGGTTGTTTTATGCAACTTCCTGCTATAATTACATAAAGAAATTGTAAAAAAAAAAAAAAACTAATATTAACATTAACAAAGTCTGTTCAACACTAACTTATCACTGATTAAAGACCATTTTTAGAGGTCTCTGTTAATGTTGGGTAGAAAATGCTTTCATTCCAACAAAGAAAAAAGAAATGATTTGAAATCACAGTAAAATTGACCAATCACATCTTCCCTCTGAGTGGGCGGGACTTGTTATAGATGGTCTTTAGCTTGCCAGGCTTGGTTTGGAAGGAAAAAGAGAGAGTTGGAGGTATGCCGGCAGGCCTTTAATGTTGGGGGTGTGGCTTGCACAGGTGTGGTAGAAATCAGATAGGGCACAGGTGTCAAACTCCTTCTAACACACCTGCTATATAATGTGTTGTCATCAAGCTGTGCAGAAGCCTGATCACGAGTCACTCATTGGATTCAGCTGCGTCCGAGCAGGGAGACATCTAACAGGCTGAGGAAGCCGACCCTGCAGGACTGGAGTTTGACTCCCTTGAGGTAGGGTGATGCTGATTGAGTGGAGGTGGTGATTTTAACATTATTATCATTACCGTTTTCTGGAAGAACTTTAAAGCTGGGCCTAACAAGCAAACGACTACCTGTGTGAAGACATTTGAGAGGCATTTCAACTCTAACAACCTGAATGAGCTGGACTCTGTTTCAAGTAATGTGATCATCAAAGAGTAAGTGATTTAAAATCCATAAGCCGCTGTGCCAACTTGTTTGATTCTGGCTGTTATCCCTTTTTTTAAAGTTTATTTGGGGGAGATGCATGTGGTCTTGTGAGCATGCAGCGTGCTCTGGAAGAAGAGCACCCACTTTGCCATTATTTGAAAGGATGATTTGCATTTTGCATATCAGCTGTTTCTTTTGGTAATATTTCTCTGTGCTGTTCTCTCGGTGCATTGCGGGGCGCACGGCTGTGGCTGATTGGTCATCTCTTGGCTGGATGCATAGCCGATGTGTTCTTGGGCAAGACACTTAACCCCAGGTGGTCCTGCTGCTTCTTCAGTGGTGAATTTGTATGAATGAAAGGGGTTGGTTCTGATGGACTCTTTTCACAGAAGCCTCTGCCCACAATGTGTGAATGTGAAGGTGTGACCTGCAATATTTAAGCACTTTGTGGAGTCAGAAGACTAGAAAAGCGCATTACTAGTCCATTCACCATCGTTAATCCTTGATTTTTAAAGGCTAAAGCTTCCAATTTTGGTGTCAGAGAAAAAAACGTGTTTTCATACTTTGTATTATTCTGGGCAGGTAAGTCTTTCTGTGTGTCGAGGGTCTATGTTTAAACATGCAGTATTGACACAGTGCTGCGAGGTGTGCGGGAGACATGCATGTTGATGCCGGGGACAGAATTAGGCAGAGAGAAGTGTCGGCCTCCAAAAGTGTACAGTTCAAATGTGCAGAATAAACAACAAACAGACAACCTCAATACGGCCAGACTCTCCGTGTCTCCTTTGAGCAGGTAAGTGAACCCCTCAGTTGGAGAATAGACTTGGAGCAGAGTCTCCCCTGTGTGCTGTAACTACGGTTGGAACTCTGAAGCAGGAAAGGTTAAGACCCCTCTTAGACAGCAGTGTCATGACATCCAAATCTGTTGTGAATAATATCAGCTTCTCTCTCTCTCTCTCTCTCTCTCTCTCTCTCTCTCTCTCTCTCGTAGCTTCATCTGTCACCGTCCATCTTCTGGTTTGTGATTGTAAAGCTGTATGAATCTCAGGTGACCTGAACGTTCAAAGTTGTTGTAATATTGAAAGGCAATAGGCTATACTTGTTGCTTTAAGAGTTTGCTGGATGTGATCTATGTTACCCACCTCCCAACAGGTTGCTGCTTATAGAAACACACTTAGTTTGGGTGTTGAGAAATGAATCTTTAATCCTCTCATAAAGCTCGGTCTGTGTTGATCGTTGCTGTGTATAAACTGTAGGACTGAGTGGACGTTCATCGTTTAAGAAACAGACACTCGGGTGATGTCTGTGTTTTTATTTGCAAGGAGCAACAAAAAACTATTTTACTTATGTGAAAACTTAAATCAATTTTTTACCATCACTTTCATTTCAGCATAAATATTACTTTATCACCATAATGGGTAAAATACGTAATTTTAGATAATTTAACTTGTGTATGATGGAAAACATCTCGGGACCCCCCTCTCAGTGTCTAAGGAGCCCGCAGGTGGTCCCAAGCCCCACTTTAAAAACAGCAGTGTGGACAAGACTCAGACCTGGACCCTAATGCATTTAAAATGTGATGCATTAATTGTTTTTAACTAGACGTGTTCAAAACATTCAAATCAACGTTTTAAAGCTTCTGTAAATTGACATGTAAATGTGGGCGTGGCCATTTTTCCACCAAGTGGAACAACAAGCTACTAAAAAGCAAAGGTTAACAATTTCAATTGTTCACCAACAAGTATATAGTACCAATAAGGTAGGATTTATGTTATAAGACAACATTATGAACACAGTTGTAATTAAATATATTAGTAAGGAACTTAATCCCAGATGTTTGCTATATTCCCTTACTAATAAACCAACTTCAGCTTCGTACACTAACAATGACAAAGCAGCAGAGGGCGCACAAGTACAGCATCTCCTAGTCTTAGAGAAAGGAAAGCTGTTCAGGGTTTTAACCCTGCAGAGTAACATCATGAACACTGAATCTGTTTCTTTTATTCTTACAAGGTTTTTTAGCTTGTCCTGTTTTTTTTTCTGAAATCAATTTTGGGCTATGATGTTATGAACCTGTTTGCATGACAATATTCAGGTTTTCTATCCATTCCAGCCGCCATTATTTGTACCAATAAAAAAAAAAGAATCAGTTTTTTTTTTCACATGGTACTATGTTTTCTACCAGGTGTTTTTTTTTTTTTTTAAAGTTGGCACACACAAAACAAAATGAGGCTACCAACCATGTAATTTACGATTGTCATGAAAAGTACTAGCCTACAATGTTTCACATATGTGGTTATTATCATAGTGCTTTTTCTTATTTCTGTTATTGTGAGATTCATTGTTTACCTTTTTTTTTTTTCTTCCTCTGACCCTCTCTCCAACACTGTTATCCCTTTTCTTCATAAAGCATCCAGATCACAAAACATCGTGGTTGTCTTTGCATATTATAAAAGCACACAAGCCAAACCTTATTTCACCTAGTTTTTGTGATTTTTTTTTTTACTGGAGTTAGAAGAAAATGCTGCAACCTTTACTGTTTGTATTCTGTCATGTTTGTCCCAATGAACCTTCTTTTTTGTATTTGTCTTGTTAACTGACAATTTTGTACTTTATGGATGTTATTGTTTTTTTATGAAAAAAAACAAAAAAAACCCAGAAATATTATTTTATCCATGTTTCCTTTCAAGCCGCACTTTCACAGTGCTGGTTTTATATACACACTGGTTTAGAAATCTACCTATTAAACATAGTCTATTGATATGGCTGACACCCAGGCGGTAAACACTAACGCTCTTTTTGGTGTTCAGAGAGAGGAGAAAACATTGTAGTAATTCCAGCTGCAAAACTCAAGCTGTGTCTTCTTACAGAAGGTTGTAGTTCAATGATGGACGGCTTGGAGACGGTGGCTAAGAAGAGCCATTACATCCTGGACAACTCACAATCTCCCCCTCTCCATGATGACCAGCTCCTTCATCTTCTCATCATCCCCCAAGTGCAATATGGAGTATTTCAGGCGCTCCTTTGTGCCTACTGCGATCAGACTGTGGAACAGCAGTGACTCCTACAGTCGCTCTTCATCATGAACATCACTGTCCAGATGAACACTTCATCATGCATGGCAAAGCTTGTTGATGAACTGAGGCTTTGACTGTTCCATAAATTCACATCAAACTAATTGTACCTTTACCAAATGATTCAATATCACACTCTTACATGTTACACTTACAAATAATAATTCAACAAACTTAAAAGTTGCCTTATGATAAATTTATTTAAGATCTCAAACAGCATCAGGTTTCTGAATGAAATATGATACTGCTGTACCAGTAATCAGTAATAACGTTGTCTATATACAGAGGTGTAAAGTAACAAAGTGCATTAAGTCCTGTTACTGTAAGTGAGTAGTTTTTGTTTGTATAGGCTAGTTTTACTTGTTGAACTAGTTTTTAAAATCTGTACTTTTACTTTGACGTCCGTTACGGAGTAAAATACACAGACGTATGAATTATCTATTATTTCTTCACATGTTCGAAATAAAACTAAACTATTTACACTTTCTTTTTTGCATGCAGGAGAGATGCATTGTTAAAAAAAAGTAACTAGTAACTTTTACTTGAAGTACATCCACAATGACCTACTTTTTACTTTTACTTGAGTACATTTTTAAATTGGTACTTTTCCTTGTACTTTACTAAAATTGTAATAAAGTAACGGTACGTTCACTGGAGTAAATTATGTTAGTGCCCTTTACACCTCTGTCTATATAAATTAAAGTGTTTGAGAAAGAAGCAGCAGATGGAAACAAACGTCGTCTTTGCTGGTGGTGCTGGGGTGCTCCTCGTCGCTGGGCTGCAGGCTGAAGGGGGGGGGGGCATGACTTCATGGGGTTCACGTTTACAGTCAGCTGCTCCACCGAGGACTCCTGCCCTGTGACACAGAAATACAGAGAGTAAATAAAAGTGAACAGAACTTTTAACAGTGGATATGTTATAATTTCCTTCCAATAATTAAATGATTTAGCCTATAAAAAAACTCCACATATTAAGAGTTAGCTTGACCTCATCCTGACTTTATGTATGCTGCTACTTCTGCTATCGTAGTCTCAGTGAGGGGATGACTTACTTTGATGAGTTAAAAGGCGTCCACCGCTCTCCATCTGCTCCTGTACTCGTCCATCCTTCTCGTCTGGTCTGGGATGTAAACATCTTGTCTTCATGTGGATGTCTTTATTCTCCCCGTCGGCCTGTCGACACAAAAACATAACACTCTCGCAGAGTTAGTCAGACAGATAATGACATGTTTAAAAGTGCAAGAAATTCAATCATGTGTTTTTAAATTACAGCTCTTTGCAGATCATAGAGAAAGACATATTTAAAACACTTACCTTCAGGTATCTACAGCTTCATTAATACAATCAAATCATAAGGCAGCCAGGTATGAATTCAAACCTGGTAGGAGATAATACCACCTGAGTGATCAGCAACCACATCAAATATTTGGGACACACTATAAGGAGCTGCTGTAAGAGAGGGGAGCGAAGTCTGAAGTCTTCATCTTCATCCTCTTCGTACATGGAGTCGTACCGGAGTCTTCACTCTCCACGTCAGAGCCGTCAGTTCAGTCATTGTCTTTGTTATTTGGGGCAGATACTGCTGGCTTGTAAAAGCCCGCTCAGCAGTTCAGATTGAGGATTTGAGAGGCTGTCTGTGGTCGATGACGTGTCGTTTCCGTGTTACTTATTGATGGCTGAAACTGCTGGCTTGTAAAAGCCCGCTCAGCAGTTCAGATAGAGTGAGGGATGGGAACCGTTAGTCCAGTTGATGTCTGGGGAACAAGTCACAATGGATGATTTTGGAGTTTTTGTGGTTTTTGGAGTGTATGGTCGGACTAATAGGTTGCTGGTACTCTTCAGTCTCGCTGGAGAGAACATTTGTGTACTTGTATACACAAACGGGTCGTCTGTTTCAGTCCGAGTCGCTGTCTTCCACAGGAGCCTGCCAGAGTCTTCTGAGTGTAGAGGAGCTGAGTCTGCAGGTGGAAGGCTGCTCATCGTCCGTGTCTTCGTAATCCCTCCTCTGCCTCTTCGCACGGTCCTGTGCTGGAGCACACTCCTCCCGGATCCTCTTCAAGTAGGAGCCCAGGCCTGGGATGGATGAAGCAGACTCTTCTGGACCAGCCGAGGTGGAAGGACCAGCGGGGACAGGCGGTCCAGCAGGAGGACGAGCAGGAACGGAAGAGCCGACGGGGACTGCTGGATGCGCTGGAGGGAACTGCTGCACGAGAGGGGAGCGAGGTGGGAAGTCTTCATCTTCGTACTCTTCATCCTCTTCTTCATCTTCATACTCTTCTTCTTCTTCGTCTTCATCTTCATCGTCTTCTTCTTCGTACATGGACTCGTACCCGGAGTCTTCACTCTCCACGTCAGAGTCGACAGTCCAGTCGCTGCTGTGATCCGTTTCTTCATCTTCATCCTCGTCCTCGCTGAGGTGTTGAGGGATGTCGCCGACAAAGACTAGGGGATAGCCCCCATTCTCATCTGCTAAAAAATACCTATACTCACCTTCCTCCTCGCCAGGGATTAAGAGGGCTGGGACACCATCGAAATCGGGGAAGCTGTCTCCTGTGAGGTCATAAAACAACAGTGAGGAGGAATATTCATAAGGTTTGATCATGTGATATAAACAATTTACTTTTCCTTTAAACAATCTATGCGTGTAACCAAATAACAAACAACAATAAAAGTGAAGTGGTGTAGAGGCTTTTTCCAAGAGCGGCCTGTTCAAAGTTACATATTGTGAAGTATTTTTTATTTTAAACATGAGCAACATTTGATTCTACATTTACTGGACTCCTTTTTTACAGACTGAACATGAAGAGACATTTTGACTACATGTATGGCTGATGATGAATTTGAGCTACAAATTAGAAACTAAACTTAGAAATATCAATTGATGACACAATTACAAACTTGTCTTCAAATAAAGGCTGCAGAATCACCTGCCAGCTAAATTACATTGTTTTGACTGACCTATATATATATATATATATATATATATATATATTTTTTTTTTTATCCCAAATATTTTTGCTTGTATATACAGGACCCTCAGGTGGAAGGACCCATGGAGGCTGCCTGAGCACCTCCTCATATCAGTGAATTGACTAGGCTGAGTAATTTACAAGGACTAGTTTCTATATAAACAAACGATTCAATAAATCAGGCTTAAACAGTCCAAACATACACAGAAGAACGTGCTCCTGTTTGTTTACACAGTACATGCGTCTTCACTTCCTGACGTCATGTCATGAGTTCCATCATCACCATGGTGACCAAGAAATGCACATTTTTAGCATTTTTCGATTTTTTACTCTTGTCGTCAGATCGTATGCTAACCTTGACTTAATGTCGATGCAAATATTGAGAACAATGACATGCTGTCAAACCAAAACAACATTATTTAAACCTGTTTAGGTGTTGGGTAATTCCCTCCACTTTTTCCCGGGATATTTGAAAGATTTCGGTCCTCAACACGTGTTTTACAAGGAGACATCGACGTGTGAAAGTTTCTCTAATTTCATTTTTTTTTTCTAACAGGCTCAATAACACGACGTGAACGACCTTTAGATTAAAAAGTTACACTGATTTCTGAACTGATAAAACAATTTAACGTTGTAGAGATGATTTGTTATGCAATATACATTATTAAGTAGTTAATTTAAAAACAAATGAGGCTGTGTAAAAAGATTGATGTCTTACCTAAAAAGAAACTTTCATGAAAGTAGTGTCCCATGGCTGGTCTGCTAAAGGCCAATTAAAGACTCTTCTTCTCTTTCCGCTGGAGATGAACTATGTTTTCTAGAAGTTCTCTTGAGAGCTTTTCAAGGTTAGCTTTACAGCTGAGATTTTGCAGGTCAACTCGTTCAAAGTTCAAGTGCAAAAGGGGAGAGTTGAAGGTTCCACAGCCTTATATAACCTCGGTTGGATGTTTCCATGGCAATTGGTGACGCGCGCGCGTCCGTCCGTCGGTGCGTGCGTCTGTTAGTGCAGGTATAGGAAGATAAATATTTTTATTGTATCATTTATCACTATTTAAATTTCGTTTTCTTTATATGAACTTCTATTAATTAAATCGTCAAGTCACTGCATGTAGATGCATAATCAAGTTTGCAGCTTCTAAAGATGGCATGCATTGTCTTTGTGTTAGACGCATCAGTTTTCAAAAGCAATTAAGAAAAAGCAAAGATACGTTTGGATGTTTCTAAGTGTGTTCAGAATTTCTATCTCTGAGATTAAAGTGTTTCACAGACATTGCTGTGAACGATCAAAGTCATATCATCTTTGAATGTTGCGTTTTGAACAGTTTCTCATTTATCCCAAAATGTGAACTACATTTATCAGATAAAGATTCATCTCTGCATTTATTGAGGGAATAATCATCAGATATTTGGGAATAAATTCCTTACCAATAGATTTCTTCACAAACGCTTTCATAACGGTGTCTTATAGCTAGCCTACATATAAAAACAGTTAAATCCAACTCCTGTAGGAAAAAAACACGAGCGCAGCTCAAAGTCGAGTTACTTGGAGAAGTACCTTATTGGTACATTATTGTTAAAAAAAAAAATTGGAACCGTGAACCTTTTGCTTTTGGTAGCTTGTGATGGTTCAAACGAGGGGTTATTTGGATTTTGAATCCATTGCAAACATTTGTTTTACAAAAATATCTTATTATTGGTTTCAAAATGACCACGCCCACTTTTACATGCACATTTACAAGAGCTTTGTTGATTTTAATATTTCCGATAATATTGCACCACATTGTGAAATATCTTAGGGGTCCAGGTCTGAGTCTGCTCAATAGTCTACTGTTCTTAAAGTGGGGATTGGGACCACCTGCGGGTTCTGGAGACACTGTGAGGGGGGTCGCAAGATCCTTTCCATCACCAAATAAAAAAAGTTGAATGATCTAAAATTGCATATTTTACCGGTGATTTTATGGTGATAAAAAAAAAAAAAACATTCAAATATTAGTTGAATTTTAACTAATGGTTAACAATGCTTTGAGCATTAGTTTCTTAGCAGTCTTCACAGCTGGTAGCCAGGTGAAGAAGTCTTATGTTGACATTTCCACACCTTACTGAATGTTTGGAACTCAAGTGAAGAGAATTGTGGTCCGTTATCTGACATGACAACATCTGGGACGAGAAATAGGGCCTGACGTTACACAGCATTTGTTTTGTTTTTTTCCTTTGGTCATCCTTTCAGCATCATCGTCATGAGCATCTGGAGAGTCTTATCCTGTTTCCTTGCTATGCATAATGCACTGAGCCTATCTTCTGAAATAGGTAAATGTACCATATTCAAAGTTTCTATGTCAGCTTCCACTGAGCTATATGATGAACATTCAGGAAGGTAAGCTCTACTCAGAGTGTCTGCTATCAGCATTTCTGTACCTGGTACATATCACATCTAAATCATACTTCTGAATGTGCAGCATCATTCTCACCAGTCTGGTGAACTGGTGCAACTTTTCCATGCAGAAAGCCAGTGCTAGAAATTCAGTCTCTATTTAAGCATGACCTCGCTCTGTTGATGTGAGTGCTTGGCTTGCCAATGTGACTGACTTGCCCTTTCTTCTTGGTTGCACCCAAACCTGTCGGAGGCATCGCACTGTGCCGTCAGTCCTTCCTCTGGGCTGTAGTACTTCAGCACAGGAGCATTTGCAATGGTCTCCTTCAGTGTCAGAAAAGCTTCCTTGTGTTGTTCTGTCTCAGCAGCTCACACTGGTCAGAGAGGTGTGAGCAGAAGTTGACAGGTAGTTGACCATACCCAGCAGTCATTGAACAGCTTTCACATCTGCTGGTTGTGGCGTCTGTTTGATGGCACACATCTTTTCAGCATCTATCTTTAGTCCATCCGCTGACAGGAGATGTCCGAGGTTTGCGGCCTCCTTTTGTCTCAGTTTGAACTTGTCTTCTCATTGGGAGGTTTGCAGACAGACTGGAGACACACATTAGTGTGAGAGAAACACGGTTAAGTGTATTTTGGATATGTGACTTTTTAAAGGAACACTTTATGATATAGCATTAACTATCCTGCAGCCATATTAACATGTGAGAGAGATCAGTGGTGTGCTTGACCACAGCTACATAGTAATGATGCCTGCACACAGAATAATGAGGTTGTCTTTGCCATTTTATTTGTTCCAGTTCTCCTTAAAGTCACCTTATCCTTATTAAAAAGAACTTGACTTGTTTACTTTAACATACAAAATGTAAGACAGTTAAGACTTTTTAATTGGTTGCAGATGTTTTAGGGTCTGTTAGGATGACAAAATGTTTCCTGCAGACTTTTTCTACTTTTATTAGCGAAAAAACAAAAGTTTGTAGATTTTTTGTATTTGTTGAGAGAGGCCCTGTTTGTCTTTTTAGCTGTTTACTGTCAACTCCTGATCCCGTCCGCTAATTAAGCTTTTGTTGTTTTGTTTTTTTTAATATGTAGCCACAGAGATGTGTAACTCTAGGTCACCGTCTGAGTCTGAAGCTCTGCTAACAAAGCTGGACTCCAATGTGAGAGCAGATGATGTCGCCCAGGAAGAAACGGAAGCTGGAGCTAGAGAGAATAGAAAAAACACCCCAAGACTGTTGAAATGTCCTTCTTGTGGTAAATCGCTCAGAGTGAAGTGTTTGATGGGGAGACACTACCTGACTCATTCCAAACCTCACCTCTGCTCAGAGTGCGGCAAACGTTTCCTCAACACTGAAGGGACTCGTCGCTCATTCAAGACGTCACACCGGAGAGAAGCTTTACAAATGCTCAGTGTGAAACAGAGTTTGCTTACAAGTCCACCTTTGTCAGACACGTGTTGACACTCACTGAAGAAACCAGACACACAGACCTGCATGCTATGAGACGATTTTCTTTAGAGTGAAAAGATACATTTCTGTAATGTGTCTTCAATCATTGAATTGTCTCATTTGTCTTAATTATAGTTTCATTAAACTGCCTTTTCTTTTTTTGGGTTTCATGTTAAAAGTTAAAATTCAGACAATCAAAAATAAACTTCGCAGCACAGATGTTTAGCCTGCTCAACTATTTTCAAACATCCTGTCATATTAAGCTTTAAGTAAATATTTGTTAGCAGCCTTTAAAATGACAGAAAGCACCAACATTTTGTGACGATGATGTAAGTCATTGTTACCTGAACCTCCTTGGTGTAGGTGTTTGTGATTGGTCCAGAAAAGCAGGCTTTGAGATTTATTCCCTTTGTCCAGCACTGACTTCAGATGATGTTGATTTTCTCCTGCCTATAAAATATTGAAGTTGACCTCTGGAAAGTGAGACAACAGTTTGATCTCTGCTGTCTTCATTAGCAGTTGTTGAAATGCTTGTGTTGTTTCTTTTCGTTCTTTAGTTTTCACTTGGTGGATTTGAGTGGAATCACAGGAATTATTTACATGTGGGTAATTATCTTTATCATTAAGCAAAGGCAGGCCAATAATGAACACTTGGTCGTGCCTGAGAACTTGAATTAAAGCACTGAGCGGACACAGCAGGAGTGAAGTCACTAAACACAGCTCTCTTTGTCCATGTTTGAAAAGGAAAAGTTGCTAAATGTGCATCATTTTGTCACGATTTCCTGGGATGTAAATAATAAAGACAAAAAGAAGAATATAATAGTAACTGTCACAGTTCTGGATGCACAATATTCACTTCCCCTTGTATTAGAAATGCCACTTTTACATCTCTACAGTGGAAGGCCAGCACTGAATATGTGCTGATCTTTATTTCACCTTGTTGCAGTGTAAATAAAACTGGGGGTTGAATCACTATAAGAAACACAACATACCCAGCAATGAGCAGATTACTAGGCTGTGTTTTACATTAAAGACACTGGGAAATGATGTTGTGGATGAATTGAAGCGAGTAGAAGGTTTTCATGTTGACTTTAACCTCCTTTATAAAATAAAATAGTTTTGTGAAAACCTTCATGGACAACACACGGTAAGAGTGATATCAGAAGTCAGGTGTATTGTTCTGTTCACTGTGAAACAAAGAGTGGTGTTTTAATCCTCTGTATGTCCACTAGATGGTGTCTGAGGATCAACATTAACTCAAAGACTGTTCTCTGAGAAATACACTATCAACAGGTGTGGCTACAGACAGTCACTAATATTATCACAAAGATTCCTTTTAAAAAGTCGTAAAATTTGAACTTCTTTGATCTAGTTAAGAGACATCAGTGTGTTACACAGAGCTTTAAATGGATGAATTTATTCACATCTGTCGCTTCATGTTCAAGACGTCTTTTCACGGTAAAGGAAAGATAACAGATAACTATCAGCAAAAAAAAGAAAGGTGATTGCTTGAGATGATTTACACTGTAAGACCCTTTGAAACTGGAAGAGATGTGATCAGAGGGCGAGAGGTGAAACGTCAGGGGCCTGGAAGTAGTTTAAAAAGTAATGTTTGAATGGTCATTTTTATTTTCTTTCACCGTTTCTTAATGTGACAAGCAACATTTAAACTAAATGTTTGAGAGAGAATAAACCTGTGACACATGCTTTTGGGGTTTGTTTTGACATGTAAAGGATTTCATGATCTGCCTGTGGAGAGTTCAGCTGAGTCGTTGTTCACTTTTTAAATCTCTCCTAAAGAAACACTAAAGTCACCTGCGAGCCTTTCCGAATTTTACATGAATTAAAATGTATACTTCTCTAAATTCCTTTGGGAGAATTTTGTCTTTTTGTGTTAATTTTATTTAATTTAATTTCTTAAAATGTGTTTGATTTTTTTTTTTTTTTACTTTTACTTTACCAGGAAATAAAACTCATTGAGATTAAAAATCTCTTTTTCCATCGTGTCCTGTACAAGACAGGCAGCTGTAAAATTAGCACAGTTTGTTTCTTACACTAAGCCAAACATACATGTTTTAAAATACACCATGAGATCTGAAGAGAGACACATTCCTTTAAATATATTGCAGGACAGGAGCCACAGACCATGGCCCGGAGGGTCTAGTTAGTTGAGTTGGTCATCTCTTGAATGGGACGTCGGGGGTTAATCCTTGATTTATTTATTTTTTTTAAAGGGTATAGCTTCTGAATTTTGGTGTCAGATAAAAACATTGTTTTTATCCTTTGCATTCTTCTGGGTAGGTAAGTCTTTCTGTGTGTGTCGAGGGTCTATGGTTAAACATTCAGTATGGTTTTATGGGCTTTCACACCCCCCTAATGGTCTCAGAGTGCAACTGCAATGTCATGGCACAGTGCTGATATGCTTCCCCCTCTTTTTGACAACAGTGTCATCATTACCTGACATCCAAATCTGTTGTGAATATCTGCAGGGATGTGCACACGCTGCTTCATGCTGGGTCACTCTCTCTTTTTAGCTTCACATGTCACCGTCCTCTTCTTCTTAGCCTCATTATATCAACAGTACTGAGACGGGCTAACTGTCTTCTTTTCATGAATTAAGGCTGCTTTGTGACTGTAAAGTTGTTTGAATCTCAGGTGACCTGAACGTTGAAAGTTGTTGTAATATTGAACCACTATTGAAAGGCAATAGGCTATACTTGTTGCTTTAAGAGTTTGCTGGATATGATCTATGTTGCCCACCTCCCAACAGGTTGCTGCTTATAGAAACACACTTAGTTTGGGTGTTGAGACATGAATCTTTAATCCTCTCATAAAGCTCGGTCTGTGTTGATCGTTGCTGTGTATAAACTGTAGGACTGAGTGGACGTTCATCGTTTAAGAAACAGACATTCAGGTGATGTCTGTGTTTTTATTTGCAAGGAGCAACAAAAAAACTATTTTACTTATGTGAAAACTTAAATAAATTTTTACCATCACTTTCATTTCAGCATAAATATTACTTTATCACCATAATGAGTAAAATACGTAATTTTAGATAATTTAACTTGTGTATGATGGAAAACATCTCTGGACCCCCCTCTCTGTGTCTAAGGAGCCCGCAGGTGGTCCCAAGCCCCACTTTAAAAACAGCAGTGTGGACAAGACTCAGACCTGGACCCTAATGCATTTAAAATGTGATGCATTCATTTTTTTTAACTAGACGTGTTCGAAACATTCAAATCAATGTTTTAAAGCTTCTGTAAATTGACATGTAAATGTGGGCGTGGCCATTTCTCCACCAAGTGGAACAACAAGCTACTAAAAGCAAAGGTTAACAATTTCAATTGTTCACCAACAAGTATATAGTACCAATAAGGTAGGATTTATGTTATAAGACAACATTATGAACACATTTGTAATTAAATCTATTAATCTATCACTAACAATAACAAAGCAGCAGAGGGCGCACAAGTACAGCATCTCCTAGTCTTAGAGAAAGGAAAGCTGTTCAGGGTTTTAACCCTGCAGAGTAACATCATGAACACTGAATCTGTTTCTTTTATTCTTACAAGGTTTTTTAGCTTGTCCTGTTTTTTTGTTTATTTTTATTCATCAATTTTGGGCTATGATGTTATGAACCTGCTTGCATGACAATATTCACGTTTTCTATCCATTCCAGCCGCCATTATTTGTACCAATAAAAAAAGAAATCAGGTTTTTATTGGTACTATGTTTTCTACCAGGTGTTTTTTTTTTTCTTTTGTTTTTTTTCTAAAGTTGGCACACACAAAACAAAATGAGGCTACCAACCATGTAGCTTACGATTGTCATGAAAAGCACTAGCCTACAATGTTTCACATATGTGGTTATTATCATAGTGCTTTTTCTTATTTCTGTTATTGTGAGATTCATTGTTTACCTTTTTTTTTTTTTATCTTCCTCTGACCCTCTCTCCAACACTGTTATCCCTTTTCTTCATAAAGCATCCAGATCACAAAACATCATGGTTGTCTTTGCATATTATAAAAGCACACAAGCCAAACCTTATTTCACCTAGTTTTTGTGATTTTTTTTTTTTTTAACTGGAGTTAGAATAAAATGCTGTAACCTTTACTGTTTGTATTCTGTCATTTTTGTCCCAATGAACCTTCTTTTTTGTATTTGTGTCTTGTTAACTGACAATTTTGTACTTTATGGATTTTATTGTTTTTTATGAAATAAAAAATATATATATATATATTATTTTATCCATGTTTCCTTTCAAGCCGCACTTTCACAGTGCTGGTTTTATATACACACTAGTTTAAAAATCTACCTATTAAACATAGTCTATTGATATGGCTGACACCCAGGCGGTAAACACTAACGCTCTTTTTGGTGTTCAGAGAGAGGAGAAAACATTGTAGTAATTCCAGCTGCAAAACTCAAGCTGTGTCTTCTTACAGAAGGTTGTAGTTCAATGATGGACGGCTTGGAGACGGTGGCTAAGAGGAGCCATTACATCCTGGACAACTCACAATCTCCCCCTCTCCATGATGACCAGCTCCTTCATCTTCTCATCATCCCCCAAGTGCAATATGGAGTATTTCAGGCGCTCCTTTGTGCCTACTGCGATCAGACTGTAGAACAGCAGTGAGTCCTACAGTCGCTCTTCATCATGAACATCACTGTCCAGATGAACACTTCATCATGCATGGCAAAGCTTGTTGATGAACTGAGGCTTTGACTTTTCCATAAATTCACATCAAACTAATTGTACCTTTACCAAATGATTCAATATTGCACTCTTACATGTTACACTTACAAATAATAATTCAACAAACTTAAGAGTTGCCTTATGATAAATTTTATTTAAGATCTCAAACAGCATCAGGTTTCTGAATGAAATATGATACTGCTGTACCAGTAATCAGTAATAACGTTGTCTATATACAGAGGTGTAAAGTAACAAAGTGCATTAAGTCCTGTTACTGTAAGTGAGTAGTTTTTGTTTGTATAAGCTAGTTTTACTTTTTGAACTAGTTTTTAAAATCTGTACTTTTACTTTGACGTCCGTTACGGAGTAAAATACACAGACCTATGAATTATCTATTTATCACATGTTTGAAATAAAACTAAACTCTTTACACTTTCTTTTTTGCATGCAGGAGAGATGCATTGTTTAAAAAAAAAGTAACTAGTAACTTTTAGTTAAAGTACATCCACAATGACCTTTTTACTTTTACTTGAGTACTTTACTAAAATTGTAATAAAGTAACGGTACGTTCACTGGAGTAAATTATGTTAGTGCCCTTTACACCTCTGTCTATATAAATTAAAGTGTTTGAGAAAGAAGCAGCAGATGGAAACAAACGTCGTCTTTGCTGGTGGTGCCGGGGTGCTCCTCGTCGCTGGGCTGCAGGCTGAAGGGGGGGGGGGGGCCATGACTTCATGGGGTTCATGTTTACAGTCAGCTGCTCCACCGAGGACTCCTGCCCTGTGACACAGAAATACAGAGAGTAAATAAAAGTGAACAGAACTTTTAACAGTGGATATGTTATAATTTCCTTCCAATAATTAAATGATTTAGCCTCCACATATTAAGAGTTAGCTTGACCGTATCCTAACTTTATGTATGCTGCTACTTCTGCTATCGTAGTCTCAGTGAGGGGATGACTTACTTTGATGAGTTAAAAGGCTTTCACCGCTCTCCATCTGCTCCTGTACTCGTCCATCCTTCTCGTCTGGTCTGGGATGTAAACATCTTGTCTTCATGTGGATGTCTTTATTCTCCCCGTCGGCCTGTCGACACAAAAACATAACACTCTCACAGAGTTAGTCAGACAGATAATGACATGTTTAAAAGTGCAAGAAATTCAATCATGTGTTTTTAAATTACAGCTCTTTGCAGATCATAGAGAAAGACATATTTAAAACACTTACCTTCAGGTATCTACAGCTTCAATAATACAATCAAATCATAAGGTAGCCAGGTATGAATTCAAACCTGGTACGAGATAATACCACCTGAGTGATCAGCAACCACATCAAATATTTGGGACACCCTTTAAGGAGCTGCTGTAAGAGAGGGGAGCGAAGTCTGAAGTCTTCATCTTCATCCTCTTCAGACATGGAGTCGTACCGGAGTCTTCACTCTCCACGTCAGAGCCGTCAGTTCAGTCAATGTCTTTGTTATTTGGGGCAGATACTGCTGGCTTGTAAAAGCCCGCTCAGCAGTTCAGATAGAGTGAGGGATGGGAACCGTCAGTCCAGTTGATGTCTGGGGAACAAGTCACAATGGATGATTTTGGAGTTTTTGGAGTTTTTGGAGTGTATGGTCGGACTAATAGGTTGCTGGGAATCTTCAGTCTCACTGGAGAGAACATTTGTGTACTTGTATACACAAACGGGTCGTCTGTTTCAGTCCGAGTCGCTGTCTTCCACAGGAGCCTGCCAGAGTCTTCTGAGTGTAGAGGAGCTGAGTCTGGAGGTGGAAGGCTGCTCATCGTCCGTGTCTTCGTAATCCCTCCTCTGCCTCTTCGCACGGTCCTGTGCTGGAGCACACTCCTCCCGGATCCTCTTCAAGTAGGAGCCCAGGCCTGGGATGGATGAAGCAGACTCTTCTGGACCAGCAGAGGTGGAAGGACCAGCGGGGACAGGCGGTCCAGCAGGAGGACGAGCAGGAACGGAAGAGCCGACGGGGACTGCTGGATGCGCTGGAGGGAACTGCTGCACGAGAGGGGAGCGAGGTGGGAAGTCTTCATCTTCGTACTCTTCATCCTCTTCTTCATCTTCATACTCTTCTTCATCTTCATCGTCTTCTTCTTCGTACATGGACTCGTACCCGGAGTCTTCACTCCCCACGTCAGAGTCGACAGTCCAGTCGCTGCTGTGATCCGTTTCTTCATCTTCATCCTCGTCCTCGCTGAAGTGTTGAGGGATGTCGTCGACAAAGACTAGGGGATGGCCCCCAGTCTCATCTGCGAAAAAATACCAATACCCACCTTCCTCCACGCCAGGGATGAAGAGGGCTGTGACACCATCGAAATCGGGGAAGCTGTCTCCTGTGAGGTCATAAAACAACGGTGAGGAGGAATATTCATAAGGTTTGATCATGTGATATAAACAATTTACTTTTCCTTTAAACAATCTATGCATGTAACCAAATAACAAACAACAATAAAAGTGAAGTGGTGTAGAGGCTTTTTCCAAGAGTGGCCTGTTCAAAGTTACATATGGTGAAGTATTTTTTATTTTAAACATGAGCAACATTTGATTCTACATTTACTGGACTCCTTTTTTACAGACTGAACATGAAGAGACATTTTGACTACATGTATGGCTGATGATGAATTTGAGCTACAAATTAGAAACTAAACTTAGAAATATCAATTGATGACACAATTACAAACTTGTCTTCAAATAAAGGCTGCAGAATCCCCTGCCAGCTAAACTACATTGTTTTGACTGACCTGAAAAAAAGTGTTTTAGAGTGGGGGGGTATATATATATATATATATATATATATATATATATACATATATATATAAACGTTGATAATTTTAAAGCCGTTGTTATCCCAAATATTTTTGCCTGTATATACAGGACCCTCAGGTGGAAGGACCCATGGAGGCTGCCTAAGCACCTCCTCATATCAGTGAATTGACTAGGCTGAGTAATTTACAAGGACTAGTTTCTATATAAACTAAAGATTCAATAAATCAGGCTTAAACAGTCCAAACATACACAGAAGAACGTGCTCCTGTTTGTTTACACAGTACATGCGTCTTCACTTCCTGACGTCATGTCCTGAGTTCCATCATCACCATGGTGACCAAGAAATGCACATTTTTAGCATTTTTCGATTTTTTTACTCTTGTCGTCAGATCGTATGCTAACCTTGACTTAATGTCGATGCAAATATTGAGAACAATGACATGCTGTCAAACCAAAACAACATTATTTAAACCTGTTTAGGTGTTGGGTAATTCCCTCCACTTTTTCCCGGGATATTTGAAAGATTTAGGTCCTCAACACGTGTTTTACAAGGAGACATCGACTTGTGAAAGTTTCTCTAATTTCATGGTTTTTTTTTCAAACAGGCTCAATAACACGACGTGAACGACCTTTAGATTAAAAAGTTACACTGATTTCTGAACTGATAACGCAATTTAACGTTGTAGAGATGATTTGTTATGCAATATGCATTATTAAGTAGTTAATTTAAAAACAAATGAGGCTGTGTAAAAAGATTGATGTCTTACCTAAAAAGAACCTGTGTTGAAAGCAGTGTCCCATGGCTGGTCTGCTAAAGGCCAATTAAAGACTCTTCTTCTCTTTCCGCTGGAGATGAACTATCCAAAAGGTTTGTTGAAGTTTTCTAGAAGTTCTCTTGAGAGCTTTTCAAAGGTTAGCTTTACAGCTGAGATTTTGCAGGTCAACTCGTTCAAAGTTCAAGTGCAAAAGGGGAGAGTTGAAGGTTCCACAGCCTTATATAACCTCGGTTGGATGTTTCCATGGCAATTGGTGACGCGCGCACGTGCGTCCGTCGGTGCGTGCGTCTGTTAGTGCAGGTATAGGAAGATAAATATTTTTATTGTATCATTTATCACTATTATTTAAATTTCGTTTTCTTTATATGAACTTCTATTAATTAAATCGTCATGTCACTGCATGTAGATGCATAATGAAGTTTGCAGCTTCTAAAGATGGCATGCATTGTCTTTGTGTTAGACGCATCAGTTTTCAAAAGCAATTAAGAAAAAGCAAAGATACGTTTGGATGTTTCTAAGTGTGTTCAGAATTTCTCTCTGAGATAAAAGTGTTTCACCGACATTGCTGTGAACGATCAAAGTCATATCATCTTTGAATGCTGCGTTTTGAACAGTTTCTCATTTATCCCAAAATGTGAACTACATTTACCAGATAAAGATTCATCTCTGCATTTATTGAGGGAATTTCATCAGATATTTGGGAATAAATTCCTTACAAATAGATTTCTTCACAAACGCTCTCATAACGGTGTCTTATAGCTAGCCTACATATAAAAACAGTTAAATCCAACTCCTGTAGGGAAAAAACCCTCCTTCTCCTATTGTGGGTTGTCTGTCTTTCCCTGTCTGTCTCATCCTCATGTTTCTCTCCCTGATTGAGTGTGGTGTGTGAGGCCCGTGTTATATCAGGCATGTTTGTGGACAGTAGGCACCCCCCTCTCATATTATTGAAGTATTTTTGTTTTGTCAGTTAAGTCTTATTGTTAAATATATCTGCACAAAGGCACTATGATATTTTTAGTGGGTATAATTGTGGAGCAGCAGTACAAGGGGTCTTTGATGCCATGCGTAGCTCAGTTGACCAAGACGTCCGAGTGTGCAGCCACGCGAAGTTGATATGTTTGTGTCTCTGTGTTTCAGAGCAAATTAAAGAATCATAAAAATCCCATGCACGCTTGGTCCTTCGTGTATAAGTGTGCAACAAATATTGGAGGCACCGCTGGGATGATTAGCGTCGTGTAAAGTGTGACAACGTGCACGGAGAAGTCTGAGTGATGACGACGGGAGCGCGCAGCCTCGGGGGCGCGGTCGCATCCGCGGCAAGCATGCAGGAGCTGGAGGAGATGGCAGAAACAGTGTCACAGAGACTATGGCTGCTACCGATGGATCAACTCAAAGAGGTGTGTGTTTTTGCCAAGATCTCAAGTGAAAGTGTCACAAGTAGACGAGCGTTAATCAGATTAATCACCGGATCCATGGACAGTGTTATCGATGGTGAAGATGTTGCAATGTATTTTCAAAAGTCACTATTAAATACAGTGGAGCAAAATCAAGAGAACACTTTAACTGTTGAAAGTCAAGAAAATACAGATGACACAGCACAAGAAATTCAGGAAACCATGAAAGAAGTGAGTTCAGAGGAAAAATATTCACAGCTACAGCAAAACAGTCTAGCTCTAGATGAAGTGAGAAAGTTGAGTGAAAAGCTGAACAGTACACCTCAAAGTCCATCTTCAGATTTACTAAGTGTGCAACCTGCAGCTGTGAACAGACTTCCTGAAGGGACAATAAGAAGAGAATTCAAGATTTGTGGCCAGATCGGGGAAAAAGGACAAAAAGACAGACTCTCATTCACAAACCTGATGCATCAAATTGACAGAGGTCTGAGTAAAGGACACAGCGAAGCTGAAGTGATGGAGGCAGTGATCAAGTCGATCAGCCCAGGTTTGAGTATCCGAGACATGTTAGAGATTAAAAGTGATCTAACCCTTCCCCAGTTAAAATCTATTTTAAAAGGACATTTTAATGAGGACAGCTCAACAGATTTGTATCACAGATTGGTGAACATGACACGAGACAGTCGTGAGTCACCTCAAAACTTCCTCTTTAGAGCTATTGAGTTAAAAGAGAGACTGTTACTGGCGTCAAGAGAAGTTGAATCAGAAGAACAGTATAGTCCTGAGCTCATACAGAAGAAATTCTTAAGATCTGTCAGTACTGGACTGTGAAATGACCATATTAAGTTTCAGCTTAAGCAGTTTCTTGATGACCAGGGAGTGACAGACGACATACTTATTGACAAAATGAATGAAGCAGCTAGTGTTGAGTTAGAAAGACAGTCTAAGCAAAGGAAGAACACAAGCAGCAAAGGACCAAAAGTAAATGAGCTACAGACAGAAATGCAACACAGTCAGCAGGGTCAGAGTGTAGCCAAAGCCAGCATAGGGGTTCAAGAGCAATCAGCTGAAGCGATGAAGCCTAAAAGCCGTAAAGCACCTGTGACTAGCTCGAGAGATTCTGAGTTTTATGAGACAGTTAAGTTGCTTAGAGAAGAGATGGCTGAAATTAGGAAAAGCATAGCTAACTCACAAGAGCCCACCCGCCAAAATAAAACAAGTTTTAAGCGGGGATGTAAAGTCTGTAGGGAGCAAGAAATAGGTGACCAGTGTGAACACTGTTTCAAGTGTGGAGAGTCAGGGCACTTTTCTAGAGGCTGTAGGGGACAAAGGAGACTGGTAGGGAAATCTGACGGCATGAATGTGACAATACAGACGGTCAAACCACAAGAACCACTGACTCCTCGCCAAGCTGAACCAGAAGATAGAGTGCACGAGCTTCTGTGTGATCGCATCAGGCAGCTTGAGGCGGAGCTGGAGAAAAGTGGGGAGGCTCAGCAGACTGTAGGTGCTACTTACGCCAGCCATCTCTCCTTACGTCGCAGAGCCAAGTTAAAAGCTCTCATCGGGAAAAAGTGCATTGTGGATTGTTTCTTTGATGGAGTAGCAACACAAGCTCTGTGGGACACAGGATCCCAGGTATCAATCATCAATGAAAACTGGAGAAATTCCTGTCTTCCACACACCAGGTTGAGAGGCATGGATGAGCTTCTGGATGAAGATGAGACTCTTGTTGGTAAAGCTGCAAACCAGACACCCATCCCGTTTGCAGGGTGGGTTGAACTGAAGTTTAAGTTGAAGTCAAACAAGGGCCCGCAGCCAGAGCTACTTGTGCCAGTTCTTGTCTCTGATGAGCCAGGAGTAGCAGAACCACCAATCATCGGCTACAATGTTATCGAGCATGTGGTAATGAACGGAATGGAGCAGCACCCTGAAGTTACAACTGCTGTGGTAGGAGAAGCTTTCTCTATTGACTGTAAAAAAGCTAATGTGTTGATTCAGCTGTTGCAGAGTCGTGAGCAGAATGGCAGGGAAGGTGCTGTGAAAGTTGGAGGAATAAAGACAGTGATTCCAGCAGGACAGACAAGAGAGGTCAAGTGTAATGTACGTACAGGTCCCCTCTCCACAAAACAGGAAGTCCTTTTTGAACCAGAGGAGATCCCAAAGTGGCCAGAGGGGCTGACAATTACAGAGACTGTTATCTGTCTACAGAAAGGAAACTGGTCCAAGGTAACTATTCCTGTTACTAATGATAGCAACTATGACATTACCCTCATCCCTCGCACTGTGCTAGGTCAGCTACAGCAGATCAAGGCTATTTACCCAGTAGATGTTAGACCAGCCAACATTCCTGAGAACACAGTTGTAACACCGGGTACAAGCAAAGAGTCAGACAGCAAAGTTAGTTCTCCTGACAGCTACAAAGAGGATCACAGGCAACAAATCACATCGAAACATGAGTTGTGGGATCCTCCAGTTTCAGTGGATCATCTGACACCTGATCAACAACAGAAAGTGAAACAGATGCTACGAGAAGAATGTAATGCATTTTCAAAAGATGAGAACGATGTGGGATGCATTCCATCTCTGCAGTTAAAAATCAGACTGAGTGACACGACTCCAGTAAGACGCACCTACGCCTCAGTTCCAAAACCCCTACACAAGGAGGTGAAGGAGTATTTAGAGGATCTGCTTAATAAGGGATGGATTACAAAATCTAGGTCTCCATACTCATCACCCATAGTCTGTGTGCGCAAGAAGGATGGAAGTTTGCGTTTATGTGTGGACTACAGGGAGCTAAATCAAAAATCCATCCCTGATCGTCACCCCATCCCTCGAGTGCAAGACATGTTGAACAGCTTGAGTGGCAGTGTGTGGTTTTCAGTACTGGATCAGGGCAAGGCATATCACCAGGGTTTTCTTGAGGAGAGCAGCAGACCACTAACAGCCTTTATAACACCTTGGGGTTTGTATGAGTGGGTCAGGATTCCCTTCGGCCTGTCCTCGGCTCCAGCAGAGTTTCAGCGCAGCATGGAGGAGTGCCTCACAGGTTTGAGAGATGAATCATCACAACCATATTTGGATGACAATCTTGTCCATAGTAAGTCTTTTGACGATCATCTACACGACATGAGAGAAGTGTTAAGTCGTTATCAGGCACATGGAGTGAAGCTGACAGCTAAAAAGTGTGAAGTGTTTAAAGACAGAGTTAGATTCCTCGGAAAGATTGTATCAAAAAATGGCTATTGCATGGATCCAGCTGAAATAGCACCAGTGCAAGCGCTTAAAGATCGCAAGCCTGAGACTGTTGGAGATGTGAGGAAAATGTTAGGATTTCTATCATACTATCGCCAGTACATCCCCAACTTCTCACGCATTGCTAAGCCACTGTACAGCTTGCTTGCCAAAGAGAATATTACAAGTAGTAAAGTCAAAGAACAAAATGTGAGTATGAGCAGGGGGAAACACAAAAAAACAGACCAGTTACCTTCAAGTCAGCAGATCACCTGGAAAGAGAACCACCAGGAAGTGCTCTGCCAGCTTTTAGATTACCTGTTGAGTCCACCTCTCCTAGGTTACCCCGATTTTGAGAAGCCGTTTGTGCTGCACTGTGACGCTTCACAAGAGGGGCTCGGTGCAGTACTGTACCAGAGACAACAAGGCAGGTTGGTTGTTATCGGCTATGGATCACGAACACTAACCGCTCCCGAAAAGAATTACCACCTCCATTCTGGGAAGTTAGAGTTCTTAGCGATGAAGTGGGCGATCTGCGAAAGATTTAGAGAGTACTTGTACTATGAACCTTCATTCACTGTCTACACCGATAACAATCCCTTAACATATGTTTTGACAACAGCGAAGCTGAATGCCACAACTCACCGGTGGATTGCTGAGTTAGCAGATTTCAACTTCTCTATCAAGTACAGGCCTGGTAAAGCAAATGGAGATGCGGATGGCTTGTCACGTATGCCACTGGACATGGAGCAGTACATGAAGACATGCTCACAGGAAATGGAACCAGAGGTAATAACCACAGTCACACAGACACTCCAACTTGAATCATGTGAACGTGAGCCCTGGATGTGTCCAGTCACAATCACTGCGGCATGTAAGGATGTAGAGAGTGAAAGAGTAGCATCCCCAGTGAAGGAGATCCCCATGGAAACATTAAGGAAAGCACAACAGAATGACCCAGTCATTGGAAAGGTGTGTGAGTATGTCATCAAAGGACAGTGGCCTCCTGTTAAAGGAAGAGACAGCCGTGATGACATCTATGTGTTCATGAGAGACACAAATAAGATATGAATATAGTGACCACATACCCATTTGAAATGGTATCGATCGACTACTTGCATCTAGAGAGCTGTAAAGGAGGATATGAGTATATCCTGGTTGTAGTAGACTATTTTACACGCTTCGCCCAAGCATATGCATGCACCAACAAGTCAGCAAAGACAGCAGCTGAAAAGATCTTTGGAGACTTCGTACTCAAGTTTGGGTTTCCAGCTAAGTTGCATCACGACCAAGGTCGAGAGTTCGAGAATAAGCTGTTTTCTAAGTTGGAAGAATACAGTGGCATTCAAGGCTCCCGCACAACACCTTATCACGCAGCAGGAAACGGACAAGCCGAGAGATTTAACAGAACACTGCTCTCTATGCTGAGAAATCTGACAGAGGAAGCCAAGTCTGACTGGAAGAGCTCCTTAGCGAAAGTTGTGCACGCATATAATTGTACACGCAGTGAAGCGACAGGATTTGCGCCATACTACCTTCTTTATGGAAGGAACCCCAGGCTTATGATTGACATGATGTTTGGCCTAAAACCAAGTGACCAGAGCCCTTCACACGGTGACTATGCAAGCAAGTGGAGAAAAAGGATGCAAGACGCATACAGGTTAGCATCAAAGACTGTTCAGGACCAGCAAAATAGAGCAAAGAAACACTACGACAGAAAGATCTTTGGAGGAGAGCTTCAGCCAGGATGCAGAGTTCTGGTGAGAAATGAGAGGGACAGAGGAGGACCTGGAAAACTCAGAGCGTACTGGGAGGATCAAGTTTATGTGGTGATTGAAAGGAAACACAAAGACAGTCCTGTATATGTGGTACAAGCTGAGAAAGGCCCAGGAAAGACAAGAGTCCTGCACAGAAACATGTTACTGCCCTGTGATTTCCTGCCAGTAGCGGAGGATGACAAGTGTGCAAAGAGAAAAACAAAGAAAGCATCCAATCCAGACGAGGAGAAAACAGACAACGCAAAGAGACGTCTTGAGGGAGAGAGATATTGACATCAGTTCTGAGGATGAAAATGAATGGAAAGCCATCATGATTCATCCAGCAAGATCATCCGACCACGTCGAAAGTCAGTTGACGAAGGAAGCTGAGAGCTTTCAGCCACAAGAAAATGACAGAGAATGGGAGCAAGACGACGAGAGAGCTGAACGGCGAGACCAGGAAGACGACATCTGGATGGTGCCAGAGGTGGAGAATGGAGATGCAGCCGCTGAGCCAGGGGGGTCATCTGATGAAGCAGACGAGAACGTGCCATCATCTGATGAAGCAGACGAGAACGTGCCATCATCTGATGAAGCAGACGAGGGAGACTCTGAGGCGCAGCCAGCTTCTGCGAGGAAATATCCTTTACGACAGAGAAATCCACCTAAAACACTAACATATAACATGTTAGGGCAACCATCAGTTACACATAGGAAGCAGTAATGTTACAAGAGGAAGTGAAAGATAAGTTAGAAGTCACCTGTTAAGTTCATGGTAGTGACAGAATAAATAAGTTCATGGCAAAGCTTAGGGCTAATGTTACAAGGTAAATTCATATAGGATAGGATATAAATGCATTTGACATTAAGTTTAGTACCAGAACGTAGAAGGCATACAGTTGCATATGTGGGTCTGTATGAAATTGGTTATTGGTAGTAATATGGTTTCCACCTTACAGTCCAAGATACTAACCCGCAAAATGGTGGAGTAGAACTTCAGGTGTCACCTGGCCAGTGAGGTCTGATGGTCACACATGACGTGAAGAGGGAGATGTACGTCATGTCATAGACTGTGGTTGTGCAGAGAGTATCATGAAAGACTGACTCCCATTTCACCTACCTCTCTAACCAATGAGTTCTGGGACATTCTTAATGTCGAGACGACATTTATTTTGGAGGGGAGAGTGTGAGGCCTGTGTTATTTCAGGCATGTTTGTGGACAGTAGGCACCCCCCCTCTCATATTATTTAAGTATTTTTGTTTTGTCAGTTAAGTCTTATTGTTAAATATATCTGCACAAAGGCACTATGATATTTTTAGTGGGTATAATTGTGGATCAAAGAAGCACAAAGTGGAACACAGGCACTTTTGGTATCAGCAGCAGCACAAGGGGTCTTTGATGCCATGCGTAGCTCAGTTGACCAAGACGTCCGAGAGTGTGCAGCCACGCGAAGTTGATATGTTTGTGTCTCTGTGTTTCAGGTAAGAAAAGTGATGTAAGTGACAGTAGAAAATCCACAGTTAGCCTTCTTTAATATTTACTGTGTATGTGTGTGCAGAATATTTGTATCATTGTTTGAGAGGCATAAGCATCGCGAAGTTGATATGTTTGTGTCTCTGTGTTTCAGAGCAAATTAAAGAATCATAAAAATCCCATGCACGCTTGGTCCTTCGTGTATAAGTGTGCAACAGGTGCGTGTGGTTTCTTTCCTCAGGAGGCACCAGGTGTGTCACATCAACAATCAACCCGGGCTGTACAAAACCCCCAGATTGTCTCTCACTCACTGCCAGATCGTTCTACCACATATTGTTTGCTGATCTTCTGGAGCACCTCGTCAATTCTTGTCCACCTCACAACTCCTACCCACCGGATCCTGGGACTTCTCACCACCCCTCCCCTTTGGCACAATTGTTTGAGTCACTTTGTAATTAAATCCTGCTCACGTATCCCCTCAGTCTCCGTCGTGCTTTTGGGTCCAAATCAAGACAATCCATATCAGTATCAGCTTTCACATGAAGGACTCCTGTTTCTAAAGACGGAAGGTGAAAATCTTTTCACTTTGGATGTGTAAATTAAAATGTTAACTGTTTCTTTTACTCAACCAAATGATGACACCCTAAACGTGTTTAGGAAAATGAACAAGACCATCTCAATCATATATTTAGAACCATTTGACTTCCTGCAGGCTTTATGTCATAGATTGAAAATGTGACAAACCTTCTGGATGAAACGAGAACAAAGACAGAAGTGATGAGATTCATGTGTTTTTTTCTCACAAGGAAACATTGTACATTTACAAAGCTTATTATTTTTCAGATACTCTCACTTGAGACGGTATGGTAATTAAATGATCTTACTGTACATTGCAGAATTCACATCACTTCACTTCTGCCTTTAAAGGAACCAGCAGAGGGCCACACCTGGAGTCTTCTGACTTTGTCCTGAGGAAACACCTGACCTTCCTCCTGTGCCTCCTGAGCTGACAGCAGTGTGATAGAATACACTGGCTCAGTTCAGCAGGAACAAGAGTTTAGTCAGCGCACAGCAATGATCTGGGACATCTCAAGGAGGAAACGTATGGCCCGCAGGACAATGTATATATGTATATATTCAGTCTGATACTGCCTTTGTATTTGTGGGAAATGTCAAACAAGCTAAACAACATCTTTTTTTCTATAAGTTGTTCACGTCTTCTTTATGTGGTATCTTTGCATTACATTATATCGTAAGTTTACCTGTGACCGCTTTGAAGCGAGTATGAATACGTGCTTTCACTCCCCTCTAGTGGTCACAATGAATATCTGCAACTGCATATTTATTGTACACTGTATCCCGAGTTGACAGGGTTGTTTTATGCAACTTCCTGCTATAATTACATTAAAGAAATTGTTAAAAAAAAAAAAAAAACTAATTAACATTAACATTAACATTAACAAAGTCTGTTCAACACTAACTTATCACTGATTAAAGACCATTTTTAGAGGTCTCTGTTAATGTTAGGTAGAAAATGCTTTCATTCCAACAAAGAAAAAAGAAATGATTTGAAATCGCAGTAAAATTGACCAATCACATCTTCCCTCTGAGTGGGCGGGACTTGTTATAGATGGTCTTCAGCTTGCCAGGCTTGGTTTGGAAGGAAAAAGAGAGAGTTGGAGGTATGTGGGCAGGCCTTTCATGTTGGGGGTGTGGCTTGCACAGGTGTGGTAGAAATCAGGTAGGGCACAGGTGTCAAACTCCAGTCCTGGAGGGCCGGCTTCCTCAGAGTTTTAGATGTCTCCCTGCTCTAACACACCTGCTATAAACCAATGTGTTGTCATCAAGCTCTGCAGAAGCCTGATCACGAGTCACTCATTGGGTTCAGCTGCGTCCGAGCAGGGAGACATCTAACAGTCTGAGGAAGCCGACCCTCCAGGACTGGAGTTTGACTCCCCTGAGGTAGGGTGATGCTGATTGAGTGGAGGTGGTGATTTTAACATTATTATCATTACCGTTTTCTGGAATAACTTTAAAGCTGGGCCTAACAAGCAAACGACTACCTGTGTGTTGAAATGTAGTGCAGAAAACAAAGACATTTGAGAGGCATTTCAACTCTAACAACCTGAATGAGCTGGACTCTGTTTCAAGTAATGTGATCATCAAAGAGTAAGTGATTTAAAATCCATAAGCCGCTGTGCCAACTTGTTTGATTCTGGCTGTTATCCCTTTTTTTAAAAGTTTATTTTGGGAAGATGCATGTGGTCTTGTGAGCATGCAGCGTGCTCTGGAAGAAGAGCAACCACTTTGCCATTATTTGAAAGGATGATTTGCATTTTGCTCATCAGCTGTTTCTTTTGGTAATATTTCTCTGTGCTGTTCTCGTTGCATTGCGGGGCGCACGGCTGTGGCTGATTGGTCATCTCTTGGCTGGATGCATATCCGATGTGTTCTTGGGCAAGACACTTAACCCCAGGTGGTCCTGCTGCTTCTTCAATGGTGAATGTGTATGAATGAAAGGGGTTGGTTCTGATGGACTCTTTTCACAGCAGCCTCTGCCCACAATGTGTGAAGGTGTGACCTGCAATATTTAAGCACTTTGTGGAGTCAGAAGACCAGAAAAGTGCATTACTAGTCCATTCACCATCGTTAATCCTTGATTTAAAGGCTAAAGTTTCCAATTTTGGTGTCAGAGAAAAAAACGAGTTTTCATACTTTGTATTATTCTGGGCAGGTAAGTCTTTCTGTGTGTCGAGGGTCTATGTTTAAAGATGCAGTATTGACACAGTGCTGCGAGGAGTGCGGGAGACATGACCGTTGATGCCGGGGACGGAATTAGGCAGAGAGTAGTGTCGGCCTCCAAAAGTGTACAGTTCAAATGTGCAGAATAAACAGCAAACGGACAACCTCAATACGGCCAGACTCTCCGTGTCTCCTTTGACCAGTTAAGTGAACCCCTCAGTTGGAGAATAGACTTGGAGCAGAGTCTCCCCTGTGTGCTGTAACTACGGTTGGAACTCTGGAGCAGGAAAGGTTAAGACCCCTCTTAGACAACAGTGTCATGACATCCAAATCTGTTGTGAATAATATCAGCTTCATTCTCTCTCTCACTCTCACTCTCACTCTCTCTCTCTCTCTCTCTCTCTCTCTCTCTCTCTCAGCTTCATCTGTCACCGTCCATCTTCTGGTTCGTGATTGTAAAGCTGTATGAATCTCAGGTGACCTGAACGTTCAAAGTTGTTGTAATATTGAAAGGCAATAGGCTATACTTGTTGCTTTAAGAGTTTGCTGGATGTGATCTATGTTACCCACCTCCCAACAGGTTGCTGCGTATAGAAACGCACTTAGTTTGGGTGTTGAGACATGAATCTTTAATCCTCTCATAAAGCTCGGTCTGTGTTGATCGTTGCTGTGTATAAACTGTAGGACTGAGTGGACGTTCATCGTTTAAGAAACAGACACTCAGGTGATGTCTGTGTTTTTATTTGCAAGGAGCAACAAAAAACCTATTTTACTTATGTGAAAACTTAAATCAATTTTTTACCATCACTTTCATTTTAGCATAAATATTACTTTATCACCATAATGGGTAAAATATGTAATTTTAGATAATTGAACTTATGTATGATGGAAAACATCTCGGGACCCCCCTCTCAGTGTCTAAGGAGCCCGCAGGTGGTCCCAAGCCCCACTTTAAAAACAGCAGTGTGGACAAGACTCAGACCTGGACCCTAATGCATTTAAAATGTGATGCATTAATTGTTTTTAACTAGACAACATTATGAACACATGTGTAATTAAATCTATTAGTAAGGAATTTAATCCCAATGTTTGCTATATTCCCTTACTAATAAACCAACTTCAGCTTCGTACACTAACAATGACAAAGCAGCAGAGGGCGGACAAGTACAGCATCTCCTAGTCTTAGAAAAAGGAAAGCTGTTCAGGTTTTTATTTCACATGGTACTATGTTTTCTACCAGGTGTTTTTTTTTTTTTTTTTTTTTTAAAGTTGGCACACACAAAACAAAATGAGGCTACCAACCATGTAATTTACGATTGTCATGAAAAGTACTAGCCTACAATGTTTCACATATGTGGTTATTATCATAGTGCTTTTTCTTATTTCTGTTATTGTGAGATTCATTGTTTACCTTTTTTTTTTTTCTTCCTCTGACCCTCTCTCCAACACTGTTATCCCTTTTCTTCATAAAGCATCCAGATCACAAAACATCGTGGTTGTCTTTGCATATTATAAAAGCACACAAGCCAAACCTTGTTTCACCTAGTTTTTGTGATTTATTTATTTTAATTTTTTTGATTTTTTTTTTTACTGGAGTTAGAAGAAAATGCTGTAACCTTTACTGTTTGTATTCTGTCATGTTTGTCCCAATGAACCTTATTTTTTGTATTTGTCTTGTTAACTGACAATTTTGTACTTTATGGATGTTATTGTTTTTTTATGAAATAAAAAAAATATATATATATATATTATTTTATCCATGTTTCCTTTCAAGCCGCACTTTCACAGTGCTGGTTTTATATACACACTAGTTTAAAAATCTACCTATTAAACATAGTCTATTGATATGGCTGACACCCAGGCGGTAAACACTGACGCTCTTTTTGGTGTTCAGAGAGAGGAGAAAACATTGTAGTAATTCCAGCTGCAAAACTCAAGCTGTGTCTTCTTACAGAAGGTTGTAGTTCAATGATGGACGGCTTGGAGACGGTGGCTAAGAGGAGCCATTACATCCTGGACAACTCACAATCTCCCCCTCTCCATGATGACCAGCTCCTTCATCTTCTCATCATCCCCCAAGTGCAATATGGAGTATTTCAGGCGCTCCTTTGTGCCTACTGCGATCAGACTGTAGAACAGCAGTGACTCCTACAGTCTGTCTTCATCATGAACATCACTGTCCAGATGAACACTTCATCATGCATGGCAAAGCTTGTTGATGAACTGAGGCTTTGACTGTTCCATAAATTCACATCAAACTAATTGTACCTTTACCAAATGATTCAATATCACACTCTTACATGTTACACTTACAAATAATAATTCAACAAACTTAAAAGTTGCCTTATGATAAATTTATTTAAGATCTCAAACAGCATCAGGTTTCTGAATGAAATATGATACTGCTGTACCAGTAATCAGTAATAACGTTGTCTATATACAGAGGTGTAAAGTAACAAAGTGCATTAAGTCCTGTTACTGTAAGTGAGTAGTTTTTGTTTGTATAAGCTAGTTTTACTTTTTGAACTAGTTTTTAAAATCTGTACTTTTACTTTGATGTCTGTTACGGAGTAAAATACACAGACTTATGAATTATCTATTTATCACATGTTTGAAATAAAACTAAACTCTTTACACTTTCTTTTTTGCATGCAGGAGAGATGCATTGTTTAAAAAAAAAAGTAACTAGTAACTTTTAGTTAAAGTACATCCACAATGACCTTTTTACTTTTACTTGAGTACTTTACTAAAATTGTAATAAAGTAACAGTACGTTCACTGGAGTAAATTATGTTAGTGCTCTTTACACCTCTGTCTATATAAATTAAAGTGTTTGAGAAAGAAGCAGCAGATGGAAACAAACGTCGTCTTTGCTGGTGGTGCCGGGGTGCTCCTCGTCGCTGGGCTGCAGGCTGAAGGGGGGGGGGCATGACTTCATGGGGTTCATGTTTACAGTCAGCTGCTCCACCGAGGACTCCTGCCCTGTGACACAGAAATACAGAGAGTAAATAAAAGTGAACAGAACTTTTAACAGTGGATATGTTATAATTTCCTTCCAATAATTAAATGATTTAGCCTATAAAAAAACTCCACATATTAAGAGTTAGCTTGACCTTATCCTAACTTTATGTATGCTGCTACTTCTGCTATCGTAGTCTCAGTGAGGGGATGACTTACTTTGATGAGTTAAAAGGCTTTCACCGCTCTCCATCTGCTCCTGTACTCGTCCATCCTTCTCGTCTGGTCTGGGATGTAAACATCTTGTCTTCATGTGGATGTCTTTATTCTCCCCGTCGGCCTGTCGACACAAAAACATAACACTCTCACAGAGTTAGTCAGACAGATAATGACATGTTTAAAAGTGCAAGAAATTCAATCATGTGTTTTTAAATTACAGCTCTTTGCAGATCATAGAGAAAGACATATTTAAAACACTTACCTTCAGGTATCTACAGCTTCAATAATACAATCAAATCATAAGGTAGCCAGGTATGAATTCAAACCTGGTACGAGATAATACCACCTGAGTGATCAGCAACCACATCAAATATTTGGGACACACTATAAGGAGCTGCTGTAAGAGAGGGGAGCGAAGTCTGAAGTCTTCATCTTCATCCTCTTCAGACATGGAGTCGTACCGGAGTCTTCACTCTCCACGTCAGAGCCGTCAGTTCAGTCAATGTCTTTGTTATTTGGGGCAGATACTGCTGGCTTGTAAAAGCCCGCTCAGCAGTTCAGATTGAGGATTTGAGAGGTTGTCTGTGGTCGATGACGTGTCGTTTCCGTGTTACTTATTGATGGCTGAAACTGCTGGCTTGTAAAAGCCCGCTCAGCAGTTCAGATAGAGTGAGGGATGGGAACCGTCAGTCCAGTTGATGTCTGGGGAACAAGTCACAATGGATGATTTTGGAGTTTTTGTGGTTTTTGGAGTGTATGGTCGGACTAATAGGTTGCTGGGAATCTTCAGTCTCACTGGAGAGAACATTTGTGTACTTGTATACACAAACGGGTCGTCTGTTTCAGTCCGAGTCCCTGTCTTCCACAGGAGCCTGCCAGAGTCTTCTGAGTGTAGAGGAGCTGAGTCTGCAGGTGGAAGGCTGCTCATCGTCCGTGTCTTCGTAATCCCTCCTCTGCCTCTTCGCACGGTCCTGTGCTGGAGCACACTCCTCCCGGATCCTCTTCAAGTAGGAGCCCAGGCCTGGGATGGATGAAGCAGACTCTTCTGGACCAGCGGAGGTGGAAGGACCAGCGGGGACAGGCGGTCCAGCAGGAGGACGAGCAGGAACGGAAGAGCCGACGGGGACTGCTGGATGCGCTGGAGGGAACTGCTGCACGAGAGGGGAGCGAGGTGGGAAGTCTTCATCTTCGTACTCTTCATCCTCTTCTTCATCTTCATACTCTTCTTCATCTTCATTGTCTTCTTCTTCGTACATGGACTCGTACCCGGAGTCTTCACTCTCCACGTCAGAGTCGACAGTCCAGTCGCTGCTGTGATCCGTTTCTTCATCTTCATCCTCGTCCTCGCTGAAGTGTTGAGGGATGTCGTCGACAAAGACTAGGGGATGGCCCCCAGTCTCATCTGCTAAAAAATACCTATACTCACCTTCCTCCACGCCAGGGATGAAGAAGGCTGGGACACCATCGAAATCGGGGAAGCTGTCTCCTGTGAGGTCATAAAACAACGGTGAGGAGGAATATTCATAAGGTTTGATCATATGATATAAACAATTTACTTTTCCTTTTAACAATCTATGCATGTAACCAAATAACAAACTTTTTCAAGAGCGGCCTGTTCAAAGTTACATATTGTGAAGTATTTTTTATTTTAAACATGAGCAACATTTGATTCTACATTTACTGGACTCCTTTTTTACAGACTGAACATGAAGAGACATTTTGACTACATGTATGGCTGATGATGAATTTGAGCTACAAATTAGAAACTAAACTTAGAAATATCAATTGATGACACAATTACAAACTTGTCTTCAAATAAAGGCTGCAGAATCACCTGCCAGCTAAATTACATTGTTTTGACTGACCTGAAAAAAAGTGTTTTAGAGTGGGGGGTGTGGGGGGTATATGTGTGTATATATATATATATATATATATATATATATATATATATATATATATATATATATATATATATATATATAACGTTGATCATTTTAAAGCAGTTTTTATCCCAAATATTTTTGCTTGTATAAACAGGACCCTCAGGTGGAAGGACCCATGGAGGCTGCCTGAGCACCTCCTCATATCAGTGAATTGACTAGGCTGAGTACTTTACAAGGACTAGTTTCTATATAAACTAAAGATTCAATAAATCAGGCTTAAACAGTCCAAACATACACAGAAGAACGTGCTCCTGTTTGTTTACACAGTACATGCGTCTTCACTTCCTGACGTCATGTCATGAGTTCCATCATCACCATGGTGACCAAGAAATGCACATTTTTAGCATTTTTCGATTTTTTTACTCTTGTCGTCAGATCGTATGCTAACCTTGACTTAATGTCGATGCAAATTTTGAGAACAATGACATGCTGTCAAACCAAAACAACATTATTTAAACCTGTTTAGGTGTTGGGTAATTCCCTCCACTTTTTCCCGGGATTTTTGAAAGATTTCGGTCCTCAACACGTGTTTTACAAGGAGACATCGACTTGTGAAAGTTTCTCTAATTTCATGTTTTTTTTTTCAAACAGGCTCAATAACACGACGTGAACGACCTTTAGATTAAAAAGTTACACTGATTTCTGAACTGATAAAGCAATTTAACGTTGTAGAGATGATTTGTTATGCAATATGCATTATTAAGTAGTTAATTTAAAAACAAATGAGGCTGTGTAAAAAGATTGATGTCTTACCTAAAAAGAACCTGTGTTGAAAGCAGTGTCCCATGGCTGGTCTGCTAAAGGCCAATTAAAGACTCTTCTTCTCTTTCCGCTGGAGATGAACTATCCAAAAGGTTTGTTGAAGTTTTCTAGAAGTTCTCTTGAGAGCTTTTCAAAGGTTAGCTTTACAGCTGAGATTTTGCAGGTCAACTCGTTCAAAGTTCAAGTGCAAAAGGGGAGAGTTGAAGGTTCCACAGCCTTATATAACCTCGGTTGGATGTTTCCATGGCAATTGGTGACGCGCGCGCGTCCGTCCGTCGGTGCGTGCGTCTGTTAGTGCAGGTATAGGAAGATAAATATTTTTATTGTATCATTTATCACTATTTAAATTTCGTTTTCTTTATATGAACTTCTATTAATGAAATCGTCAAGTCACTGCATGTAGATGCATAATGAAGTTTGCAGCTTCTAAAGATGGCATGCATTGTCTTTGTGTTAGACGCATCAGTTTTCAAAAGCAATTAAGAAAAAAAGCAATTATGTTTTGCAAAAATATCCTATTCTTGGTTTCAAAATGACCACGCCCACTTTTACATGCACATTTACAAGAGCTTCGTTGATTTTAATATTTCCGATAATATTGCACCACATTGTTAAATATCTTAGGGGTCCAGGTCTGAGTCTGCTCAATAGTCTACTGTTCTTAAAGTGGGGATTGAGACCACCTGCGGGTTCTGGAGACACTGTGAGGGGGGTCGCAAGATCCTTTCCATCACCAAATAAAAAAAGTTGAATGATCTAAAATTGCATATTTTACCGGTGATTTTATGGTGATAAAAAAAAACAACATTAAAATATTAGTTGAATTTTAACTAATGGTTAACAATGCTTTGAGCATTAGTTTCTTAGCAGTCTTCACAGCTGGTAGCCAGGTGAAGAAGTCTTATGTTGACATTTCCACACCATACTGAATGTTTGGAACTCAAGTGAAGAGAATTGTGGTCCGTTATCTGACATGACAACATCTGGGACGAGAAATAGGGCCTGACGTTACACAGCATTTGTTTGTTTGTGTCCTTTGGTCATCCTTTCAGCATCATTGTCATGAGCATCTGGAGAGTCTTATCCTGTTTCCTTGCTATGCGTAATGCACTGAGCCTATCTTCTGAAATAGGTAAATGTACCATATTCAAAGTTTCTGTGTCAGCTTCCACTGAGCTATATGATGAACATTCAGGAAGGTAAGCTCTACTCAGAGTGTCTGCTATCAGCATTTCTGTACCTGGTACATATCACATCTAAATCATACTTCTGAATGTGCAGCATCATTCTCACCAGTCACATGGTCTCTAATGGATTGTGATCACTTTGTACTGTAACTTTACGACCATAGGTGAACTGGTGCAACTTTTCCATGCAGAAAGCCAGTGCTAGAAATTCAGTCTCTATTTAAGCATGACCTCGCTCTGTTGATGTGAGTGCTCGGCTTGCCAATGCGACTGACTTGCCCTTTCTTCTTGGCTGCACCCAAACCTGTCGGAGGCATCGCACTGTGCCGTCAGTTCTTCCTCTGGGCTGTAGTACTTCAGCACAGGAGCATTTGCAATGGTCTCCTTCAGTGTCAGAAAAGCTTCCTTGTGTTGTTCTGTCTCAGCAGCTCACACTGGTCAGAGAGGTGTGAGCAGAAGTTGACAGGTAGTTGACCATACCCAGCAGTCATTGAACAGCTTTCACATCTGCTGGTTGTGGCGTCTGTTTGATGGCACACATCTTTTCAGCATCTATCTTTAGTCCATCCGCTGACAGGAGATGTCCAAGGTTTGCGGCCTCCTTTTGTCTCAGTTTGAACTTGTCTTCTCATTGGGAGGTTTGCAGACAGACTGGAGACACACATTAGTGTGAGAGAAACACGGTTAAGTGTATTTTGGATATGTGACTTTTTAAAGGAACACTTTATGATATAGCATTAACTATCCTGCAGCCATATTAACATGTGAGAGAGATCAGTGGTGTGCTTGACCACAGCTACATAGTAATGATGCCTGCACACAGAATAATGAGGTTGTCTTTGCCATTTTATTTGTTCTAGTTCTCCTTAAAGTCACCTTATCCTTATTAAAAAGAACTTGACTTGTTTACTTTAACATACAAAATGTAAGACAGTTAAGACTTTTTAATTGGTTGCAGATGTTTTTTGGTCTGTTAGGATGACAAAATGTTTCCTGCAGACGTTTTCTACTTTTATTAGCGAAAAAGCAAAAGTTTGTAGATTTTTTTGTATTTGTTGAGAGAGGCCCTGTTTGTCTTTTTAGCTGTTTACTGTCAACTCCTGATCCCATCCTCTAATTAAGCTTTTGTTTTTTTTTTTTTTAATATGTAGCCACAGAGATGTGTAACTCTAGGTCACCGTCTGAGTCTGAAGCTCTGCTAACAAAGCTGGACTCCAATGTGAGAGCAGGTGATGTCGCCCAGGAAGAATTGGAAGCTGCAGCTAGAGAGAATAGGAAAAACACCCCAAGACTGTTGAAATGTCCTTCTTGTGGTAAATCGCTCAGAGTGAAGTGTTTGATGGAGAGACACTACCTGACTCATTCCAAACCTCACCTCTGCTCAGAGTGCGGCAAACGTTTCCTCGACACTGAAGGGACTCGTCGCTCATTCAAGACGTCACACCGGAGAGAAGCTTTACAAATGCTCAGTGTGAAACAGAGTTTGCTTACAAGTCCACCTTTGTCAGACACGTGTCGACACTCACTGAAGAAACCAGACACACAGACCTGCACGCTGTGAGACGATTTTCTTTAGAGTGAAAAGATACATTTCTGTAATGTGTCTTCAATCATTGAATTATAGTTTCATTAAACTGCCTTTTCTTTTTTTGGGTTTCATGTTAAAAATTAAAATTCAGACAATCAAAAATAAACTTCGTAGCACAGATGTTTAGCCTGCTCAACTATTTTCAAACATCCTGTCATATTAAGCTTTAAGTAAATATTTGTTAGCAGCCTTTAAAATGAGAGAAAGCACCAACATTTTGTGACTATGACTGTAAGTCATTGTTACCTGAACCTCCTTGGTGTAGGTGTTTGTGATTGGTCCAGAATAGCAGGCTTTGAGATTTATTCCCTTTGTCCAGCACTGACTTCAGATGATGTTGATTTTCTCCTGCCTATAAAATATTGAAATCGACCTCTGGAAAGTGAGACAACAGTTTGATCTCTGCTGTCTTCATTAGCAGTTGTTGAAATGCTTGTGTTGTTTCTTTTCGTTCTTTAGTTTTCACTTGGTGGATTTGAGTGGAATCACAGGAATTATTTACATGTGGGTAATTATCTTTATCATTAAGCAAGGGCAGGCCAATAATGAACACTTGGTCGTGCCTGAGAACTTGAATTAAAGCACTGAGCGGACACAGCAGGAGTGAAGTCACTAAACACAGCTCTCTCTGTCCATGTTTGAAAAGGAAAAGTTGCTAAATGTGCATCATTTTGTCACGATTTCCTGGGATGTAAATAATAAAGACAAAAAGAAGAATATAATAGTAACTGTCACAGTTCTGGATGCACAATATTCACTTCCCCTTGTATTAGAAATGCCACTTTTACATCTCTACAGTGGTATGCCAGCACTGAATATGTGCTGATCTTTATTTCACCTTGTTGCAGTGTAAATAAAACTGGGGGTTGAATCACTATAAGAAACACAACATACCCAGCAATGAGCAGATTACTAGGCTGTGTTTTACATTAAAGACACTGGGAAATGATGTTGTGGATGAATTGAAGCGAGTAGAAGGTTTTCATGTTGACTTTAACCTCCTTTATAAAATAAATTAGTTTTGTGAAAACCTTCATGGACAACGCACGGTAAGAGTGATATCAGAAGTCAGGTGTATTGTTCTGTTCACTGTGAAACAAAGAGTGGTGTTTTAATCCTCTGTATGTCCACTAGATGGTGTCTGAGGATCAACATTAACTCAAAGACTGTTCTCTGAGAAATACACTATCAACAGGTGTGGCTACAGACAGTCACTAATATTATCACAAAGATTCCTTTTAAAAAGTCATAAAATTTGAACTTCTTTGATCCAGTTAAGAGACATGAAACCATGTTTTGATCAGTGTGTTACACAGAGCTTTAAATGGATGAATTTATTCACATCTGTCGCTTCATGTTCAAGACGTCTTTTCACGGTAAAGGAAAGATAACAGATAACTATCAGCAAAAAAAAAGAAAGGTGATTGCTTGAGATGATTTACACTGTAAGACCCTTTGAAACTGGAAGAGATGTGATCAGAGGGCGAGAGGTGAAACGTCAGGGGCCTGGAAGTAGTTTAAAAAGTAATGTTTGAATGGTCATTTTTATTTTCTTTCACCGTTTCTTAATGTGACAAGCAACATTTAAACTAAATGTTTGAGAGAGAATAAACCTGTGACACATGCTTTTGGGGTTTGTTTTGACATGTAAAGGATTTCATGATCTGCCTGTGGAGAGTTCAGCTGAGTCGTTGTTCACTTTTTAAATCTCTCCTAAAGAAACACTAAAGTCACCTGCGAGCCTTTCCGAATTTTACATGAATTAAAATTTATACTTCTCTAAATTCCTTTGGGAGAATTTTGTCTTTTTGTGTTAATTTTATTTAATTTAATTTCTTAAAATGTGTTTGATTTTTTTTTTTTTTTACTTTTACTTTACCAGGAAATAAAACTCATTGAGATTAAAAATCTCTTTTTCCATCGTGTCCTGTACAAGACAGGCAGCTGTAAAATTAGCACAGTTTGTTTCTTACAAACACTGAGAAGCCAAACATACATGTTTTAAAATACACCATGAGATCTGAAGAGAGACACATTCCTTTAAATATATTGCAGGACAGGAGCCACAGACCATGGCCCGGAGGGTCTAGTTAGTTGAGTTGGTCATCTCTTGAATGGGACGTCGGGGGTTAATCCTTGATTTATTTATTTTTTTAAAGGCTATAGCTTCTGAATTTTGTTGTCAGATAAAAACATTGTTTTTATCCTTTGCATTCTTCTGGGTAGGTAAGTCTTTCTGTGTCTATCGAGGGTCTATGGTTAAACATTCAGTATGGTTTTGTGTGCTTTCACACCCCCCTAATGGTCTCAGAGTGCAACTGCACTGTCATGGCACAGTGCTGATATGCTTCCCCCTCTTTTTGACAACAGTGTCATCATTACCTGACATCCAAATCTGTTGTGAATAATATCTGCAGGGATGTGCACACTCACTGCTTCATGCTGGGTCTCTTTTTAGCTTCACATGTCACCGTCCTCTTCTTCTTAGCCTCATTATATCAACAGTACTGAGATTCTTTCTGGTCACTCTCAGCACAAGTGATTTTCTCTCCTGCTTACATCCTTTGTCTCTCTACACAGCAGAGCTCAACCCTTTAGGAGGAACTATTAACTCTTCTTCATGAATAAAGGCTTATCATGAAACAGCAGCATTAGTAATTTTTACAATATTAGTAGTAACCAATGGACATAATGCGAAAGCTCATCTAGAACGAATATAAGCAGCATAGCATGAAAAAACCCACCATTCTTACTTGTGTTATTTTTTAGTTTTTTCAATTTAATTAGTGCTCCCTCTTAGAGTTGTAAAGGAAACCCTAGATCAAGCAACGTTTGATATTTGGTTTTAATGCTGAATTATTATACACTAAGCAAGGTAAGAATAACAGGATGTAAACTACTATCCTAAAATGAATGTTAACAATGTTCACTTCTTAGGTAGATTAACATACCTGCTATAACCCAATGTGTTGTCATCAAGCTCTGCAGAAGCCTGACAACAAGTCACTCATTGGATTCAGCTGCGTCCGAGCAGGGAGACATCTAACAGTCTGAGGAAGCCGACCCTCCAGGACTGGAGTTTGACACCCCTGAGGTAGGGTGATGCTGATTGGGTGGAGGTGGTGATTTTAACATTATTATCATTACCGTTTTCTGGAAGAACTTTAAAGCTGGGCCTAACAAGCAAACGACTACCTGTGTGAACTACATTTAGTGCAGAAAACAAAGACATTTGAGAGGCATTTCAACTCTAACGACCTGAATGAGCTGGACTCTGTTTCAAGTAATGTGATCATCAAAGAGTAAGTGATTTAAAATCCATAAGCCGCTGTGCCAACTTATTTGATTCTGGCTGTTATCCCTTTTTTTTAAGTTTATTTGGGGGAGATGCATGTGGTCTTGTGAGCATGCAGTGTGCTCTGGAAGAAGAGCACCCACTTTGCCATTGTTTGAAAGGATGATTTGCATTTTGCATATCAGCTGTTTCTTTTGGTAATATTTCTCTGTGCTGTTCTCGTTGCATTGCGGGGCGCACGGCTGTGGCTGATTGGTCATCTCTTGGCTGGATGCATATCCGATGTGTTCTTGGGCAAGACACTTAACCCCAGGTGGTCCTGCTGCTTCTTCAGTGGTGAATGTGTATGAATGAAAGGGGTTGGTTCTGATGGACTCTTTTCACAGCAGCCTCTGCCCACAATGTGTGAATGTGAAGGTGTGACCTGCAATATTTAAGCACTTTGTGGAGTCAGAAGACTCGAAAAGCGCATTACTAGTCCATTCACCATCGTTAATCCTTGATTTTTAAAGGCTAAAGCTTCCAATTTTGGTGTCAGAGGAAAAAATACTTTTATACTTTGTATTATTCTGGGCAGGTAAGTCTTTCTGTGTGTCGAGGGTCTATGTTTAAACATGCAGTATTGACACAGTGCTGCGAGGTGTGCGGGAGACATGCATGTTGATGCCGGGGACAGAATTAGGCAGAGAGAAGTGTCGGCCTCCAAAAGTGTACAGTTCAAATGTGCAGAATAAACAACAAACAGACAACCTCAATACGGCCAGACTCTCCGTGTCTCCTTTGAGCAGGTAAGTCAACCCCTCAGTTGGAGAATAGACTTGGAGCAGAGTCTCCCCTGTGTGCTGTAACTACGGTTGGAACTCTGAAGCAGGAAAGGTTAAGACCCCTCTTAGACAGCAGTGTCATGACATCCAAATCTGTTGTGAATAATATCAGCTTCTCTCTCTCTCTCTCTCTCTCTCTCTCTCTCTCTCTCTCGTAGCTTCATCTGTCACCGTCCATCTTCTGGTTTGTGATTGTAAAGCTGTATGAATCTCAGGTGACCTGAACGTTCAAAGTTGTTGTAATATTGAAAGGCAATAGGCTATACTTGTTGCTTTAAGAGTTTGCTGGATGTGATCTATGTTACCCACCTCCCAACAGGTTGCTGCGTATAGAAACACACTTAGTTTGGGTGTTGAGAAATGAATCTTTAATCCTCTCATAAAGCTCGGTCTGTGTTGATCGTTGCTGTGTATAAACTGTAGGACTGAGTGGACGTTCATCGTTTAAGAAACAGACACTCGGGTGATGTCTGTGTTTTTATTTGCAAGGAGCAACAAAAAACTATTTTACTTATGTGAAAACTTAAATCAATTTTTTACCATCACTTTCATTTCAGCATAAATATTACTTTATCACCATAATGGGTAAAATACGTAATTTTATATAATTTAACTTGTGTATGATGGAAAACATCTCGGGACCCCCCTCTCAGTGTCTAAGGAGCCCGCAGGTGGTCCCAAGCCCCACTTTAAAAACAGCAGTGTGGACAAGACTCAGACCTGGACCCTAATGCATTTAAAATGTGATGCATTAATTGTTTTTAACTAGACGTGTTCAAAACATTCAAATCAACGTTTTAAAGCTTCTGTAAATTGACATGTAAATGTGGGCGTGGCCATTTTTCCACCAAGTGGAACAACAAGCTACTAAAAAGCAAAGGTTAACAATTTCAATTGTTCACCAACAAGTATATAGTACCAATAAGGTAGGATTTATGTTATAAGACAACATTATGAACACAGTTGTAATTAAATCTATTAGTAAGGAATTTAATCCCAGATGTTTGCTATATTCCCTTACTAATAAACCAACTTCAGCTTCGTACACTAACAATGACAAAGCAGCAGAGGGCGCACAAGTACAGCATCTCCTAGTCTTAGAGAAAGGAAAGCTGTTCAGGGTTTTAACCCTGCAGAGTAACATCATGAACACTGAATGTGTTTCTTTTATTCTTACAAGGTTTTTTAGCTTGTCCTGTGTTTTTTTTCTGAAATCAATTTTGGGCTATGATGTTATGAACCTGTTTGCATGACAATATTCAGGTTTTCTATCCATTCCAGCCGCCATTATTTGTACCAATAAAAAAAAAAAGAATCAGTTTTTTTTTTCACATGGTACTATGTTTTCTACCAGGTGTTTTTTTTTTTTTTTAAAGTTGGCACACACAAAACAAAATGAGGCTACCAACCATGTAATTTACGATTGTCATGAAAAGTACTAGCCTACAATGTTTCACATATGTGGTTATTATCATAGTGCTTTTTCTTATTTCTGTTATTGTGAGATTCATTGTTTACCTTTTTTTTTTTTCTTCCTCTGACCCTCTCTCCAACACTGTTATCCCTTTTCTTCATAAAGCATCCAGATCACAAAACATCGTGGTTGTCTTTGCATATTATAAAAGCACACAAGCCAAACCTTATTTCACCTAGTTTTTGTGATTTTTTTTTTTACTGGAGTTAGAAGAAAATGCTGCAACCTTTACTGTTTGTATTCTGTCATGTTTGTCCCAATGAACCTTCTTTTTTGTATTTGTCTTGTTAACTGACAATTTTGTACTTTATGGATGTTATTGTTTTTTTATGAAAAAAAACAAAAAAAAAACAGAAATATTATTTTATCCATGTTTCCTTTCAAGCCGCACTTTCACAGTGCTGGTTTTATATACACACTGGTTTAGAAATCTACCTATTAAACATAGTCTATTGATATGGCTGACACCCAGGCGGTAAACACTAACGCTCTTTTTGGTGTTCAGAGAGAGGAGAAAACATTGTAGTAATTCCAGCTGCAAAACTCAAGCTGTGTCTTCTTACAGAAGGTTGTAGTTCAATGATGGACGGCTTGGAGACGGTGGCTAAGAAGAGCCATTACATCCTGGACAACTCACAATCTCCCCCTCTCCATGATGACCAGCTCCTTCATCTTCTCATCATCCCCCAAGTGCAATATGGAGTATTTCAGGCGCTCCTTTGTGCCTACTGCGATCAGACTGTAGAACAGCAGTGACTCCTACAGTCTGTCTTCATCATGAACATCACTGTCCAGATGAACACTTCATCATGCATGGCAAAGCTTGTTGATGAACTGAGGCTTTGACTGTTCCATAAATTCACATCAAACTAATTGTACCTTTACCAAATGATTCAATATCACACTCTTACATGTTACACTTACAAATAATAATTCAACAAACTTAAAAGTTGCCTTATGATAAATTTTATTTAAGATCTCAAACAGCATCAGGTTTCTGAATGAAATATGATACTGCTGTACCAGTAATCAGTAATAACGTTGTCTATATACAGAGGTGTAAAGTAACAAAGTGCATTAAGTCCTGTTACTGTAAGTGAGTAGTTTTTGTTTGTATAGGCTAGTTTTAGTTTTTGAAGTAGTTTTTAAAATCTGTACTTTTACTTTGACGTCCGTTACGGAGTAAAATACACAGACCTATGAATTATCTATTTTTCACATGTTTGAAATAAAACTAAACTCTTTACACTTTCTTTTTTGCATGCAGGAGAGATGCATTGTTAAAAAAAAGTAACTAGTAACTTTTACTTAAAGTACATCCACAATGACCTACTTTTTACTTTTACTTGAGTACATTTTTAAATTGGTACTTTTCCTTGTACTTTACTAAAATTGTAATAAAGTAACAGTACGTTCACTGGAGTAAATTATGTTAGTGCCCTTTACACCTCTGTCTATATAAATTAAAGTGTTTGAGAAAGAAGCAGCAGATGGAAACAAACGTCGTCTTTGCTGGTGGTGCTGGGGTGCTCCTCGTCGCTGGGCTGCAGGCTGAAGGGGGGGGGGGCATGACTTCATGGGGTTCACGTTTACAGTCAGCTGCTCCACCGAGGACTCCTGCCCTGTGACACAGAAATACAGAGAGTAAATAAAAGTGAACAGAACTTTTAACAGTGGATATGTTATAATTTCCTTCCAATAATTAAATGATTTAGCCTATAAAAAAACTCCACATATTAAGAGTTAGCTTGACCGTATCCTAACTTTATGTATGCTGCTACTTCTGCTATCGTAGTCTCAGTGAGGGGATGACTTACTTTGATGAGTTAAAAGAAAGGCGTCCACCGCTCTCCAGCTGCTCCTGTACTCGTCCATCCTTCTCGTCTGGTCTGGGATGTAAACATCTTGTCTTCATGTGGATGTCTTTATTCTCCCCGTCAGCCTGTCGCTAAAAAAAAAAACATAACGCTCTCACAGAGTTAGTCAGACAGATAATGACATGTTTAAAAGTGCAAGAAATTCAATCATGTGTTTTTAAATTACAGCTCTTTGCAGATCATAGAGAAAGACATATTTAAAACACTTACCTTCAGGTATCTACAGCTTCATTAATACAATCAAATCATAAGGCAGCCAGGTATTAATTCAAACCTGGTAGGAGATAATACCACCTGAGTGATCAGCAACCACATCAAATATTTGGGACACACTATAAGGAGCTGCTGTAAGAGAGGGGAGCGAAGTCTGAAGTCTTCATCTTCATCCTCTTCGTACATGGAGTCGTACCGGAGTCTTCACTCTCCACGTCAGAGCCGTCAGTTCAGTCATTGTCTTTGTTATTTGGGGCAGATACTGCTGGCTTGTAAAAGCCCGCTCAGCAGTTCAGATTGAGGATTTGAGAGGCTGTCTGTGGTCGATGACGTGTCGTTTCCGTGTTACTTATTGATGGCTGAAACTGCTGGCTTGTAAAAGCCCGCTCAGCAGTTCAGATAGAGTGAGGGATGGGAACCGTCAGTCCAGTTGATGTCTGGGGAACAAGTCACAATGGATGATTTTGGAGTTTTTGTGGTTTTTGGAGTGTATGGTCGGACTAATAGGTTGCTGGTACTCTTCAGTCTCGCTGGAGAGAACATTTGTGTACTTGTATACACAAACGGGTCGTCTGTTTCAGTCCGAGTCGCTGTCTTCCACAGGAGCCTGCCAGAGTCTTCTGAGTGTAGAGGAGCCGAGTCTGCAGGTGGAAGGCTGCTCATCGTCCGTGTCTTCGTAATCCCTCCTCTGCCTCTTCGCACGGTCCTGTGCTGGAGCACACTCCTCCCGGATCCTCTTCAAGTAGGAGCCCAGGCCTGGGATGGATGAAGCAGACTCTTCTGGACCAGCCGAGGTGGAAGGACCAGCGGGGACAGGCGGTCCAGCAGGAGGACGAGCAGGAACGGAAGAGCCGACGGGGACTGCTGGATGCGCTGGAGGGAACTGCTGCACGAGAGGGGAGCGAGGTGGGAAGTCTTCATCTTCGTACTCTTCATCCTCTTCTTCATCTTCATACTCTTCTTCTTCTTCGTCTTCATCTTCATCGTCTTCTTCTTCGTACATGGACTCGTACCCGGAGTCTTCACTCTCCACGTCAGAGTCGACAGTCCAGTCGCTGCTGTGATCCGTTTCTTCATCTTCATCCTCGTCCTCGCTGAGGTGTTGAGGGATGTCGCCGACAAAGACTAGGGGATAGCCCCCAGTCTCATCTGCTAAAAAATACCTATACTCACCTTCCTCCTCGCCAGGGATTAAGAGGGCTGGGACACCATCGAAATCGGGGAAGCTGTCTCCTGTGAGGTCATAAAACAACAGTGAGGAGGAATATTCATAAGGTTTGATCATGTGATATAAACAATTTACTTTTCCTTTAAACAATCTATGCGTGTAACCAAATAACAAACAACAATAAAAGTGAAGTGGTGTAGAGGCTTTTTCCAAGAGCGGCCTGTTCAAAGTTACATATTGTGAAGTATTTTTTATTTTAAACATGAGCAACATTTGATTCTACATTTACTGGACTCCTTTTTTACAGACTGAACATGAAGAGACATTTTGACTACATGTATGGCTGATGATGAATTTGAGCTACAAATTAGAAACTAAACTTAGAAATATCAATTGATGACACAATTACAAACTTGTCTTCAAATAAAGGCTGCAGAATCACCTGCCAGCTAAATTACATTGTTTTGACTGACCTATATATATATATATATATATATATATATTTTTTTTTTTATCCCAAATATTTTTGCCTGTATATACAGGACCCTCAGGTGGAAGGACCCATGGAGGCTGCCTGAGCACCTCCTCATATCAGTGAATTGACTAGGCTGAGTAATTTACAAGGACTAGTTTCTATATAAACAAACGATTCAATAAATCAGGCTTAAACAGTCCAAACATACACAGAAGAACGTGCTCCTGTTTGTTTACACAGTACATGCGTCTTCACTTCCTGACGTCATGTCATGAGTTCCATCATCACCATGGTGACCAAGAAATGCACATTTTTAGCATTTTTCGATTTTTTACTCTTGTCGTCAGATCGTATGCTAACCTTGACTTAATGTCGATGCAAATATTGAGAACAATGACATGCTGTCAAACCAAAACAACATTATTTAAACCTGTTTAGGTGTTGGGTAATTCCCTCCACTTTTTCCCGGGATATTTGAAAGATTTCGGTCCTCAACACGTGTTTTACAAGGAGACATCGACGTGTGAAAGTTTCTCTAATTTCATTTTTTTTTTTCTAACAGGCTCAATAACACGACGTGAACGACCTTTAGATTAAAAAGTTACACTGATTTCTGAACTGATAAAACAATTTAACGTTGTAGAGATGATTTGTTATGCAATATACATTATTAAGTAGTTAATTTAAAAACAAATGAGGCTGTGTAAAAAGATTGATGTCTTACCTAAAAAGAAACTTTCATGAAAGTAGTGTCCCATGGCTGGTCTGCTAAAGGCCAATTAAAGACTCTTCTTCTCTTTCCGCTGGAGATGAACTATTCAAAAGGTTTGTTGAAGTTTTCTAGAAGTTCTCTTGAGAGCTTTTCAAAGGTTAGCTTTACAGCTGAGATTTTGCAGGTCAACTCGTTCAAAGTTCAAGTGCAAAAGGGGAGAGTTGAAGGTTCCACAGCCTTATATAACCTCGGTTGGATGTTTCCATGGCAATTGGTGACGCGCGCGCGTCCGTCCGTCGGTGCGTGCGTCTGTTAGTGCAGGTATAGGAAGATAAATATTTTTATTGTATCATTTATCACTATTTAAATTTCGTTTTCTTTATATGAACTTCTATTAATTAAATCGTCAAGTCACTGCATGTAGATGCATAATCAAGTTTGCAGCTTCTAAAGATGGCATGCATTGTCTTTGTGTTAGACGCATCAGTTTTCAAAAGCAATTAAGAAAAAGCAAAGATACGTTTGGATGTTTCTAAGTGTGTTCAGAATTTCTATCTCTGAGATTAAAGTGTTTCACAGACATTGCTGTGAACGATCAAAGTCATATCATCTTTGAATGTTGCGTTTTGAACAGTTTCTCATTTATCCCAAAATGTGAACTACATTTATCAGATAAAGATTCATCTCTGCATTTATTGAGGGAATAATCATCAGATATTTGGGAATAAATTCCTTACCAATAGATTTCTTCACAAACGCTTTCATAACGGTGTCTTATAGCTAGCCTACATATAAAAACAGTTAAATCCAACTCCTGTAGGAAAAAAACACGAGCGCAGCTCAAAGTCGAGTTACTTGGAGAAGTACCTTATTGGTACATTATTGTTAAAAAAAAAATTGGAACCGTGAACCTTTTGCTTTTGGTAGCTTGTGATGGTTCAAACGAGGGGTTATTTGGATTTTGAATCCATTGCAAACATTTGTTTTACAAAAATATCTTATTATTGGTTTCAAAATGACCACGCCCACTTTTACATGCACATTTACAAGAGCTTTGTTGATTTTAATATTTCCGATAATATTGCACCACATTGTGAAATATCTTAGGGGTCCAGGTCTGAGTCTGCTCAATAGTCTACTGTTCTTAAAGTGGGGATTGGGACCACCTGCGGGTTCTGGAGACACTGTGAGGGGGGTCGCAAGATCCTTTCCATCACCAAATAAAAAAAGTTGAATGATCTAAAATTGCATATTTTACCGGTGATTTTATGGTGATAAAAAAAAAAAAAACATTCAAATATTAGTTGAATTTTAACTAATGGTTAACAATGCTTTGAGCATTAGTTTCTTAGCAGTCTTCACAGCTGGTAGCCAGGTGAAGAAGTCTTATGTTGACATTTCCACACCTTACTGAATGTTTGGAACTCAAGTGAAGAGAATTGTGGTCCGTTATCTGACATGACAACATCTGGGACGAGAAATAGGGCCTGACGTTACACAGCATTTGTTTGTTTGTGTCCTTTGGTCATCCTTTCAGCATCATTGTCATGAGCATCTGGAGAGTCTTATCCTGTTTCCTTGCTATGCATAATGCACTGAGCCTATCTTCTGAAATAGGTAAATGTACCATATTCAAAGTTTCTGTGTCAGCTTCCACTGAGCTATATGATGAACATTCAGGAAGGTAAGCTCTACTCAGAGTGTCTGCTATCAGCATTTCTGTACCTGGTACATATCACATCTAAATCATACTTCTGAATGTGCAGCATCATTCTCACCAGTCTGGTGAACTGGTGCAACTTTTCCATGCAGAAAGCCAGTGCTAGAAATTCAGTCTCTATTTAAGCATGACCTCGCTCTGTTGATGTGAGTGCTTGGCTTGCCAATGTGACTGACTTGCCCTTTCTTCTTGGCTGCACCCAAACCTGTCGGAGGCATCGCACTGTGCCGTCAGTCCTTCCTCTGGGCTGTAGTACTTCAGCACAGGAGCATTTGCAATGGTCTCCTTCAGTGTCAGAAAAGCTTCCTTGTGTTGTTCTGTCTCAGCAGCTCACACTGGTCAGAGAGGTGTGAGCAGAAGTTGACAGGTAGTTGACCATACCCAGCAGTCATTGAACAGCTTTCACATCTGCTGGTTGTGGCGTCTGTTTGATGGCACACATCTTTTCAGCATCTATCTTTAGTCCATCCGCTGACAGGAGATGTCCAAGGTTTGCGGCCTCCTTTTGTCTCAGTTTGAACTTGTCTTCTCATTGGGAGGTTTGCAGACAGACTGGAGACACACATTAGTGTGAGAGAAACACGGTTAAGTGTATTTTGGATATGTGACTTTTTAAAGGAACACTTTATGATATAGCATTAACTATCCTGCAGCCATATTAACATGTGAGAGAGATCAGTGGTGTGCTTGACCACAGCTACATAGTAATGATGCCTGCACACAGAATAATGAGGTTGTCTTTGCCATTTTATTTGTTCCAGTTCTCCTTAAAGTCACCTTATCCTTATTAAAAAGAACTTGACTTGTTTACTTTAACATACAAAATGTAAGACAGTTAAGACTTTTTAATTGGTTGCAGATGTTTTTGGGTCTGTTAGGATGACAAAATGTTTCCTGCAGACGTTTTCTACTTTTATTAGCGAAAAAACAAAAGTTTGTAGATTTTTTGTATTTGTTGAGAGAGGCCCTGTTTGTCTTTTTAGCTGTTTACTGTCAACTCCTGATCCCGTCCGCTAATTAAGCTTTTGTTGTTTTTTTTTTTTTAATATGTAGCCACAGAGATGTGTAACTCTAGGTCACCGTCTGAGTCTGAAGCTCTGCTAACAAAGCTGGACTCCAATGTGAGAGCAGATGATGTCGCCCAGGAAGAAACGGAAGCTGGAGCTAGAGAGAATAGAAAAAACACCCCAAGACTGTTGAAATGTCCTTCTTGTGGTAAATCGCTCAGAGTGAAGTGTTTGATGGGGAGACACTACCTGACTCATTCCAAACCTCACCTCTGCTCAGAGTGCGGCAAACGTTTCCTCAACACTGAAGGGACTCGTCGCTCATTCAAGACGTCACACCGGAGAGAAGCTTTACAAATGCTCAGTGTGAAACAGAGTTTGCTTACAAGTCCACCTTTGTCAGACACGTGTCGACACTCACTGAAGAAACCAGACACACAGACCTGCATGCTATGAGACGATTTTCTTTAGAGTGAAAAGATACATTTCTGTAATGTGTCTTCAATCATTGAATTGTCTCATTTGTCTTAATTATAGTTTCATTAAACTGCCTTTTCTTTTTTTGGGTTTCATGTTAAAAATTAAAATTCAGACAATCAAAAATAAACTTCGCAGCACAGATGTTTAGCCTGCTCAACTATTTTCAAACATCCTGTCATATTAAGCTTTAAGTAAATATTTGTTAGCAGCCTTTAAAATGACAGAAAGCACCAACATTTTGTGACGATGATGTAAGTCATTGTTACCTGAACCTCCTTGGTGTAGGTGTTTGTGATTGGTCCAGAATAGCAGGCTTTGAGATTTATTCCCTTTGTCCAGCACTGACTTCAGATGATGTTGATTTTCTCCTGCCTATAAAATATTGAAGTTGACCTCTGGAAAGTGAGACAACAGTTTGATCTCTGCTGTCTTCATTAGCAGTTGTTGAAATGCTTGTGTTGTTTCCTTTCGTTCTTTAGTTTTCACTTGGTGGATTTGAGTGGAATCACAGGAATTATTTACATGTGGGTAATTATCTTTATCATTAAGCAAGGGCAGGCCAATAATGAGCACTTCTCGTGCCTGAGAACTTGAATTAAAGCACTGAGCGGACACAGCAGGAGTGAAGTCACTAAACACAGCTCTCTTTGTCCATGTTTGAAAAGGAAAAGTTGCTAAATGTGCATCATTTTGTCACGATTTCCTGGGATGTAAATAATAAAGACAAAAAGAAGAATATAATAGTAACTGTCACAGTTCTGGATGCACAATATTCACTTCCCCTTGTATTAGAAATGCCACTTTTACATCTCTACAGTGGGATGCCAGCACTGAATATGTGCTGATCTTTATTTCACCTTGTTGCAGTGTAAATAAAACTGGGGGTTGAATCACTATAAGAAACACAACATACCCAGCAATGAGCAGATTACTAGGCTGTGTTTTACATTAAAGACACTGGGAAATGATGTTGTGGATGAATTGAAGCGAGTAGAAGGTTTTCATGTTGACTTTAACCTCCTTTATAAAATAAAATAGTTTTGTGAAAACCTTCATGGACAACACACGGTAAGAGTGATATCAGAAGTCAGGTGTATTGTTCTGTTCACTGTGAAACAAAGAGTGGTGTTTTAATCCTCTGTATGTCCACTAGATGGTGTCTGAGGATCAACATTAACTCAAAGACTGTTCTCTGAGAAATACACTATCAACAGGTGTGGATACAGACAGTCACTAATATTATCACAAAGATTCCTTTTAAAAAGTCATAAAATTTGAACTTCTTTGATCCAGTTAAGAGACATGAAACCATGTTTTGATCAGTGTGTTACACAGAGCTTTAAATGGATGAATTTATTCACATCTGTCGCTTCATGTTCAAGACGTCTTTTCACGGTAAAGGAAAGATAACAGATAACTATCAGCAAAAAAAAAGAAAGGTGATTGCTTGAAATGATTTACACTGTAAGACCCTTTGAAACTGGAAGAGATGTGATCAGAGGGCGAGAGGTGAAACGTCAGGGGCCTGGAAGTAGTTTAAAAAGTAATGTTTGAATGGTCATTTTTATTTTCTTTCACCGTTTCTTAATGTGACAAGCAACATTTAAACTAAATGTTTGAGAGAGAATAAACCTGTGACACATGCTTTTGGGGTTTGTTTTGACATGTAAAGGATTTCATGATCTGCCTGTGGAGAGTTCAGCTGAGTCGTTGTTCACTTTTTAAATCTCTCCTAAAGAAACACTAAAGTCACCTGCGAGCCTTTCCGAATTTTACATGAATTAAAATTTATACTTCTCTAAATTCCTTTGGGAGAATTTTGTCTTTTTGTGTTAATTTTATTTAATTTAATTTCTTAAAATGTGTTTGATTTTTTTTTTTTTTTAACTTTTACTTTACCAGGAAATAAAACTCATTGAGATTAAAAATCTCTTTTTCCATCGTGTCCTGTACAAGACAGGCAGCTGTAAAATTAGCACAGTTTGTTTCTTACAAACACTGAGAAGCCAAACATACATGTTTTAAAATACACCATGAGATCTGAAGAGAGACACATTCCTTTAAATATATTGCAGGACAGGAGCCACAGACCATGGCCCAGAGGGTCTAGTTAGTTGAGTTGGTCATCTCTTGAATGGGACGTCGGGGGTTAATCCTTGATTTATTTATTTTTTTAAAGGCTATAGCTTCTGAATTTTGTTGTCAGATAAAAACATTGTTTTTATCCTTTGCATTCTTCTGGGTAGGTAAGTCTTTCTGTGTCTATCGAGGGTCTATGGTTAAACATTCAGTATGGTTTTGTGTGCTTTCACACCCCCCTAATGGTCTCAGAGTGCAACTGCACTGTCATGGCACAGTGCTGATATGCTTCCCCCTCTTTTTGACAACAGTGTCATCATTACCTGACATCCAAATCTGTTGTGAATAATATCTGCAGGGATGTGCACACTCACTGCTTCATGCTGGGTCTCTTTTTAGCTTCACATGTCACCGTCCTCTTCTTCTTAGCCTCATTATATCAACAGTACTGAGATTCTTTCTGGTCACTCTCAGCACAAGTGATTTTCTCTCCTGCTTACATCCTTTGTCTCTCTACACAGCAGAGCTCAACCCTTTAGGAGGAACTATTAACTCTTCTTTATGAATAAAGGCTTATCATGAAACAGCAGCATTAGTAATTTTTACAATATTAGTAGTAACCAATGGACATAATGCGAAAGCTCATCTAGAACGAATATAAGCAGCATAGCATGAAAAAACCCACCATTCTTACTTGTGTTATTTTTTAGTTTTTTCAATTTAATTAGTGCTCCCTCTTAGAGTTGTAAAGGAAACCCTAGATCAAGCAACGTTTGATATTTGGTTTTAATGCTGAATTATTATACACTAAGCAAGGTAAGAATAACAGGATGTAAACTACTATCCTAAAATGAATGTTAACAATGTTCACTTCTTAGGTAGATTAACACACCTGCTATAACCCAATGTGTTGTCATCAAGCTCTGCAGAAGCCTGACAACAAGTCACTCATTGGATTCAGCTGCGTCCGAGCAGGGAGACATCTAACAGTCTGAGGAGGCCGACCCTCCAGGACTGGAGTTTGACACCCCTGAGGTAGGGTGATGCTGATTGGGTGGAGGTGGTGATTTTAACATTATTATCATTACCGTTTTCTGGAAGAACTTTAAAGCTGGGCCTAACAAGCAAACGACTACCTGTGTGAAGACATTTGAGAGGCATTTCAACTCTAACGACCTGAATGAGCTGGACTCTGTTTCAAGTAATGTGATCATCAAAGAGTAAGTGATTTAAAATCCATAAGCCGCTGTGCCAACTTGTTTGATTCTGGCTGTTATCCCTTTTTTTTTAAGTTTATTTGGGGGAGATGCATGTGGTCTTGTGAGCATGCAGCGTGCTCTGGAAGAAGAGCACCCACTTTGCCATTGTTTGAAAGGATGATTTGCATTTTGCACATCAGCTGTTTCTTTTGGTAATATTTCTCTGTGCTGTTCTCTCGGTGCATTGCGGGGCGCACGGCTGTGGCTGATTGGTCATCTCTTGGCTGGATGCATATCCGATGTGTTCTTGGGCAAGACACTTAACCCCAGGTGGTCCTGCTGCTTCTTCAGTGGTGAATGTGTATGAATGAAAGGGGTTGGTTCTGATGGACTCTTTTCACAGCAGCCTCTGCCCACAATGTGTGAATGTGAAGGTGTGACCTGCAATATTTAAGCACTTTGTGGAGTCAGAAGACCAGAAAAGCGCATTACTAGTCCATTCACCATCGTTAATCCTTGATTTTTAAAGGCTAAAGCTTCCAATTTTGGTGTCAGAGAAAAAAATGGGTAAAATACGTAATTTTAGATAATTGAACTTGTGTATGATGGAAAACATCTCTGGACCCCCCTCTCAGTGTCTAAGGAGCCCGCAGGTGGTCCCAAGCCCCACTTTAAAAACAGCAGTGTGGACAAAACTCAGACCTGGACCCTAATGCATTTAAAATGTGATGCATTAATTGTTTTAACTAGACGTGTTCGAAACATTCAAATCAACGTTTTAAAGCTTCTGTAAATTGACATGTAAATGTGGGCATGGCCATTTTTCCACCAAGTGGAACAACAAGCTACTAAAAGCAAAGGTTAACAATTTCAATTGTTCACCAACAAGTATATAGTACCAATAAGGTAGGATTTATGTTATAAGACAACATTATGAACACAGTTGTAATTAAATCTATTAGTAAGGAATTTAATCCCAGATGTTTGCTATATTCCCTTACTAATAAACCAACTTCAGCTTCGTACACTAACAATGACAAAGCAGCAGAGGGCGCACAAGTACAGCATCTCCTAGTCTTAGAGAAAGGAAAGCTGTTCAGGGTTTTAACTCTGCAGAGTAACATCATGAACACTGAATCTGTTTCTTTTATTCTTACAAGGTTTTTAAAAAAAATGTTATTCATCAACTTTGGGCTATGATGTTATGAACCTGCTTGCATGACAATATTCACGTTTTCTATCCATCCCAGCCGCCATTATTTGCACCAATAAAAAAAAGAATCAGGTTTTTATTTCACATGGTACTATGTTTTCTACCAGGTGTTTTTTTTTTTTTTTTAAAGTTGGCACACACAAAACAAAATGAGGCTACCAACCATGTAATTTACAATTGTCATGAAAAGCACTAGCCTACAATGTTTCACATATGTGGTTATTATCATAGTGCTTTTTCTTATTTCTGTTAATTTGAGATTCATTGTTTACCTTTTTTTTATCTTCCTCTGACCCTCTCTCCAACACTGTTATCCCTTTTCTTCATAAAGCATCCAGATCACAAAACATCATGGTTGTCTTTGCATATTATAAAAGCACACAAGCCAAACCTTGTTTCACCTAGTTTTTGTGATTTTTCCATTTTTCATTTTTTTTACTGGAGTGAGAATAAAATGCTGTAACCTTTACTGTTTGTATTCTATCATTTTTGTCCCAATGAACCTTCTTTTTTGTATTTGTCTTGTTAACTGACAATTTTGTACTTTTATGGATGTTATTGTATTTTATGAAATAAAAAGAAACTTGAAATATATTATTTTATCCATGTTTCCTTTCAAGCCGCACTTTCACAGTGCTGGTTTTGCCAAAATATGGGCATGGTTTTATATACACATTAGTTTAAAAATCTACCTATTAAACATAGTCTATTGATATGGCTGACACCCAGGCGGTAAACACTAACGCTCTTTTTGGTGTTCAGAGAGAGGAGAAAACATTGTAGTAATTCCAGCTGCAAAACTCAAGCTGTGTCTTCTTACAGAAGGTTGTAGTTCAATGATGGACGGCTTGGAGACGGTGGCTAAGAGGAGCCATTACATCCTGGACAACTCACAATCTCCCCCTCTCCATGATGACCAGCTCCTTCATCTTCTCATCATCCCCCAAGTGCAATATGGAGTATTTCAGGCGCTCCTTTGTGCCTACTGCGATCAGACTGTAGAACAGCAGTGACTCCTACAGTCTGTCTTCATCATGAACATCACTGTCCAGATGAACACTTCATCATGCATGGCAAAGCTTGTTGATGAACTGAGGCTTTGACTGTTCCATAAATACACATCAAACTAATTGTACCTTTACCAAATGATTCAATATCACACTCTTACATGTTACACTTACAAATAATAATTCAACAAACTTAAAAGTTGCCTTATGATAAATTTATTTAAGATCTCAAACAGCATCAGGTTTCTGAATGAAATATGATACTGCTGTACCAGTAATCAGTAATCACGTTGTCTATATACAGAGGTGTAAAGTAACAAAGTGCATTAAGTCCTGTTACTGTAAGTGAGTAGTTTTTGTTTGTATAAGCTAGTTTTACTTTTTGAACTAGTTTTTAAAATCTGTACTTTTACTTTGACGTCCGTTACGGAGTAAAATACACAGACCTATGAATTATCTATTTATCACATGTTTGAAATAAAACTAAACTCTTTACACTTTCTTTTTTGCATGCAGGAGAGATGCATTGTTTAAAAAAAAAAGTAACTAGTAACTTTTAGTTAAAGTACATCCACAATGACCTTTTTACTTTTACTTGAGTACTTTACTAAAATTGTAATAAAGTAACGGTACGTTCACTGGAGTAAATTATGTTAGTGCTCTTTACACCTCTGTCTATATAAATTAAAGTGTTTGAGAAAGAAGCAGCAGATGGAAACAAACGTCGTCTTTGCTGGTGGTGCCGGGGTGCTCCTCGTGGCTGGGCTGCAGGCTGAAGGGGGGGGGGCATGACTTCATGGGGTTCACGTTTACAGTCAGCTGCTCCACCGAGGACTCCTGCCCTGTGACACAGAAATACAGAGAGTAAATAAAAGTGAACAGAACTTTTAACAGTGGATATGTTATAATTTCCTTCCAATAATTAAATGATTTAGCCTATAAAAAAACTCCACATATTAAGAGTTAGCTTGACCGTATCTTAACTTTATGTATGCTGCTACTTCTGCTATCGTAGTCTCAGTGAGGGGATGACTTACTTTGATGAGTTAAAAGGCTTTCACCGCTCTCCATCTGCTCCTGTACTCGTCCATCCTTCTCGTCTGGTCTGGGATGTAAACATCTTGTCTTCATGTGGATGTCTTTATTCTCCCCGTCGGCCTGTCGACACAAAAACATAACACTCTCACAGAGTTAGTCAGACAGATAATGACATACATGTTTAGAAGTGCAAGAAATTCAATCATGTGTTTTTAAATTACAGCTCTTTGCAGATCATAGAGAAAGACATATTTAAAACACTTACCTTCAGGTATCTACAGCTTCATTAATACAATCAAATCATAAGGCAGCCAGGTATTAATTCAAACCTGGTACGAGATAATACCACCTGAGTGATCAGCAACCACATCAAATATTTGGGACACCCTAAAAGGAGCTGCTGTAAGAGAGGGGAGCGAAGTCTGAAGTCTTCATCTTCATCCTCTTCGTACATGGAGTCGTACCGGAGTCTTCACTCTCCACGTCAGAGCCGTCAGTTCAGTCAATGTCTTTGTTATTTGGGGCAGATACTGCTGGCTTGTAAAAGCCCGCTCAGCAGTTCAGATAGAGTGAGGGATGGGAACCGTCAGTCCAGTTGATGTCTGGGGAACAAGTCACAATGGATGATTTTGGAGTTTTTGGAGTTTTTGGAGTGTATGGTCGGACTAATAGGTTGCTGGGAATCTTCAGTCTCACTGGAGAGAACATTTGTGTACTTGTATACACAAACGGGTCGTCTGTTTCAGTCCGAGTCGCTGTCTTCCACAGGAGCCTGCCAGAGTCTTCTGAGTGTAGAGGAGCTGAGTCTGGAGGTGGAAGGCTGCTCATCGTCCGTGTCTTCGTAATCCCTCCTCTGCCTCTTCGCACGGTCCTGTGCTGGAGCACACTCCTCCCGGATCCTCTTCAAGTAGGAGCCCAGGCCTGGGATGGATGAAGCAGACTCTTCTGGACCAGCAGAGGTGGAAGGACCAGCGGGGACAGGCGGTCCAGCAGGAGGACGAGCAGGAACGGAAGAGCCGACGGGGACTGCTGGATGCGCTGGAGGGAACTGCTGCACGAGAGGGGAGCGAGGTGGGAAGTCTTCATCTTCGTACTCTTCATCCTCTTCTTCATCTTCATACTCTTCTTCATCTTCATCGTCTTCTTCTTCGTACATGGACTCGTACCCGGAGTCTTCACTCCCCACGTCAGAGTCGACAGTCCAGTCGCTGCTGTGATCCGTTTCTTCATCTTCATCCTCGTCCTCGCTGAAGTGTTGAGGGATGTCGTCGACAAAGACTAGGGGATGGCCCCCAGTCTCATCTGCGAAAAAATACCAATACCCACCTTCCTCCACGCCAGGGATGAAGAGGGCTGTGACACCATCGAAATCGGGGAAGCTGTCTCCTGTGAGGTCATAAAACAACGGTGAGGAGGAATATTCATAAGGTTTGATCACGTGATATAAACAATTTACTTTTCCTTTAAACAATCTATGCATGTAACCAAATAACAAACAACAATAAAAGTGAAGTGGTGTAGAGGCTTTTTCCAAGAGTGGCCTGTTCAAAGTTACATATGGTGAAGTATTTTTGATTTTAAACATGAGCAACATTTGATTCTACATTTACTGGACTCCTTTTTTACAGACTGAACATGAAGAGACATTTTGACTACATGTATGGCTGATGATGAATTTGAGCTACAAATTAGAAACTAAACTTAGAAATATCAATTGATGACACAATTACAAACTTGTCTTCAAATAAAGGCTGCAGAATCACCTGCCAGCTAAACTACATTGTTTTGACTGACCTGAAAAAAAGTGTTTTAGAGTGGGGGGGTATATATGTATATATATATATATATATATATATATATATATATATATATATATATACATATATATATAAACGTTGATAATTTTAAAGCCGTTGTTATCCCAAATATTTTTGCCTGTATATACAGGACCCTCAGGTGGAAGGACCCATGGAGGCTGCCTAAGCACCTCCTCATATCAGTGAATTGACTAGGCTGAGTAATTTACAAGGACTAGTTTCTATATAAACTAAAGATTCAATAAATCAGGCTTAAACAGTCCAAACATACACAGAAGAACGTGCTCCTGTTTGTTTACACAGTACATGCGTCTTCACTTCCTGACGTCATGTCCTGAGTTCCATCATCACCATGGTGACCAAGAAATACACATTTTTAGCATTTTTCGATTTTTTTACTCTTGTCGTCAGATCGTATGCTAACCTTGACTTAATGTCGATGCAAATATTGAGAACAATGACATGCTGTCAAACCAAAACAACATTATTTAAACCTGTTTAGGTGTTGGGTAATTCCCTCCACTTTTTCCCGGGATATTTGAAAGATTTAGGTCCTCAACACGTGTTTTACAAGGAGACATCGACTTGTGAAAGTTTCTCTAATTTCATGTTTTTTTTTTCAAACAGGCTCAATAACACGACGTGAACGACCTTTATATTAAAAAGTTACACTGATTTCTGAACTGATAAAGCAATTTAACGTTGTAGAGATGATTTGTTATGCAATATGCATTATTAAGTAGTTAATTTAAAAACAAATGAGGCTGTGTAAAAAGATTGATGTCTTACCTAAAAAGAACCTGTGTTGAAAGCAGTGTCCCATGGCTGGTCTGCTAAAGGCCAATTAAAGACTCTTCTTCTCTTTCCGCTGGAGATGAACTATCCAAAAGGTTTGTTGAAGTTTTCTAGAAGTTCTCTTGAGAGCTTTTCAAAGGTTAGCTTTACAGCTGAGATTTTGCAGGTCAACTCGTTCAAAGTTCAAGTGCAAAAGGGGAGAGTTGAAGGTTCCACAGCCTTATATAACCTCGGTTGGATGTTTCCCTGGCAATTGGTGACGCGCGCACGTGCGTCCGTCGGTGCGTGCGTCTGTTAGTGCAGGTATAGGAAGATAAATATTTTTATTGTATCATTTATCACTATTATTTAAATTTCGTTTTCTTTATATGAACTTCTATTAATTAAATCGTCATGTCACTGCATGTAGATGCATAATGAAGTTTGCAGCTTCTAAAGATGGCATGCATTGTCTTTGTGTTAGACGCATCAGTTTTCAAAAGCAATTAAGAAAAAGCAAAGATACGTTTGGATGTTTCTAAGTGTGTTCAGAATTTCTCTCTGAGATAAAAGTGTTTCACCGACATTGCTGTGAACGATCAAAGTCATATCATCTTTGAATGCTGCGTTTTGAACAGTTTCTCATTTATCCCAAAATGTGAACTACATTTACCAGATAAAGATTCATCTCTGCATTTATTGAGGGAATTTCATCAGATATTTGGGAATAAATTCCTTACCAATAGATTTCTTCACAAACGCTCTCATAACGGTGTCTTATAGCTAGCCTACATATAAAAACAGTTAAATCCAACTCCTGTAGGGAAAAAACCCTCCTTCTCCTATTGTGGGTTGTCTGTCTTTCCCTGTCTGTCTCATCCTCATGTTTCTCTCCCTGATTGAGTGTGGTGTGTGAGGCCCGTGTTATATCAGGCATGTTTGTGGACAGTAGGCACCCCCCTCTCATATTATTGAAGTATTTTTGTTTTGTCAGTTAAGTCTTATTGTTAAATATATCTGCACAAAGGCACTATGATATTTTTAGTGGGTATAATTGTGGAGCAGCAGTACAAAGGGTCTTTGATGCCATGCGTAGCTCAGTTGACCAAGACGTCCGAGTGTGCAGCCACGCGAAGTTGATATGTTTGTGTCTCTGTGTTTCAGAGCAAATTAAAGAATCATAAAAATCCCATGCACGCTTGGTCCTTCGTGTATAAGTGTGCAACAAATATTGGAGGCACCGCTGGGATGATTAGCGTCGTGTAAAGTGTGACAACGTGCACGGAGAAGTCTGAGTGATGACGACGGGAGCGCGCAGCCTCGGGGGCGCGGTCGCATCCGCGGCAAGCATGCAGGAGCTGGAGGAGATGGCAGAAACAGTGTCACAGAGACTATGGCTGCTACCGATGGATCAACTCAAAGAGGTGTGTGTTTTTGCCAAGATCTCAAGTGAAAGTGTCACAAGTAGACGAGCGTTAATCAGATTAATCACCGGATCCATGGACAGTGTTATCGATGGTGAAGATGTTGCAATGTATTTTCAAAAGTCACTATTAAATACAGTGGAGCAAAATCAAGAGAACACTTTAACTGTTGAAAGTCAAGAAAATACAGATGACACAGCACAAGAAATTCAGGAAACCATGAAAGAAGTGAGTTCAGAGGAAAAATATTCACAGCTACAGCAAAACAGTCTAGCTCTAGATGAAGTGAGAAAGTTGAGTGAAAAGCTGAACAGTACACCTCAAAGTCCATCTTCAGATTTACTAAGTGTGCAACCTGCAGCTGTGAACAGACTTCCTGAAGGGACAATAAGAAGAGAATTCAAGATTTGTGGCCAGATCGGGGAAAAAGGACAAAAAGACAGACTCTCATTCACAAACCTGATGCATCAAATTGACAGAGGTCTGAGTAAAGGACACAGCGAAGCTGAAGTGATGGAGGCAGTGATCAAGTCGATCAGCCCAGGTTTGAGTATCCGAGACATGTTAGAGATTAAAAGTGATCTAACCCTTCCCCAGTTAAAATCTATTTTAAAAGGACATTTTAAAGAGGACAGCTCAACAGATTTGTATCACAGATTGGTGAACATGACACAAGACAGTCGTGAGTCACCTCAAAACTTCCTCTTTAGAGCTATTGAGTTAAAAGAGAGACTGTTACTGGCGTCAAGAGAAGTTGAATCAGAAGAACAGTATAGTCCTGAGCTCATACAGAAGAAATTCTTAAGATCTGTCAGTACTGGACTGTGAAGTGACCATATTAAGTTTCAGCTTAAGCAGTTTCTTGATGACCAGGGAGTGACAGACGACATACTTATTGACAAAATGAATGAAGCAGCTAGTGTTGAGTTAGAAAGACAGTCTAAGCAAAGGAAGAACACAAGCAGCAAAGGACCAAAAGTAAATGAGCTACAGACAGAAATGCAACACAGTCAGCAGGGTCAGAGTGTAGCCAAAGCCAGCATAGGGGTTCAAGAGCAATCAGCTGAAGCGATGAAGCCTAAAAGCCGTAAAGCACCTGTGACTAGCTCGAGAGATTCTGAGTTTTATGAGACAGTTAAGTTGCTTAGAGAAGAGATGGCTGAAATTAGGAAAAGCATAGCTAACTCACAAGAGCCCACCCGCCAAAATAAAACAAGTTTTAAGCGGGGATGTAAAGTCTGTAGGGAGCAAGAAATAGGTGACCAGTGTGAACACTGTTTCAAGTGTGGAGAGTCAGGGCACTTTTCTAGAGGCTGTAGGGGACAAAGGAGACTGGTAGGGAAATCTGACGGCATGAATGTGACAATACAGACGGTCAAACCACAAGAACCACTGACTCCTCGCCAAGCTGAACCAGAAGATAGAGTGCACGAGCTTCTGTGTGATCGCATCAGGCAGCTTGAGGCGGAGCTGGAGAAAAGTGGGGAGGCTCAGCAGACTGTAGGTGCTACTTACGCCAGCCATCTCTCCTTACGTCGCAGAGCCAAGTTAAAAGCTCTCATCGGGAAAAAGTGCATTGTGGATTGTTTCTTTGATGGAGTAGCAACACAAGCTCTGTGGGACACAGGATCCCAGGTATCAATCATCAATGAAAACTGGAGAAATTCCTGTCTTCCACACACCAGGTTGAGAGGCATGGATGAGCTTCTGGATGAAGATGAGACTCTTGTTGGTAAAGCTGCAAACCAGACACCCATCCCGTTTGCAGGGTGGGTTGAACTGAAGTTTAAGTTGAAGTCAAACAAGGGCCCGCAGCCAGAGCTACTTGTGCCAGTTCTTGTCTCTGATGAGCCAGGAGTAGCAGAACCACCAATCATCGGCTACAATGTTATCGAGCATGTGGTAATGAACGGAATGGAGCAGCACCCTGAAGTTACAACTGCTGTGGTAGGAGAAGCTTTCTCTATTGACTGTAAAAAAGCTAATGTGTTGATTCAGCTGTTGCAGAGTCGTGAGCAGAATGGCAGGGAAGGTGCTGTGAAAGTTGGAGGAATAAAGACAGTGATTCCAGCAGGACAGACAAGAGAGGTCAAGTGTAATGTACGTACAGGTCCCCTCTCCACAAAACAGGAAGTCCTTTTTGAACCAGAGGAGATCCCAAAGTGGCCAGAGGGGCTGACAATTACAGAGACTGTTATCTGTCTACAGAAAGGAAACTGGTCCAAGGTAACTATTCCTGTTACTAATGATAGCAACTATGACATTACCCTCATCCCTCGCACTGTGCTAGGTCAGCTACAGCAGATCAAGGCTATTTACCCAGTAGATGTTAGACCAGCCAACATTCCTGAGAACACAGTTGTAACACCGGGTACAAGCAAAGAGTCAGACAGCAAAGTTAGTTCTCCTGACAGCTACAAAGAGGATCACAGGCAACAAATCACATCGAAACATGAGTTGTGGGATCCTCCAGTTTCAGTGGATCATCTGACACCTGATCAACAACAGAAAGTGAAACAGATGCTACGAGAAGAATGTAATGCATTTTCAAAAGATGAGAACGATGTGGGATGCATTCCATCTCTGCAGTTAAAAATCAGACTGAGTGACACGACTCCAGTAAGACGCACCTACGCCTCAGTTCCAAAACCCCTACACAAGGAGGTGAAGGAGTATTTAGAGGATCTGCTTAATAAGGGATGGATTACAAAATCTAGGTCTCCATACTCATCACCCATAGTCTGTGTGCGCAAGAAGGATGGAAGTTTGCGTTTATGTGTGGACTACAGGGAGCTAAATCAAAAATCCATCCCTGATCGTCACCCCATCCCTCGAGTGCAAGACATGTTGAACAGCTTGAGTGGCAGTGTGTGGTTTTCAGTACTGGATCAGGGCAAGGCATATCACCAGGGTTTTCTTGAGGAGAGCAGCAGACCTCTAACAGCCTTTATAACACCTTGGGGTTTGTATGAGTGGGTCAGGATTCCCTTCGGCCTGTCCTCGGCTCCAGCAGAGTTTCAGCGCAGCATGGAGGAGTGCCTCACAGGTTTGAGAGATGAATCATCACAACCATATTTGGATGACAATCTTGTCCATAGTAAGTCTTTTGACGATCATCTACACGACATGAGAGAAGTGTTAAGTCGTTATCAGGCACATGGAGTGAAGCTGACAGCTAAAAAGTGTGAAGTGTTTAAAGACAGAGTTAGATTCCTCGGAAAGATTGTATCAAAAAATGGCTATTGCATGGATCCAGCTGAAATAGCACCAGTGCAAGCGCTTAAAGATCGCAAGCCTGAGACTGTTGGAGATGTGAGGAAAATGTTAGGATTTCTATCATACTATCGCCAGTACATCCCCAACTTCTCACGCATTGCTAAGCCACTGTACAGCTTGCTTGCCAAAGAGAATATTACAAGTAGTAAAGTCAAAGAACAAAATGTGAGTATGAGCAGGGGGAAACACAAAAAAACAGACCAGTTACCTTCAAGTCAGCAGATCACCTGGAAAGAGAACCACCAGGAAGTGCTCTGCCAGCTTTTAGATTACCTGTTGAGTCCACCTCTCCTAGGTTACCCCGATTTTGAGAAGCCGTTTGTGCTGCACTGTGACGCTTCACAAGAGGGGCTCGGTGCAGTACTGTACCAGAGACAACAAGGCAGGTTGGTTGTTATCGGCTATGGATCACGAACACTAACCGCTCCCGAAAAGAATTACCACCTCCATTCTGGGAAGTTAGAGTTCTTAGCGATGAAGTGGGCGATCTGCAAAAGATTTAGAGAGTACTTGTACTATGAACCTTCATTCACTGTCTACACCGATAACAATCCCTTAACATATGTTTTGACAACAGCGAAGCTGAATGCCACAACTCACCGGTGGATTGCTGAGTTAGCAGATTTCAACTTCTCTATCAAGTACAGGCCTGGTAAAGCAAATGGAGATGCGGATGGCTTGTCACGTATGCCACTGGACATGGAGCAGTACATGAAGACATGCTCACAGGAAATGGAACCAGAGGTAATAACCACAGTCACACAGACACTCCAACTTGAATCATGTGAACGTGAGCCCTGGATGTGTCCAGTCACAATCACTGCGGCATGTAAGGATGTAGAGAGTGAAAGAGTAGCATCCCCAGTGAAGGAGATCCCCATGGAAACATTAAGGAAAGCACAACAGAATGACCCAGTCATTGGAAAGGTGTGTGAGTATGTCATCAAAGGACAGTGGCCTCCTGTTAAAGGAAGAGACAGCCGTGATGACATCTATGTGTTCATGAGAGACACAAATAAGATATGAATATAGTGACCACATACCCATTTGAAATGGTATCGATCGACTACTTGCATCTAGAGAGCTGTAAAGGAGGATATGAGTATATCCTGGTTGTAGTAGACTATTTTACACGCTTCGCCCAAGCATATGCATGCACCAACAAGTCAGCAAAGACAGCAGCTGAAAAGATCTTTGGAGACTTCGTACTCAAGTTTGGGTTTCCAGCTAAGTTGCATCACGACCAAGGTCGAGAGTTCGAGAATAAGCTGTTTTCTAAGTTGGAAGAATACAGTGGCATTCAAGGCTCCCGCACAACACCTTATCACGCAGCAGGAAACGGACAAGCCGAGAGATTTAACAGAACACTGCTCTCTATGCTGAGAAATCTGACAGAGGAAGCCAAGTCTGACTGGAAGAGCTCCTTAGCGAAAGTTGTGCACGCATATAATTGTACACGCAGTGAAGCGACAGGATTTGCGCCATACTACCTTCTTTATGGAAGGAACCCCAGGCTTATGATTGACATGATGTTTGGCCTAAAACCAAGTGACCAGAGCCCTTCACACGGTGACTATGCAAGCAAGTGGAGAAAAAGGATGCAAGACGCATGCAGGTTAGCATCAAAGACTGTTCAGGACCAGCAAAATAGAGCAAAGAAACACTACGACAGAAAGATCTTTGGAGGAGAGCTTCAGCCAGGATGCAGAGTTCTGGTGAGAAATGAGAGGGACAGAGGAGGACCTGGAAAACTCAGAGCGTACTGGGAGGATCAAGTTTATGTGGTGATTGAAAGGAAACACAAAGACAGTCCTGTATATGTGGTACAAGCTGAGAAAGGCCCAGGAAAGACAAGAGTCCTGCACAGAAACATGTTACTGCCCTGTGATTTCCTGCCAGTAGCGGAGGATGACAAGTGTGCAAAGAGAAAAACAAAGAAAGCATCCAATCCAGACGAGGAGAAAACAGACAACGCAAAGAGACGTCTTGAGGGAGAGAGATATTGACATCAGTTCTGAGGATGAAAATGAATGGAAAGCCATCATGATTCATCCAGCAAGATCATCCGACCACGTCGAAAGTCAGTTGACGAAGGAGGCTGAGAGCTTTCAGCCACAAGAAAATGACAGAGAATGGGAGCAAGACGACGAGAGAGCTGAACGGCGAGACCAGGAAGACGACATCTGGATGGTGCCAGAGGTGGAGAATGGAGATGCAGCCGCTGAGCCAGGGGGGTCATCTGATGAAGCAGACGAGAACGTGCCATCATCTGATGAAGCAGATGATGGCACAGCTTCTGCGAGGAAATATCCTTTACGACAGAGAAATCCACCTAAAACACTAACATATAACATGTTAGGGCAACCATCAGTTACACATAGGAAGCAGTAATGTTACAAGAGGAAGTGAAAGATAAGTTAGAAGTCACCTGTTAAGTTCATGGTAGTGACAGAATAAATAAGTTCATGGCAAAGCTTAGGGCTAATGTTACAAGGTAAATTCATATAGGATAGGATATAAATGCATTTGACATTAAGTTTAGTACCAGAACGTAGACCTCGAACATATTAAGAGACACTGGGATGTGTGTAAGGCATACAGTTGCATATGTGGGTCTGTATGAAATTGGTTATTGGTAGTAATATGGTTTCCACCTTACAGTCCAAGATACTAACCCGCAAAATGGTGGAGTAGAACTTCAGGTGTCACCTGGCCAGTGAGGTCTGATGGTCACACATGACGTGAAGAGGGAGATGTACGTCATGTCATAGACTGTGGTTGTGCAGAGAGTATCATGAAAGACTGACTCCCATTTCACCTACCTCTTTAACCAATGAGTTCTGGGACATTCTTAATGTCGAGACGACATTTATTTTGGAGGGGAGAGTGTGAGGCCTGTGTTATTTCAGGCATGTTTGTGGACAGTAGGCAACCCCCCTCTCATATTATTTAAGTATTTTTGTTTTGTCAGTTAAGTCTTATTGTTAAATATATCTGCACAAAGGCACTATGATATTTTTAGTGGGTATAATTGTGGATCAAAGAAGCACAAAGTGGAACACAGGCACTTTTGGTATCAGCAGCAGCACAAGGGGTCTTTGATGCCATGCGTAGCTCAGTTGACCAAGACGTCCGAGAGTGTGCAGCCACGCGAAGTTGATATGTTTGTGTCTCTGTGTTTCAGGTAAGAAAAGTGATGTAAGTGACAGTAGAAAATCCACAGTTAGCCTTCTTTAATATTTACTGTGTATGTGTGTGCAGAATATTTGTATCATTGTTTGAGAGGCATAAGCATCGCGAAGTTGATATGTTTGTGTCTCTGTGTTTCAGAGCAAATTAAAGAATCATAAAAATCCCATGCACGCTTGGTCCTTCGTGTATAAGTGTGCAACAGGTGCGTGTGGTTTCTTTCCTCAGGAGGCACCAGGTGTGTCACATCAACAATCAACCCGGGCTGTACAAAACCCCCAGATTGTCTCTCACTCACTGCCAGATCGTTCTACCACATATTGTTTGCTGATCTTCTGGAGCACCTCGTCAATTCTTGTCCACCTCACAACTCCTACCCACCGGATCCTGGGACTTCTCACCACCCCTCCCCTTTGGCACAATTGTTTGAGTCACTTTGTAATTAAATCCTGCTCACGTATCCCCTCAGTCTCCGTCGTGCTTTTGGGTCCAAATCAAGACAATCCATATCAGTATCAGCTTTCACATGAAGGACTCCTGTTTCTAAAGACGGAAGGTGAAAATGTTTTCACTTTGGATGTGTAAATTAAAATGTTAACTGTTTCTTTTACTCAACCAAATGATGACACCCTAAACGTGTTTAGGAAAATGAACAAGACCATCTCAATCATATATTTAGAACCATTTGACTTCCTGCAGGCTTTATGTCATAGATTGAAAATGTGACAAACCTTCTGGATGAAACGAGAACAAAGACAGAAGTGATGAGATTCATGTGTTTTTTTCTCACAAGGAAACATTGTACATTTACAAAGCTTATTATTTTTCAGATACTCTCACTTGAGACGGTATGGTAATTAAATGATCTTACTGTACATGCAGAATTCACATCACTTCACTTCTGCCTTTAAAGGAACCAGCAGAGGGCCACACCTGGAGTCTTCTGACTTTGTCCTGAGGAAACACCTGACCTTCCTCCTGTGCCTCCTGAGCTGACAGCAGTGTGATAGAATACACTGGCTCAGTTCAGCAGGAACAAGAGTTTAGTCAGCGCACAGCAATGATCTGGGACATCTCAAGGAGGAAACGTATGGCCCGCAGGACAATGTATATATGTATATATTCAGTCTGATACTGCCTTTGTATTTGTGGGAAATGTCAAACAAGCTAAACAACATCTTTTTTTCTATAAGTTGTTCACGTCTTCTTTATGTGGTATCTTTGCATTACATTATATCGTAAGTTTACCTGTGACCGCTTTGAAGCGAGTATGAATACGTGCTTTCACTCCCCTCTAGTGGTCACAATGAATATCTGCAACTGCATATTTATTGTACACTGTATCCCGAGTTGACAGGGTTGTTTTATGCAACTTCCTGCTATAATTACATTAAAGAAATTGTTAAAAAAAAAAAAACTAATTAACATTAACATTAACATTAACAAAGTCTGTTCAACACTAACTTATCACTGATTAAAGACCATTTTTAGAGGTCTCTGTTAATGTTAGGTAGAAAATGCTTTCATTCCAACAAAGAAAAAAGAAATGATTTGAAATCGCAGTAAAATTGACCAATCACATCTTCCCTCTGAGTGGGCGGGACTTGTTATAGATGGTCTTCAGCTTGCCAGGCTTGGTTTGGAAGGAAAAAGAGGGAGTTGGAGGTATGTGGGCAGGCCTTTCATGTTGGGGGTGTGGCTTGCACAGGTGTGGTAGAAATCAGGTAGGGCACAGGTGTCAAACTCCAGTCCTGGAGGGCCAGCTTCCTCAGACTTTTAGATGTCTCCCTGCTCTAACACACCTGCTATAAACCAATGTGTTGTCATCAAGCTCTGCAGAAGCCTGATCACGAGTCACTCATTGGATTCAGCTGCGTCCGAGCAGGGAGACATCTAACAGTCTGAGGAAGCCGACCCTGCAGGACTGGAGTTTGACTCCCCTGAGGTAGGGTGATGCTGATTGGGTGGAGGTGGTGATTTTAACATTATTATCATTACCGTTTTCTGGAATAACTTTAAAGCTGGGCCTAACAAGCAAACGACTACCTGTGTGAAGACATTTGAGAGGCATTTCAACTCTAACAACCTGAATGAGCTGGACTCTGTTTCAAGTAATGTGATCATCAAAGAGTAAGTGATTTAAAATCCATAAGCCGCTGTGCCAACTTGTTTGATTCTGGCTGTTATCCCTTTTTTTTAAAGTTTATTTTGGGAAGATGCATGTGGTCTTGTGAGCATGCAGCGTGCTCTGGAAGAAGAGCACCCACTTTGCCATTATTTGAAAGGATGATTTGCATTTTGCATATCAGCTATTTCTTTTGGTAATATTTCTCTGTGCTGTTCTCGTTGCATTGCGGGGCGCACGGCTGTGGCTGATTGGTCATCTCTTGGCTGGATGCATATCCGATGTGTTCTTGGGCAAGACACTTAACCCCAGGTGGTCCTGCTGCTTCTTCAGTGGTGAATGTGTATGAATGAAAGGGGTTGGTTCTGATGGACTCTTTTCACAGCAGCCTCTGCCCACAATGTGTGAAGGTGTGACCTGCAATATTTAAGCACTTTGTGGAGTCAGAAGACCAGAAAAGTGCATTACTAGTCCATTCACCATCGTTAATCCTTGATTTAAAGGCTAAAGCTTCCAATTTTGGTGTCAGAGAAAAAAACGAGTTTTCATACTTTGTATTATTCTGGGCAGGTAAGTCTTTCTGCACTCTAAAAAGTAATTCTTGGGCTCTGTTACCACCACTTAATTAAATGCATAGCCGCAACATAAAATGTTTCATTTCTTTATTTAGATAACCCTTTTAAGTTGGAAACATAAGTTCATGAGTTGTGCTGACTTAAAAATGTTGGTAGTTACGTCAACTTAATATTTAATATAATTTCAACGCAAATTGCTGCGTAGACTGATTTAAAAGAAATTTTAAGTTATAGTAACTTAATTAAATTGGTTTGATGACTGAATTTGTTTCACCATAAGTTCAAAATTTCACCCACCCACATGCCTGGACGGTTAAAACTGGGTGTTGGCTGAAGGAATACCACACAAAGGACATTTCGAGGTGAGTTTTATTTCTTTTACACTTTTATTCCACCAAAACAATGTATTTTGGCATATTGTCAATTCTGATGTGACCAAAAGTGGACTTGTGTATGGATTTTAGACTACACCTGTAAGTTAAGCTCATGTAATATGTTCTACATATAGCTAACGCTATTCACAATGAGAATTAGCTCTCAGCGAGAAAGGGCTTTCCATTATGGAAGTGCATGATTTCATTTTGTGTTTGTGTAACTGTTAGCTACATTGTTTAATGTAATTTCATTCAGTTACATAATTTTTAAAAATCTTTTGTCATTCACATAAAGAGCCTTGAAGTTCCGTTGGCAAATTTCTGTTGGAAGCCTTTGGACTGTGGATAGTTCTATGGTATGCTCCACTCGGACTGAAGCTGCCAAAGGAAACGTCGCCTGTCGTGCGCTTTCTTTTCTCCCTTCTTCAGGTCTGAAATATGTAAAATGGGGTTGTGAAGATATTCTTGTCTTATGTTAACATGCTGAGCAAGTTGTGAGTGGTTTTTGGACCGTTTTTTCTGCTTTTTGAATTGTTGAAAGTGTAAACGAGTTGCCTGTTAAACAGCTAGCCAAAAGTGCATTATAGCCGCGACCAGTGCACGCTGCATGACCAGCATTGGTTGTTAATGTGTTGCCTATTTGCCTAATGCATTTTCTTCTTGTTTTGAATTTATTTTTATTTTTTTAACAATCCTCATCAATGCATAAAATAGAACACATTCATTCATTAGAATGTCTGCAGGAAATAATATGTTCTGTTTGTGCTCTACCGATTAATGAAGAATTCAAAAAGATCACTACTGTAAGCCTTGAACCTGTCTTTATGTGCAAACTCGACCTTTGCCCCCCAAAACTAATGGACGTGGTCTCATCAAGGGGAGGAGCTACAGGTGCAAGGAGCTACAGGTGCGAGAATCAGGTGGATCAAAGAAATATTTCTTGAGGTATGATAATTACTTTGCCAATAACTTGCATTTCAAACTAAATTCAGTCACTCATTGAGATTATAATGTAATTGATTATTCGTTCTTGTTTTTTCTTTATCTTAAAAAGGACAATACGATTGATGTACGCAGAGAAGTGACGATCCGCTGCCTTGTTGTGTACCTTGGAGAAAAGGAAGAGGACCTTTTCAAAGAGTTTAGTGTAAGTAATTCAACATATTGAGAGAAAATTATTTTCACACTAGACACAGTACAAACAGAGGGAGCAGACATCCTGCACTGCTTGGGGTCAATTCATTTTTATACCTTTTGCACTTCTGGCCACAAAACAAATATTATAGCAATGGTCTGGGATAAATAAAATAAATAATGGCTTCACTTATTATGTCAATTCATTAAAAAGCAATAGTCTAAGAATTTAGCAGCAATTCATTAGTTCAGTTCATTAACTTCTAACACGTTAACTTGTTGTTTAATTTTCATTACAAGGACACGGATGAGTTTGAGGCAGGCATCATCGGTGACCAGTCCACTGACCATAGGACTGCAGCCATCGTGGTGGAGGGAACCAAAATCCTTGAGGGAAAGGATATTCCAAGATGCTGAGCTTTGCTTATGGGCATCATTTATGCTCTGAATCTGAGCTATTGCAAGGAACTCAAATATACTTTTGAAGTCTTTAAGAAGCTGTTTCTTGAACTTGATGGACTGGGAGCCAGCACAAAAGTAATGAGTCTCAAGAACGGTATTTTCTGAGGAGTACATTAGTTTCAGAGCACCGTCGTAGTTAATTCAGATTGCGTTTTTGTATTTTAAACTCCACTGAAGAAGCTCCAAAACTGACAGTGTAACAAAAAAGAAAGCAAGAAAGTTTATTTTTTTCCCTACATTGAAATATGTGTTAAATGTTTTGGAATAAAAAAATTTTCGAAGATTTTGGTTTCTGGGTGAATTGATTTCCTCAACAAAAACATAAAAAATTGAATTGGAGCAACTTAATTTTTTAACAGTTGTCAACTTAAAAACGTATGTTCATAACAATGATTATTAAGTATATAATACTTAAAATACCTTTTACTTATTGTGGAAAAAGCTGTTGCAACAACTTAATATGAGTAATCAACTTAAAAACGTGTGTTTGTGCCACCAATTGTTAAGTAGGTAGTAATTAAAAATTCCTTTGACTGTAAAGGAAAAGCTATTTCCCCTAACTCAACATAGATTGTTGACTGAACTTAATTTCATTAGAAGTTACCACAACTCAAAAAGATTGACGCAAACAGTTGCGTTAATTTTCTTAGTTGAGCCAAAAGATTTGTTTTTAGAGTGTGTGTCGAGGGTCTATGTTTAAACATGCAGTATTGACACAGTGCTGATATGCTTAAAGAGCATATTGCAGGTTAAAGACAAAACTTAACTAATCATAGGAAAATACGTTAACAATACTGTTTTTAAAGAAATTCTGAAATTAATAACCCACAGGGTCTCCTGGAGACGTTTTAGTACGTGTTCGCACGTCTTTGCTTTTTACTTCCGCATTCGGCTGTGACGTAACATAAGGGAGTCCCGCTGAATCCCCATCTGTTTAACATAGAAAATCATGGATCCGAGTGTCACTCCCGTCAATAAATAGGAAGAAAATATGTATTCCTTTACATATAATGGTCCACTGGCTTATTATTCTGAACCTGTTAGATGTGATAGAGAGCAGAAACAGGCAGGATTAGAGGAATAACGGCCTCAGGAGAGAAGCTGTGGTGTGAGGAGAGACCCGGAGCAGGCGTCCTGCTGAGTGACAGGTGTCAGCTCGCCATATATGGGCGAGTGCTGTGTTCACATCAGCATATGTAAAGTTTGTAATCACATTCAATCAATTAAAAAACAATTTGTAGAAGGTGCAAGTGCCGATCATTCACCTTTACATTGTATGGGAGCTGCTCGTAAAAACGGCAAATCTGTACAACATATTACGGTGCCGCGCTGTGCGCGCGCGAGAGAGAGAGAACTCGATTACACGGTGCAAATGCAGCACTATGTCTTTATTGTTTATTCCTGATGCAGCCCAGTGCTCACGTTATAGAAAATACAGTGTACGGTGCAGGATGCTCCTGACGTGAGTTCACAGCGCACGTAATCCACACAAACATGCACAACAGCGCACACACTCCACAGTTTAATACGTGCACATATATTAGGCTACTACAAAAAGTTTAAAGTTTTAATGGGATAGAGGACCGACAGACGTAAAGCTTGTGTTTCTGTTTGTTTCCAAACCGCGCGTTCCGTCTTTCCCCACTGCGCACGCACACACACACGCACACACACACACACACACACGGACACGCTCTCTTGCAACAGAGTTGGATTTATAATAAATCGTATGACTACATATATTAATACAGACTGTCCGGTGTCTATTACGCGCAAACTAGAGAATATAACAGAGGATTCCAGCAGATCAAATCATTAAATGCTTGTCTGCGTATATAACATTTTGTTAGACACCCAGAGATTTAAATCATTAAACGCTTTCTGTCTGCGTATATAATATTTGATGTTAAACAGCCAGAGATTTAAATCATTAATAAGGAAACGCTTTTGTGTCTGATGCCGAAATATTCAACGTGTCTGTTCGATGGTTTCTGAGGTTGTGGGAATAATTCACCAAAACACACTATGAATAATCAAGCCACTTACACTATGCACCTGAATGTGCACCGCGCAAGTTACACACTATGGCAGTGAAGAGTGTGTGCTGCAAGGAAGCATCCTGTCTGTTCTCACTCACTACCACGTATCATTACACCTCTTTAATCATGTTTTAGCCTGTTTTTTGTGCTTTAATTCTTTTGTGCTGCTTTCTAAATGTTTGTTTGTAAAGTGTTTGGTGCAAGACAAGTTCCCCCAGGGGCAATAAAGGCTTCATTCATTCATTCATACACATACGCATAAAGCCGATCAAAGCAGAGTAACAGAACACGACTCCCTTATGTTACGTCATATGACGCGTTGTTGAAAAAAAGCAAGTTCGAACAGCTACACTAAAAACAGCCACTTTCTCCTCTAAATTAGAGCACTTATGTGTTGAAGAATATACAGAAAATTGATGTACTTATTCTACAGCCCTTATCTGACAACATGAAGTGTTATCTCAACTTTTTTTAACCTGCAATATGCTCTTTAACCCTGTTAAACAAGTAGCGTATGTCTGTTGTGAATGGCCAAGTGCGCGCGCGTGTGGGTGGTGGAGAGTGTCTGCTGCGAGGTGTGCGGGAGAATTAGGCAGAGAGAAGTGTCGGCCTCCAAAAGTGTACAGTTCAAATGTGCAGAATAAACAGCAAACGGACAACCTCAATACGGCCAGACTCTCCGTGTCTCCTTTGACCAGTTAAGTGAACCCCTCAGTTGGAGAATAGACTTGGAGCAGAGTCTCCCCTGTGTGCTGTAACTACGGTTGGAACTCTGGAGCAGGAAAGGTTAAGACCCCTCTTAGACAACAGTGTCATGACATCCAAATCTGTTGTGAATAATATCAGCTTCATTCTCTCTCTCTCTCTCTCTCTCTCTCTCTCTCTCTCTCTCTCTCTCTCTCTCTCTCTCTCTCTCTCTCTCTCTCTCTCTCTCTCTCTCTCTCTCTCTCTCTCTCTCTCTCTCTCTCTCTCTCTCTCTCTCTCTCTCTCTCTCTCTCTCTCTCTCTCTCTCTCTCTCTCTCTCTCTCTCTCTCTCTCTCTCTCTCTCTCTCTCTCTCTCTCTCTCTCTCTCTCTCTCTCTCTCGCCGTGTTACAGACACCGTCGGCTAGGCTTCGTATTGTAACGGTTCATGTTGTAAAGTCAATAGTTGATAATGTGTTCATAATTCCGATTATGTGGAGAGTCAGTGAATGCACCAGCGAGAACGTGTTGAGTGGCAGTATGAGAGAACGCTGGGGGAGAGAGTTGGATTGTTGCGGCAAGTTACGTGTGTTGCTCTCTGCTGTAAACGGCGTGGTCACGGCCGACAGTGATCGGGTTATTAAAAGTTATTATTTGAACGCTTTCGTCGTCCTTTAACGTCCGTACGGACGCTACAGTATTTGCGGATGTTACCGGTAGCCTACGTCTGTGTAAATAGCTCTTGTTATAGCGTGGACACCTGCGGCTTATAATCAAGTGCGGCTTATATATGTACAAATACATTTATTTACTTATTTTTAGCCGGTGCGGCTTATATCCAGGTGCGCTCAATAGTACGGAATTTACGGTACTTTATCACCATAATGGGTAAAATATGTAATTTTAGATAATTGAACTTATGTATGATGGAAAACATCTCGGGACCCCCCTCTCAGTGTCTAAGGAGCCCGCAGGTGGTCCCAAGCCCCACTTTAAAAACAGCAGTGTGGACAAGACTCAGACCTGGACCCTAATGCATTTAAAATGTGATGCATTAATTGTTTTTAACTAGACAACATTATGAACACATGTGTAATTAAATCTATTAGTAAGGAATTTAATCCCAGATGTTTGCTATATTCCCTTACTAATAAACCAACTTCAGCTTCGTACACTAACAATGACAAAGCAGCAGAGGGCGCACAAGTACAGCATCTCCTAGTCTTAGAGAAAGGAAAGCTGTTCAGGGTTTTAACCCTGCAGAGTAACATCATGAACACTGAATCTGTTTCTTTTATTCTTACAAGGTTTTTAAAAAAAATGTTATTCATCAACTTTGGGCTATGATGTTATGAACCGGCTTGCATGACAATATTCACGTTTTCTATCCATCCCAGCCGCCATTATTTGCACCAATAAAAAAAAGAATCAGGTTTTTATTTCACATGGTACTATGTTTTCTACCAGGTGTTTTTTTTTTTTTTTTAAAGTTGGCACACAAAACAAAATGAGGCTACCAACCATGTAATTTACGATTGTCATGAAAAGTACTAGCCTACAATGTTTCACATATGTGGTTATTATCATAGTGCTTTTTCTTATTTCTGTTAATTTGAGATTCATTGTTTACCTTTTTTTTTTCTTCCTCTGACCCTCTCTCCAACACTGTTATCCCTTTTCTTCATAAAGCATCCAGATCACAAAACATCATGGTTGTCTTTGCATATTATAAAAGCACACAAGCCAAACCTTGTTTCACCTAGTTTTTGTGATTTTTTTTTTACTGGAGTTAGAAGAAAATGCTGCAACCTTTACTGTTTGTATTCTGTCATGTTTGTCCCAATGAACCTTCTTTTTTGTATTTGTCTTGTTAACTGACAATTTTGTACTTTTATGGATGTTATTGTATTTTATGAAATAAAAAGAAACTTGAAATATATTATTTTATCCATGTTTCCTTTCAAGCCGCACTTTCACAGTGCTGGTTTTATATACAAATTAGTTTAAAAATCTACCTATTAAACATAGTCTATTGATATGGCTGACACCCAGGCGGTAAACACTGACGCTCTTTTTGGTGTTCAGAGAGAGGAGAAAACATTGTAGTAATTCCAGCTGCAAAACTCAAGCTGTGTCTTCTTACAGAAGGTTGTAGTTCAATGATGGACGGCTTGGAGACGGTGGCTAAGAGGAGCCATTACATCCTGGACAACTCACAATCTCCCCCTCTCCATGATGACCAGCTCCTTCATCTTCTCATCATCCCCCAAGTGCAATATGGAGTATTTCAGGCGCTCCTTTGTGCCTACTGCGATCAGACTGTAGAACAGCAGTGAGTCCTACAGTCTGTCTTCATCATGAACATCACTGTCCAGATGAACACTTCATCATGCATGGCAAAGCTTGTTGATGAACTGAGGCTTTGACTGTTCCATAAATAAACATCAAACTAATTGTACCTTTACCAAATGATTCAATATCACACTCTTACATGTTACACTTACAAATAATAATTCAACAAACTTAAAAGTTGCCTTATGATAAATTTATTTAAGATCTCAAACAGCATCAGGTTTCTGAATGAAATATGATACTGCTGTACCAGTAATCAGTAATAACGTTGTCTATATACAGAGGTGTAAAGTAACAAAGTGCATTAAGGAGACGTAAGTCAGTAGTTTTTGTTTGTATAGTCTAGTTTTACTTGTTGAAGTAGTTTTTAAAATCTGTACTTTTACTTTGACGTCCGTTACGGAGTAAAATACACAGACCTATGAATTATCTATTATTTCTTCACATGTTCGAAATAACACTAAACTATTTACACTTTCTTTTTTGCATGCAGGAGAGATGCATTGTTAAAAAAAAGTAACTAGTAACTTTTACTTAAAGTACATCCACAAAGACCTTTTTACTTTTACTTGAGTACATTTTTAAATTGGTACTTTTCCTTGTACTTTACTAAAATTGTAATAAAGTAACGGTACGTTCACTGGAGTAAATTATGTTAGTGCCCTTTACACCTCTGTCTATATAAATTTAAAGTGTTTGAGAAGCAGCAGATGGAAACAAACGTCTTTGCTGGCGGTGCCGGGGTGCTCCTCGTCGCTGGGCTGCAGGCTGGGGGGGGGGGTTGCTGGGTTGGAGGAGGAGGAGGAGGAGGAGGAGCAGGAGCCATGACTTCATGGGGTTCACGTTTACAGTCAGCTGCTCCACCGAGGACTCCTGCCCTGTGACACAGAAATACAGAGAGTAAATAAAAGTGAACAGAACTTTTAACAGTGGATATGTTATAATTTCCTTCCAATAATTAAATGATTTAGCCTATAAAAAAACTCCACATATTAAGAGTTAGCTTGACCGTATCCTAACTTTATGTATGCTGCTACTTCTGCTATCGTAGTCTCAGTGAGGGGATGACTTACTTTGATGAGTTAAAAGAAAGGCGTCCACCGCTCTCCAGCTGCTCCTGTACTCGTCCATCCTTCTCGTCTGGTCTGGGATGTAAACATCTTGTCTTCATGTGGATGTCTTTATTCTCCCCGTCAGCCTGTCGCTAAAAAAAAAAACATAACGCTCTCACAGAGTTAGTCAGACAGATAATGACATGTTTAAAAGTGCAAGAAATTCAATCATGTGTTTTTAAATTACAGCTCTTTGCAGATCATAGAGAAAGACATATTTAAAACACTTACCTTCAGGTATCTACAGCTTCAATAATACAATCAAATCATAAGGTAGCCAGGTATGAATTCAAACCTGGTACGAGATAATACCACCTGAGTGATCAGCAACCACATCAAATATTTGGGACACCCTTTAAGGAGCTGCTGTAAGAGAGGGGAGCGAAGTCTGAAGTCTTCATCTTCATCCTCTTCAGACATGGAGTCGTACCGGAGTCTTCACTCTCCACGTCAGAGCCGTCAGTTCAGTCAATGTCTTTGTTATTTGGGGCAGATACTGCTGGCTTGTAAAAGCCCGCTCAGCAGTTCAGATAGAGTGAGGGATGGGAACCGTCAGTCCAGTTGATGTCTGGGGAACAAGTCACAATGGATGATTTTGGAGTTTTTGGAGTTTTTGGAGTGTATGGTCGGACTAATAGGTTGCTGGTACTCTTCAGTCTCACTGGAGAGAACATTTGTGTACTTGTATACACAAACGGGTCGTCTGTTTCAGTCCGAGTCGCTGTCTTCCACAGGAGCCTGCCAGAGTCTTCTGAGTGTAGAGGAGCTGAGTCTGGAGGTGGAAGGCTGCTCATCGTCCGTGTCTTCGTAATCCCTCCTCTGCCTCTTCGCACGGTCCTGTGCTGGAGCACACTCCTCCCGGATCCTCTTCAAGTAGGAGCCCAGGCCTGGGATGGATGAAGCAGACTCTTCTGGACCAGCGGAGGTGGAAGGACCAGCGGGGACAGGCGGTCCAGCAGGAGGACGAGCAGGAACGGAAGAGCCGACGGGGACTGCTGGATGCGCTGGAGGGAACTGCTGCACGAGAGGGGAGCGAGGTGGGAAGTCTTCATCTTCGTACTCTTCATCCTCTTCTTCATCTTCATACTCTTCTTCTTCTTCTTCGTCTTCATCTTCATACTCTTCTTCATCTTCATTGTCTTCTTCTTCGTACATGGACTCGTACCCGGAGTCTTCACTCTCCACGTCAGAGTCGACAGTCCAGTCGCTGCTGTGATCCGTTTCTTCATCTTCATCCTCGTCCTCGCTGAGGTGTTGAGGGATGTCGCCGACAAAGACTAGGGGATAGCCCCCAGTCTCATCTGCTAAAAAATACCTATACTCACCTTCCTCCTCGCCAGGGATTAAGAGGGCTGGGACACCATCGAAATCGGGGAAGCTGTCTCCTGTGAGGTCATAAAACAACAGTGAGGAGGAATATTCATAAGGTTTGATCATGTGATATAAACAATTTACTTTTCCTTTAAACAATCTATGCATGTAACCAAATAACAAACAACAATAAAAGTGAAGTGGTGTAGAGGCTTTTTCCAAGAGCGGCCTGTTCAAAGTTACATATTGTGAAGTATTTTTTATTTTAAACATGAGCAACATTTGATTCTACATTTACTGGACTCCTTTTTTACAGACTGAACATGAAGAGACATTTTGACTACATGTATGGCTGATGATGAATTTGAGCTACAAATTAGAAACTAAACTTAGAAATATCAATTGATGACACAATTACAAACTTGTCTTCAAATAAAGGCTGCAGAATCACCTGCCAGCTAAATTACATTGTTTTGACTGACCTATATATATATATATATATATATATATATTTTTTTTTTTTATCCCAAATATTTTTGCCTGTATATACAGGACCCTCAGGTGGAAGGACCCATGGAGGCTGCCTAAGCACCTCCTCATATCAGTGAATTGACTAGGCTGAGTAATTTACAAGGACTAGTTTCTATATAAACAAACGATTCAATAAATCAGGCTTAAACAGTCCAAACATACACAGAAGAACGTGCTCCTGTTTGTTTACACAGTACATGCGTCTTCACTTCCTGACGTCATGTCATGAGTTCCATCATCACCATGGTGACCAAGAAATGCACATTTTTAGCATTTTTCGATTTTTTACTCTTGTCGTCAGATCGTATGCTAACCTTGACTTAATGTCGATGCAAATATTGAGAACAATGACATGCTGTCGAACCAAAACAACATTATTTAAACCTGTTTAGGTGTTGGGTAATTCCCTCCACTTTTTCCCGGGATATTTGAAAGATTTCGGTCCTCAACACGTGTTTTACAAGGAGACATCGACTTGTGAAAGTTTCTCTAATTTCATTTTTTATTTTTCTAACAGGCTCAATAACACGACGTGAACGACCTTTAGATTAAAAAGTTACACTGATTTCTGAACTGATAAAACAATTTAACGTTGTAGAGATGATTTGTTATGCAATATACATTATTAAGCAGTTAATTTAAAAACAAATGAGGCTGTGTAAAAAGATTGATGTCTTACCTAAAAAGAAACTTTCATGAAAGTAGTGTCCCATGGCTGGTCTGCTAAAGGCCAATTAAAGACTCTTCTTCTCTTTCCGCTGGAGATGAACTATTCAAAAGGTTTGTTGAAGTTTTCTAGAAGTTCTCTTGAGAGCTTTTCAAAGGTTAGCTTTACAGCTGAGATTTTGCAGGTCAACTCGTTCAAAGTTCAAGTGCAAAAGGGGAGAGTTGAAGGTTCCACAGCCTTATATAACCTCGGTTGGATGTTTCCATGGCAATTGGTGACGCGCGTGCGTCCGTCCGTCGGTGCGTGCGTCTGTTAGTGCAGGTATAGGAAGATAAATATTTTTATTGTATCATTTATCACTATTTAAATTTCGTTTTCTTTATATGAACTTCTATTAATTAAATCGTCAAGTCACTGCATGTAGATGCATAATCAAGTTTGCAGCTTCTAAAGATGGCATGCATTGTCTTTGTGTTAGACGTATCAGTTTTCAAAAGCAATTAAGAAAAAGCAAAGATACGTTTGGATGTTTCTAAGTGTGTTCAGAATTTCTATCTCTGAGATTAAAGTGTTTCACAGACATTGCTGTGAACGATCAAAGTCATATCATCTTTGAATGTTGCGTTTTGAACAGTTTCTCATTTATCCCAAAATGTGAACTACATTTATCAGATAAAGATTCATCTCTGCATTTATTGAGGGAATAATCATCAGATATTTGGGAATAAATTCCTTACCAATAGATTTCTTCACAAACGCTTTCATAACGGTGTCTTATAGCTAGCCTACATATAAAAACAGTTAAATCCAACTCCTGTAGGAAAAAAACACGAGCGCAGCTCAAAGTCGAGTTACTTGGAGAAGTACCTTATTGGTACATTATTGTTAAAAAAAAAAATTGGAACCGTGAACCTTTTGCTTTTGGTAGCTTGTGATGGTTCAAACGAGGGGTTATTTGGATTTTGAATCCATTGCAAACATTTGTTTTACAAAAATATCTTATTATTGGTTTCAAAATGACCACGCCCACTTTTACATGCACATTTACAAGAGCTTTGTTGATTTTAATATTTCCGATAATATTGCACCACATTGTGAAATATCTTAGGGGTCCAGGTCTGAGTCTGCTCAATAGTCTACTGTTCTTAAAGTGGGGATTGGGACCACCTGCGGGTTCTGGAGACACTGTGAGGGGGGTCGCAAGATCCTTTCCATCACCAAATAAAAAAAGTTGAATGATCTAAAATTGCATATTTTACCGGTGATTTTATGGTGATAGAAAAAAAAAAACATTCAAATATTAGTTGAATTTTAACTAATGGTTAACAATGCTTTGAGCATTAGTTTCTTAGCAGTCTTCACAGCTGGTAGCCAGGTGAAGAAGTCTTATGTTGACATTTCCACACCTTACTGAATGTTTGGAACTCAAGTGAAGAGAATTGTGGTCCGTTATCTGACATGACAACATCTGGGACGAGAAATAGGGCCTGACGTTACACAGCATTTGTTTTGTTTTTTTCCTTTGGTCATCCTTTCAGCATCATCGTCATGAGCATCTGGAGAGTCTTATCCTGTTTCCTTGCTATGCATAATGCACTGAGCCTATCTTCTGAAATAGGTAAATGTACCATATTCAAAGTTTCTATGTCAGCTTCCACTGAGCTATATGATGAACATTCAGGAAGGTAAGCTCTACTCAGAGTGTCTGCTATCAGCATTTCTGTACCTGGTACATATCACATCTAAATCATACTTCTGAATGTGCAGCATCATTCTCACCAGTCTGGTGAACTGGTGCAACTTTTCCATGCAGAAAGCCAGTGCTAGAAATTCAGTCTCTATTTAAGCATGACCTCGCTCTGTTGATGTGAGTGCTTGGCTTGCCAATGTGACTGACTTGCCCTTTCTTCTTGGCTGCACCCAAACCTGTCGGAGGCATCGCACTGTGCCGTCAGTCCTTCCTCTGGGCTGTAGTACTTCAGCACAGGAGCATTTGCAATGGTCTCCTTCAGTGTCAGAAAAGCTTCCTTGTGTTGTTCTGTCTCAGCAGCTCACACTGGTCAGAGAGGTGTGAGCAGAAGTTGACAGGTAGTTGACCATACCCAGCAGTCATTGAACAGCTTTCACATCTGCTGGTTGTGGCGTCTGTTTGATGGCACACATCTTTTCAGCATCTATCTTTAGTCCATCCGCTGACAGGAGATGTCCAAGGTTTGCGGCCTCCTTTTGTCTCAGTTTGAACTTGTCTTCTCATTGGGAGGTTTGCAGACAGACTGGAGACACACATTAGTGTGAGAGAAACACGGTTAAGTGTATTTTGGATATGTGACTTTTTAAAGGAACACTTTATGATATAGCATTAACTATCCTGCAGCCATATTAACATGTGAGAGAGATCAGTGGTGTGCTTGACCACAGCTACATAGTAATGATGCCTGCACACAGAATAATGAGGTTGTCTTTGCCATTTTATTTGTTCCAGTTCTCCTTAAAGTCACCTTATCCTTATTAAAAAGAACTTGACTTGTTTACTTTAACATACAAAATGTAAGACAGTTAAGACTTTTTAATTGGTTGCAGATGTTTTTGGGTCTGTTAGGATGACAAAATGTTTCCTGCAGACGTTTTCTACTTTTATTAGCGAAAAAACAAAAGTTTGTAGATTTTTTGTATTTGTTGAGAGAGGCCCTGTTTGTCTTTTTAGCTGTTTACTGTCAACTCCTGATCCCGTCCGCTAATTAAGCTTTTGTTGTTTTTTTTTTTTTAATATGTAGCCACAGAGATGTGTAACTCTAGGTCACCGTCTGAGTCTGAAGCTCTGCTAACAAAGCTGGACTCCAATGTGAGAGCAGATGATGTCGCCCAGGAAGAAACGGAAGCTGGAGCTAGAGAGAATAGAAAAAACACCCCAAGACTGTTGAAATGTCCTTCTTGTGGTAAATCGCTCAGAGTGAAGTGTTTGATGGGGAGACACTACCTGACTCATTCCAAACCTCACCTCTGCTCAGAGTGCGGCAAACGTTTCCTCAACACTGAAGGGACTCGTCGCTCATTCAAGACGTCACACCGGAGAGAAGCTTTACAAATGCTCAGAGTGAAACAGAGTTTGCTTACAAGTCCACCTTTGTCAGACACGTGTCGACACTCACTGAAGAAACCAGACACACAGACCTGCATGCTATGAGACGATTTTCTTTAGAGTGAAAAGATACATTTCTGTAATGTGTCTTCAATCATTGAATTGTCTCATTTGTCTTAATTATAGTTTCATTAAACTGCCTTTTCTTTTTTTGGGTTTCATGTTAAAAGTTAAAATTCAGACAATCAAAAATAAACTTCGCAGCACAGATGTTTAGCCTGCTCAACTATTTTCAAACATCCTGTCATATTAAGCTTTAAGTAAATATTTGTTAGCAGCCTTTAAAATGACAGAAAGCACCAACATTTTGTGACGATGACTGTAAGTCATTGTTACCTGAACCTCCTTGGTGTAGATGTTTGTGATTGGTCCAGAATAGCAGGCTTTGAGATTTATTCCCTTTGTCCAGCACTGACTTCAGATGATGTTGATTTTCTCCTGCCTATAAAATATTGAAGGTGACCTCTAGAAAGTGAGACAACATTTTGATCTCTGCTGTCTTCATTAGCAGTTGTTGAAATGCTTTTTGTTGTTTTTTTTTCGTTCTTTAGTTTTCACTTGGTGGATTTGAGTGGAATCACAGGAATTATTTACATGTGGGTAATTATCTTTATCATTAAGCAAAGGCAGGCCAATAATGAACACTTGGTCGTGCCTGAGAACTTGAATTAAAGCACTGAGCGGACACAGCAGGAGTGAAGTCACTAAACACAGCTCTCTCTGTCCATGTTTATTATTTACATCCTGGGATGTAAATAATAAAGACAAAAAGAAGAATATAATAGTAACTGTCACAGTTCTGGATGCACAATATTCACTTCCCCTTGTATTAGAAATGCCACGTTTACATCTCTACAGTGGGATGCCAGCACTGAATATGTGCTGATCTTTATTTCACCTTGTTGCAGTGTAAATAAAGCAACTGGGGGTTGAATCAATATAAGAAACACAACATACCCAGCAGTGAGCAGATTACTAGGCTGTGTTTTACATTAAAGACACTGGGAAATGATGTTGTGGATGAATTGAAGCGAGTAGAAGGTTTTCATGTTGACTTTAACCTCCTTTATAAAATAAAATAGTTTTGTGAAAACCTTCATGGACAACACACGGTAAGAGTGATATCAGAAGTCAGGTGTATTGTTCTGTTCACTGTGAAACAAAGAGTGGTGTTTTAATCCTCTGTATGTCCACTAGATGGTGTCTGAGGATCAACATTAACTCAAAGACTGTTCTCTGAGAAATACACTATCAACAGGTGTGGATACAGACAGTCACTAATATAATCACAAAGATTCCTTTTAAAAAGTCATAAAATTTGAACTTCTTTGATCCAGTTAAGAGACATTAAACCATGTTTTGATCAGTGTGTTACACAGAGCTTTAAATGGATGAATTTATTCACATCTGTCGCTTCATGTTCTAGACGTCTTTTCACGGTAAATGAAAGATAACAGATAACTATCAGCAAAAAAAAAGAAAGGTGATTGCTTGAAATGATTTATACTGTAAGACCCTTTGAAACTGGAAGAGATGTGATCAGAGGGCGAGAGGTGAAACGTCAGGGGCCTGGAAGTAGTTTAAAAAGTAATGTCTGAATAGTCATTTTTATTTTCTTTCACCGTTTCTTAATGTGACAAGCAACATTTAAACTAAATGTTTAAGAGAGAATAAACCTGTGACACATGCTTTTTGGGTTTGTTTTGACATGTAAAGGGTTTCATGATCTGCCTGTGGAGAGTTCAGCTGAGTCGTTGTTCACTTTTTAAATCTCTCCTAAAGAAACAGTCACCTGCGAGCCTTTCCGGATTTGACATGAATTAAAATTTATACTTCTCTAAATTCCTTTGGGAGAATTTTTTCTTTTTGTGTTAATTTTATTTAATTTAATTTCTTATAATGTGTTTGATTTTTTTTTTACTTTTACTTTACCAGGAAATAGAACTCATTGAGATTAAAAATCTCTTTTTCCATCGTGTCCTGTACAAGACAGGCAGCTGTAAAATTAGCACACTTTGTTTCTTACAAACACTGAGAAGCCAAACATACATGTTTTAAAATACACCATGAGATCTGAAGAGAGACACATTCCTTTAAATATATTGCAGGACAGGAGCCACAGACCATGGCCCGGAGGGTCTAGTTAGTTGAGTTGGTCATCTCTTGAATGGGAGGTCGGGGGTTAATCCTTGATTATTATTTTTTAAAGGCTATAGCTTCTGAATTTTGTTGTCAGATAAAAACATTGTTTTTATCCTTTGCATTATTCTGGGTAGGTAAGTCTTTCTGTGTGTGTCGAGGGTCTATGGTTTAACATTCAGTATGGTTTTGTGTGCTTTCGCACCCCCTAACGGTCTCAGAGTGCAACTGCACTGTCATGGCACAGTGCTGATATGCTTCCCCCTCTTTTTGACAACAGTGTCATCATTACCTGACATCCAAATCCGTTGTGAATAATATCTGCAGGGATGTGCACACGCTGCTTCATGCTGGGTCACTGTCTCTCTTTTTAGCTTCATCTGTCACCGTCCTCTTTTTCTTAGCCTCATTGTATCTACAGTACTGAGACGGGCTAACTGTCTTCTTTTCATGAATTAAGGCTGGTTTGTGACTGTAAAGCTGTATGAATCTCAGATGACCTGCCCACTGCAAGAATAGAAATACAGTTTCATTCTCCCTGTTGGAAATTATTGTGATATTGAAACTACTAGTTAAAGGCAATATACTTGTTGCTTTAAGAGTTTAAGAGTTTTCTGGATGTGATCTATATTACCCACCTCCTAACAGGTTGCTGCGTACAGAAACACACTTAGTTTGGGTGTTGAGAAATGAAACCTTAATCCTCTCATAAAGCTCGGTCTGTGTTGATCTTTTGTTGCTGCAGCAGCAGCAGCAGCGTTTGACTGTTTCCTTTTATGACTCTGTCTGAGACCGCAGGTCAAACACTTCTAATACCAGTTTATTGCATTTAGCATAAGCTCCGGGCCAGCTGTGGGTAATACTGCGAAGAATTCAGTGTTTTTATGGAGCTGAAGCTCCTGCTGAGTCCGACGTCGAAGCTCTATTTTTCGAGAAGTTTTTTTGAAAAACGCATGATAGCACCGAAACATACACATGTTTATAATTAGAAACATTACTAGAACAGATAAATATAACAATGTGAAGATGAGGAGAGAAATGCAAGAGATCGATGGTGTCTGATAAGAGGTTGAAAATTGGACAGTTGTCACTTCCTGGCAAAACGGCAGGAATTTCATTAAGGTGTTGCTGTTTATGCCCGTGGCTGTAGGTATTTGCAATCTGGGCTCGCTGTGTGTCCATTGGCGTGTGCTGCGAATGGTTCAACTAGAGAGTCTCAACAAGAGCAATGTGAAGAATAACAACATGTTTGGAATCTTGCACAGGGATCATGATGCAACAGCTTCTCACAAAACTTTGATTTCCTTGAATAAATCGATCGAAGCCAACAGTCTGACCGTAATGGAAAAAGATTTCTGTTCATCTACAGCAGGGGTGTCCAAAGTGCGGCCCGGGGGCCATTTGTGGCCCTTGAGTGGATTTTTTGTGGCCCTTGACTTCAAATTGAAGAATCGGTAGATTTTGGCCCCAGGCCTCATCAGATGGTATATTTCGTTCTTTTCTTCTTTTTCATGTTAGCGAGGGAGACCTATAAAAGCCTGACTATTCTTTCCAAAAAATTAGAACACAACAGTTTCCCACTGCAACTAGTTATTGTGTATTTACATTATTTTTTGAAGAGGTCAAAATACAAAAAGTTCCTTCCAATATTAAAAAAAAAAAAAAAAAAAAAACCCTGTGGCCCGTGAGCGATTCTAACTCGACAATTTTGGCCCGCAAGAAAAAAAGTTTGGACACCACTGATCTACAGTTTGAACAATTTTTTTGTTATCCTTAAATGATTCTCTTCCGATGAAACTCCAGCACTGCGCCTGTCTTCCCCAACTCGCTGGCAGGCAGGATGGACGCTTGGCGAGGGAGGGCTCACTGGAAAAAAAAAAAACAAAAAAAACATGTCAAAGCTTCTCTGCGAAACGTAAACCAGCTGAGAGAAGCATCCCCCCCATCAGTGTGAACACAGAGAACAACAAACCCAGAGAGAGTTCGGTCTCTTTTCAGAAACTCATTGCACTTCCTACTTTTTCTTTTTTTTTTTTACTATAAATTATGAGAATGTAGCATCAATCTTTTAAAGTGAAAGATTTCTGACCTCTCCTTCGGCTCTGTCTTTACTCTCCATCACCAGTACTGTACACTTACTTACAACCCACCACCTAATGCTCAGAGTGTTCATATGACTGTTGGTTAGAAGAGTAGTCTGCACTTTCGATTAGCAAGAGGATAGCAGTGAACAATAATCCAGAGACAGTGTTTGATTTTTGCCTTTATTGCAGACGACACACACACACCCACACATGCAGCATGCACACAAGCTCCACCCACTCGACTGTATTTCAACCACACTGGAAAGAAAGGAGTCACTAGTGTTCTTACCAACACCACCTGAACAACACTCTCCATCCATAACCAGCACTCCAGTCCAAAGCTGGTGCTCACCTGCAGTTGTCACTGTACATGCTGATCATGATCACGATCCATGATACCAATAATCGATCATTTTGCACCATTGATCTTTCTGCATACACACAGCAGTTCTCGGTTCACTTAATTTCAGAAACAGCAGCAGCATCAATAGGTTTGGATGAAACTGCTGCTGCCTCCCTGATCGACCCTCCTGCTTCTTTCATTTCTCGTGCACCGCCGCTCCCTGCACGCCGTCTCACTGTGATTAATGTGAGACACTTTCAGGGGTCACTACCCCGATGGTCAGCTGGAGCTGTGAGGTGACAGAGAGTCACTGACTGCAGAGTGATGAACTGTAGGGGCAGAATGCAGGAAATCAGCATGCAGAGATGCTTTTCCTGCTGATCGTTTGATCCGAGCTCCAGATACAGTGAGAGACACACACACACACACACACAGACAGACAGACAGACAGACAGACAGACAGACAGACAGACAGACAGACAGACAGACAGACAGACAGACAGACAGACAGACAGACAGACAGACAGACAGACAGACAGACAGGTTTACTTAATGGAGGGACCGATTATCTATAGTCATGTATTTTGTCTATAGTAAGAAAATGAACAATTACCTGTAGATTTCAAAGCATATAGGGAATGAAAGGATTTCATAATTTTGATCTTTAGACATGATGATGAATAGAAAGTAAGTATTAAGATACAATTAGAGTTCAGACTAGAGACATTAAATCATTTTGGGAATTGCAACCATTTTTTATGGTGCACTTTTTTTTACCTTGAAGAAACATGACAAACATACTGTATAAATGTTCTTAGGGCGGACAAACGTCCTCAAATTATTGGTGTCCTCCTTCGCAGACTAATGATGTCCTTTCAGTTGTCTTAATTTATAGTTCTGAGTTCAGGTTTGTGTCAGAGAGTGAAAGTTTGGCCTCATGCTTGATCTGATCTAGATAACATGACTCTCTCTTCTTTGAGTTGCATTGCTCTGGGGTTACTTCTGCAGTGTGATTTAGGTCATTGTCCATCTGTTCTGTGTAATGCTGTCCAATAAACTTTGGTGATTTTGGCTTGGACACTTTTTTCTTATTTTATTCAGCTGCTTTTGTCACATCTGGACAAATACCACGAGTGACCCAGTGACATTTGAATGCCATCACATTGACTCCAGTTTTACAACTTGATGTCATGATTAGTTCAAATCCTTCTCAACATGTTTGGTTGATATTCAAACCCCTCACTTACATCTGTCCAAACACAAGTAATCAATGGTTTTGAACCCTTTAATATGAATGAAAGCTAGTCTGGAAATCCAGTCCTTTTCTGTCTCTGAGCACCACTATTTTCTCAGAATGTACCAAACTGTTAATTTAGTCCGCTCATTGTTCCCACTATTCACACTTTTTTTTTTTTTTTTTTTTACTAAGAACTGTTTCTGTTGATCTGTGACTTCTTATGGTCACATGTTATGAGTTCACAGCATCAACTTCTAAATGGAAGTGCTAAACTTGTATCTCCAGACTTAATGAAATATGGTCTCATGGCTGCCAGGTATCAATATTCATATTATTTTAATAGCAAATGTGCTTTTTTAATTTGTAGTTGCTGAAAGTGTTTCACATTTTATTTTGAACATGCATTGTTAAGGATTCATGCTCATGTTCAATTAGACTAAAATACAGACAGATCAGGTTGTGAGGTTCATGCAGCCTTTCACAGGGTTTGTTTATGATCACAGTGTTGGTCAGTCTGTGAGCTCGACTCCCTGAGAATGTTTTCAGTTCTTGATTCAGTTTAATTTGTTGGACAAAATTTGCCATTAAAAACCTTAATGGCAATATATTGTATCACAATTCTTGCATGTCGCAAACATTTTCAAAACTGCTGTAGTTTCGTATCGTGGCTCAGGTGTCGTGATATCGTATCATGAGGCCTCTGGTGATTCCCACCTCTTGAACCAATGACGTAATTGACCAAAAAATATATAGATAAATAGATAATAGAGGGACTGTAATCTAATGAACAAAATAAGAAGGGATGGGTGAATCTGATCTGTGGTAGAATGATATAAAAATAAATGGATTATTGTGGGTTAAATAAAAGAATTGACTGACGGATCAATTGATTGATGGACGGACTGAGATGGATGGATATGTGGCTGGCATGTCAGATGGACAAATGTAAAGATTAGTGGTGTGAAAATATATGGATGAAAGTAAAGCTAATGCATAAATGAATGAATAGCAATGATTCGATGGTTGGATTGATGGCTGGCTGGATCTAGTATCTGGACTGTTGTCGCAGGCCACAGAAGCAGATCAATGAGTGTCAGCTGACTGGGCATGAGACTGTGTGAAAGTGATCAATCACATGTGGGTCCACAGCTCACTGACATGAAGTCTCTGACCTTGGATAGACACCATTAATTAAAACTCTGTTAAGCTCTTTATCATTCAGTGCTCGGCACTCGTGAGGACGGCCAATCAGTCAGCAGAGGCAGCTAGCTGTCAGCAGAGAGCGGGGTAATGTGAGCCTTCAATGTGCTTACATCACTGCATTTAGCAACATGCTAACACAATGCTGTTTGACTAGTAATATCAACATTTATCTGTGGTAAAATTAGCCGATACTGAATACAGAATAATTGTTTCACATTCAGAATATTCTATTCTATTAATGTCACTGGAGGTGGTGTGTACTTGTTGAAGGAAATACTTCTAATCTTATTTATTATTTCTTCGTCATTGTGACTCGTTTCATTTAGATTTAGTTTTAAAACACACATGCCATGTGATTCTCAACAAATAAAAACATCAATTTTAACAAGCCGGCTGCGTGCACCCAAAGTTAAAATAGTATAGTGGGTGTTTTTTTTAAATGACTCCTAGTGCATCCTACATGTGTATATAGATTTATGAAATTAAGTGTGTGGCTTATTTGTTGAACAGTTTGTTGGTTGTAGCTCAGATCTACCTTAGCTCCACCTCTGTTTGTTTCTAGATAGATTGAAAGTCATGCTTTAAATACACTAGAAGACCCTGGATTTAAAAAAAAAAAGAAAAAAAAAGAGGTTAACTGAAAATCCATCAAATGTTACGTGATGTCATTCAGCCTCCAAATAATAATGAGATAAGATCCAACCAATAGCAACACAGTCCCCATACACATGGTGCAGTTCTCAAATACAACCAAAACACAATACGTCAACTTTAGAATAATGTTTGAAGGTAAAGACGCCAAAGAAGGGAAGGCTGAGATTTTGAAGCTTCTTCTCATTGGTTGAAAAAGGGCAGAAAAATTAACAGTGTTTGAATGTATATTTCCTGTATTGTCATTTTTGATGAACATATTTAATTGGAGATACCAAGCAGAGCTTCCTTTTAGCAGAGTTTAACAAATATACTGTCACTGCACCAGTTTAACTAATAACACCAGAGTATCTTTGATGAATCTTCACAGGATCAATGGTTTTACAGCAAATGAAGCACTAATTTTTCCTGTGGGTCCGCTTGATGAAAGGAGGGTTCATTTTATTGACTGGCAGGGAAAGGTCAGAGTGGGGGAACGCCACCCGTGGGCCTTTAAAGATGGAGTGGTATTTCGTGTGAAGAAATGAAAACAGAGCCTCTAAATGCAGCCAATGGGGAAAAGAGACCCAGCTGCACTATTGACTTTAGAGGGAGGAAAAATGAAGGAGCGCGCTCAGAGACGAGCGCCACAGAGGGATCAGATCTGACATTTTGACTGTCATTTAGCTGATTTGCCATGTGATTGGTATTTCCTCCTACCTGGGGAAGATATATATATGATATGTCATTCAGGTCAATAATATCAACAGTACATTAATATTGACGGAAGGTGGGTCACACATGAAGGTTTTGCTGTTTTGTTTTTAAGACATGGATCACGAAATGTGAGAGAGGAAAACACATATGAAAAGGAGGACATGGCCTACATACTCCAGAAATACAAAATAGACATCCAATAATGTAAAGGGGAAAGTAAAAATAACATGAATGTCGGAAAAGGATGTTGTGAACACACCTGCACTCAGCAGGTAGTGACTGTGGCACACACAAACAGTCCCGTCTCTGGATGACTTTAAAAGAAGAAAAGAACTGTTATTATTAAGCTCACTCAATTCTGAGTAGATCTGGCAAAGAGTGGCGCTCACACCTCCCTCTCAGAGACAACATTCAATCAGTGTCTGAATATCTGAGTATGGCCTGCAGTGTAAAAACTGCTACAAGTGCTCGGAAGACCTGACGAGCTATAACCGAATCTAGAAGAGGAAGGGTGGGATCTATATTTTGCCTGAAGAGTGGATAAATCTCTGAACATTAAGATGATAGACACAGCAAGTTTGAGTTTTCAGCGGCTTCAGAGAAACATGCTCTGGTCACTAATTGTGTTTTAAAAGATCGGTCGTCATCCATGTTTTAAAATGCTTTTAAGGACCAAGCAGAATCCTGTCTTTTTTATGTTAAATAAATTCATTTCAGTTTATTAATAAAGAAAAATCATTCTTCATGAGTTGACATTATTTCAGTGTCTCCTTTATAAAGCTTCCAGAACCCCAGTGCCCTGTTGTCTTTATCTTTGATGCCAACTGTCCATGTAAAGGCCTTTTTCATGTGTTCAAACACAGCAGCGAGTCTGTTCGACTACATTAACCGCACCATCTATAAAACAAGTCGGAGGATAAAGGCAGGATCGACTTCTTCCCTGACAGAGCGTGCTCTTTGGGAATCACTCCCTTAGGAGAAGAGGCCTGGAGAATCCCTACCATCTTCTAAATCACTTCCTAAGAATCCATTTATTTAATTGGATGTCTATGTCCAATGTTGTTAAAATAGTTTCTACTGTGTATTTCCATCCTGTTCTTTACTTTGTTTGGTCTGTTAGGACCCTGACACACCAAGCAGACAGTAAAGAACTAGTGGCCTGACGTTGCCTCATGATGCCTTTGTCCTGAGAGGAAATAACTCTCCATGTCAGCAGGAAAGATACAGGATACAAAAAGGAACCATTTTCACACCTCTGTCACTGTCTGTACTTCTATATATAGACACTAATCCAAAATAGTCTTACTTCAAAAAAAATAAAATAACACTGGCGTTGTCAGTCCTTGATATTTTAGTGGAGATATATAGCCGAAGGAGAAATCACACTCTTACCAATCGCGCCAACGCTGACTGAAACCAATTCAACATGTCAAATTGGTCGAAGACGTTGGACCGATGGCCAACGATCTCCTTGGAGAGACAGGGCCTTCAGATGAACCTCCAACTCTGTTCATGACAACACTTTATGAAGTATTCAGTCTTCCAGGTTCACTTGTGTCCGCATAAATAAACCAAAACCAGATGAAAGCTTTTGAACATGTCAAGATGATTTCCTCTGGTCCAGACACGTAGTACTTTCTCTCAAATATCCCTCAAAGTCCAAATTTTACTTTCCATTTCATTTCTTTCCATTCCGGTTCTTTTCTTTTCTCATTTCTGTTTCATAACTCAACACGAGTGCATGTAAAAGTGCCAGCATGTCTGACTAATATACCTGCCCTAATGGCACCATTAGAGTGTTTCATTGGGGCCCAAATAGGCTGAAGCCTCGTCTTAATGGAGCCTGCGCAGCTCCAAACCCGAAGCACAGTCCGAGAGCTGGAGAAGGACATTTCGCTCCAACAATAATAAGACATAACAAGATCTGCAAAGTGTTGAAATGGTAAAATCAATACTAAACTGAAATGTTGCCATGGACACGAGGAAGCTAGCAGAGAGGAGTGAGAGAGGCGCCACAGATCTGTGATATCAGGGAATATTGAGGTTGAGTATGGCATGGTTTTATCTTCGGAGATGGAAGAAGAAAAATGGCTGACCTATAAGAGTAAAACTAATTTATGTGGCTTTTTCAGGAGAAAATGACCTGATCATGTTCTTTAAAGTTTAAGTTTAGCTTTGTTAAACTGGCCAACATGTCCAAGAGGACTGAAAGAACATTATGTAACATTTATTTAATACATGACCAATAGTAGCACCATATTTCTCTGTTTTCTATAACTAAGATATTGTAATTAGAGTATTCTTCTGGTGTTTTTTTAGCCTTCATTCATATGACAATAACAGCATTTATACACCAAACCCTTCATTTTAAAAGAGCATCTCTATTCTGAAAAGCCAGGCTTTAGATTTCAGTCCTCGGGTCTCATACTCTCGATAGAATAATTAATATAAGTACAGATTATAATGTTCACTTTCACAAGATCTCTCTCTCCTCTCTGTGCATACGCAACATTTTGGATGTTGGTTGTATCAGGAGTGAACACTGTCCTGCACACTGTCTAACTTTCAAAAACATGATTATTGGCAACATTTGGGTTTCAGACCTTCGTCAGTAAAATAGCTTGAAGAAGCTGCAGGCCGTCTTGAACAGGGAGTGGTTGTAAGCCTGTAACCAATTAATATCATCCAATAAGATCTGAAACATATAACCATATAACCATATAATCTTTATGTGCTCATTCCTCCCCTACACAACTGTTTTATGAAGTATCTTTTTTAACTTTGTTTGGAATATAAACGCATATAGATGAAGAGGTTAAATCCTGTCTACTGTCAAATAAACACAAAATGGTGGAGCAGACAGGAAGAGATTATGGGATTGTCTGATGGCCAAAAAAACAAAAAAAAAATTCTTCAGTTGGAGAGTTTTTTAGCATGTCCTTGACACATCTACCAGGTACAAAAGTGAAGTTGAAAGTAGAGTTTGCATGAAAATATGTAAATGCATTTTGTTACATTGCAGCACTTTGTATTCTTGACCTAAAAGGTGAAATGTTTAGTTGCTGCATCTGAGAGTTAAATAGATATTTCTTTGTGTAAGGTGACCACATCAACAGATACACAATGTATAACTGCAGGCCTGACTTAAACAGAGACCCATCATGCTGTGGAGGGTTTATTATTATTATTATTATTATTATTATTATTACAATTATTATTATTACTGTTGATTCAGTTGCAAAACAAAAACACTAAAGGATAAAGAAAAATCTTTTCCTGTCTGTTGGAGTGACTGTGGAGCACAGGTGAAACAGTGTCACCTCAAGAGTGTTTTCTTCTTTTTTTCCCTGGAACGTCAGGTGCCCTGTTAATGAGAAAAGCGTGGATGTCAAAGCTTGAACTCTCGGGCACTGTTCGCCTGTCTGTCTCCAAGGAAATAATTAAGACTCTCTCTTCATGATCAACCTGAACTCTGACTTTGAGCATGCAGGAAACTTCTTTATTACTGTATCTGTGCTCCAAGGAGGCTTATAAGGAACAGAATATGGGATTCAACATTGAAAATATAGTCCATCTTTAATGATAGTTTTTGTTCTTTTTTTTGCGTTTCAATCACATGAAAATCAAAATCAGTTCTAGTTTATTTTCTCCCAATTATGCTTTACATAACACTTGTTTTTGTTGTCTGCTGTTGTAATGGCACAGTTAGAAAAATAATATTTCCGCTGTGTGTTAACATGTTGGTAGAAACTGAAATGTGAGAATATCGACTCTTATCATGAGATGGAGCAGCCAACGGAAAAGTTCAGAAGTAAATTCTGCTAAACTGCTAAATTCCACCAGACGTGTGTTCGGTTTGTGTGCTTTATTTTTCCCTCCTAGGCTTCTATACTTTTGCCATACTGCATGCAACTTAGTTGAGTTGCCCCTTTTTTTAACTCCAAGTCATATAATGCTAATTAAAGTGGTAGCTTTAGTGTTAGCTTGTTCCATTTTTATGAAGGAACTCAATGACATCCGCGTACATCTGAACAAATTGAACATGTTACCAGGGCTAAACAGGCCATCATCACAACCTGCCACTAATGTCTGGACTACAATAGAAGTTGAAGTCCCAAATTCAATCCTAATACCATGAACCTCTGGAAACTGTAAAAATAAACACATTTACATACAACAGTAAAAAGGCTATTGAGGATTGTCCAATGAACAGCAGCAACATGTTACCATTCTCCGTGTTGCACCACATGTACAGTCTAACCTTAATGTAGACTCTTCACTTCTCGAAGAGTCCAATCTTCTTCTTCATCAGTACCTGAGTACCTGAGCAGCGCAGAGAAAGTCAAGCTCTCTCTCTCTCTCTCTCTCTCTCTCTCTAACACATACAAAATCACTTTCCATTCCTTTCACCATTGTGGGATCTGTCTCAAGGTTATCCTTGTACTGCAGGTGTGTGTCTGTGTGTGCGTGTCTCAAAGAAGCTGTTGTATTGATTTGGACTGCGTGTCGAAGCTGTCGGCAGCCTTGAATGCTGGTTTACAGCACAGGGACAAGCAGTTAGCGGTAGATGGATTTCTGTGTTACACTGGATTTATCCAGGCTGCTTCTGTGGCCTCACACTATTTGGCCTTAATCACATGCACTGAAATGCATCTGTTGTCTTTAACGTTCAAATGTACAGGTATCAAATGTATTTAGGAAAATGTTAACTTGTTCAACGTTAGGAACGTTCATAGGAATTATTCATCGGAGACCATACATACATTGATTGTTTTGTTATGCATACGTGACAGTTACAGCCACTAAGTATTAGTCCACTTGTTATTCTGGGGTCTGTTATCATATCTTCTTTCTTTTTTCAAGGTTTATTTTGGGGCTTTTGGGGTCCAGTCTTAGAGACAGGACAGTGGAGAGTCAGAAATTGGGAATAGAGAGGGTGGGGAATGACATACAAGTAAGGAGCCACAGGCCAGAATCGAACCCGGGCCCCCTGCTCTGAGGACTACAGCCTTCACACATGGGGCATGTGAACTAACCACTCCACTACCGGTGCCCCAATCTGTCTTATTCCTACAGAGGCGGCTTCGGCTTAATGGTAGAGTCAATCATCTCTCATCTGGAAAATTGGAGGTTTGCTTCCCAGGTCGTGCATGCCATGTCACACTTTGGCAGCTCCCACTGCATATGAATGTATGAAGGGCATTAGTCCATACCGAACGACACTTTAGAAAGAAGCATCAGCCATCAGTGTGTACTGTAAATGTGGTGTGAATGACTGAATGTGACATGTGGTGTAAAAAGTAGTCAGAAGACGAGAAAATCTCTGGTCAAGGCCTTTTACCGTTTCTTCTTTCCCCCTATCCGAGCCCCACACAGTGGCGGCAGATGGCTGTTCATCCTGACTTGTCTGTTAGAAGGCAGTTTTGTGCTTGACACCCATATCAGACACAATTAATTCGTCCATCCATTACGTATACTTACCTATTCTGGACAAAAAAAGGAAATGACACTTGCTGCAAAAACAATCGCACTGATTTATCTTTTTGCAATATTGCATCATAAGACAACATTTTCAATTTAGCTTATTTAAAGATGACTCAATTATTCATCCTTATGGTCTCAACCCCCCCCCCCCCCCCCCCCCACAAACCTCAGCATGTGAGGAGTGGACACATGAGGATGTTTGATCTGTCGGTTGAGCTGCTGATTCCCGGGACATCACAGTAGGACACGAGTACGGCTGCTGCCATCGGTAGACGCAAAGACGCTCTCCTGCTGTCTCTGAAAATGAGAGATGCAAAGTGAAGTTGTTCTCCAAATCAGAAGACAAATTGCCGTAGCCTTAGCGGGAGTTTGATAAGCTTGTTAAAAATCAACCGAGGCGACTCACATTTATCACGATGAGCTGTACGCAAAAACAACTGAGGATGCAAACACGATGTCTATCAGTCAGTGTCTGATGTCCAGAGTATTTGGATGGTGTGTGTGTGTGTGTGTGTGTGTGTGTGTGTGTGTGTGTGTGTGTGTGTGTGTGTGTGTGTGTGTGTGTGTGTGTGTGTGTGTGTGTGTGTGTGTGTGTGTGTGTGTGTGTGTGTGTGTGTGTGTGTGTGTGTGTGTGTGTGTGTGTGTTGTTTTATCTCTGCATGTTTGTGACAGGACTCGGTGCGAAAGCAGCCCTGCAGTTAATTTTCGTAAATTAATTTTAATTACCGTGCAGACAGGCGTAGTTCTGATAGCAGATGGAGGAGTCGGGTGGCCTGATCCACTCCAGTGACTCTTCTGACTCCTCTGCTTCCTCCCTCAACACATCCTCCTCCTCCTCCTGCTTCTCAGTTTTTCTCCCGTCAACCTGAGGGGTCAAGGGGTCACGACTGGAGGAGACAAGCGTGAAACGTAAGACGACACCGTTATACTCCGGCGAAGTCTCCTCTGTGATGTGAAGATGTAATCAGACCCTGACAGCTGCTCAGAAAAGACAAACTGTGGGCCCTTAAATCTTCATTAGTCAAGAGTAAATGAGGTTTGTTTTACACTGCAACACACACACCAAAACGCAGCGACAGAAACACATACACATACCGGCCGTGTGCGTATCCATTACGCCTCAGCTGAGAAGCGTGGTAATGGTGCCTATTGATTTCCTTTCTCTCGTCGACTAGTCAAGCATGTAGAGTTTGGATGCTGGGTAATGAAATTACCTTCACTGTGGAGGATGTCATGAAAATGTTACAGCTGGAGAGAGGCTCCTCAGTGAGCGCGTGCAGTAAACACGGCACCTGTTTGCATCGTCTTTATTCACCGCCAACAGCAGAGCTGCAGCCTCAATCAGGTCTTTTCCCCCCTCCTCTCCCATCAGGGCAGTAATTCATTTATTATTCATCTCATCAGTAGCACTAAATGATGTAAATGACCTTCTCTGAACTGTATGGGAGTCCATTTGGACACTGTCAAACTCCATTAGACATTCAGCGCCCAGCCGCTCGAGAGGGTCAACTCTCTTAGCTCAACAGTGACAGAGAAAGCGTGACCAGGCTTTGAGCTCATGAATGGATCCCGGAGTCCAGGGCCATGCCGGTATAATTCTGTCGATGCGTGTATGCAATATACTGTATTAGAAGTGGATGTAGCCCCCTTGACAAACACCCTTTTGGTTGTAGTATGTTGTTAAGGCCCTGTGTCTACCTCGCTTTTTTTTTTTACTGAGCTTCTTTTGTCCGTTGTTTTTAATGAGTGTTCGCAGCCGAATGTGGAGAAAAAGTGCAGCACCCAGCGTCTTTTCTCCCCAGCTCTCCACCTCTTTTGTTGGGCTGCTCCGAGAGCTCAAGTTGAACATTTATTTTTTTTAATCTTTTCAGAAAGGCGCTCCTCGTTATTTTGCCGCCGACAGATTGCATCTTGTACCCACATCCTCTTTCCGTGTCTGATTGGGTAAAAAAGGATCGCAAATATAAAACTTGCAATAAAAAGTAACAACAAAGCGGTGTTGGTCATACAGCAGCCCTTGTCCACACACTGTTGTCATAGAGACAGGACAGAACCAACGCTTCATCTAAACGCTCCCCACCACGCAACCGGAGCTTTACTGCCCGGAATTAAAGCTAGGTGGAAACATGGCCTAAGTTTGTTTGTCTTGTTGGAGGTAACACAGATACGATCGGAGGCTTTAAAGAAATCGCAACTGGGGAGGAATTGTGTTTTTTGTTTTTTTTTAAATATCAACATCATTATATATATATATATATATATATATAAAATCTAAGTGTCAGCTCAACTTTTATCTCATCTTAAAAATGTATAGAATGTTTTCCTTCTACTGGTGCCAAGCACGGTGCGCAGTGATAGTTTGTTTGACGTCCACAGCCAAAGACTGCAGCAGGCAGTAGCATTACTAACGTGAAGCTACATGACATCAGATGGGAGTGAACAGGGGAAGAGACGGAGCAGAGTTTGAAACGTCAACATCCAAAATGAAATCTCAGCACTTTACAACCCTTTTCTACCTGACAGTCTGCGAAAACTATACAACAATATATTTTTATTTGTATAGAGGGTCTTCATGGCACTGCTCAAACGCTGCCTTCTTTACACTGAGACGCTGCACAAGGATGTAGCAGGACTATTTATTATAGGCTACATCATGTTTATCCAGCAGCCCGGCACGAAGGGGGTGAATGGATCACAGATCAAGCTAGATCAGTTTCACCACGAGAAAGAATCTTCAGTACCTTTTAGTTTAATTTTCAACAACATAGCTACTTGTGACGACGAGTGTAAGTCCTCCCCTCCTGGCATTGAGGGAGAATGTAGGTTTTTCCACTTCATTTTAAATCTTTGAGCCTAGATTCACTCTCTGATAAGCTCTGAGCTGTTTGTGATCCCTGGTGAATAAAATGGGGGAAGAAAGGGCAAGAAAAGCTGCGGCTCATAATTAAAGCCATGACATACGAATACATGGTTCAGTATACTGCTGACATTTGAGTCAACATTCAGTGTGTGTGTGTGTGTGTTTGTTCCCCCCTGAGCGTACTGCTCTGAGTCAGTAAACACAATGCCGCCTTTAATTAGCACTGTGGTTCTAATTGATTAAAATTCCCTGCAGCGCAATTATGTGATTTCATAGACATGCTTTCTATTTTCTTTCTCTGTATTTCTATTTCTGCGTCACTGCATTTCCCCTTTTCTGCCACCCTACTTTGTAATCTCAGAGTTGTTTAAAGCCAGACATGCAGAATGGTCAGGGAGAAAACAGTGCTGCAACAAAGGTGCACGGCCATCTTTCGCTTTGTTTTGCGTATTTTAACAGATTGGACATGGGTAAAGTTTCCATCTTACTGAGTCATTTAGTTTTAATTTCTTTTTGGTCTAAACTGGATCGGGTGAAAGAAATGTAACTGACGGCTCTGTTGTCAAGTTTGGCTTCTTGCAACTTTCTCAACAGGATTGGCATAGTAGAGGAGAAAAAGCGAGGAGAACTTAACGAATAAGAAAACTAGATCTTTCTAGAAGCGTGAGTGTCTGCTCCAATCAGACTTGAATCTATTCAGCTGTGGACTGTTACCATTGTAAGGGACCTTTCACATTTTATCCTGCTCATCTCGACTGTGTATTTTGGCCATCAAGAGTAAACATTACTGGACAAAGCCTGAGTGACTGTTACTGCAGGGATCTCTGGAGGCTCATCTGCAGCAGCCGCCATGTTGAAAATACCTTTTAGGCAATCAAACAGCAAGTAAGAGCTGGAGGGTTTTTAAGCCCAATGATATTACATCACTCTGTCAATCAGGTCAGCTCGAGGCCTAATTATGGATAACATGTATCATTCATAACATTAAAACAGATCTGTTTAAAAATAATTCACCCACGTACATTGTGTGCCAGTGAAGGCAATAACTCATTTGTTTGTTTTTTTTGTACCAGGCTGTACATTTCTGTTGTATAAACTGGCTTTTTTGAATGGGTGTGTAAGTGACCTCTTGGAGTCAACCTCAAACAAACTCCAAGAACATGTTCTTGTAAGCCATACAGGTGTAACTTTGAGGATAACTTATTTCATGTTAAAATCTCCTCACAGGAGCTTTAAATATCAAACTTAGTTGTTTCATCATCTGGTGAAGTTAGTGTTTTTACATCAGTTCAGTTCCATGTATGCTTTGAATATTTCTCTTTAATAAATTTGTCCAGATGTGGTTTCCTGTGTTTGGCGACATTACGGTGGCGTGCATAAACTGCAGGCACAGACAGGCCTATATAACAAACCAACATGGCTCTGATGCCTGTAAGAACCTTCTGTATGTGTGTCAAACAGGCAGCCCATCTTGATTCTGAGGTGTTCGTGCACATGCCCAGCAGCATGGCAGCTCGCCGGCCTGGTGTTATTGGGAGGGAAAAGTCCCATGATGAGAAACCATTTCCCTCCATTGAAATAACACTCGGGGAAAATGACTCTTTGAGCTTGACTACAGGCTTAAGAGCCTCATCACAGAGTCATTGCTGAGAAAATGGCAGAGAAGCAATAAAGAATCCTCACACATGTCACTGCGGCTCATGAATAACAATGAGGAGCAGGACACAGTCAGGCTGAAGGAGTCTTAAACAACAGGAGGGGAGGAAGTCTTTACGCGACTCCTTCATTTGTCTTTTCAGCTCCTCACACGTGTCCACTGATAATTAACAAAGCCACACCGCTATTGGATAAATGTAAAGGTCAAGAGGTCAAGGTCAGTGTTGCATGCGGTTGTTTTAAAATTTGATTTCATCAGACTTTTTAATGAAATGATGAATACATCAGATAAAATAGACACTAAATAGGGCTCAGTATTTCATATTACAAATAAAATACTGCATTTGATCACAAGGATTTTACTGTTTTATGAGACTGCTCTGTTCAAGGCTGGATTTAGTATCTTTTGGGGGCCTGGGGTCACAATTTTCTTCATTCCCCTCCTGATTTAAATTTCAATAAATACTTAAGTAATCTCAGAGTTATATTTCCCTTTGAAATTGGCCTTGAATACTAATTTAAATCACAATGAGGAGAAAAAAGACCAGGTCTATTAGAGGTGAACCATGAACCTTAAGGATATACTTGGTGTTTAGTTTGGGTAACTGAATGGATCAGAGTCGGGCATGAAGTGGTGGTGATTGGGTTCAGGTAGGTCTCTAGTTCTAATGACACACTATGCAATGTCTCTGACTGTACCAGGACACGAAGTAGAAGATGGTAAAGACTTGTTGAATAAAACATGTTGAATAGCTGTCTTTAAAGAAATGATAGGAAAATATATTTTAGACACGTTGATGAAGCTGTCATAACATCGAGGTGAAGCACTGTCCAGGTCAACAGCTATAACATGATGCGAACTTTATTTAAAATACCTGATGTTCTGTCAGTTAACCTCATGTGAGGCCTTTGTCCATGCGTGTACCTTTTTGAGTTGGTAGTGGCAGCCCATAGAAGACCAATGAAGTGCAGGGTTTCGCCGTCAGTGTCAAGCTCAGCCTTTGGAACGGCGCCGCGCTCGTCATTGTCACCTCTCCCTCACTGATAAATCCTCATCAAGAAGGGGTGGGACTTGTGATATCAGCTTTTTCAACAATCACAATGGCGGAGAAGAAACTAATCCGACTTGTCTTTTCAAGGATACTATTCTAGGTTTAGAGCCGTTGGTTTTCTCTGTGATATAGCTCTGAAGAAAAGCTGATTTAAAGCACACAGAGCTGTTTCTCAACGGGTCAAGCCTCAGGACCCACCCACTACCCCTTCATGAAAAATCGCAACCCAAATTTCTGTGTCAGATGAATTTAAAAAAAGCACTTTGTAGACTTTTTCTTCCAGTTGCACATTCGTGGCCCACGAAAATTGGTTTCACGCCAAACTTTTGGGTCCTGATCCACCAGTTGAGAATCACTGATCTAAGTAAATCTAACAGCCATTAGCAAGGCAAGTGGAGGTTAACCTTTGTAACATAACACTATGTAAATGGGCTTCATTTTGAGCAGCACTACATTCTCTTCAGAACTATATTAAGTGATTATGACTTCAGCACTGCAGACTGAGGAAGTAAATAGACCTGCATGTTTGCTCAAGTTTCATAAAAAGTTTTAACCAATCACAATTACGTTTCCACCGGAGGTTTCTTTATTGAGCAAGTTTGTGGACGCCAGCTTCTACTTCAACATGCTATGATAACTTAATAAAATCGACAAAAACAAAAGACCAATGTGAATATCAAGCTGGCACTTAGGACACATTCCTAAGATCACTAAAGTCAGTTGGATTTATTCTCTCAAGGGTGAGAATGACTCATAAATAAATACCAAATATATGTCATACAAAAAAAAAAAAAAAAAAGAATTTGAGCCATTTCAGTCTCGGCCTAATTGTTGGATGGCTCCCTGAAGTATTCATTTCATTAATGAGATACCATTGATATTTTATGTGTTATTTTATCCTATTTCAGATGTAGTAATATACAAATTCAATTAACAAGGTCCAGAGCCACATCAGAGAAAGTCTGTGCATTGTTCTTTTGCTGATATAGATGACAGTGATCAGTGAGGTATAACCCACACAATTAGCCGAATCCTCTGCAAATGTCTCTGATGATTAATGAGAAGGTTTGATGGGCAGCGCAGCACAATCGTCCAGCGATGACTCAGAGGAAATTAAAGTGCTCTTTGATAACTGAGCCCAGGGACCACTCCCCTTTTCAAAAACCTGCTTAAACACAAAGCATTCCTTTCAGACACAGACAGCGAGCTCAGTGACACTTCTCTAAATATTTCAATCATTCCCAGGAAGTCATTCTCAACACTTGCTGCAGAAGAAGTTGTGAGAACACATGGGGATGATATGTGTTTATGTACAGTATCTGCCCTGGACAACCTTGTTTTAGGGCAGACGGAGGGGGTTGGCTAATCTCTTTATCAATCTGAATGCAGAAACACAGCTGGGCCAGCCGTATCCCAGCATGCTTCAGTTCACATTTTTCTGCCCAAAACCAACTGATTCTGCACATAGTCAAGAATAACTCAGGCACAGCTTGACATTTGGCATAGGGAGAAAAGATATTGGATTTATAATTGAATTAGTGTGAGAAGGCAAAAAGTTGGAGGGAATCATTTAGTTGTAACATAATGACTCTGTGCAGCTTTTTCATTTGAGATAAGAAAATACTACAGTACTTTATTAAGCTTGGCCTCTGGACGTCTTTACGGTTTCACATGACTGATATGAAGTGTTATCAAAATGAAAGGTCAGACACTTATTTATTTCTCACTCTTGAGTTCTCACCCCACAGGAAAACCAAACCAAAAGCAACAGTACAGTGTTGTAACATTTAAATCTGTATTTATATGTATGTATTTCCAAAGTTTAAAGTTTGAGTACCAGAATGATCCCAGGAGATATGTTGTCGGGGGCTTTATGCCCCCAGTAGGGTCACCCAAGGCAAGCAGGTCCTAGATGACTGGTTGGAGGCCGTCAAGCTGAAGGAGTCCTATATCAGTCAGGCCAGGCGTGCCGCAGCGCGGGCTGCTGTGGAGGCAAAAACCCCCCTCCATGTTGCCAGAGCCCCTTGCAGTGCGCTGGAGTTTCACCGTCAGGTTAAGGGGTGGGGAAGATGCTTATTGGATTATGAATAGTTTCCAAAGTGGTCGTTTTGTCAAAATCATACACAAACGTTGAGCTCCTTAAATCAGATCTGGGTTGGACGCAGATGAACAGATCATGAACATGTAATCTTCCATGATTCCTCAAAATAATACTCTAATGTGTTTTCAATTTGACTGGAGACTGGCTTTGAAGGACAGGAAAGAACTATAGTGAAAAAGAAAAAAAGAGCTATAAATACTTTTGCCCTCATTCTCAAAGTTCAAGTAAAAGGTTGATGGAGCACAAAGTCCAACTTATCTTCAAAAATACATACAATACTTTGCTTTTTTGTCTTGGTATTTCATGTGTCAGCAGATGGCGGGCACTGAGGGAGCACAGTGAGCGCCTCTGAACGACCTGTAGCATTTGCTAACAGCTTCATTTAGTTCCAGGCATGGTGTCTGGCTGGGTGCCTTAACCTGGCTGGGCTCTTTTGGGCTGCCAAGACCCACAGCACCAGCCTTATTATTCCCCTCCTGCTCCCACTGTGTAATTTGATCAAGTTATTCATAACATTTCAGCTGACGTCTCTCCCTGGAGTTAGCGTGACATTGCTATTTGCAGAGGATAAATGCATTATAGGATGGCCCACTGCTAGGAAATTGAGCATTAATATTTGCTCTTGATGTGATGTATATAAACAGACAGATTTGCAGGCTCTTTGCTCCTCTATTGACAACCCACAGGGGAAGGTGGCTGAATATTTTGGGCCGATTTTAAAAGACGTGAGATAGGATAATAATAATAACAATCCACGAATGTGTTTTTATCTGCTGGGAAGGAAGCCTGCTGCTCCCCATCTCAACAGTTTGCTTCTCGGTGAGCTGGTTGGCAGCTATCAGCGGGGTCCCAGCGGCACATCAGTCATCAAATTGGGCTAATTTCTCTCTGAAAGCATGCAGATGCAGCCGGAGAGGGGAAAATGCAGATGAAAGCAGCGGTAGAAGGACAGACCACTGGGACCGTCGCTGGAATTCAGTCGGGCCTGGTTAAAGCGATGCAGCCATTTTCCTCAGAACACCAAAACCTGCGAGGCACTGAAAGCATTTTTTCCTGAGCGGAGAATCCCTTTTTCAAGGCTTCGAATTTCTCTGTGAATCCATTCAAAAACAACAATAAAAGCCAGAATATGTCCCCCATACATGACAGGCCTCCCACGGGCCTAAGAGGAATAAAAATGGTTCAGTCCTTGGGGCCCAGTCTGCTGCAATCTACATTTTCCATTTAACATTGCCTCCAACAATGAAGTGCCTCAGAGAAGTCACAGCGTTAGGTCGGCCTTGCAGTGCAAATAGCGCTGTTTGACACTGAGGTCTGTACTGGAGGGAGGCAGTTTAAAGTGTGTTAAGTGCACAACAGCTTCAGGGCCAAAATGCAGGCTGAACCAACCTTTCATATCTCTCTGTAACATTATTGTGATGTTAATATGAAATTTCAACTTTGGCTCTGTTTGCCTCTTTAATTGAACTGGCAAGGTAATTAAGTAGTTTTGGCGTGGACAAAGTGACGTCAAATTTTGAAAGCCAATAAGCAAAGCCTTAGAATTCATCCTGACTTTTATTTGACATGCCATGAAATACATTTATTTTTCAGATAACTAATGGACAACTAATTAATCAGCAACCTCTTTTTAAAATCTTTTAAATTGTTCGCCATTTTTCCAATTACAAACTCACCACATGCATTGGGATTGTGAATGCATTTTTCACAAATGAGCCCCATGATCAACCCCAGTACCTATTGTTATTAAGAATATTGATATACCAGTGTTCCATATTAAACTATATGGGTGTATATGATATGAAGAATGGACAGTGATTGATAGTGATTTGATAACAGGCCTGAGCTACATCCAAACTAACATTTCTTTTTCAAAGTGTGACTCGATAAAACGACCTGACCGCTCCCGTAAATGCATTTAATTAAGCCTGCTACGACCACAATACACACCTGGATGAGCATCAGGAAATGTATGGAATAATGTAGAATGTAAACCAACATGGTTGACCAGCAGATTCTACAGCAGCCGTGTGCTCATTGTGCCGTCTCTGCCTCGGTTTTACTTTGTCCGACGGCGCACACCTTGACCCACTGGGGTCGTTTCTGAAGGATAAGCGCAGTGGAGCGCAGCCATGGCTTGGGGGTTCACAAGATCACAGGAGAATGACAAGACCATGTGTTAATAAAAAGAACAACACACAAACTACCAATTACTTTTCCTTTGCGAGCTTGACTTGTTGTTCATTTGGTACCTTTGAAGTAATGTTGATATAGTAACGGGATATATGATCGGGAGTCTGAACAGTGGATTTTGTTTTGAAATTGAACAAATGCTCTATGCATTCCCTCGTCTGACTTTCTGTCTGGGTTTATCTGCTCTCTTGCAGCGGGGTCCATCAAAAAATAGACTTATTTGGAGCGGAGCAGAGGTCAGGTGGTGCTTCCAGGACATGTTGGAGACAGACCGGGGCACGTGCAGCTCTTGTGTGACACATGGATCAATCAAGCAAGAAACCTCAAGAGTAGTCACAACTTTTGGTTAATATTTTATTTTTTCTTAAGCATTTATTTTTTTTCCCCTGTGATTGCGATGGGCTAGATGACATCCATCAAAAGTTCAAAAGAAAGAACCAGGAAATCCAGAAGTTGAGTTATTTTGTGGGTTTTTCTGTTTGTCTTTTTACTCTTCTTTTACAAAACGCAGATTTTGCTTACAATTGTATAATATCATCACTTCATAAAACGTCTGACCAAACTTGGTATAATTCATTAATGTTGTTCCACCCAGATTTCAGGGTGACATAGAAACATTAAACTCAACCCTGATATAGTATAAAAAATGAAAATCCCCATCTTTAGCCCAAAAATATACAACATAATACACTCCTCCATACCTGACCCCGACTCCCCACCTTACTACCTACTATTCATTTCTCAACAGTCCCTGAGATTTCGGAAAAAAAATATTGTAAGGCATGTCGTATATGTCTTCAGTTACTTTTAATGAAAAGACATGCAGGGTTAAACGAGGGCTGGTACAGAGACATGAAGAAGGTCAGCACAGCAGGGGAGGACCTGCACAGGATATGAAGCTTCCACTGGCTACTGGACTACCAGACAGACACTCTGCAGCTTTTAATGTCAGAGAAACTTGAAACCAGAAACGACAACCTGAGGTGTTCACAAGTTCAACGTAAAAAAGGGGGGTTGCAATGATGGATTACTTTCATCCTGGATTAATCTCATGAATATTCTCATCTTTGAATCAATTGAAACTTCAAATATTTTTACTCACGATGAGTGCCAGAAAGTTGCGCCTCTCTTGCTCCTGCTCCATCCTGAAGTCTAATCCACTTAATTTATTCTGCTAATAATATTCAGACGGAAACATTCCCTAAAAGTTTTTCAGAGGTATCTGCATTTCCGCTGTGCGCTGTCATGATGAGGCAGCACGATGTTGTGCACATAAAGATAATGAGCTGGGAGGAGAAACTTTATCTGGTTTGATGTGAAGCTGGGCTTGAATGGTTTGATATGAGATTCAATGTTTAAATCAAAGCTCCATCCACAAATAGAGCAAGCGAGGACAACTTGAGCATGAGTGCATTTTTTATTCCACTTCAGAGAACTCCCCATGTAGACAGCAGGGAGGGTGTGATTTCAGACACAGCCTGTGTGTGATTGTGTGCATTGGTCCAGAACAAATTAAATAAATTAAATTAAAAACAGGTGTGAAGGCGGCCTAAGATTTATCCCACCTACAATCTATATTTGCCACCTCTGATGATTATCTATGCCACACCCTGCAGCGGTGAGGATCAAGAGTCACACAGTCAGCGTGGACACTGTAATTAGGGTCCATCAGCAGGAGATTAATGTCAGCTCTTGGTTGGTGAAGTTGGGAAAAGAAGGGGAAAAGGAAATAAGGAGATCAGAGGCAAGAAAGGAAGGAAGAGAAGCGGATGAAGAAGCGGTTTGAAAGAGCAAACCAGCAGGACAGAAGAGAGGCCGGTTGGGGGTTAAGAATAGGCTGCCATCATGGCCAAGGAAAAAAAAAAGTGGCAGGAAGTAAAGAGAGGCATGGGTAGAGGGAAAGAAAAGTGATGAAGAAAACACATTAAGGGATAAATTACAGAGATGGAGGCCAGAGCAGGAAGAGTCAAACAGAGAGCATAATGTGGGACAGAAATGGACCACGGACCACTGTGGAGCCTAATTGTACAGTGTGGCGTCACTGAGGGCTCTCACAGGGCTCGCACGTGTTCAGCCAGCGTCCAATTTATTGTAATCCACAGTGGAAAAAACACACAGAGCTGGTCCAAGTGCTTAAGAGTCAAAAGAAAGTGAATTAGAAGACATGTTGCCTGTCAAATTGGGTAGATAGAGGCTTTAATCTAGAGCAGTCCAATGGTAGTTCTCACTTCCTGATTGTCCCCGCAGGCGGCAAAATGACCTTAAATTACAGCGAGCTGACCAGCAGGCCTTGAAGTAATTGGCATATGGCAATGCTTTCAACAACTCTTCTTTATTAAATCCAACGCTAATGTAACATTACATTGGCTTTTGCTATTAGGCTGGTGAAGCTACGCTGCCTTTTGCTATCACTGCTAATGGCTGTGTTGCTCATTGGTTTGACGGATCGCCTGCATGAATTTCAGGCTCCATGTTGCTCTCATTTCGCTTCCCGCTCTTCAGAGTTGTGTAGGATGTAATGGGTTTAAGTAAAGTGTAGTTTAAGTGTTGTTGCTTCCCATTGGATTGGAGCTGCGTCTCTAACAGCGGCCTTAATACGTCCCACTTGCCCGCTCGCCTTGTTGTACTTTAGAGTTTCTGGAAACAAGCAGAAATGAAGGTTAAAGTCTGTGATGTCACGAGGCAGGGGACAGATTCGGCTCGCGAGAGGGAAAGTGTTCATTTATTTTCTCCCAAAATTAAAGCGTCGAGCATCTGTAAACAGATGGAAAGTGGGCAAAGTTTTCACAGGATAGGACCATGGATAGAGTTTAAAATTGGGGAGAAAGACAGTTGAGAGAGTTGAGACTCAGGAAAGGAGACACGGGTTGGCCGTCAAGATTTCAAAAACACACGCTGACGTGATTCAGCTAAAAAAGATTGATAGTGATTCTAATGGGCTCATTCAAGTGCTACACCAGGACATGATATGCCCTATGCTCTATTACAGTTAGTCAAGAGATTATAGGGGGACTGAGCTTTAAATTGATATTTAGAGAAATCTAGCTAGTTACATTGGAAGAGTTGTTGTGGTGTGGTGTACACCTTCTGAGTGAAAACAACGTACACATAGAGTTAAGGCTGCATCTGTTTGTGTCATCACTTTGAACCACTGATGAGGGAAAAAAAAAACACCTGCTGTAGCTCATTTGGGTTCATAACAGCTGACTCATGTGGAAAATGTTCTTTATTTGTTATCAATATGTCTGATTATTTCTGACTTAAATCATGTTGGTTTAAAGCGTTGATCTTCTCCTGAGGAAGAAGACGATGTGCTGCCTCCTTGCTCTCTGTAGCGCTCTGGGCAAGCCTACAGTTTGATCACATGTAAGAAGCCCTCGTATCAAAGAGTAAGTTCATGTCAAGTCAAGTAAAAGCAAATGTGCTGAATCATCTCATCCCCCGGATTCTCGAACTGAACTGCAGCAGAGCTGAACCCTAAACTGCATGAAGAACATCGACAGCATGAAGCAGCAGCGTGGTCGACTGTACCTGTGCAGGAACTGATCTGGGATCTGAATCCACGTCTTCTCTATCTCTAAGCCTCGTTAGAATCGAGGTATGACAGACAATTCAAGGGCAGAGGCTCTGATTGATAGGGCGCCATCTCCACTTTGGCACATTATCAATCTTTTATCAAACCAAATTGCTCTCTTCTTAAACTCCATTGAACCATGTGTGTCTCTCACACTCTGCCTGGACTTAGTGTGGACTGTGAAATTAATCTGCACAGATTTATTTTTTTTATCAGTAACTTCTACAATGAGAGAGAGAAGAGAGACCATGTTTGGGCAAAGGGAGAAGCGAAAGTGTTTTGACCTGAAGCCAGGCATACACAGCGTACACCACATCAGGCTGATTCTGACCTGGTTTTGTAGTCCCACGATGTGGAGGGGAGTCGTGCTGGGTGCAGGGGTTTTTCCCCCTCTTACGGCCAACTTCCACCAGGTGTGTGATCGGTCCGTCTCCACTCTGTTACGCCAGCGGAGCTGATAGCTTTCACTTTATTTAATGTGTCTTCTTCTACTGAGTTTGCTGCGCTGCAACCTGGCAGTCCGAAGTTTGAAGTCTATCAAAACTATGGCTGACAATAACAAATAAAATTAATTTGTAAATAACGATTGGACTGGTTTAGGTTGAATTGACATTCTCATATTAAAGGCAGGGTTGGTAATTTAAGAAAACTAGCATGCTTCTGAAAGTAGCATTCAGTGCTCTGTCTATACCTTTGTTCCTTTTTCAGAGCACAGGAGTTATTAATTTCTGTTAGGACCTAAAGACAATTTCACAAATCTTCCCTGTCTTAAATGAGTGGCTTTTATTCACCTGTGAAACTGAACTGTAACATGTATTTTTATTCAGCGACACGTTCCTGCTTCAGGTTGGGTTAAATGTGTTCTTAAGAGGATTCACAGATAACAAACTTTCAGGGATGTTGTGTTAGTTAGTTAGTTAGTTAGTTAGTTTATTTGTTGTCCTCTTCAGGAAATTCTTCATCACAGTTCCATAGAGCATACAGAAATGTGTTGTCGCAGCAGAGCATGCGCCAAAGAGGCAGTGTGAAGAGGGCTGTGAAAGTTCACACTTCTTTTTCTGCTTTAAAAACGTATTAAAACAGGAAGTGTTAATTTACACAATCCGTCCAGAACTCTCGACGTGAGTTTATTATAATGAGACATATTAAAATGTGCTCCTGTGTGTGTTTTCCTGTTATTGTACTCTGGAAACAGAGAATGAAGACATACATAATTTCTTACCATTTTAATAAGACTCATATTCTACATTTAAGTGTACTGCTGCTTTTGTATAAATTAAGTGTATGATTTGTACAGTACTAAGAAAGATGCTGCTTTTCCACAGATGATTAGATGTTGCATATGCTTTAAGTGGGCTGCATGGTGGTGCAGGGGCTCCTGGTTCGAGTCCCCGTTGGACAGGAGCCCCTCTGTGTTGAGTTTGCATGTTCTCCCTGTGTATGCGTGGGTTCTCTCCGGCGTCCTCCCACAGTCCAAACAGTGTGACTCTTAATTGACTCTATGTGTTAATGTGAGTGTGTCTGGTTGTCTCTATACAATATGTCAGCCTTGTGATTGACTGGCAAACAGTCCAGGGTGTTACTCTGCCTCTGGCCCAATGACAGCCAGGATTGGCTGCAGCCCCTTTTCGCAACCCCTATTGGGAAAAGCAATAAAGAATATAAATGGATGGATGCGATGTTTAATGTTGCAATCAATAGCTTCTTTTTAAATCAAATAATCTTAAATCTTAATCACAAATAACCAGTTGACTCAAAACTAATGATAAGTATGATAAGTAGAAAATACAAACTGGATAATCTCACCATTAAGTGATGTCTTCAAACTGTCGTTTGTCCAAACACAATATTTTAAATAGTGTGCAATTAATTATTTCTTAATCAACTTATCCAACGATGCAGCTGTACATGACTTTACTGATGCAGAGATATTGAGAATACATCTAAAGTTATTGAACTTACCTTTTCCTTAGCACTGCTGTGTGACTCGGTCCGTTGCTGGACATTTAGACACTGAGACTCCCTCCCACCTCCTCTCTCTCACTGTAGCTCTTCAGATCTATTCTAGAAGCTGGACTGCACTGCACCGCTGTTGGACAAAAAAAATTTAATATCTGCAAATATAATTCATTTTTTCTGCAATAACTGTGTCCCTGCTGAGTCTAGTATTTTACTCCTCAGATGTCAGAGGTTGTTTTGACATGTAAAGGTCATGCTACACCCTTGTGCGTTTACTCCCTTTTTGTTTGCAGTTTTGACACAGTTTGAACCCTCATGCAGAGACAGCACACACACTGCTGAGTCTTTTCCCACCAGTGATTTCCCCCGTGTTCTCAAACCCTCTGGAAATGATCGAAGCTGACAGCTGCGTCCTGCCGTTTGATTTAATCAACTCAGCGTTTTTATATTTTATATTGATTCATGTGGCCGACCCATAAAGGTTAATAAAAGAACTCTGATCCCGACATTACACACTGATGTTGGAGAAACACTCCGCCATGTCAGCACTTTAACACAATGATGTTGTGCAGTGCATTTACTGTACTGATTATTCATAGCTGTCTTATTTAGAACAGAATAATGACTTTGTGTTACCAAACTAATGCAGTAAATTACAGAGAGAAAAATAACTATGAGCTTCAATGTATAGAAAAAGGTTCTGATCTTTGAAAACGCATATATTTTATTTGTGAGTCATTTAAACCTGTAGACCCTTCAAACCCTCTTTAGGAAACAGATGATAACTCTTCTGTTAAACAGTTCAGTCTTAACCTGCTCCAAGTGAAAGGTGTCTTGAGATGAGGTGTTAACTTCCTTTCTCTTATTTATTCTTCTTTTCTTTAGCATGGGTTTTAGTCCAGTTTTTTTTCATTGATAAAATACATTGAATCCTCTTTAAATTACCTTTAAGCACCGGCAAGTTATTTCATTCAAATAGAAACAGAAAAAAAAAACCCCTCTGTTTAGATCTCTGTATAATTGTTAAATTAATTAACATAATCATAATTATCAATCAAAAGGATATATTTAGCAGTATCACAGACAAATCCCTTTTCTCTTAAAATTGTTTAGCTTGCACCTGTGATCTCAGTTTGGTGTTAATGAAACTTAATCAGTTCAAGTATTTTTCTCGTCTCGAGTTTACAATCAAATCAAACATGTCTAATATTGCTGCAGGTCTGTTTGATAGAAACTGTGTCATTTAATGACGAGATAGAAGAGGTTTGGCCAGCAGCAAACAGGAAGCTGTAAGTGAACGAGGAGGAGGAGAATTAGGTGGAGTTGTGGAGAGAGCACGAATGTCTCTGACGTGTCTCCCTCTTTGTGTAGAGAGGAGAAGGAGGGACGGTGGACAGCTGCAGCCCTCCATATTTATTCCTCTCATAGCTATAACACCAGATATCGAGGGCCACAGTGATTTCTGAATGGGAATACAATTAAAACTCAGACTCAGCACAACTTGAAAACAAATTCCCTCCTCACATTTTTTTTAAAGATATTTATTTTATTTTTGAATCAGATATTTGTAAAGTATAGGAAATTAAAATAAAAACAGAATTCAGTCCACACAAAATTAAAAGTCTCACAAGTGTGACTTTTAATTTATCTTACGGGCACATTACATTTGAATGTTAACTTTCCAGCCCCCAGAACTTGTTAGGCCTCGTTCAAATTAAAGGTGACTGCAAGCAATGGCTTTAAAACCTTAACTAGCATGGTAAAAAAAAAAATAATAATAATTGGTTGTCAAAAAAAATACATAAAAGAATAAATTAAAGGTTTTGCACCTGCATTGTAAAACAAAAAAAAAATCCAATTAATTTAATTGGCTGTTTGTTTCACACCTTTTCTTCTATTTAGGGTGGCTGAGTGTCACAGACTGTTAGCTCTAAACGTGCTCAGATTCATATTTGTCTAATTGGACTCTCCTGGGGACCTTTGAACACACTGCAGACATGTTTTTCTCCTTTGTCTCCGTTAAGTGTCTCTCACTGTAGCTGTTCTCGTAAAAAAAACGCCCCGACTCCCTATGTTCCTGCTTTTCAATCTCTCTGCTGTTTTATTGGCTGATAACTAATTAACAAACCGGGTTTCTGTGGCACTTGCTGAGGGATTTGATTGTTGCCTTAGTGCTTTCTATCTTGACATTGTCATCTGACAAAACATATTATAAAAAAATTAGACCAGAATAATTGTCTTTGTTTACTTTCCAGTGACTGCTGTCACAAGCTGACATTGTTTTTCTCACTCATATGTTTTATTCAGCCCCTTCTGTATTCACTTTTCTGCAAATTGAAATTCTTGTTTTCTTTTATTCCTCTGTATGTTTTTTCACTTTGAAGACGAGCACAAAGTTGCAGCGTCTCTGTAGTAAAAAGGTCATAAATCAAATGGAAACATGAGCGTGGAAATGTGACAGTCTTTGAGTTGTTTTCACGGTGGAGTGACAGCCGTCTTTGTGCTGAAATGTCATTGTGGAGCAGCAGGAGGACGTCCGGGCACTGATTAGAAATGAGACGTATGTGTTTATAATGTCACAACACAGTTTTGTGGCGTATGAGACATGTGACAGGGGACGTTTCTTTTGTCCACAGAGAATATAAATTAGTGAGGCAGCCAGGGAATCTACTGAAACAGCGTTTTAAAGAGGACAATGAATACATTAAAAATGCTTTTGACTTCATCTTCTGCTGTGGAAGGCGCTTTCATTCATGTCAAGTTTTGCTGCAGAGACCTCTTTGTTTTATGAGCTACAGATCTCACATAAGCCTTTTTCACATCTGCACCTCTAAAATGAGCTCGATATTTTCAGGAGGAGTAGTCTGGAGATTCTCCTGACCGGGCTGTGCACATGTGCGGGGTGTTACTGAGGAACATGCTCACATACATTTACCACAAGTGCCCAAACAGAATCTCAGGTCACGCATGAATAGCGAGAGTTTTCAGAGTGGGCTAGACACAGGGGGCGCCCCGGATCTGCTGTTGGTTTACGGACTTGCTCAAGGGTACCTTAGTGCTCCTTAATTGAAGAGGCACCACTCCACCAACCAGACCAGTTTTCAATTGGTCAGTACTGGGACTTGAACCAGCAACCCGGAGCTGTAGGCCTCCAAGTCTTTACGGACTGAGCTGCTGCTGTTGCCTCCATCATCAGATTTACACCAGGGTCATTTTGTTTTGACACTACAAGCTCGATTTAATTGATAGTGCCAACGTTTGTTCGTAATCTGAGTGTCGATAGAAGCAGCCTGTAGATAATGAGTCCCAAGAAACATACCAGATTACCATAAATCTTACTGTACAGACCCCTGATCTTGAATCCCATCAAACATAGTAACAAATCAACCTGAGGAAGGCAAAGAGACTTGTCGTTGTTTCTTTATTCCAGTGTGATGTTGAAGTTCTGCTCATGGCTGAGCTCAGTTGTGTTAATGCTTCAGAAACGGATAAAATAAAAAAAATAAAAAAAAAGGTCTGGAATGACATGGGAGCTTTGAGCTCAATCGCTGAATACCAACAAGGTGGAAAAGTCATGTATTCACCTATTTCAAAACCAGGTCCAAAACCATGACCTCATTAGCAGAAACCTGTTGTCTCTGTCCAGAAACACCTCATGAAGCAGGATCCACATCCTGCTGGTGTTGGCTGATCTTGCCGTCCACTGGGTCCTCTTCGAGCCTCAACAGTCTGCTCGGTTTCCGTCAGGCCGAGATGAGGAGCTGCTGTATTCCTCATAACGGCGTGTCAGAGAGCAGGAAAGGGTCGGAAATTACTTAAGTCTCTTATTACTCACATAAAAGGAGCCGCTAGAGATGCAATTACCTACAAGCACCTCAGGATACGTTGTGAACCCCCCCGCCCCCTTGTAATTCCTCTCGGCTGCTTTCTTTGGCTGAAGAAATATATTCCAACCGGTTGATGACATGTGACGCTGGCGGAAGAAATGAGAGCAACTTCTATTTTCTTCCAGACGCAACTTTCCCTTTTCTCATTTCGGTGCAACAATTCACATGGACCCGGGTGTTAGTGCATGAGTGGACTGAATGTGAATTTCCCATCCAGAGTTTACTGGTGAACTGGAAACGGCAGCACTCCTCTTTCATATGCAATTCATCATCGTGTCAAAACACGGCACACACAGTATTCTTTACGGAAATGAATATTTGCCCTTTTTTTTGCATTCCATGAGTGTGTGAACATGCATCGAGAGTCCTCTCCGGCTTTGACAGTCTAATGGAAATAAAACAGCGTTGTCAAACAAACACACTGTGGCCCGTACAGAGTCCCCAACCTGCTCGTAAATCAACAGCAGAGAAGAAGAAGGAGAATCTTATTATTATCTCTTTTGTTGTAGCCATACTCTCGGCCATGGATGTTACTTTAGAATTCCAGCCAGCACAGCCATGGTGAATTTATTCCATTATGTTGCCATGAGTGTGCGTGCTTTAGTGTGTTTGTGTGCAGATCAGCGAGCACATGCATGCTTTCAAGGTCTGGGTTTATCAGTGCTGCTGCCTGAATTTCTCTCTCAGACCGGAGATAAAGCTCGGGGGCCTCCGGGCTCACAGCCGCCGTCTTACCAGCACGCGAGCTGGTTGTCATTCACACACAGCTGCTGTTTGTAGAGAGGAAGCATGCAGAGGGAGATTAATAGCAAGAAACATATCCAAGTGACACACAATGTGCATGTAGGAATGTTGTGTTCGTGAATTTACAAGTGTGAAGGTGTTTGTTTTTTTTTTTTGAGTGTGGGTGTACGTGGGATGTGGGGGTCAAAAATAATTGTCGTTTGAGGGGAATCTTGGAAGATTAGAGAGGAGAGAAAAAGGAGGGTTTTCAGGTGTTTTAAGGGATTTGCGTCTGGAGATTTTCCCCATTCTTCATTCACTGTTGCTCTCTAGGCCAGATGAATGTCATTCTGCTTCTAAAGCCGGCTCCTCACCCATGTAATCAAAGATAATTTCACCTTTCAAAAGTCCTTGTGAAGCTCTTATTACTTGGGCAACTGCGTTTCCATTTATTATTTTAGCTGATGTCTTCCTCCAGGACGCCTCAGTGCACAGTGTATGGAAACAGTTTCAGAGGTAGGTTAAGTTGAGCCAAAAAACTTCTCTTGGTAATTCACTTTAACTTAATAAAGCTGCACACACCTTTTCCATGAGAGATCCATGTATGCATGTTTTTGTGTATTAGTGACCACCTCCTGAGTTTTCCCTGGCAGGGGTTTGATGCTCGAGGGTCAGGCTATAATAAGGTGACACTCGCCTCCTCTCTGCCTCCTTCCTGCCCTTCAGTGATTCCCTCTGATGTCACCCAGCACCTCCCCCTCACTGACACCTTCACTCCAACTTGCCTTGATAACTGGGGGCACAAAGCAACCATGGGAGTATCAAAGGTGGACCTGTGTGTGGCTTTCAGCTTCAGGGAAGAGGCTCCTATAAAGGGGGGGAAAGGGCAGATTTGTAATGACACATAGATAGGGACTGTTTCTCTGTAATACCACCGAGAAGTAAAACAAATGCTGGTCTTATTTAAGGAACCCAGTGTTTTTAATCTTTAAAGATATGTGCAGAGGACCGGATGTTTGCTGAAGGCCTTCCCTCCAACCTGAAAACTCTGGAAAAACTGCATGTAAAACAGTGATTTGAAAAACTTATTTTCATATTAAAGGTTTACCTCACGGCAGTGAAACAAAAGATAGTGACATGGAAAAGAACAGACGGCATGTAAATCAGTTTTTCTGTGATTTGTTTTTCAAAGGATACCTTTTGCATTAGTCTACCAATACTTAAGTATTTCCATTTACCTCTTAACAGTTTATCAGGGTGACATGGGGACACTGAGGGGATGTAAGGAACAGCAGACACATTGAAAACTTAACAGTGATTACGTGATTAGAAGCCAAATGATTTTAAGAACTGATGGCTGCAGGTCACACCTGGAGATACGTCACGACATCTTTTAAAATGTCTGAAGTGATGCCACAAGGAGGTAACCATCCAGAGAGTGAGGGAGACGGAGGCTGTCCTGACGGCCTTCTAGGATTACTATAATTGTCTTTTTTTAATCTTAATAGGGTTTTTTTTTCTTAGAAAGTTCAGAATAATTGACTTTAGAAACATTGTGAAAAGGCCTATTATTAGTGTCTGATCAGCATAAAACAATTTTCCATGTGCGTGATGACCTGCACAGAAAGATAACTAAACCCCTCACACAATAATAATTCTACCATCAGTAAATCTATGTATGCATGTATGTGTATATGTGTATATATATATGTATGTGTATATATATATATGTATATATGTGTGTGTGTGTGTGTGTGTGTGTGTGTGTGTGTGTGTGTGTGTGTGTTCTATCTCTTTTTTCACTGCAGACTCTTCATGGATGTAGGTCTGATGAAGTGTATACATGCAAGAGTTAATCAATGTCCTTGTTGTGTTAGTCTGACTTTGAGAACGTTAAGGTTGCCATGGTGACTTGTCATTTACAAAGGAGCCATGCTGCACAGCGCACCCTGATCTTAGGTTGTTGTTTTTTTTCCTTTCAAAATAAAATGATTTTAAAAAACTATATCCGATAGACACAGACAACAAGTTAGTCCATAAACCCTTCAGCAATAAACCTGAACTAAGGTCAAATAAAATACTCTCATTGACTTGTACACAATCTATCTAATTTATAAGCTGTGGACAAAGCCAAGGGGTGTGAAGAGTGGAGCAATAAAGTACCTGAAATGTGCATTATTACTCATGGCCAGTAGGAGGAGGCTACTCCAATGGTCACAAAAGTAAGTAAAGTTGTATGGAGACTGATGGAGGAAGAGAAAAAATATGCATAAAAACACCTGCATGTTCGCTCTGCTGTTGTGCAGTTTAGATGCATAACAAATGAATATTCTTGCTACCTCTCTCAACACTGTGCCGTTATGTTTAATTCGCTAAATGTAAACAACAATGTTGGAAGTAAACACACTCACAAACCTCAAGAAGCCAGTACTGCCAGGACTCCATCCCAGAACTCCACGACACTTTGTTCCCAGCTCCACGCTTACATTTTAATTCACTTAAGTATTTTTCTTTGTCACACGCTTTCTCATTCTCGGCTTCTGTGTGTTCCTCTCATGTAGAAGCAGCAGCATACTTTCAGAGAGGTTATCTCAGTCCAACAGATGACTTTCATTAGCAACGCGAGTCTCTGCCAAGACACTCACACATGATGATCGTCACCAGATTTTCAAACAAACACCAATTTCTGTCCCCGTCAAATGCAACATGTTGGTGCAGACTTGGACGGGGACGGACACATGGACGGCACCCTGTCACATGGAAATAACCTCCCAAGAAATATTAATTAACTCATCTAACTCATTCATTAGTGGACGAGGCAAAATCAAAGATGGTAAATGATTCTTTGTCCCTGCTGACCCTGATCAAACCCAACAAAAGTCCAACGTGAAATAGATAACATTTCTTTGTCTGCTTCAGTGTATATCTCAGCTGCTAATTACATTTCCTGTGCTATGTGTAATACAAATAAACACTGACACAAAGACGCACACAGATGGAGAAACATCACGTGGCCCACAGGGTGAACTCAAGTAAACGTTAATGTTTTGCTAAGATCTCCTGCTTGTCTGCATAATGCTAAAGGTCTTGTTGTTGTCTTGACTTTTTTAAATTGTCACATAACACCGTACCTTATTTAATTGATTTCCAAAGTGGGGTCCAGGAGCCACCAAGAGTTGGATTTTAGGCAGTTGTGTTCTTTTATGATGTTTTATGTCACTTTGAAAAGGCCAGATAGTGCTCATGCTTGGCTGTGCAATACGTTATAAGCATTTTACCAGCTCCATGGATAGTGGAGGTCCCCAGTCTCTGGCGCCCATATTTCTGGGGATGGGAGCTGAAAGCTTGAAGAAATTTGCAACAAATTCTGATGCCAGCGGCCTTGTCAATCAAAACAGCATAAAAAGATGACGTTGAGGCTGGCAGGGAATCATGGGAGTGATTCTCTCATCAATGTCATGTTATTGTAGCAGACCAACATTTATATGAAAACTAGAAAAACAAAGAATGATTACAATATTGGATTAGACGAGGGGATGCATTTTATGTCCCCATGTCTCATTCCCTGATCTTCCCATAGACCTTGGGTCCTCATACAGTGATCCTTAGCTGGATGCTTCTCCAGCTGTCTAAGAGGCAGAGAGGCCAAATATATACTTCTTAAAAAGGGAGACATAGAAACCTAATGTTACTGTGTATTTTAAATTGCTTTATGTTTGTCGAACACCATAAACATCATGTCAATCTTGAATTTTGTCACGATGCACAGCTCTCCTGAAGTCCATCTTTTCTTACTCCTGTCCTCCTCAGGGGTCCCTGAACTCTTTGATGGAGTCACAAAAGCACAGAGCAGGAAGCTCACCTCCTCTACAGTCTGTGTATGAGGACAGTCTGCTTCTGTACAGAAATACTACAGTGCGAAAATCAATTTCCTATTGACCCCCCATCTTTTCTCTGTGCTGTTCTTCTGAGGTCCGTCCACACCGTGCATGGAAGAATGGTGAACAAGGAAAAAAAAGGGTTGTTCTCCTCGAGTGTCTTTGACTTTGAACTTCAGCACCAGAGTCCAAATGTTTTGATCTCAGTTGTCTCTTCCTTCTGCTTGTCATCAGTTAGTACAGCAAAGACATGCAACATTTCTGCAACACAGGGTCTCACTGTTATTCCTCATGCATGTAATGCAGGGGTGAAAAGTAACTAGCTGCATTGACTCACCTTCAGTACACTCCTGCTCGGATATTGGTACATCTTCTTTTACCAAGCTGTAGGAATATTTTATCATGACCTTTTTGTCTCTTTTAATCCTGGAATTATGGATTATGAATTATTTTAGAATCCACTTCCACCTTTGTTAGTTGGATTTTGTGCAACGTGTTGCTCCTTAAGTTAGAATGGATTTAGGAAAGAAAGCTTTTTAAATGTTTCTGCACCTTTGATTTTAAACTGCAAAACAGAGTTACCTTAAATGTTTATAAATCCTTTGTGAAACCTCTTGAATCCAAACTATTTGTAACTGTAGATGAATAGTGAATTGTATGAGTGTTGGTGTTCTTGTTGTTGAAACTATGTATTGCTTCTGTTATTGGCCATGTCCCTCCTGAAAATGACATCCCTCCTTTCTATGGGACGTTCTTATGTAATTATACAGTTAATTGAGTACATTTTATTGAGACTTTTTTGGGACATCAGTTGCTAAATTCTAAAAAAGCAACCCAAAAAAGACAAAATAGGGAGATCTAAGCTTTCCATGAACTGTCCAATTGATTGGGTTACATCACCACTGGTAGGTTACAAAGAAGAAGACTCCTGCTGATGATTAAAACATGGACTCAGCGGAAGCCTCAATGGTGGGAATGACTCCAAAGAAAATGAAATGAATCCTCGCCACATTTAAGTGGCCAGTTCGGCTCCACGTGTGTTAAATCTATCGGCTGACAGAAAAGACCATCTTTCTATTGAGGAGCAATAAAACACCTGTTGGCCTTTTAAAAATCCGATCATATTTCAGGTTTGCGCTATAGCCTATAAACAGTCTTTGAATTAAATAACCTCAGTGGAGATGCATATAAGCTTGTCATTCTTGCACTGCACAGTCAGATCATTTTACTCCTTAAGTCTTGTGTTAAGTTCTTATCTGGGACTGTAACAATTCAGTGATTGGAATCAATTTTTTTATGTCTGACAAAAAGCTGGATTGATCTTAACCCTTTGATTTTGTCAAATAACAGTTGAAGAATTTATTCAAACATCTTCTAATCATATTTTTCTTCTTTCTGACCTGTTGAGGAGTGCATTATCTGTCTCTTTCAATCTCATTCTGTGTGGTTTATTACACAATCCAAACCAAAAATATTGTTGTGCTGTGTGTTAGTCTCTAAAGGAAAATATGAGACCATTTGAATCCATATATTTATGATTCCATCATTGTGAAGAGCTGTGCAGTTTAAATGCACATGCACAGATGGATTCAGCATAATTAATTCATTGTTTTAACATGTATCTCGTTGAAATGTGCATCGGATTGTTATGTCTGCATCAAATCAGCGTGAACAGGAGAGAGAGAGAGGCTACACCTCCTAGCAGCTGTGCGTGCTGTTTACCAAACCAGTGTTAACATCCACCTTTAACATGAAGTCATTCATCTTTACCCCATCCTCGTCGCCAACTGACTCAGATGTTTTTATAATTGTTTCAGCAGTAGAAACAACAGACTGCAGGCAGAGCGTGAATACCATCAGGTGCAGCATGTTGACCTTTTTAAGCAACAGAGGGAACATTATTTACAGATTTATCATGGAATGACCTGATGCAAGTTACTGAAAAAGTAACCTCTGGTGATGCAAGTGCAATACCCTAAGTGTCCACACGAGGCTGTCTCCAAAAAACACAGGAAGCTCCATTAACCCCCATGTTAAAAAGGCAATTTTTTCAGCAGAAATAGACATGATTAAAGTCTGGTTCAATTTTTGTTGTTGTCTAAGTAGCATATTTCTTTATTTGTTCACAATGTGCAGGTGTGATGGTTTTCATAATCAGAGGCGCTGCTTGTCAACAGGCAAAGCAGGTAACTGCCTGGGGCCTCTGGCCAGTAGAAATAAGCTATTCAAAGATGCAGCACTGCCGGGACAAAAGCAGCGTAATGCATTAATTTCAGACCTCAATTATCATGGTTAACTAAATAATGACAGCTCTACCCTTAACATAGTGATAATGTATTTTTGTCGAAAGAGAAAAAGCACATGCAACAAATAACTTATATAACCATGATAGAATTATAATCTCTTTCTTCAAACAGCCTCTTCAGATTACAAGAACCCACTTGAAACCTTATTTTGTCACGCATTGTGGCCTTTACTGCCTCACACAATGAGGACGGTCTCGCTCCTGGATAACCTGGACGATAATGAGTCACATCCAACCATAATTAGATTGACATTTCGTGCTAATAGCGCGAGCCTCTGTAACTGCCTGTTGCAGTGAATTCTAATATTCAGGGAGAGATCATTTATTAGTGTGCTCCAGGCATACACGTGGCATTTTATTTGTCTGCCCTGAGAAGATTATGTACTGATGTCCTCTCTCTTTACATGACATTTTTTTTCTTCATGTAGATGCCGTTCTCCCTGCTGAACGTTTGTGGACTATTAAATTTACGTTCTGAAACAACTTTTTCAAGGTGGACAAGATTCATATTGTATCTTAGATTTTCATTTTAGGATAGTAGTTTGCATTCTGTTATTCTTACCTTGCTTAGTGTATAATAATTCAGCATTAAAACCAAATATCAAATGTTGCTTGATCTAGGGTTTCCTTTACAACTTTAAGAGGGAGCACTAATTAAATTGAAAAAACAAAAAGTAACACGAGTAAGAATGGTGGGTTTTTTTCATGCTATGCTGCTTATATTCGTTCTAGATGAGCTTTCTCATTATGTCCATTGGTTACAATACAGAGACTCTGCCAAATATTGTAAAAATTACTAATGCTGCTGTTTCATGATAAGCCTTTATTCATAAAGAAGAGTTAATAGTTCCTCCTAAAGGGTTGAGCTCTGCTGTGTAGAGAGACAAAGGATGTAAGCAGGAGAGAAAATCACTTGTGCTGAGAGCAGACCAGGCAATTTCTGTCCATCCCTTGTTACGGCTGAATTGTGTACTTCAACACCATAATGCACTGCAGGTCTGGAGACACACACACCTCTCCTGGTGATGATGCTACACTTCTTCACTGAGTCACGCATGCAACATCCTGAATGTACCTTCTGGAGCGAAGCCGTAGCCACGCGCACACATTGATCACCTGGCCTCTCTCTTTTCAGACAGACACCCCGTCACCTGCTATGCTGCTTGTCCCGCTGAGGCCTCTGTCAGCCGTGACTGACGGGATGACAGGGGGATGCTGTTATGAGTCATGCCTGGGCTGGTGGCCTCGCAGCTGGGTATCTCAAGCACCACACCTGGGTACCCCGGCTGTCAACAGCAGCAGCCACACCAGGCAGTGACGAGAGACAGAGAGAAGACTATCACTCACAGAGAGAGGCTATAAAGAGATTATTTAAGATGGAAGGAGGACATTGAATATAGATGCGAAACAGACAGCCCGACTTAAGTAGCTCATAAGGTGAGACCTTGTGTAATCTGCAGGCGACTTGTGTGAAGCTGCAAAGCAAAGACGGAAAAGGACACGAGTGAAAAGTTTGTCTGAGGAGGGAATTTGGACAGCAGTCACAGAGCTTTTTGTGCAGAATGTAGGATTAGAGGAATGTTCAGTAAATCCAGTCTGTAAGCCTTTGTGATTGGTACATGCAAACGGCACCAATACAACAGCTTTCAACAGTCAAAGAGATACCTGGAACTGTTTATTACATCATGTTCAGAGAGGATTTTTTTTTTACCTGACAAATGTTGCACAATATTTTCAGGCCAGATTGTTTCTATTTGTTTTATCCAGACTAAATAAGTTGCAGTCATATGCAGGAGACAGACGGCAGGAGTCAAAATCAAAACTTAAATAGACTTCTTAAGGAGAGAGTAAACAGGGGCGGTATGACGCCATTCCACAGAGGAAATATTTTTTAGTATTGAGCAACAAAGAATTTAGAAAACTTGCAGGCTTTGAAATATACACAGCTCATAACATTATGACCAGTAATGCAATTTAAAGCAATCCAATATCACAGTAGTGGATGGTGGCGGTGTACTGGTGTTTACTTGGTAAATGGAGCTGGTACTTTTACACTGCAGGTCACACCTACATGTTCACACTCATTCACACACAGCAGATGGCAGATGTTATTCTAAAGTATTAACTCATCAATTCATGCACATTTATACAACAACAAAGCCACAGGAACAACTTAGGGGTTAAGTGTCTTGCCCAAGGACACATCTGACATGTTGGTGCAGGAGCTGGGGATCAAACCCCCAACCGTCCGTTTGAAAGACAAACCAAGATGTCCCTGCGATTTGGCCATTAGCAGTTTTTATTTTCAAGCCAGGCTTCTCCTCTTAAAGAAGGCTCATTATCTCATCTCTTTACATAGAATCAGACGTTTTCTGGCAGTCACCCCCTGCTGACTTGAGGCATGTCTGCGTCACGCAGAAATGTTAAAAAATCCATTTGGCAGACTCTCCTGTCCAAAGAAACAGGATCGAGACAGGAAGAAAAACAACAAATGTTATAGGGCCAGAAAACCTCGGCGTGGACAGGCGGTGCACAGCGTGTTCAGCCTTCCTGTTGTCACCTGTGGGTCAAAGGGTCAAGGTGTTTTCTGTGATGTAATGTTGGAGAGTTGTTGCTGCTTAGAACCACACGAGGAAGTCACAGTGTAAAACTTTCTTTAATATTCTTCTATACAAAATTCTAAACCAATCTGCCCCTTTTACATAAATGCCTTAGAAAGCTTTCAATGTAAAACATGAAAGGTTCCTGCAATATCTGCTCTTCCTCTACCTCTATCGAAGCTGTTATGAGTCCAATTTGCTTAATTTCTTCCTCCACAAATACTCAGAGACCAGGAAAAAATAAGAGTGAAGCAATTTTGTTATATGTATTCAGTCAAACGTTCTCACAATTAGTACAAAAAAATTACTTCCTTAGAGATCACTTCGAGGAACCTGGCAGCTGATTGAGCAATCCTTCAGTTTTAACACATGTCAGATAAATCAAAATCAGCCAAGAAACACGCGGCTGTGGGCTCATTAATTTTGCGATGAACGGAGACATGTTGGCAAATGTGGAACACGGTCACCTTGTTGATTTGTTTACCGAGAAGAAAAGTTGGCTCCTCTCTAAGTTTTGGGTGACTTCGCCCATCAGTGTCTAATCACAGAGCAGCCGAACGTACAGTGAGAGACGAGGCCTGACCCTGCGACAGACACCCGGCCAAGCACCCAGGCCTCAGATGCTGCTAATCTAATCACCCCATCCACATGGCAGCTCACCTCCCCTAACCTTACACACAAACGCAGCAACACTTACACACACACACACTTCAGAACTTGTTGTGCCCCAGCTGGGAGGGGCGCCACCCAGACACAGCTCACTGGAGCAGGGACCAAACCAGCACCTGCTGCCTGACTGGGAGGACCACACACACATGCACATACACGCACACACACATTTTTAACTGTTTTGTCTCCTGGGCTTGGTTTAAAACTGAATTTCCAGTCCTCTCATAAGAAATGACCTTCACATACACTATTGTTCCCTTGGTTTCTCCTTCCCCTTCATCCCCTGTGTCCTCCAATTTGTCTCATTCCTGTTCAACTTTTTTAACATTTCCTGTCTGACTTTCTTTATTCGTTTTCATGATTTTCTATAAAACATTTTACAGCTGAAATACTAGCTTAGTTATTGCCCTTATCCCCTCGTGTTAGGGAAATCTGTTTTAAACAGAGCTATCGTATGCCCCACACTGCTAGAAAGGAATGTGACCACACTTAATCAGCCTTGAACTAATGGGATTTTATTGTTTTTTACTGACTATGAACCACATGTCAGAACCACAGCACGCACGATTCAAGTGTTTTTACCAGCACATGTTTTGTTCACACGAGAGGAAAACCTTTGTCTGCTCTCGTCTCACATCTTTTGTGTCCTTGATGAGTGACTTAAGGAATAGTGTCTTCTCCTTTTCCCTTATACTTAGATTGCATATGTCCTTTTCCACTCGCTGACATTTTCATTTTCATAGCAAGGAGAGCGCAGGTGTCAAAAATGACTATCTGCATTTCAGTTCTGTTGAAGTGTCCCTCCCAGTTAGCGGGTTGTTCTTGTCGTTATGTATAAAACCTGTCTCATTGTTACCCAAATTTGAGGCCTTTTATAAGCCTAGAGTGCCCTTAAGATACGACGCTCCGTTCTTTATGAATATGCAGGAATATTAGCTGCTCAGAGAAACTGCCTCACACGTCCAGAATGTGGGAAGTCTGGTGAACGCCTCCTCTCCGACTCTTTCCCTTCCACCTCTTTTGGGAAGAGAAACTGCCCCGCCCGCTTTGGGTTGCTGTCTGTAGTTAAACAATGCGAGAGTGTCATTGAAAGAATACAACATACAGACTTTCTAAACCGAAGAAAACACTTTGTTTGGTCTAAAATACTTAAGCAAATGAAGAACCCACTTAACTTTGGGCTGCATATCAGGATGGAGATCAGTCCTACAAACGTCGCTCCCCCTGTCGACACACTTCAGGGAGGGGAGGTGATGAAGGAGTATTGTTGTGGTCTCAGAGACTGGCACTTAAGTGCTAAGACTACTGGATCAAAAGCTGCATGTCATACTTTAAAGGCAGGTAGACAATCCCATCCATTATATTAAACTATTGCATGATGAAGAGTAGTAGTTGGGGTCTGATGTTCACCTCATCATGGTCCTCCTGATAAGATGTGGAGGATCGCTGTCAGTCGCCTGCAGCTCTTAATTGTTTACTGCCAATAAGTTTCTACCCTCAATGAATTTGCTTTGGTATATTGATACAAAACTATAAACGAGAAGATAAATGATGATCAAGGGATTTCACCCATCACTCTTGAGCTCATTGATCCCAAATATTCCTGAATGATTTTCTCATAGACTGTGGATAACACAATCACCCACAGGTTCATTTGAACCCTGACGTTTGGCAATTTTGACTTTGCCATCTTGGTATTTTGGAGCCAATTGTAAGTGTATTTTGAAAGATTTTGGAGCTCGAAATGGGCAAGTTGGTTTGAAAGGGCCATTTCTGGTTTCTATTACTTAAGATAATAAAAAAGCTTTCAGATAAGGATCTGCACACAACTCCCTTCAGTTGAATATGTTACATGCACAGCATGTTCTTTAGGTTTTGTAGCAGGAGACTTGTAAATCAACAAGAAGCCACCCCATGAAGCTCAAAAGAAAAAGAAAATACACTAACTTTGTCTGAACCCTTGAAGAAAAATATACGATAAATAGATATGAACTACAGTAATCACTAAGAAATGAAATGATAAAATAAACTAAATCTAAAATCTGTTAGGAAAGACAGGCTTCAAACAGTAACACTGAAAAGTGCTCCATAAAAAAGATAATTACAGAATGCAGATGTATTGTTACAATGCTGAAAGAGCAGCAGCCACATTCAGGACCAAATTGGGGTCTCATTCTCTTGTGCCCATTTCAGAAAAATCTCATCCATCCATGCAATTAAGATGACACACATACATGATGAGATGCGTTCTGCACTCGTGCCTTCTTGAATTGATGCTTTGTGTTTCAGTCAGTATGCAGCTGTGGCACCTGAGCCGCCAAAGCCTTTTCATTTTTTTCAAGAATAGAGGGCTACTCTCATTAAAACGAAATATTTTTTTAGATGGGACCAAAGGGTCAAGTATAACTGCAGAAGCCCAATTTACACAAACCAATAAGTTAGGGGCTATTTATTTTTTGTTATTTATTTTGCCCTTTTTTTTTTTAGGTCTGTGGTTAGTATTCAAAGATGACTTGGCTCCAACTAAGGGGCTTAAATTGGAGATTGAATTGGAACTGCAGACCATGGCGCCCCAGCTGCCCCTTCTCTGCTCGTTTTCATGTCGTGGCCTGAAGATTTTGTGGCCACTTTGATAGTCACAGTCAGTGGTCCAAGGAAACGACTCAAGTGGTCCTGCCGAGAACACTCATGTTACTCGGCTTCTCTGAACATCATGCATCAACACACACACTGCTGCCGATGCTGAAAGGTATCAACAGACTCCTTAAACGTTGCTAAAAATCACAGTTTCTCAAGTAGCCACTCAGAGCAGGCTTTAAAAAAAACGCGAAATCAAACACAAACCAGTTACAAAATGTTGACAGAAAAATTACTGCCTGGTTCAACAAACAAATTTGGTCTAGATAGCTCATGTCTTTATCGGCATACACTGTGTGTGTGTGTGTGTGGGGGGGGGGGGATGTTTAACAAAACAACAACACACAAACCTGTTTTGATTTCTATGAAAGACAAAGAGTTCTCTGTTTTACCTCTTTGCCCTTTGCTAGGATGCCCGAGACAGCATTTCCAACATGGCTGTAAAAACGGTCTGTCATAATTAGTGTTAGTTTAGAATCTCTCATTTCTGAGCGCACCTGAATGCATCCCCTATTGTCCGAGCCCCCCTGAAAGCAGCATGCTCATCGCGCATCTACTGATTAACGCTGGGAGAGAGACATGCCCGGACAAGTTTTGGAGTTCGTCTGAAGGGATGTACGTTTTCTTGCGGACTTTTATTAATGTGTGCGTCCATGAGAGAAGTGAGTTGATTGTTTAGTCCTTTATTGTTAATGGTAATATGACTGTTCAGTTTCAAAGTGCTTGCAGTTACTAAGTCTAAATGTATGCTAATTTCTAGCCGAATAACAACAGTAGTGTGTACAGCCTAGCTTGTTTAAATGAACGACTGTATTGAATGCTATGTTGTTATTCTTAATAGTTATAAGTGTGAGTTATAGTAACAAGTATTCTACAATTTCTGTAGTTAATATTGCTAATGGTCTTTATTTCTCTTCTTGTTGTAGAACCACACACACAAACAAACACACACACAGACAAACACATACGCAGACAGACACACTCCCATACAACTATACCAAAGAGATAAGTTCAGCAGGCAATGGAAAAGCCTCCTTGTATTCCCTGTAATGCACCTCTGAACTTTATATAAACAGATTGAACCGGATACTGGATTCTCTACTCTTCTTTTTCTCACTCACACCCTGCATTGAAAATAGTGTCCTTACCGACACCCTGAGGTGATTGCTGCCACCCTTTTTTGGATCCCTTTATTACCTCTCATACAATTTTTGGTCCTTCGAGCCGGATCCCAAGCAACCACTTCAGCCAAAGATGTTCAGGTCATATGAGAAAGAGTACGAAAGTGATGAAAATCGTCCACGAAGACACAGCCACCTGCCATCACATCTCCAAGATTACGAGGTTGGTTACCCTGTTAGGCAACCCCTACGCGTTGATGAGCAGGCCGGAACGGCTACTTCTGCTGATGTTCTAAGCTCTATTCGTAGCATGAGGGAGGAAAATGATCAACTGCGAAAGGATGTTCAACGCCTAACAGAAATAATCTATAGCTCCCCTGTACTGGCTCCACAACCTAACACGTCCAGGCCTAGTCATCGTAAGGATGAGACAACATCCACACCAGCACCCACAAGTAAGCTGACGCCATCAAGTGGTCAACAGGACCCACGTCAACATGAAAGTGCACTGCAGGTAATGAGTGATGAGTGTCCAACCTTACAACGCAGCCAACGTGACCTTATGGTGGATCTCAGTGACAGTCTAAAGGCAGCTGGATTACACAGTCAGCAAGGAATTCACCAGCATTCATCAGGTGAGTCCTCTCCAAGTAGCCACGACATCCCTCTACTAGAAACAGTGGAAAGAGAGCCTCCTCCACCTCTGTACCCAAATGTAGAAGAAAAGTCGCTGTTGCATCATCACAAAGATGTTAATGACTGCCCCCAACCGGGAACCGTCAATTGTCATCCGGTTAGCAAACACCGCCTCCCTCAAGGAGCTAGTTCCAGCCAGCTTGAGGACAATGAGGATCCCAGAACAGGTGAACCCTTTCGTCGCAAAGACAATTACAACCTTCGTGGTGATAGATACAATCCTAAGTATGGAGCTTCCTTCAGTCAACCTGGCGATGGCTACTTCGCTCCATATGTTTCTTCCCACCAGAGACATGATAACAGGGAACGCCCTATAAATCGTAGCTATGGTGAAAGTTACAGTCAGCCCTCTGCTTATCATCAACCGCCTTTCATGACAGCCGATCATGAAGATCGCTTCTATGTGCAAGATAGCAGGCAGTATCCTTCGAATCGCAGAAGTTTTCCTGAAGATCGCTATTTGCCTTATGCTGATTGGAACCAACGTAATGTCAGACAACATCCAGATGATCTTCGCCGCTTCACGTATGATCAACGGACTCCTGCTGACACGTTCCATATTCCACCCCATGTTGGTAGACACCCTCAGGTAGACACTTACAGTGGCCCTAAGCCAACCATTCCTGATTTTGTGCATGATGACCCAAGAGAGTTTGCAAGGTTGAAACTTGCGTTGGACAACATCCTTCCACCAGGTGCTTCAGAGCATTTCAAGTTCCAGATATTGACAGATCACTTGAAGCTGGAAGATGCAGTGCTCATCGCTGATTCGTACAGCAACGGCAGGTACCCATATAGTGATACTATGAGAGCACTGACAGAGATGTTTGGTCAACCTCAACAACTAGCACTAAAGCGGATCTCCAATTTGATGGATGGACCCAACATCAAGAGTGGTGACATCAGATCCTTTAAGTCATTCGCTCTCCAAGTCCGTGCTCTAGTGGGCATGTTACATCAGTTGGGAGGCCAAGGACGGACAGAGTTACAGTGTGGCTCGCACGTGTCTCGTCTCTTGTCGAAGTTGCCACACGACCTTAGAGCCAACTTCCAGAGGTTTGTGAACCCCATTCGCACTCCTATTCCAACCCTTCTTGACTTAGATGAGTGGCTTGAATATGAAGTTCGTGTACAGGTGGATGGAAGCCAATATTGCAGCAACTTAGGTAAAGAGAAACAAGCTCCAAGCAAAGATCGTCGTTTTGAGTTCAAGTCCCAGAAAGCCACTACTATTCTTCACGGTAGTGAGCATCAGGAGAGATCAGAGAAGGCTACCGCTCCATCAACCAGTGAGTCTAAACAGGAGAAACCAAAGAAGTACTGTCCTTTCTGCGATTCTGTGCAGCACTACTTGAACCAGTGCAGCAACTTCAAACTCCTGTCAAAAGAACAGAGGACAGAGTGGATTGAGACAAACAAGAGATGCTGGAGATGTGGTCGTGAACACCTAGCCGCAAAGTGTACCTTGAAGGCCAAGTGCAAACAGTGTGACAGAAGGCACCTTGAGGTGCTCCACGACGTCAATACCAGACAAACTACTGCAGCATCAGACAAGTCTAAACCGGCTACAGAAAGCTCCTGCCTGGTGAGTTCCATATCAGAGACACTGTACCTAGATCGTCCAACAAACAGTAGCCAGGTGCTACTCAAGTTGAGTCGTGTCATCCTGCAGAGCGGTAACAAGGCCCTTGAGACCTACGCTATACTAGATGATGGTTCTGAGCGCACCATACTTCTACATGAAGCAGCTGATCGCTTAGGTCTTCAAGGAGAAGCTGAAGACCTGGCACTCCGCACTGTCCGTCAAGAGGTTCGGACTGTCCGTGGATCCACAGTATCCTTCTCTGTAGCATCCGCCTCGCAGCCTGGTCGTACATTCAAAATCTCCAGAGCTTTTACTGCTAAGGAACTTGGTCTAGCCAGCCATTCATACCCAGTTAAATCCCTGCAGTCAAGGTACAGTCACCTCAAAGATTTACCACTTCCAACCATCAAAGATGCACAGCCATTGCTGCTCATTGGGTCTGACTACCCCCATCTGATCACTCCAGTAGAACCAGTAAGGTTAGGTCCTCCTGGTGGACCTGCAGCAGTTCATACAAGACTCGGATGGACTCTTCAAGGTCCATCAAGATTCCATCGCCATCGTCTAAGTCCACAACAGTGCCTGTTTACCTCCTGTACTCCTCCGGAAACTGAGCAATTCAACCACGTGGAGAAACTCTGGCAACTAGACACATTGCCTTATCGGAGTGAGCGGCTCATCACCAGATCTAAACAGGACGCAGAGGCAGTCAAACAGCTTGAGGAGAAGACAACAAGAGTGGCAGAAATTCAGGAGCTCTCTGACCCTGCTGCCTGGCGTTATGTTGACTCAGGAACCAATCCTGCTGACGATATAACAAGAGGAAAACAACTGTCTCAGCTGGTTGGAGATAATCGCTGGAGCACAGGTCCACCGTTTCTACAACTTCCTCCCAATCTCTGGCCGCAGGCACCTGTTGGAGAATCTACTGAAGAGGTTGAAGAGCTAAGGAAGACGGCATTCTGTGGTCTGCTGACAGGAACTGCCAGTCCAACTTTACCTGATATCCAGCAATTCAGCACATATCAGGAACTCTTGGAAGTAGCAACTAAATCTCTACACGGGGCGGCCGACAGCAGCTTTCATCCTACAGCTGATAACTTCCGTGAAGCAGAGCTGGCCCTCTTGAAACATGCCCAGATGGAGAGCTTCCCAGAAGAATTTGAATTGATCAGATCAGGAAGAGCTATCCCAAAAAGCAGCAAACTGCTTACTCTTTCGCCTGAGTATGACAAGTCCGCCGACCTGATCAGAGTAGGTGGCAGACTCCGCAGATGTGAAAACCTGAGTCCAGAGCAGCTGCACCCGGTACTTCTAGCTCCCTCTCACCTTGTCACAAAGCTGCTGATTCGGCACTTCGACAGGCAATTGAAGCACCCTGGAGCTGAAAGAGTCCTCGCTGAGCTTCGCAGAAAATATTGGATATTAAGAGGTAGAGAGACCATTAGAAGACACCAACACAACTGTCCTGAATGCAGAAAATGGAGAGGTCAACCAGAGGTCCCAAAGATGGCAGATGTGCCTCCCTCAAGTTTAAGACTCTTCCGACCTGCATTTTATTCAACTGGAATGGACTGTTTTGGACCAATGCTCGTCAAGATAGGCAGACGCACCGAGAAAAGGTGGGGTATCGTGTACAAGTGTCTTACTACCCGAGCAGTGCACCTCGACCTCTTGGCCAATATAGATGCAGATTCTTTCCTGATGTCTCTCCGACGCTTCATTGGTCGTAGAGGACGACCCTTTGAGCTCCTGTCAGATCAAGGCACTAACTTCAAGGGAGGCAGTAGGGAACTGCATGAAACCTTCAAGGCCATGGAACCTACCTTTCGAGACCAGCTGGCAGCAGAACAAATCCGGTTCCGTTTCAATCCCCCAAATGCTCCACACTTTGGCGGGTCTTGGGAACGAGAGGTTCGATCAGTGAAGACTGCCCTCCGCACCACGTTAGGCGCTCAACATGTAACAGAGGAGGTGTTAAGGACTGTTCTTATCGAAGTAGAGAGCATCCTCAACTCCAGGCCATTGGGCTATGTTTCAACAGATATAGCAGACCCAGATCCTGTCACACCAAACTCCTTGTTGATGGGGCGGCCAGACTCCTCCCTCCCACAAGTCGTCTACCCAGAAACCGAATTGCTCAGTCGCAAGAGATGGAGACACACTCAAGTCCTAGCTGATCATTTCTGGAGACACTACATACAGCACTTCCTGCCCACCTTACAAATGAGACAGAAGTGGAACACAGAAAAGGATGACATCACTGTTGGAACCATCGTCCTCATTATTGACCAACAGATCCCAAGAGCTCAATGGCAAGTTGGAACAGTAAAGACTGTTATTCCTGGGGCAGACGGCAAAGTGAGAACAGCAGTTGTCCAAGTAAAAGACCGAACCTACACCCGTCCCGTGGTACGCCTCATCCAATTACCTGCGCTACCCCAATAGGTGACGATTACATGACAGAACCTCCCCTAATGACAAATTTACTCAACAAATTTGGGGGCGGCTGTAAAAACGGTCTGTCATAATTAGTGTTAGTTTAGAATCTCTCATTTCTGAGCGCACCTGAATGCATCCCCTATTGTCCGAGCCCCCCTGAAAGCAGCATGCTCATCGCGCATCTACTGATTAACGCTGGGAGAGAGACATGCCCGGACAAGTTTTGGAGTTCGTCTGAAGGGATGTACGTTTTCTTGCGGACTTTTATTAATGTGTGCGTCCATGAGAGAAGTGAGTTGATTGTTTAGTCCTTTATTGTTAATGGTAATATGACTGTTCAGTTTCAAAGTGCTTGCAGTTACTAAGTCTAAATGTATGCTAATTTCTAGCCGAATAACAACAGTAGTGTGTACAGCCTAGCTTGTTTAAATGAACGACTGTATTGAATGCTATGTTGTTATTCTTAATAGTTATAAGTGTGAGTTATAGTAACAAGTATTCTACAATTTCTGTAGTTAATATTGCTAATGGTCTTTATTTCTCTTCTTGTTGTAGAACCACACACACAAACAAACACACACACAGACAAACACATACGCAGACAGACACACTCCCATACAACTATACCAAAGAGATAAGTTCAGCAGGCAATGGAAAAGCCTCCTTGTATTCCCTGTAATGCACCTCTGAACTTTATATAAACAGATTGAACCGGATACTGGATTCTCTACTCTTCTTTTTCTCACTCACACCCTGCATTGAAAATAGTGTCCTTACCGACACCCTGAGGTGATTGCTGCCACCCTTTTTTGGATCCCTTTATTACCTCTCATACAATGGCCACACAGTGCACTTAAGAAAAACCTGTGTGATTGTTTTTCTTCTCCATCCTGACATATTTGTCTGACTGTATCAAACATTGATGGTTCAGGATGTTACACTTTATGGCTTTTTTTAGTTTGGTTTGTGTCTTTAACCAACCCTAACTCTCGCTCCCATACGGTTGGCTTAGCTTTTTGTCCTGATACATTAAAGTATTAAGTATTAAAGTTACTGTAACAAGTACACAACAAAATATTTGTATACAACAATGTCGTCACAGTCGATTTGTCCAAATTATTACAGAGACTAATGAGATTGTCAGATCAGAAATCATAATACATTAAAAGTTTGACCAGCATGACGATGCATACATGTTGATGTGGACACTTCAGGAGCAAGCAATGGCCTTATGTGGTAAACTATAGCACACTTGACCAGAAATCATCCCAGTCTTAAAAGAACAAGTAGAAGTCGATTGAGAGTCCATGCCAACAGCCACAATGTGACCGTCTAGAAGAAGAAAGGTAGACGCTTTTCCCCCAGCCAGCTCGCATAAATACCAGACCAGACATCACTGATCTTACTCACACAGAGGCAGGCCTGGCAGCTTAATTAGGACCCTCCTGTAAATCACAGCAGCTACTGTATTAGGATCTCACTTTGACACTAGAATACCCTGCTGGTCATATTCTAATAATAGAGGTAATAAAATAAATCTGAATGTCCAGTACAGATATGACCACTGTCCAGACCGGACACAGATCCAAGAGAAAAATGAATGAAACCAGTTTGAAGATGTGAGCCAGCACTGCTCATGACATATTCATGTCACATGAGAGATGCCATAATTACCAGTTTGACTTGTAAATACTGTTCCCGACAAAATTGAAGTCATAACCATGAAGACTATAAACTCTGAAATAACCAACTTGGCTCTTATTAATATGAAAGACACAGAACAAGCAAACGGATGCTTCACACACAAAAGTCCACTGTTGCCTATAACTTCTGAATGCCTTATGCTATCAGTATACAGCTGATTAAGAAATTGTGGTCCTCCGTATCAAAGGATGAGTTGAGATCAAGATGATTTAAAAGGAGCACAATTCAGAGTCAATGGCAAGCAAGTAAACCATTGGAACCCTTCAACCAGGAAGGTGGGAAAATATTTCCAAGATATGATAATATGGCCGCACGTCAAGACTGTGTATGTTTAAAGTCTTTTTTTTTTTTTTTACTTGTTCCCCTTTAAACATCATATACTGTACCAACCAATGAAATTGACCAATTATGTTGCAAGTCATCTCTATTAGACACGGCTCATATAGACTGAATGGAGTGAATAGGGATATGGCTTTTGATGAGGCATTACTGCCATTTGAATGCATTGCAAAAGTACCAGTCATTATTGAACAATGGAGCTAATGGAACTTGAAGGGGATGCTATTGATCAGTGAGCTGCCACTCTTTTAGACTAATGTAATCAATAATTCAGCCATAGCCTGGAACAAAATCTCAGTAGCCCCTGTGGTGTGGCACATACAGCTCTGCCTCCGTGTGTGAGAAATTACACCATTGCACAAAACATTTCCATTTGTGAGGCTACACTGAAAGCTTCATGCTACCGCGGTGATATTTATAACACATATTCATGGTGGAGAGAGCACTTTCCTATGAAAGGCAGGTTAGTCATCTCAGAGAAGTGGCAACAAGCTGCTTCACCTTGGTAAAATGGTTTAGATAATGGGACTGCAACTGAACTTTGGAGAGGGGACAGAGAACCTAAAAAATTGAACACAAAGAGAAAGCTGTGAGGAGGTCAAAGAGCGGGGGTGTGATTCTGTCAGACAAAAAAATTGAGCTGTCAAAAAAGGTTTCACAAAGTGGAGAGGATATTCAAGGACTGGAGAAACTGTACAGTTTCAAGTTTCCATGATAAAGGTTTGATTCTTATATGTACAGGAGACATTGACCACCTCACCACTTGACATTGAAAGTTCCATATTCTGCTAATGTGTGTAATTAAGCCTAAATTTGGAAATACTCATTTCTTCTGCCAATGCAATCACACCAGTCGAGTGACACAAAAATAATCATTAGTGCAACTGGTAAATATCTCCACGCACACTGCGGTCCATCAGCCGCAAGGTTTTGCTCTGTCAGACGCTCTGTGCGTTTCCTTGTCTTACTTCCTGTCCTTGTTGTCAGATTCTGTCCAGCTTGACGCGGGCCTGCAGGTTAGAGCATAGCGTACCGGACGGTTCCCGGTTCAAGTCTTGATGCAGACCAAAATATGGAAGTTAGTCTGGTAGATGGAGAGGTGTCAGACTACTTCTTGAGCACTGCTGAGGAGCCCTTGAGCAAGGTTGAAACCCCCACCATGCAGCTCAGGGGGGTGCTTCCAGTGGGGGCAGCTAGTACACTCGGACATCTCTCCATTAATGCCTGTCCGCAGGTCCTGCTTGTGCCTGTGTGTGATTCAGGCCTGTGTGTGTGTGAGAAGCATGTCTCTATAATAACAGAGTGCGAACCAGAATTTCCCCCTTGTGGATTAATATAGTATATAGAGTTTTTTTTAAATGAACACTAAAGCTTCCATGGGAGCTGTCAAAAAAACGTCCAGAGTTTTGTGTATGTTTGAAAACAACTATGCAGTAAATATTCACCGGGGACGTGTCCTTTAAGAAGACCTTGCTCTTGGTGAACTTTTACTGAAGAGCTGCACAAGATATGTATGAGGTCACATGCTGAAGGAGTTATTTTACCCCTGGCTATGAGGAGATTAGATTGAGGTCATATCCTATGAAGGATAAAAGTAATGTTCTCATTTATCCTGCCCTGTTTTGCCCTTTATAAATGAACACAGAGTAGGTCATCATCAATCCGGCTGCATGTCCATGTCTTGGTCAGATTGTCTGTAAAGGTTGTTGTTTTTTTTCATCACATTTTTATGACAGTTTTCAAACTTTACCATCACATGAGAACTTACAATAAAACTTTTTCACCATGTTTCTCTTTGCTTGATTCTTTTGTTTGGATTTATTCAGCTGTTGTTGGTGTGAATCAAAGATGGCCAGATATGGAGAGGGAAATACATTCAGCATTAGCATTGGTGGAATAAAAAGAATCAGTGTGTTTTTCCTTGTGATTGTCCAGCTGGTCCATGAGAGTCAGCCTCAATCTCTGCCAGGAACGCCACCCGGTGACACAGATTCTCCTCACATAGTCATTACTTGGGCAGATATCTGGGATGAGGATGACTCCTCTGTCTTTTACCAGTTGCTCTTTTTTCTTCCTTTTCTCTCCGTCTTTTGTGTTGTCTTTATTCTCCTCTCCTGTTTCAGCCAATTCAAAACTTTGCAGAAAAGAATAACTCAAATGTGACAACAATTTAAAGTTTGCAGCACTGCCGGTTCATGCAGTGCAGGAAATGAAAGTTTGTCAAGTCAAGTGTATTTGTACAGCACATGTCAGTAACAAGGCCATTCAAAGTGCTTCACACCCGACGTTAAAAGCATCATGATGGGTGCTGGTGGTGCAGTGTGCTCCCCATTTCTTCTCTCTCTCTCTCTCTCTCTCTCTCTCTCTCTCTCTCTCTCACACCAATGCATTTACATTTGTTGTGTAAAAAAAAGTCATCCAAATGCACCAAAAGGTAACTGCTTGTGGCTGAAACCATTGTCATGTGAACATGGCCTCAGTCTTTCTCTTCATTGTTTCTCTAGTTGTTTTAACCCTTGTTGTTTTATCCTCACAGTGGATGTGAGCCTCCTGCTTCTACCTTTGTTTTACTGGACCATGTTGTTTTTCATTCCCTGGACTCATCACAGTGGGTAATCAGTGTATCACCTTCCTTTGATTGGAAGCTGTCCTTTGTATAGTGTCATCATCTGGGTCTTCTCTCTGTCATTTCTGCTTTAAAAAAGCTCCTCATATGTGAAGCACATTTTTTTCTATTTACATCTGCTGGTGTTGCATACTGCGGATGTATATGTATTTCATTAGATAAGACGCTTGAATTGTTTCCTCACAAGGACAAAGGTCTCTTTGGTCCTTTTCTTATTTTATCCACTACATCCTGCATAAAGAGGTTCAAACCCAGCTAGTTTTCTCTTATATCCATTCAACTCTTTCCTTCTACTACTGCTTTTTTTCTTTTTTTTGTTCCCCTCCTTTTTTCAGCTTTCACCAACAAAATTACCCGGATAAAAGGACTCAGGAGGGTGCTTGTTCACACACAGATGAAGAGGCAGGCAACTAGCAGCGTATTCAATACCTCATGCACTTACGTCAGGATAAACAACAACAATAAAGCCTCTCGGTGTCTTAGTTCAGGTTTGATCAAGGCTGCTTTTGACATTAACAGCCCCGTGGGTGCTGTTACTCCTCTCGCCTCCATACACCTCCTCTTCAAACTGCACGCTCCTGAAAGAAAGAATTAGCAACCTGTAATAACAGAGAGCCGGGGCTCAGAGCTACGGTCTGCTACACAGCGGCAGCTCTAAACCGCGGTTCAGCTGCTTATAAATCTCCTAATAAACATCTGGGCTTTCTATAAAGGGGAGAAGGGTTGTGCATTTGCAGCATACCTGACACCAGATACTCCCCATGACACCAGGCCTTCAGGACACCTAGAAACAGCTTTGTGCTTTTTTATTGGCTGAGACGTGCATGAGTGCCCCTGTGCTAACCCAGCGCAGAGTTTATGACGGAATCGTGCGCTGGTTTAGCGAACGACTTTGCCCCTGCACCTGAGCAAAATTACAATTTATGTGTGAGCAAAACTGAAAACATATAAAGCGTGTACCATTTATCAGTTACACTGGGTAACACTATATTTGTATGCATCTGGGATTATCCAATACGCTGGCCTCCCCCTGAACTGGACGTCAAACTGTTTCTGCTAAAAAACTTTATCGACGGTCTGTTAGAGCTGAATGGCTCGAGTGTTTCCCCTCATGTTAAGAGCAAGATTAAAAATCCATGACTGACATATTAGCTGGTGACAGGATCCATGTCGGAGATCTGGTTTATACTTCCAAGGCTGCTAATCCCAATGCTCAGCTGAAACTGGGTTTATAGGACCCTGGGACCTGCACATTTTCAACATGACACGCTAATGGCTTTATGTGTTTAAACGGTGTGCACTGTAGCATTTCATTACACAAGCACTATCTGTGAGATCTGACATGTTGATTCCTCAGAGGAGCGATAAGAGCCAATTTGTTAGCCCAGTAGGATTAACTACAGCCCTGCTCTGGATTTTGGGAGTGACAGACAGACTCCAGCTGTCAGTTTCAGCTTGGAAATGTGAATATAGTGGTGGAGCTTGGTTAGGATGCATGACGCCTGATAATTCATTAATCAAGCTTTATCTTAGTATGACTTACTTGACTATTTCTCCATTTATCTGTCATCCTCCAAAGTTCACAGGTTTGATTCCAACAACAGCTAACGTTTCCGTGAACTGAGAGCTGAATCCCAAACCTCCTCTGGGAGTGTTGCTTCTGGCTGCCTTCTCGGCCTGGCCCGTCTGTTGAAATGTGATTATGTAAACTATGAGGCTCACAAGAGGGATTCATACAGAGACGCATAAGTTATGCACTATGTCATATGCTTACTGAAAAGTTACAAAATACCCCAAATAAATGGCTTATTCCCAAGCTTAGACTGACATATCAGAAACAGCGCTTAGGCCTTTGACAGATTGTACGGATGTAAGGGGGAGATTCACAAAAAAAACACAAAAAAACAATGAAGCACGACAACACCCATGGAGTAGTTTCCCCTCTGTCTGCTGCAGATCAGTGCTGTGTGCTCTCATCCTGATGGAGCTCAGTTCTGTCCACATGTAGATGGCGAGCTGGACATTTAGACTTTCTTAACAAGTATAGTCTAAACAGATATGACACTTTTTATCTTGTTTTTTTTTCTCCCTCTTTTCTCTGTCTATTCAGATCCTGCTCCTCATGTTTCCTGCCTTGTGTGTAAGCTCCTCCCTGATTTCCTTCACCTGTGTCTCATTTTCTTTGTCTGATTTATCTCCGTGCACTCCATTATATAGCCTTTGTCTGTCTGATCTCTGCCAGATTTTCGAGGCTGCCATTTGCCTTCTCCTCTGGCTTTAACAGTTTTATTTTTTAAAACATGGTTTTACAAAGGGCTCAGACGTGTAGACTAAGTGTTTGTGTGTGTGCGTGTGTGTTTGGGTGAGCCTTTGACTGCCTCAGATTGATTGAACCGTATTATTATAATAAAAGTAATGTCACAGTAATATTTACAGACTACAGGTCCTTTTATTGAAAGAGGTGTGCTGATCACTGGTAAGTCTGTGCAGGACTTTACGTTGGATATATTTACCACAAACTCTCAGATGGAACAATTATCACTCAAACTGCTGTGGCTGTGAGGCGTTTGTAAATTAGACATTTTTTACAACATGGTTGATTTAACGAAAGTGCTAATTTTGCTCTGAATTAATGCATAGTGGTTCATTTAAATTAGGACAGAGCAGGAAAACAGCACCATTGCACAGAGATGCTACGTGCTCTGTGGCACATGAAACTCTTTGCGTGTGCTTTCTGATTGTGTCTTTTTGTCTCGTTTGCACTGGTTTATATATGCACAGTGCAAACGACACACAACCCCTTTGTGAATCGGGCCTTCAGTTTCATTGGTATGTAGGTCTGTAAAGACAGCTTCAAGCAAAACTGTTGCCATTTATAATCCATTGACCTGACAGTAAATCTTATTATCAAGAACAGAACGTCTTTCTTTCCCTCTCCTTCTCACAGGAAAGTCAGACGTGACTCTCTTCTCATTTATCGATGTGCAGCTCAGTTTCTGTGTTGGCACTGCTGATCCCTTCCTTTCTGCCAATCTGTTTAACTATTTACCTTTCCTTCCTGCCGAAGGGCATTTGTGGTTTTTACAACAGTGGGTAAAGTCTGGTATTGCCCCTCTGCACCCTGATTTATGTGGTTCATGGGGTTTGGTGGATAAATATTAAAACATGGCTGTTCCATTGGCCGCCAGCAATAACAGGCTGGCTGGTTTCCTGTGCGGAGTTGGATTGCCTCCTTTGCATGGCTTCTGGGAATGTGAGGCCAGAGGAGTCACAATTTAAGGGAGGGTCACCTGCTTGAGAGTAAAGAGTGAAAAAGTAAAGTGGACGAGATGTATGAGGCTTAAGAGAATAATCATCTAAAGGACGATTCACATGCGAATGCAGCTGTTTAAACTGTAAAACAAAGACACAACAGTGCTGAAACATGGCTCACTCTGAACATCAACAAGGACGTGACTATGGGGTCATGAACAGTGAGGCAATACTGGTAACATGAGACTCCGTGAGGAAGAGGCTTCAGCTCTAACTTGACATTTAAACAGTGATAACAGTGATCTGTATTGGTTTTCTTTGTGAGCATAGCTTTGATTAAAACAAACACACCCCAACTTAAACAAAGTCTTTACTTGGCTGTGGTTGGCCATCTGCAGTCAGAGGCAGAACCTAGATTCAAAAAGACTCTTCTTTGAGGTATTGGTAATTCGAATGTGACAGGGCAGCGTGAGGCACATTAATCGTTTGATCTCGATTATCTAGTTTTCATGATGATTCAAAAGCTATAATTGTAAATGAAGTAGGAACTTGATTAATTTCCCAGCTCTGATCTGTATGGGTTTGCTTGGAGTCTTTATGTGTGGGCTTTATTGCATGGATGATTGCCTTCTGTCACATTCATACATCACCAATCCTAAGTTGACTGATAACACGATTGACACTGATAACAGTCAATCCTTACTAACAACAGTGCATTGCTGTGGTATCTGATAAACCTTCAAAACAAAACACCTTTCACTCTAAACACTTCCTGGATGATTTTCATTTGTTGACTTAGTCTATGGGGTACTCTCTGCTAACTCAGACATTTTCTCTTATTTCTGTAAAGAACAAATCCCTATAGTAGACGGTACTTCTCAAAGCATTGTGGGACAGCAAGCCACACTGGACCGGCAGCTGATGTGTAAAACTGCAGTGTAAGGGTGGTAATAATTCAATATTTCATGTTACTTTTACAAAGGAAAGCCAAAACCTTCCCTACCCTATTCCTGTCTTTGAAACCATTATCAGAAGAAAAAAAAACGAGTCCTGCATCTTTGCTTTGCTGCTTATCAGGTGTGGATGAATGTCTTTGGAAGAGAAGATTTTTGGTATCTCTTTTAAATGTCCCTTGCTTTAAAGATAAGAGGTAAAAAAATATATATATATTTATACAAATCATAATTTAGCTGGATATGCTGCATGTTTCTCCAGTTTACTGTGCCCCTGGAGGTGTCATCACGGATTAAAGAAGATTTTTATGGCAGCAAAATTCTTGGGCTAAATAGTTTTTATCCTTGCCATGGTAAATCCTTAATTTTCTCCATTGTGCAGTTTAAAGGGATGTATAGTGAGATAAGTAGCCAGTGAAATGTATATCACGAAAAGAATGCAATTACATCTGTTGTGACCGCCTGCTATTGCACGATAGGAACAGTAGAAATGTAGATGTTGAGATTTTTAGCGCTGATGGCCTAGCGGTTAGGTCCTCATAGATGCTCGTCCCATTGGTGGCTCAGGTTCAAGTCTGACCTGTGGCCTCTTTCCTGCATGTCATTCCAACCTCTCTTTCTCTCCTTATTTGCTTCTCTATCCACCATCCTGTCTAAAATAAAGGCAAAGAAACCCCAAAACAAATAATAATAATTACAGCAAATTTGTCCATCTAAATTAGACCATCTGTAAGGACATTAACTTCACACCAGCTTGTCACCATTTTGGAGCAGATGAGCAGCTGAAGCCCCTCACACACAACTGACTTGTAGTCGTTGACCTCTGAAAGCAAAGACAAGAAAAGAGTCTAATGTTTGTCTGACTTTGAGTCTGTAGGATAAAAAAGATTTCCCAAACCGACAGATCTTTTTCAGTACAGTGTGTGTTTTAACAGTCGGTACATCTAAAAATGAAAGAAGCTCCTGATAATAAAACAATGTCTGAGATCAAGTTCTTTCGTTTCCCCTCAGGGAACCTGATATTATGATGATCAGAATCGCTTCGGCCACCGAGAACTGCCTGAGAGTTAGTGTTGGCAGAGAGCTGAAACCTAATCAGGCTTCACAGAATATCAAAAGGCCTCACAAGGTGGAAGGACAACAGGATCTAATGGTACAAAAAGGGCAGTGCAGCATTTATTAATCAACCACAAACTTTGGATATTAATCTAAATATATATATACATTCATACAGTATCTGTGTTTGTGCAGAGTGCGTTTGCAGCTGTGGAGGAAATTGTGGTGAGACAGAAACCACAAGATAATACATCAGGAGCACAAGGCCCGATTAAAAACTGTCGAGCTGGGGCCTTTGGTGGTGAAATTCTAAGAACATTTTTGAAATCATGACATTTTCACAGAATTTCCCCTAAAATGTAAGATTAGATCCTTGAAAAGATAGAAGTTATTCACAACACCATCTTCGCCCTGAAGAGAGCTACTTAAACTGTCCGGAGGAGTAAGGAGGACTTTTTAGAGATTTTCAAGCAGAGGAGGAACAAGAAGATATAGTTCATCACACAAACAGTTCTGTCACAGCCAAATATTATTATCAATAAGACTCAATGCACATTGTGTAAATTCTGCCACCAAGGGGCTCTCAATCAATATTTGCATTTTCTTTAGGCATAACCTAAAGAAAATGCACTCTGAGTTGACCGTAGTTGAGACAAATGGGCGTAACCGACCTGTAGAAGACTATGTTTTACAGATGGGGTATCCAGTTTTTTTAATCAAAGCAGCACTAACAGCAACAGTACAGCAGCTTTCAGTAGCAGTTCCCACTCCCTTAAGCAGCATCTGGTGTTTCTATGGCAACGATAAACATGTCATACAACTTTAAATGAAGGTTTACTCTGGTTTGATAACTGTTGGAAATACTTCACAAAATGTAGGTATACCCAACAAAATATACAACATATGTTTCGTCATTGTTAGTGGGAAAATCTACATATTATACCTTTAAGTCCAACATTTAACAAGAGAACATATTTCTTGTTTTTGGATCAGCCAATCACAGCTTTTGAAAAAGGTGTTGTACCTGGCACTGGGGTCAAACATGCCTCCTCACTTAGTTAAAATTTTCTCTTTCTTCCTCTTTGAATGTTCCCTCTTATGCTAGGACTCCAATGAGCTACATTTTGAGCTCTCTTAGAGCATTCTCAATGAATACGGGCCCTGCTGCGGTGTAGGTCACACCCAACACAATGAACTCAGTGCTGTTCACAGCACCAAATATGATTTGGCTTTAAATGAATAATAAATAATTGAAAGCCCAAATTCCTGAAGCAGAAATGTGATGTGGTTTCTGGTATGCACAAGGGTGGGTGCACTGCAGGGATCATGGGGTGTAAACACATACCTACCCTGGTTAGCATGCAAGCGAGCCTGAGGATACTCCGAGGTGTGAAGCATGTGAGCTACATCGGAAAGGTCTTAACAAAGCTGGTTCTAAATCCCTGTACCCCTGCACACTGGAGCCTGTGGAGAACCAGCAGGATTATCAATAAGACAAATATGCTGACAGCTGTGAGGTGGAGGTCATTCATTACTCATGTGCATACACAGACCTGAACAGAAGTCCACACAGGTACATTCATGAATACGGCAACTTAAAGCCAAAGGGGAGAGATGCAACTGTAGCTTCATGCTCATTAGCCTTACATACATAATGTAGACAAGCATGTGAAATGTCTCATTATGTTACATTGTGATGATGGTGCTTGCGAGACGGAGGAGTAAACAAAGAACTGTGGGGAAAAAAAGGAGCAATTTTCCAGTGTTAAAATACAGAAGTGCAGTCAAGACTGCAGTTCCTCGAGTGTCCACTTTGCAGGCCGGCTTTAAAAGCCCATGAAGTCCCCTATACACACCCATCTCAAAATTGCCATTTTGTTTGTTTTGTTTTCGAGACCGATAAACGATTTTGGGAATCAATGTGCATTTACAGTATGAATAAAAATAACTTTCTGTAAAAATATTATGAATCGGGATATTACAAACTACAAACACAAGCTTTTGTTCCAAGGCTCAACCAGAGACTCTCCTCCTGCTCCAGGCTGCTTTCATCTCTGTGCATGTCAGTGGCACCCAGACTTCAGTGTTGATTGGCTTTTACACATGTGAGCCAAGTGCTGAGTGAAAACAGACCCGGGGGAAGACACACCTGGTGTTAATTATTTTTATTGGGGATTTGTAAAAACCTTCTGACACAGGTACTCAGGGAAATGCTGAATATCGGCCAGGCTGATAATCAGTCAACACTTATTTATGTATTCTTCTTCCTTCAGCATTCTAAACGTAAATTAAGCTGCAACAAGGCTAGGCAATATTGACAAAAAGTAAAATCAATCTCCCACACAACAACTGATTTCTATTGCAATCCATTTTATTGACATGGAGGCTATTTATTTGCAGATGTTGTCTTGCTGCTGCTGTCTTTTGCAACCTGACACAAACACTTCTTAACGCGGCTGGTTGCCTCTTTAACTTAACTTGGAGCACTTAATGGCACTAACATTTCTAATCGACCATGTTGAATTGACTTGCTTTTGAAGAGAACTTTTATTTCTAATCAACACCTCTTTCTTTACATTAGTAACCATACTGTACACAACGACCGATGCAAATGAGTGCAGACTCTGTTTGACTTGCAGTAGAATGATCAATAAGGATTGATTTATGTCGTGTATGTGGAGATCCTGTGGTTTGTGTTGAAAAAATGTGTCAGGCTTATCTTTTTCTTTTTTTTTTCTCAGACTTCAGCAGTACTGACCACACACACAGTTTACAGCGGAAGAAGAGGAAATAGTTTAAAGCCATTACTATTTTTCCACTTAATGGTTTGACCCAAAACTATGTTAAATACCCACTAAAACAGCATAGCAGTGGTTGGTGCCCACAGTAAGTTGCAGAGGCTTTGTTCCACTTAAAAGAATTCTTCAGCTCATGTGCTTTTCTGCTTTTCTTCTCTTGGGTGTTTCCCTGCAGCACACACTTAATCAGCTACGTACATGAGGTACTGACATTATTTTGCAACATGGTTGGAAACACTTATAGGGATTGGAAAAATGTGAATAAAAAGCAGATATTTTTTTATTGTTACCAGTCGATGCCAAGTCATTTAATTTATCTTTTACTGGATAAATGAAATCCTTTACTGTTGACAGATGGAATAAATGCCCTTTGTTGTTTATATTGTCTTTGCCTTTTTTTCATGTCTAATGGTTTGGCTGTGTCTTCTGATGCACATTAACTAAAGTTGGGTCATCGTTTATGACTGGCTTGACTGAAAAAATACCAGGAATATGTTGGTCAGGGAAACAAAACATCAAAATATCTTTCTTAGATGGATGTGGCAACATAAGGGCCTGTGTCCACAAACAGCGCTTTTCGCTCTGGAAGCACTCAAAACCCAACACACAATCACAACATCTTGTTGTGTCTTTTAGATAGCTTAGTGTACTTAATACTATTAGTTCAAGAAAACATGAATATGAGTCATGGCCTGACAGCAGCAGCAGCAGCTCTACATGAAAGCTGTTCCCTCGAAAAGACAAGTCACACGAGCGTCCTCTCCCGCCATTGTTGTTGACAAAGCCTGATGTTGTATGTTTGGCCCCATCTTGATTCTGATTGGTCAGTGAGGAAGAAGTTACACTGATGAGCCAGGCATCAATGTCAAAAGTTGGAACTGAGTCCAGCAGGTAGTTCTGTGAGTGCAGCAAGAAAAAAACCAAAGTGCTGAAAAATGTGTTTTTTTTATTAAGCGTTGCCAGTGCAAAAAAAATGCGTTATAGACGCAGGCCCTAAATTCACTGAAACGTCTCCTTTCCTCTTTGCAACACATGTACTCAGGAAAAATCAATTCACGACGGACACAAAAGACGTGGCACCACATTTCTTTTTGTTAGTATCCTAAAAAAATTAATGAACTAAGGAATTTTATTCAAGAGAATAGCAACCGTGTCAGTGAGTGTTATTGCAGCTCTTATTCTCAATTTTCTCGAGAGACTGCATTATAATAAAAGTGAGACTCAATTTCAAGTCATCATCACTCTTTCCTCAGCCTGTTTTCAATCTGATACATTTAACTGTATTTTCATGTTATTCATTAGAAACCTTCTGATCCTATTATCTTTCTCATCCCAGGCAGAGTGTCAGGCAAAAATAAATCCAACAGAAAACAAGAAAAAAGTCATATTTTATGCACACTCATTAAGTAGAAGAAACATTGTTTGTCACAATATTTAATGATCTTTCCCCTTGCATTTACAAAAATCATTAGCATGGATATTCGCCTGCTGTGTGGAGGTGTTAGCGGACGTTGCTAATATCAGCGCTGAGTATGCAAAGCCATGCTCTCTATCAGTCTTTGAACAGTGTGTTGCCTCTCTTCACACCACCAGCTGAGACTCACATCTACTGACAGCATCAAATCCCAGCCTGCGTAGTCCCACTGTTAGAGTGTGTGTGTGTGTGTGTGTGTGTGTGTGTGTGTGTGTGTGTGTGTGTGTGTGTGTGTGTGTCTTTGTTTGTCATTAGGCCTTGGTAGACAACTCAATATGTTTGCTTCAGTTGATGTCTTTGTTGATGGACCCTGAGGCGATAATGTGGTGTTGTTTTAGTATTTAGTATTGAGCTAGTCATCATTTTTCAAATCTGCACTGAGGATCCTTTTCGTTTATTCTTCAGTCTTTTTCCTTTCTTTTGTGGGATTTCAACTTGTCCAGGTCCTTCCAGGCATCTGCTGCATTTGGAAAAATTGCTTGTGCTTGCCAATGCTAAGATAAGGGAGACAGACCTGACCCGTTTCAGCCGCGCTTCGGCGCTGCAATGCTTCGCCCTCTAGATCAGCTCACTCTGCTCTGTTCCAATATTTACAGTCCATGGTTGCAGAACACTCTCCTCCGTATCGGATGACGGTTCATTATTATCACATTAAACACACAACAATAACTCAACAGACTTTATGACAAAGAAAAACAGAGATGCAATAAACAGTCTCTCGTCCAAGTAGCTCACAGTCTCTAACATTGTTTTCCTTGTACACCTCAGCTAATCAAAAAGGTGGCTCCCCAGCTGTGGGTCGTACTACTAGGCAGGAAGGCCTGCCCTCTCTCTAGCTTGACATGCAATACAATCAAGGATAGTGTTGCCATAACAACATAACTTTACACCAAATCATTGACTGTGCATTAATATAGACAGTGTGACAGTAAAGCAGACCCAAAATACACCCACGACAGGTGCTGACACATTTCACAGCTGGAACCGCATGATTGGTACCACGACTGTTCTGCTAACACTAAACTGAAAAGCTAACATTTTAACTGATATAATGTCAGATATCCCTCAGGTCGGTGTGGTCCTCAGCAGGACAGATTCTGGTGTGGGTTTGGAGCAGCAAACACCCACATATATGGAAAATTAATTAACAGTATTGTTCGTTGTTCATTACGTTTTCTCTCAGCCTTCCTCCTCTACTTTGCTTGTAGAGGTTAAGAATGTTGCAAGGAGTTGCATTTGTCCACAGAGCTGTCAATCATGCTGTCACCTCCATCCTCATTTTTGCTTCAAACATTTGAAATAAACCTACATCATCATAAGTATCATGATGAAATTGATAAGATGTGTTTTTTTAACTTTAAAGTTTGTCCCATCTGTTAACAAAGCAGAGGTGGGGTTTATGAGCTATACTGCAGACAGCTGTCAATCTCTTGGCTTCACTCCCAGGCGCATGTTGCTCTGTCCATCTGAATGTACAATCCACACTTCAGACACAAAACAAATGAAGGTCTTCTAATAGGGTTCAAGTAAAGTAGATGATGAGCTTCCGGTATAACCATTCAAGCACAAACAGATTGTCACTGTTCATGTTTGTTTAGGTGTTGTTACTCTGACATTTGTGACAGAGAAGTTTGGCGAAAGCTAAATATAATTTCCATTGACAACTCAAAATAGTTTCAACTGCTTCCTATGTAACTGAGCTTTTGCCTCCCTTGGGTCCTGTGCAGAAGATACAAACATCCTATTTTAGTATGAGCTATAAAATCACTTTATTCGCACTGCAGCAATTAATTTGCACCCTCTGTTTTTACAAGCCAGATAGTCACTCTCTTGTTGTTTTTTCTTTTCAAACATTTATTGGTTTTACAAGTTTTAATTAGTTTTTACTGCCATCATGTCTTCCTCTTTATAACTTATATATTTTTTTTATTGTGTTTTACTAATGGATGACTTTATTTTACTGTGCAAGGCAAATTTCCCAACTGGGACAATAATGACTGAAATGAACTGAGTTTTTACAAGCAGGTTTTATGTGTTGAGTTTAAAATCTTAATTGCAAAGTAACCACCAAATGGACCGTTAAAGTACAATACTCTCCTCTAATTCTGTGGAGTGGCAACGTTATTATTTCTTCTGTTCCTGTTTAACCCTGCACAGACTAACCTACTTTGTTTGAGATGTATTTTAATCAAGTTTGACTTGACTTAGTTTGTGAAATTCTCTCCTCTTCTGTCTCCACTGAACTTGCTCTGACTTCTCTGTGATCAAATCACAGCAGGAACATTAATAAATTCCAAGCAAAGGTTTATTTTGCCAAACCTTGTGCCCTGCTGCTTTGCTTGTTTTCAGTAATTCAATCTTTGCATTCACATTCTTCGTAATATCTGGATGTGAAAAAGCTTTGAGCTGATCTCCACCTTAGCAGAATTTGACGTTACACCCATGAGCCTTTTGATGACATCATGCGGAAAAATCCCCACCAGCTTCCAAAATAAGCGTATCATCCGATAAAAAGTCTCTCAGGATGTTCTTACATGTCCAGGACACACAAGTTGGACACATCACATGTTATCTGTTCCTCACCTGCCCTGAGGGCTCAGCAGTCTTTGTGAGAAATGTTAACTTCAAGGTTAACGAGAATCATCCACTCACATGTGTATGTATAGTCATGAGAAATCTGTCAGAGATGTTTTTATGCTAAACAACAATTAGCATGACATGTTTTGAAATGGCTCCGTTTTGATATGTTCAGGTAAAAAATATAAAATGAAGACATTTTGAGTTTTCCTGTAAGTAAAGTAAATACATTGAAAGAAAAGTCCGGTCTGAGGTAACAACATTTAAAGGGGAGAAATTATACCCTTTTCTCACCTTTTTCAAACAGTCCCCCTGAGGTGTAAATGAAACATCTGTGCTGTGTTTTGGTGCAAACATAACAGGAATCAAACACCAGAGGACGTTTGTGATCCTGTAGAAACCAGCTCTTTCAGAATGCTCCCTTTTGGTGTGTGTATGTCTCTTTAAATGCAATGATCACCCCCCCCCCCCACACACACACACACACACACACACACACTTTTCCCACTTGTGATGTCATAAACTGAGAAAAATTAAAACAGAGTATTTTTCTCTGTGTGGCAAGACAAAGACAGACCAGAAACAAAGAACTGATTGGATTTATTTCAAATTCTGTGGGTAGATAGACACTCAGGTTACCCAAATAAATGTTCTAAAACATTGTAAAAGTGAGAGAATCCTCTGGCATCAGGGTGGAGGAGGTGAGAGGGGTCCTCTAGGTGCTGTGTTTAGGGGTGTAAGGTGCTGAAGAAGTACACCTTGGTCTTGTTCTGCTGGTTGTCTGTGAAGACAAAACAAAGGTCAAAGTGATGACCTGCATACTTTGTAAAAGTTTGCTCACACTAATAAACATTATGACTCTATCACTCACAGTCGTCTGGGTTCTAAACGTATGTGTGTTTGCCTGTATTTAGAGTTTCAGTGACGTTAAAGAAAGCAGGCTGGGTCTGAAATGTAAGCTGTGTGACACCTGATAAAACTCCTCTGTCACTTGTGTCAGGATCGACATGACTGAGACTTTGTAAATCTGCAGCCTACGAGGATGTTTACCTCTCAGACAGATGAAATGAAGATGTTCTTCACAGGGAAGATCTCTCCAGTGAAAGGCGTGGCTGCTGTCCATGGCGCCACACGGACTGGTGATTCTCCATTGGGACATTTTCTCCCAATAGGTGTAGCTCTCTGTATCACCAGCCATCCAAAACCATGTGTCGCTCATCAGGTACCTATAAATGATGCGGTGATTTCAACTTCAGGTCAACAGTGACACGATCATTCAGTTTTGTGAGGTCGAGGCCACAAACATTGGGATCATGAACAATGGCAGTTTGACACATTGTCACACACTCATGCTTCATATCTGTGACTTTTGTTGAATTGTTAAGTCACCTGCGCAGGCCCAACCAAACATGTTTGGTGAGAGGGAAGTCGACGCTGCTCAACACCTTCTCCACCTCCCTCTGCTCATCCTCACTGCGTATGCTGAGCAGGTCCCCATAAAATTCTCTGCAGTACAACAAGGCATCGGACCAACACAGCTTCTTCTTCACCACTTCCACATGTCTGCCCATCACCACAGCACTGAAGGACGGCCAAAAAAAGCCAATTCTGGAAAAAGTGACAAAAAGCAGATCTGGTTTTGGAGATGTGGAAACAAAGACAGCCACATCTAATATCATGTCATCTTCATTCTTTTCTGATTTACACTTGGAAGTCCTTCAATACGGTATCAGATAATACATGAACCCTCCGTGGAAAGTTCTGATTTACAAACCTGCATAAGCTTCCAGCTCACACATTGTCAAAAAAACATCTGAACGGTGGCTATAGAGTCTCACATTCACCACTCGTCCTATCATTCCTCCACAGCTGAAATTTCTGGTAGCTCCACCTGGGATGGAGTGAATGACCGCGCATCTAGAAAACAAGAAAGGAATTAAACATTTATTTCAATGACCACTAGTTTGGTAAATAGAGTGGACAAAGTTTCCACTCAGCGTACCAATTCTTTTCTTCAAAACAAAAATGTAAAGTTTCAGATCAACTTGATTGTAACCCAGCATTCACACGACCGGCTGCCTCATGAACGGAATTATTCTCCAACTCTGTTTTGCACTTTGCGTTAAGACACATCGTACAGATGTGGATCTTTGCAGCATTGGTCTCTCAGCTCGTCATTAAATGCTCTGCTATTGTTGCCCTTGCTGCTGTGTTGACCCAAGACCTCTACATCTACATTGCCTCTTCAGATAGGCAGACCGTACATCCCTTATTGACTGTGTACGTCCCGCTAATATGTCTTGGTTTTGAACAGTCCCCATCCCGGATTCAACCACCCAACTATTATGTCGATCAAAGTCGTTGTCAAGTCTGCTGCTGTCTGAACCAATGGAAAAACTTTTAATAAAATGCATCAATAGTCAAAGTTCAATACTGATTGGTCTGTACATGCATAAATTCAGGTTTGCAGTCGTTGCATAGCTATCCTAGCTTATCATGCTAACAGGACCTGCTGTGTAATGACTGTCATGCTGAAAAGTCAGTGTTTTGTACAGAGCTCCTTTGGAAAATGCCAGCCAATCACTGTGCTGCATTTTGTACAAACTGCAGGTTGTCAGATTTACCTCGGGTTGTTGTTGCCGTTGTTCTCGAGGGAATTTCCAATGAGAATCTCTGCGTTATTGATCCTCCCAGCGTGGCTGAGTCTGTTTGTGATGCTGATATGTGTGAAGTTGTACTCATGTGGCAGCACCAAACTCCACCAGTGGTCCGGCCCAGTGTCTGTATGGGTGCACGTTTTAGCTATGCTTTCTGGGCCCCTATTCCCGTCAATTGCCTTTGAAGCTGCTTTCAATGGATTAGAACGATGTGTTGATGACTGAGATGCTGTTCCAAGAGGTGCCACATTTGGCAATGAGGAAGCTTAGAGGGGACAAAAGACAAAAGAATTCAACAGCTAACGTAATGCATGAGCTGAGTCTGAAATTGTTGCATGATTGGTTAAAATTTGAACAGTTGTGTTGACTGTAACATGCCATGTTTGTTTGCAGGCCTTTCTTCGGCCATTTAAACCCTGAGTTAAATCACTTATGGTTTTTACCCACAAGTTTGAAGTTTGATATAAGTTTTCTTTTTTTAATACTTTGACAAAACCAAGCAGAAAAAAATTAAAAGTTAAAATAGGTACTGCAGTCCAAATTCTATACATTAGAGAGCTGTCTGTTCACCCCCACAATGACTTCTACCTGAACCAGTTGCCTTTCCCGCTTCCATCTCTGCAACACCTGTTAGTTTAATCAATGTCATTGTCACGGAGTCACACAGTTGAGTTCTCAGATAAAAATGTACGAAACTCAAGTAAAAACAAACGAAAATCATATATGTATATATATGAATGAATATATGAACGAGTGGGACCTTACCTTTGAAGACAGGAAGGAGCCATAACTGGAAGAGGATACCTTTTAAAAGAGAAGATAACTCATATTAATATAAGGCCATACACAAAAATAGACATTTTATCACAGTAACACACATGGATTGTTATATTTAAAGCTAAACATATTACAGCTGCTGTCAAAGACGCTCGATGAGTATCAGTCGGTCAACTTTGTTTTGACTGTTTTTCTGGGAGTTTGTCAGTGACTCTTCCTGCCGGAGGATTCTTTTTGCTGTCTGAACTGCTTTTTCTGCATGACCGTTTCCTTGAGGATGGTGAGGGACAGACGTAATGTGTCTGAAGTCTAGATGTCGTGCCAACTCTTGGAATTCAGCACTGGAGATTTGAGGTTCATTGTGAAGGTTGTTTTCAGTCTCTGAGTAACCTGAGCGCTGGTCGTTGACGGTAGGTGAAGGACTTTTAGGTACTGTGAATAGTAGTCAGATACCACAAGATAATCATGCTTGTTGTGTTCACAGAGGTCAAGAGTGATTCGTTTCGATGGACGATCAGGCAGGGGTGTGGAGATGAGTGGCTTCTTCTGCTGATTCTGCTTCTGCTCCTGACAGGTCCTGCATGCCTCTTCACTGTTCTTTAGTCCTATAGAGAAAGCCCTGACCACCAAACTGATGTTTTGGCCCTTTCTCTGCACTTTGTGAGCCCCTGATGCTCATTGTGTATTCTCTGCAGAATGTCTGCTCTTAATGACTTTGGAATAGCAATCCTGTTTCCTCGTGTGACCAAGCCATCAGCTTCTGATAGTAAATTTTTCAATTTCACAAAGTCTCTGGCACATGGTGGAACGTTACCGATGTATTCTGGCCATCCATATTTCATTTTTTCTTTTTTTAATAAATTTTCAAAACATTCCACATTTCTGTTTTGTTTTGTTTTTTTCTGCCAAGATGGGGGTGCTGAGTGTACATTAATGAGAAAGAAAATTGACTTTTTTGATTTTAGTAAATGGCTGCAATGAAACAAAGAGTGAAACATTTAAAGGGGTCTGAATACTTTCCGTACCCACTGTATACAACATATGTGACAACAACTGAAATAGTTTCGCAGCTGCATTCATATATTGGCAGAATCACAAGAATAAATTGGTAACCATTCATTCAAGCAGACTGGAAGGTTCTTCAATTTAATTCAAATTCAATTGAAAAAACTTAATTTGTCCGCTGGGGGAATTCAAAGACACACAGAGCAGTAAATGAATGACAGTGCAGGTAAAATTAAACAAAGAAAATCAGGTGTTGACAAAAAATAAAGTGTCAAAATTAAATACAAAATGTAAATTAGAGTATCTCACAAAAGTGAGTATCCTAACATTTATGTAAATAGTTTATGAAATCTTTTCATGGGACAACTCTGTAGAAACAATATATAACAGTGTAAATTTACTGTCCCCTCAAAATAACTCAATTAAAACAACAGACTAATATACTAAGGCTATGCAAAAAGATTACTAAAGAACAAAGTGAACATAATGCAATGATGGATAAGATCAAATAGAATAGAGTGGAGTAGTGCATTATGACTAAATAAAGCATTAGGTGGTTATAGTACAGCATGGACACAAACCTCTGAAAATTGTTAGTAAAGTTTGTAATACTTACAGTGAACTGCTTTGTAAATCGGCATGCTTCCAACGTCTAGGTCATCTCCTTGTCTTCTATTCAAAAAACCTGAGACACAGTGTGTTGATCACCCCAGACGATGTGCCTACACAAATCAGCCACCGCCTACTTCCCTGTGGATTTAACTTATTTACAAATCAAAAATCCCAAACAACCTCTGAGTCTCTCTCTAAAGGTCAAAGCTCCACTTCTCCTGTTTCAATGTCCACAAATATACTGATGGTCAGCTGCAGGGGGGCCCAATCAGGACACACACACACACACACACACACACACACACACACTGGTCCTCTGCGTCAGCATTATAACACTGTTATCATACGTCTGGCTCAGTGGGTAGAGTTGTCGTCTCTCAAACTGGAAGGTCGAGGGTTCGATCCCTAGCTCCTGCGAGCGACATGTACGTCATGTCCTTGGGCAAGACACCTAACCCTTAATCACTCCGTCAGGGTGTATGTGGGTCGCTGCTTGGTGTGTGAATGACCCTGTGTGGAGAAAAAGAGTTTTGAAAAAAAAAAAAAAAGTTTTCTCTTTTGTGTGACTATTTTTTGATCTAAAAGCTTCACTGTCAAAGACTTCGCCTTCTGCCTGTCTCTGGATACTTCTACCTGTTTGGATTTTCTGTGTACCCAACTTCTCTGATTAAAGGAACTGAACTTTGCCATGTGTCTTTGCAGTGGGGTCCATTATCTGGCTCACAATGTGAAAATCCATCATTTTGTCTTTTGCATTCTGTAATCAATGGACAGATGATGTCACTTCCACCTTTATCACAGACTCAGTGACAGCAGGAGAAGATATAATATGTGTTTGGTGTTAGTAAAGTGGCTTGATTTACTTATGCTGCGTGTTGAGTATTAAGCAGGATTGGTTGTGATTTGCATCTCCTCTTCTGCGTGAGGTGTGGTCGATTTTAATTTGTATTTAAGTAAATCTGTAACCTGTGCAAAGACATTGAACATGTTAATTTTATTAGGAGAGTTTTTAGAGCCAGAGTGTTTCAAATCAAATCAATCTTTATTTGTGTGGTGTGAAGGATACAAGTTGCTACTTAATCCTTTCCTAAATGTTGTTTATAGAAATCTGACTCTTCTAAATAATTACCTCAAACCTCTCTGCGCATTCTTTTGATGGGATGAGAGGAATGACTGGAGGCGTCTCTTTCAGGTTAACAGAGTTTATTAACCCGATGAATCAAGAATAGAAGTTACAGAGTCTCTGGGTTCAACACTACGCGTCCCTGACAACAGACAGATACCTGGTCAGTTCATGAAGTCTGAGCCACGACTATCTTTCCCTGAACCCTTTTATACATTAGACAGAGATTATCTAACAAAATTATGCATTTGAGAATGTGAGGTGTCCTTCCTCCGATTGGGCAGCTTTCCAGATTATGCGCCTCCTGATGTTTGGTTCCCCTTCTCTCATTGGTGCATCATACTCCCGAATCCTTTCACCTTCTGTAGGGGAAGACACATCCTGCCTGGCCTGTTTCTTATCACAGGAAGATGTCTAGTCTAGTCCAGTGTTTTTCAACCAGTGCTCCGCGGCACACTAGTGTGTCGCGAGATATTGTCAGGTGTGTTGTGGGAAATGATCAAATTTCACTGAATTGGTCTAAAAAAGAAGTCGAGTGTCTGTGCTGTCAAGTGCCTGGCAGTTATCATGTAATACTCTTCCATATCAGTAGGTGGCAGCAGGTAGATAATTGCATTGTACTCTGAGACAAGAGAATTAGTGATGCATTGATGCGACAGGTGGCGGTGACAGTGACATTTTGGCTAGCGAGAATATACGGTAACAGTGATGGAGAAGTTTTTGAAAAGGAAAAATGCTCACTCCGAACTGGACCCTGGACAAAATTCGGACCCAGATGAAGGCCCTAGTATAAGTGGAGGTCAAAAGAAAGCAAAGACTGTGAGCTCGAGCAAAGTTTCGAGGCAATACAGCGAAAGCTATCTTTCATTTGGATTTACTTACACTGGGGATGCAACGGCACAAACTCCGCTGTGCTTGGTGTGTGGTGAAAAGCTATCCAACAGTGCTATGGTCCCAAGTAAGCTTAAACGCCATCTCCAAACGAAACACCCTTCGCTTCAAAACAAGAATGTGGACTATTTTGTTCGCCTGCGTGAACACACAGAGAAACAGGCAACTTTCATGAGAAAAACCACAAAGGTAAATGAGAGAGCCCTTAAAGCGAGCTACCACGTTGCAGAACTTGTAGCTAAATCAAAAAAGTCCCACACTGTGGCAGAGACATTAATACCTCCCGCCTGCAAAGCCATTGTAAATGAGATGCTCGGACCTGAAAAGAAATAGCCAAAGTTCCTCTCTCAGATAACACAATATCCAGACGTATTGATGACATGTCTGCAGACATCGAAAGTGTGGTTTTGGAAAAGATTCGTATCAGTAAGAAATTTGCGTTGCAACTTGATGAGTCTACTGATATTAGTGGACATGCTCAACTCTTGGGTGGGAAAACTGCACGATAGTCTGCACAGAAACATGAAATAATACAGTTAGATCAGGAGCTCTCTCCATCACGTGCACACTGGAACTCATCACGTACTGACTACTACTTCTGCTCTACCTGCGTCAGATACTGATACTCAGTCTCATTTCAACCATTACTTAGTGAAAATACCCTGGTTAATTACTCAAAACACATTAACCATACTCTTACAGGGCATACTGGTAAGTAACACTAGCTCGGGCTATACTGTACTCTTTAACTGTAAGTTTACTCATTAACCTATTACACAGTTGACTAATGCATGAACTCAAATCATGAAAACTAAGACAATCACTAAATAAGAACAACGTTCCATTTGTTCGCACACTTTAATGTGAAAAGCAGCGAAATGACAATAACTGAACAAGTCATGAGCAACTCTAAATGCCGGTAACGGCTCACATCTCGAACGTGTGTTTACTTCCTGTTCCATTGTGCCACAGTATAAAGTGTCCGTGTTGCAACATTCCCTATCTCCCCCCTAGCCTTTAAAACGTCAAACCCTAAAGGCTGATAATAACAAAGAATGAACAAATGGCCTAAAAAAAATACAGGCAACTGGCTAACAAAGACGACAGTCAGGCAATGACGCTGGAACCAATGCTTCAAGCGGGGCTAGCCCATGGAATAGTCTTTGTGCCATGTAGACACCACAGTCTCTCTGGAGGATCGTCGTGGGCCCGTCGCCAACGACACATCAGGCTCGGCAGCTGAAGCCTTGGGAGCTGGTGATGGTGCATGAGGGACCTCTGGGCCAGGCTCATACTCCAGAGGGGGTACCAGTGGTGATGGAGTGGTGGGTCCGGCCACAGTAGGAGGTTGTGCATGCAGGGCAACGCCGGGTGCCGGTGTCACCACACGATATGCCAGATCATCGTTTATTGATCAGGGTGGAGGTAGTTCATTGCGGACTGGGTGAAACTTGGGCAGGAATCTCCTGTTCCTCAGCGTCACCTGGCCCAATCCATCAATCTTGATGACGTAATGATCATGCTGGCGCACCTCTACAACTAAGCCGGTTCTGTCCCACTTGTTGGGATATGAGCCAGTCTGGTTCTGTACGCGAACCTAGTCCCCCACTCTCAGGGGTGGGAGGCGTTTGGTGTGCTCCGCCCAGGCATCAGCCGCACGGATGTGGCGTTTACGGAGGGCCTCCTCTCTCGCCATCAGTGTCTTGCGCCAAGTCGTATGTGGTTTGTACCTTGGGATGAAGTCACGGATGGGGCGACCAAAAACACACATCGCAGGGGAAACCTTCGTGTCCGGGTCTGGCGTGTTTATGTATTGCAGTACTGCCCTCTTCACGGCGTCCGTGTCAGGCCCGTATTGTCGGTTATAAGCCGTTTCATTGTCTTTACCCCAATCTCTGCACGGCAGTTGCTGTGTGGGAAGGCGACTGACGAGAGACGATTGTGGACGCCCTATCTCAGGAGGAAAGACCTCGTCTCGGTGGAGGTGAATTCTGGACCCCCATCTGATGTGAGTTCTTCGGGCATCCTGTACGTCGCAAAGATGCGACGCAGGTGGCGTATGAGGTCGGCAGCACCACCCGTCGACCAAGAGATGATGGGCCAGTTTGAGTAGCGGTCCACTGTAACAAGGTAGTGAACGCCCCTGTGCGTGAAGAAGTCCAAACACACCGCCTGGAAGGGGTAAACAGCTGGGATGGGTGGAATCGGTGGGGCAGCAGGCTGTGAAGGCGCCATCCGGTGACAGTGGGCACAGCTGTTCCAAGTGGAGCATATGTCAGCTGTGATACCGGGCCAGAAAACAGACGATTCCGCACGGGCAGTGATCATTGATACGCCCTGGTGAGTGGCATGCAGGGCACTCAGCACCTCGTCGCGGAGTGAGGGCGGTATGACCACCCTGTCCTTATAGAGGACCACTCCATCAGTGGATGTGATGTCCTCACGGTATCGATGAAAGTCTCGAATGGCCTCTGGCATCATACTCCTTGATGTGGGGAAGCCGTCCACTGCCATCTCCTCTAGTGTACGCATAGCGCTGTCGCTGCTGGTGGCCTCTCTGACACGGTCCCATGTGACAGACCGTAGTGATTCGAGGCCTGCGGCGCACCACGTTAGGTCTCCGTCTTCAGCATCGTCCCTCACCGGCTCAGCTCGACGTATAAGAGACAGGATGTCCGTGTGTGAGCAGGGTGAGGACAGGGTCGCCATGGCAGCAGCATCATCCGGGAGGTCCATGGGCGACGGGAGTGGAGTGCCGACCGGCCTGCGTGACATGGCATCAGCGGCTCTGTTCTTCATGCCCGGGACATGCATGATGCAGAAGCGGTAGCGCAGGGTTTTCTCCTTGAGGTTGCGGAGGCGGGGGTTGGGTATGTCATCAAGGGCCACGATCAGGTCCCTGCAGCCCAACACAAAGTAGCGCGCCTTGTCCAGGGCGTCTGCGACGGCGAGTGCCTCCCCCTCAACTGGTGCGTACCTGGATTCCGCCGTGTGCGTGAATCTGCTGCCGACCAGTGTCACCTTCCAACCATCAGGGCAACAGAAGGGCCTGACTGGAAAGCAACGGCAGTGCTTCTGGAAGAGCCAATACCCCACGCCCTCCTTTGACCAGTCTGTGGCCAGGCACGTTGGTTTGGACTTGTCAAAGATACGGACGCCACGCTCAATCTCCTGTACAATCCTCTCCTTCGACGCGCGGAAGATGTCCTCCAGCTCTAGAGACCATTCGAACCGCACCCGGCTCTGCAGCAGCTTCCGGAACGGTTGCATTGTTTCAGCCAGGCTGAAGGCATAGGCCACCTGGTTGACCAGCCCGAACCATGACCTGACATCGGTGATGTTGCGTGGTCGTGGGAAGTCACGGATCGCCTCCAGGTAACGGCAGCATGGCCGCACGTCAGTCATAGAGATTGTGAAGCCTGCAAAATCTACCCTGGGGGCACTGAAGACAAATTTTTCTGGGTTGAGGATGATACCGTTCCGGCCACAGACGTCCAGCCACTGTATGGCCTGGAAGTAGCTCTCCTCAATTGTGTTGGCCCACAGCAGCGTGTCGTCCACACACTTTGTTTTGTCAGAGATGTCAGCGACCACCTCATCGTACCGCCGTGAATAGCCATCGTCTGATGCCATGTAGCCCTGTGGGGCCGAGAGGTAGCAGTAGCGCCCCCACGGGGTGATGAAGGTAGTCTTGTGGCGGTCGTCTTCGTGTAAGGGGACGCTGTGGTAGCCATTCCATGGCCATGGCCACAGGAATGGGGGTGTGGTAGGCGACGGGCGTTGCATCCTCATCAAGCATCAAGCGGAGGGGCGGGCCAGACATCCTCGGCAGAGGCTGATGGGGGCATGTGTTGAATGTGCTCTGAGCGTATAGCCTGAGCAGGTGTTTCTGTAGGGCCTCTCTGTTCGCCTCTGTTGGCGGCACAGGGAGTGTGGTTGGCATCGGCGGTGGCTCCGCTCTCCGTGGGCAGTCGCATTATTCCGAGGCCGCCAGGTTGACCTCTCCTAGTGTTGGAAACTTGTCTGAGATCATGCCTAGATCCACACAGGCTGCACGGGAGAGGAATATGCGGTCTGACGAGTCTGTCACGTACGTGACCTGGCGAGACTCGAGTCTCTGGGCGTCGTCACTGTCACCCGAGAATCTGATGATGGCAGCTCCGAGGATCCGTATGCCCTCGTTGTTGGCGGCCTTCATTGTCATAGAGACGGGAATGAGGTCGTCCGTATCCAGCCCCATCTGTTTGGCGACCCTGATGCCAACCAGACAGCTCTGACACCCCGTGTCAGCCATGGCGGGCAGTGTCACTGACCGAGTCCTTTTCTGCAGGTCGAATCCCAGCGCTTTATAATCGTCCCGTTCGATGGAGAGTGAGAGGTTGATGTATGGCTGCGGGTCAGATGGGCGCCTCATCCACTTGTCGCACATGTCATCGTATAGGTGGTGGGTGAGGGGGAGCGTGCGTGGTATGTAGCCTGCGCTGGTCATGGAGAGCGTGCATAGCTCCCATAGGCGGCCGTCTGCTGCTCGTCACACACCCCGTCTGTCTCCTCAGATTGGGGCCTGGGTGGTCGGCCACCTAGGCAGACCTTCTCGATATGATTTTGGCGGCCGCACTTACGGCACGTCCTGCCGTACCCTGGGCACTCGGCGCGCCTGGTGCGCCACTGGGGTGTCTTACCATGGCCTGCCTCGCCGCAGTAAACACACACTCCGCCAGGCTTTGTCTTCTGCATCTCTGGCTGGCCCCCCCTTCTGGCCCGGACATCATGCTGCTTTATCCGTCGATAGGAGCTGTTGACTGCGCCCGTGCTCTGGGGGTCAAGCAGGCGCGACGCTGAGCACTTCCCGGACTCCTTGGCTTCAACGTACTCGATCATGTCCATCAACGGCATACTCTGGTTCTTCTCACCGAGCAAGTCCAGCTGTATCTCTTGGTCTGCTATGCCTCGGGCTATCACATCGCGGAGTATTTCCTCTGTGAAGTCATTGATTTGGTCACACCCCTCCTTGGTGCACACCATGTCGTATTTACATGTGCCCACCTGTCCTTTTATGCGAGCATGGAACGATCGAATGGGCTCCTCATGTCCTTGTCGCATGTTGGATAGGGCCACGCGAGCCACCATTATGTTTTCTGCACGTACAGCCAGTGCTCTCATTGCAGCTAGCACACAACTCTCATCACTGTCCATTAAGCTCCTACCAGCAGCACGAGTGAGATCTTTTCTCAGATCCTCCTCACAGCACTCAAGCAGTTGTGTTACGACGTCAGCCCCGACAAGCTTGGTGCCTCTCTTGTACTCCCCCCAGCGGGTTAGGAAGTAGGACCAGGTCTCAGCCGTGCCCGCTAATGCTATGGAGGGGCGTTTCATTTTCTCGACCTTGCCACTCGTGCCTGGGTCCCTGCCGATTGCAGCGTGCGCTGTGGCGTGCATGTTTAGCATAGCCACTACCACTGCTGCCTCTGCATGTGTGGCTGTATGGTTACACCCGGCACGGTTATATTAATTTATTTTGGGTGTCAAAGTTTATTTCAAGGGTCTACCTTTTATTCCCTCTCTCTTCTTTTCTTTTCCACTGCACGTGTGTATGTCCAGGCTCTCATGTGGCGCTCCTCTTTACCCGTACAGTTCATCCACGTAAGTCATGTGTTTGCTTTCATCTTTCGCGGTCTCCGCCGTTCGGCTGGATCAAGTTGTTCAGTTATAAATAAGAACAACGTTCCATTTGTTCGCACACTTTAATGTGAAAAGCAGCGAAATGACAATAACTGAACAAGTCATGAGCAACTCTAAATGCCGGGCTCACATCTCGAACGTGTGTTTACTTCCTGTTGCATTGTGCCACAGTATAAAGTGTCCGTGTTGCAACATTCCCTAATCACATGCATTAGGTACACATTAAATCAATATTAATTGACCTTGTCTTAATACTCTTTTATCTCTGTTTTTACTGTTTTTAACCTGTTGTGAATTATGCCTATAAAGTACTTTCATGTAACTTATCTCGTTTTAAATACACACCCAGGTACAGCATTACTCTCACAATATTCTCACAGACATTATGATATCTTTCAACACTATCTCTTGTGCAAACTCTTTTTATCATAATACTAAAGACAAACTCTTTTAATCTTGACCGAGAGGACCTAACTTTGACTGAGCTGATAAGACAGGCTGTAGCGCTAGCATATTAGCGGGAATTAGCATACAGACCATATTAGCCTAGCCTAGCCTACTCTACATTATTCACAGCTAAAACACAGTCTCAAACAATGGCTCGGTTTATCATGCTTCACAGCGTTTGTTCTCACTATTATTGTCTTTACCATAAAGCTCTGAAAAGTTGTCTTACACTCACAAAGTCACTAGCTTCATATTTAGAAACCGGAGTTGTTTCTATCGGCAGCCGCCATTTTAGACGCACATCCGCGGCAACACACAAACACACACACACTTGACCACGGTACCTTCGAAGTCACTCAATGTTACATGAGGAACTAAAACATACTACTGTTGTCTATCACCAGGGTGTTAATCACCATCATCTTATCTGCAGGAATATGAAACAATGCAGTTGGATCAGGAGCTCTCTCCGTCGCGTGCACACTGGAGCTCATCAAGTACTGACTACTACTTCTGCTCTACCTGCATCAGCTACTGATACTCAGTCTAGTGTGAAGCTTAGAGTGCCCTCTGCTGATCAGGCTGACTTTAGCAGGAATAATATGACCCATACGAAGCACGTTCACTCAGATTATCCTATGATAAAACAACAATACAGGCAGTGAAACAGTTAGATTGTTTTCAGAGTTTAGCCTTTAGTAACCTCAAAATTTAAAGGGGGGGGGGGGCAAATATTTGTTCTCTATTAAAACACATCATGCCACACACACAGAGGAGAAGCTTTTTGTCAATGATTGAAAAAAAACGTGAATGACACCGGGACATTTAGTTGATTTATATTAAACGGGAAAATTTGCACATAGTTGGACCAAGTGGCAACCTTCGGTCTAAAAAAATGAAGCCAATGCGAAAGTGCTCCTGCAGGTCTTCTCTAGGGTCCTCTTGAGGCTGGCTCCAGAAACACTGGAGGTCACATATACTCAACAGCCATAAAACCTGTTCTTATAGCAGAAATAAACATGTCTACAGCCTGGTACAAACAATGAAATAAGTCTGATATTTATTGTCAACACTGGCATACACTGTGTGGGGGGTGACATCTTTTAAAATGGCTTTGTTTTGATATGTTCAGGTAACAAATATAAAATGAAGTCATTTTGAGTTTTCCTGTAAGTAAAGTAAATGCATTGAAAGAAAAGTCTGGTCTGAGGTAACAACATTTAAAGGGGACATATTATATCCTTTTTTCACCTTTTTCAAACTGTCCCCCTGTGGTGTAAATGAAACATCTGTGCTGTGTTTTGGTCTAAATATAACATGAATCAAGGACCAGAGGAGGTTTGTGATCCTGTAGAAACCAGCTCTCTCAGAATGCTCACTTTTGGTGTGTGTGTCTCTTTAAATGCAATGCCCCCCCCCCCAGTAAAAATCATACACCCAAAAGTTTTGTTATAAGCTGGAGGTGGAGTCCAAGGGTGGAGATACCAGGGGAGTGGAGGGGAGGGGAGGGAATTTTCTTACCAGAATCCAACTTGTGATGTCACAAACTGAGAAAAATTGAAACAGAGCATTGTTCTCTGTGTGGCAAGACTAAGACAGACCACAAACAAAGAACTGAATGGATTTATTTCAAATTCTGTGGGTAGTGAAGGATATAAGTTGTTATTGAAGGATAAAAGTTGCTATTTCATCCTTTTCCTAAATGTTGTTAATATAAATCTGACTCCTCTAAATAATTACCTCAAATCTCTGCGCATTCTTTTGATGGGATGAGAGGAATGACTGGAGGCGTCGCTTTCAGGTTAACAGAGTTTATTAACCTGATGAATCAAGAATAGAAGTTACAGAGTCTCTGGGTTCAACACTACGCGTCCCTGACAACAGACAGATGCTGGATCAGTTCACGAAGTCTGAGCCCCGACTATCTTTCCCTGAACCCTTTTATACATTAGACAGAGAATATCTAACCAAATAATTCATTCAAGAATGTGCGGTTTCCTTCCTCCGATTGGGGCAACTTCCAAAAGATGCGTCTTCGGATGAGTAGTTCCCCTTCTCTCATTGGTGCATCATATTCCCGAATCCTTTCACCTTCTGTAGGGGAAGACACTTCCTACCTGGCCTGTTTCTTATCACAAGCAGACATCTAGTCTCGTAATCATTTCCTTTTAAGCAACAAACCATTTAAGTGATTAACTATCAAGGCCCACTGAACCTATAAAAGTGGGTGAGTAATTAACTGTTCAGGGCCTTAAACTAAACCTATGTTTGAATTGGTGAGTGATTCAGTTTAAAGGGCCGCATCAAACACATGTTGGAATGTGCACTCACTTCTGCAAGCCCTCTTCACACAAGCACCTTACTGAAAAGTATGACAATTTTATTAACACACACAAACCTGGAATAAAACATGATAAAATAACTGGTATAATATAAATGTAAGCGAACATCATTCAAACTGTAAATATCAAACCTTTCCTTTGGACAGGGTGATGAAACTTTATTGCAGTAAGCACATTGATTATGAGCAGAAAAGGCCTAATATTCTATCAGTAGATAGACACTCAGGTTACCCAAATAAATGTTCTAAAACACTGTAAAAGTGGATTTTTCATAATATGTTTCCTTTAAAAGAGGACTGTTAAAAACAACAGCTACAAAAGGCTCCATTTTATTTTGTTGGGGTGAGAGAATCCTCTGGCATCAGAGTGGAGGAGGTGAGAGGGGTCCTCTGGGTGCTGTGTTTAGGGGTGTAAGGTGCTGAAGAAGTACACCTTGGTCTTGTTCTGCTGGTTGTCTGTGAAGACAAAACAAAGGTCAAAGTGATGACCTGCATACTTTGTAAAAGTTTGCTCACACTAATAAACATTATGACTCTATCACTCACAGTCGTCTGGGTTCTAAACGTATGTGTGTTTGCCTGTATTTAGAGTTTCAGTGACGTTATAGAAAGCAGGCTGGGTCTGAAATGTAAGCTGTGTGACACCTGATAAAACTCCTCTGTCACTTGTGTCAGGGTCGACATGACTGAGAGTTTGTAAATCTGCAGGCTACGAGGATGTTTACCTCTCAGACAGATGAAATGAAGATGTTCTTCACAGGGAAGATCTCTCCAGTGAAAGGCGTGGCTGCTGTCCATGGCGCCACACGGACTGGTGATTCTCCATTGGGACATTTTCTCCCAATAGGTGTAGCTCTCTGTATCACCAGCCATCCAAAACCATGTGTCGCTCATCAGGTACCTATAAATGATGCGGTGATTTAAACTTTAAGGTCAACAGTGACGCGATCATTCAGTTTTGTGAGGTCGAGGCCACAAACATTGGGATCATGAACAATGGCAGTTTGACACATTGTCACACACTCATGCTTCATATCTGTGACTTTTGTTGAATTGTTAAGTCACCTGCGCAGGCCCAACCAAACATGTTTGGTGAGAGGGAAGTCGACGCTGCTCAAAACCTTCTCCACCTCCCTCTGCTCATCCTCACTGCGTATGCTGAGCAGGTCCCCATAAAATTCTCTGCAGTACAACAAGGCATCGGACCAACACAGCTTCTTCTTCACCACTTCCACATGTCTGCCCATCACCACAGCACTGAAGGACGGCCAAAAAAAAGCCAATTCTGGAAAAAGTGACAAAAAGCAGATCTGGTTTTGGAGATGTGAAAACAAAGACAGCCACATCTAATATCATGTCATGTTCATATTACATTTTCTTTCTTTTCTGATTTACACTTGGAACTTCTTCACTAAGGTATCAGATAATACATGAACCCTCCGTGGAAAGTAAATTACCTCCATAAGCTTCCAGCTCACAAATTGTCAAAAAAACATTTGGATTGTGGCTATAGAGTCTCACATTCACCACTCGTCCTATCATTCCTCCACAGCTGAAATTTATGGTAGCTCCACCTGGGATGGAGTGAATGACCGCGCATCTAGAAAACAAAAAAGGAATTAAACGTTTATTTTAATGACCACTAGTTTGGTAAATAGAGTGGACAAAGTTTCCACTCAGCGCACCAATTCTTTTCTTCAAAACAAAAATGTAAAGTTTCAGATCAACTTGATTGTAACCCAGCATTCACACGACCGGCTGCCTCATGAACGGAATTATTCTCCTACTCTGTTTTGCACTTTGCGTTAAGACACATCGTACAGATGTGGATCTTTGCAGTGTTGGTCTCTCAGCTCGTCATTAAATGCTCTGCTATTGTTGCCCTTGCTGCTGTGTTGACCCAAGACCTCTACATCTACGTTGCCTCTTCAGTTAGGCAGACCGTACATCCCTTATTGACTGTGAACGTCCCGCTAATATGTCTTGGTTTTGAACAGTCCCCATCTCGGATTCAACCACCCAAAACAAGACACCATGTTTGTTTTTATTATGTCGATCAAAGTCGTTGTCAAGTCTGCTGCTGTCTGAACCCATGGAAAAACTTTTAATAAAATGCATCAATAGTCAAAGTTCAATACTGATTGGCCTGTACATGCATAAATTACTCTCAGGGTTGCAGCCGTTGCATAGCTATCCTAGCTTATCATGCTAACAGGACCTGCTGTGTAATGACTGTCGTGCTGAAAAGTTATTTTCTACAGAGCTCCTTTGGAAAATGCCAGCCAATCACTGTGCTGCGTTTTGTACAAACTGCAGGTTGTCAGATTTACCTCGGGTTGTTGTTGCCGTTGTTCTCGAGGGAATTTCCAATGAGAATCTCTGCGTTATTGATCCTCCAAGCGTGTCTGATTCTGTTTGTGATGCTGATATGTGTGAAGTTGTACTTATGTGGCAGTACCAAACTCCACCAGTGGTCCGGCCCAGTCACTGTATGGGAGCACGATCTAGCCATGTTGCCTGCATTCCTACTCCCGTCAATTGCATTTGAAGCTACATGAGAATCTAGATTGGTATGATGTGTTGAAGACTGAGATGCTGTTCCAAGAGGTGCCACATTTGGCAATGAGGAAGCTTAGAGGGGACAAAAGACAAAAGAATTCAACAGCTGTCAACTTGCACAGAACTCTAAATTATCATTACAATACATATTATAACAATATGCCTGTTTATTCCAACTGGTAACGTAATGCATGAGCTGAGTCTGAAATTGTTGCATGATTGGTTAAAATCTGAACAGTTGTGTTGATTGTAACATGCCAAGTTTGTTTGCAGGCCTTTCTTTGGCCATTTAAACCCTGAGTTAAATCACTTATGGTTTTCACCCACAAGTTTGAAGTTTGATATAAGTTTTCTTTTTTTAATACTTTGACAAAACCAAGCAGAGAATAAGACCTTATTAATGTGTTAAAGGAGCAATATGTAACTCTGACATCTAGTTGTTAAAATAGGTACTGCAGTCCAAATTCTACATATTAGAGAGCTGTCTGTTCACCCCCACAATGACTTCTAGCTCATCTCTGCAACACAGAGATGAGGTAGTTCTCAGATAAAAATGTACGAAATTAAAAACAAAGGAAAATCATATATATATATATATATATATACCTTACCTTTGAAGACAGGAAGGAGCCATAACTGGAAGAGGATACCTTTTAAAAGAGAAGATAACTCATATTAATATAAGGCCATACACAAAAATAGACATTTTATCATCGGGACACACATGGATTGTTATATTTAAAGCTAAACATATTACAGCTGCTGTCAAAGACGCTCGATGAGTATCAGTCGGTCAACTTTGTTTTGACTGTTTTTCTGGGAGTTTGTCAGTGACTCTTCCTGCTGGAGGATTCTTTTTGCTGTCTGAACTGCTCGTTCTGCATGACCGTTTCCTTGAGGATGGTGAGGCACAGACGTAATGTGTCTGAAGTCTAGATGTCGTGCCAACTCTTGGAATTCAGCACTGGAGATTTGAGGTCCATTGTGAAGGTTGTTTTCAGTCTCTGAGTAACCTGAGCGCTGGCCGTTGACGGTAGGTGAAGGACTTTTCGGTACTGTGAATAGTAGTCAGATACCACAAGATAATCATGCTTGTTGTGTTCACAGAGGTCAAGAGTGATTCGTTTCGATGGACGATCAGGCAGGGGTGTGGAGATGAGTGGCTTCTTCTGCTGATTCTGCTTCTGCTCCTGACAGGTCCTGCATGCCTCTTCACTGTTCTTTAGTCCTATAGAGAAAGCCCTGACCACCAAACTGATGTTTTGGCCCTTTCTCTGCACTTTGTGAGCCCCTGATGCTCATCATGTATTATCTGCAGAATGTCTGCTCTTAATGACTTTGGAATAGCAATCCTGTTTCCTCGTGTGACCAAGCCATCAGCTTCTGATAGTTAATTTTTCAATTTCACAAAGTCTCTGGCACATGGTGGAACGTTACCGATGAATTCTGGCCATCCATATTTCATTTCTTCTTTTTTTTAATAAATTTGCCAAAAAATTCTACATTTGTTTGTTGCCAAGATGAGGGTGCTGAGTGTACATTAATGAGAAAGAAAATTCACTTTTTTGATTTTAGTAAATGGCTGCAATGAAACAAAGAGTGAAAAATTTAAAGGGGTCTGAATACTTTCCGTACCCACTGTATACAACATGTGACAACAACTGAAATAGTCTTGCAGCTGCATTCACATATTGGCAGAATCACAAGAACAAATTGGTAACCATTCATTCAAGCAGACTGGAAGGTTCTTCAATTTAATTCAAATTCAATTGAAAAAAATGTCATTTGTCCCCGGTGTCACGAACAGAGGAGGAGACCTAAACGCACGACTTGAGGGCAACTGCAAAAATCTGTTTAATGCAGGCAAGGTTCGGTACACGGTAATCAATCAGTCCAGCAGAAGTATCAAAAACGGCAGGCAGAAAATCAAGGTCAAAAAAACATGGCCAGAACAGAAAAGCTAAACAGAAATAATGCTGGTAACACTGCAACTAAGAGAGAAGACAAACTGGCAATGTATGTATGTGACACCGAGTGTGTGACACCCGGGGGAGTTCAAAGACATAGAGCAGTAAATGAATGACAGTGCAGGTAAAATTAAACAAAGAAAATTAGGTGTTGACAAAAAAGTAAATTGTCAAAATTAAATACAAAATGTAAATTAGAGTATCTCACAAGAGTGAGTATCCTAACATTTATGTAAATAGTTTATGATATCTTTTCATGGGACAACTCTGTAGAAATGACATATTGAAACAATACATAACAGTGTAAATTTACTGTCCACTCAAAATAACTCAATTAAAACAACAGACTAATATACTAAGGCTATGCAAAAGGATTACTAAAGAACAAAGTGAACATAGTGCAATGATGGATAAGATCAAATAGAATAGAGTGGAGTAGTGCATTATGACTAAATAAAGCATTAGGTGGTTATAGTACAGCATGGACACAAACCTCTAAAAATTGTTAGTAAAGTTTGTAATACTTACAGTGAACTGCTTTGTAAATCGGCATGCTTCCAACATCTAGGTCATCTCCTTGTCTTCTATTCAAAAAACCTGAGACACAGTGTGTCAGTGTGTTGATCACCCCAGACGATGTGCCTACACAAATCAGCCACCGCCTACTTCCCTGTGGATTTAACTTATTTACAAATCAAAAATCAAAACCACCTCTGAGTCTCTCTCTAAAGATCACAGCTCCACTTCTCCTGTTTCAATGTCCACAAATATACTGATGGTCAGCTGCAGGGGGGGCCCATCAGGACACACACACACACACACACACACACACACACACACACACACACACACACACACACACACACACACTGGGTCTGGTCCTCCGCATCAGCATTACAACACTGTTATTATGAGGGGCAGCAGTGGGTAGAGTTGTCGTCCCTCAAACTGGAAGGGGTTCAATCCCCAGCGAGCGACATGTCCTTGGGCAAGACACCCAACCCCAACACCACTTTTTTGATCTTAACAGTTTACTGTTGAAGACTTTGCCTTCTGCCTCTCTCTGGATCCTTCTACCTGCTTGGATTTTCTATACCCACCTTGTCTGATTAAAGCAACACAATGTGAAAATCCATCACTTTTTCTTTTTCATTCTGTAATCAATGGAGAGATGATGTCACTTCCACCTTTATCACAGACTCAGTGACAGCAAGAGAAGATATAAGTGTTGAGTATTAAGCAGGATTGCTTGTGATTTGCATCTCCTCTTCTGCGTGAGGTGTGGTCGATTTTAATTTGTATTTAAGTAAATCTGTAACGTGTGCAAAAACATTGAACATGTTAATTTTATTAAGAGACTTTTTAGAGAGAATTTGAGTTTCACAACAACACCTTGTTTCCCTTCTGATGGATGTTCACAGCTTTGACTCTCCTCAAGTTTGGTTCTATTTCAGAGTCACAAATATACAATATACAAATATATGCTGGTGGTTTTCCATTCAACAGTTGTCAAATGTTTCAGTCCTGAGTAAAGTGGCTGACCAACCAACCAAACGTTAGTTAACTGTGAACAGCCGGTATGTTCTCCACGGGAGTGGGTGCAAAGGGTTAATGGAAGGAACCAATAAATTAGAGAAAATACGTCATCTTCTCAAAGCGTCCGGCTCTAGCTTGGGGTCACGGCCCTCCGTCTGAAATCCTTTTGGCTCTAAACAGATCTGAGTGTTAGGGTTGGATAAACTCTCCAGGAGAAAAGAGCCTTTTGAAATGAGAACGAGTCACAGCTTTGGGTTCAATCACTCAAGTATAAAATATAGCTAGTGTCCTCTCACGGAGCTAACGAGAGCTGGGGCGCCACCCCTGACCCTAATGTGCTTAAGGTCGCCACGCTCATGTGAAATTAAGAGCTATTAACAGGAGGTCATTGCTAATGAGGACCCCTGTCTGCATGTCCACGGAGGAATGTGGACTCCTCATGTGCTCTGGGAGAAGTTAGCACCACAGGCTCTCGTGACACCGGGTAAGGTGACATTACATTACACAAAACGCTGCGTTCGAGGAATTTAGCTCCTTCTGGGGGGCTAGCGGTGAAAATCAGCAGCAGATTTAGCTCATTACAAACAGCAGTGAGTTGTATGAGAGGTAATATGGTTATGCTGAGACAAACATGACTTTTTCATGCTCAAGATTAAGTTTAATCCTTTTTTCTCAGAGGCCTAAGGCGTCCAAACATTTTGATCCTGAGCAGAAAATCTTGACAGTGATCAACAGGATTATTATGAAGTTAGGTGTACTTATTCACATAAATAAATAAATGGACCCTGTGACCTTTGGTCAACTTCAGACTTGTGATGTCACATTTGAACTCTTGATAGTGGTGTAGTGATACCAACATTTTTATATTGATACGGATAACAAGTGTGGTATCATGATACTGCTTCAATACTCACATTTTGGAAATCACAGTTCATTAACAACCTGAAGTGTAAAAAGTCCTGGGGGTTAGGTTACGCCTCTGTTTACATGGACAGTGAGATGTTACAGGAGTGTCAATATCCTGTCTTGGAGCGGATTATAAAAGGAGCTTTTACCTTGAGCAAACATATTTACATTCACAACTGAACATGAAGACATTTGTGTTTGTTCAATGAACCCATCAGCATGTTCATTATTTAGTACACACACCTTTAAGTCTGTCGCGTAATGAACATCCCACTCTCCATGAACCTGTGTCAGACTTCCATGACTCTTTTTGTGATCAGGAGAGCAGAATGATCACTGTGTTAAGTTTGTCATGGTGACCACAGTATACAGCTGAGGCCTGTGTGTGTGTGTGTGTGTGTGTGTGTACGTTCAGGAGTGACTTCATGCTCCCACATGTGCTGTCCCACAACTCGTGGTCATGATTTGATTTTCCTCATCTGAATTCAGCTCCTGTCTCCGCTGATATGAGCTAACTGGATTCCACATATCTCATGGTGATTATCTGATGACGGTTCATTATCCTGTGACCTCACTCCAACCTGTGCTGCTGACAGTCAAGCACCAGGAGGCGCTACGGCTCGCACAGGGCTCCCTTTCTTTCTGAGATGTCATCTCCCCTCAGGTGGACAGATCCCTGTTATTATTTGAGAGCTCACGGAGTACAGCGGGACATCCTAAATCGGGCATCAAAAAAGCTGGTGAGGATTTTGATCTGCACTCCTACGTACATTGAAATAAAGTTAGGGAAAGTGTAAAACAAAACAAAAAATGGGCATAAAGGATCCGGGTCCAGGCACTCAGAATGATTTGAAAAGTATAAAAGGCCTGTAATTCATTGAGCTACAAACTTTTAAAATACACCTATATCTGTATCAGCCTGTGCCTTCTTCAGGGTGTGGCTCCAACGTGCATGTTAAGTCTGTGCTTCTCATCCTAACTGAAACCAGAAATACTCTTTATGGAAACTGAGAGAGAAACAACCACAGAGAGCAGAATATGGAAAGTCCGTCTCAGTGAGTCCGGTGTTGATGTGTAAATAAATACCTTGAGCCGAAAGGATGACAACGAAAGTCTGACTTCAGGCAAAAACAAACAGTCAGAAGACAAATACTGCTCATGGTGAAGCAGAGCTGCGAAACGTCTGTCCAGGTGTGGGTGAAGTCGAACTGAAAGGAAATATTCTCGAACACGAGTGAAAGACAAAAATAGTGCTACCATAAAACTTCTAATGAACAAATGTTTCCATCTTTGATGAGGACGATGAGTTTTGTTTGAAAATAATTAAAGGCCTTTCTCGAGTTGACGCATATTGAAAGTCGGGTCATTTCATAGACAGGAAGCTGTTTCTTTATTCATTATTATTATTATTATTACTATTATTATTAATTCAACCTACAATGAAAACACTTCAAAATAAACACAGGAAGTCAATCCATGGAACAACATTATTATCTCAATCCCTCCGTAATCCGTTGATGAGTAAGGCAGAATGACAGCACACACACACACACACACACACACACACACACACACACATTGTATCCATCCATCCACTTATCCATGAGATAAGTGAATGTTTACATTCCGCAGTTCAAAGTCAATGAAGGCAGATTAGTTTAAGTGTGAGATTAGATAATTTAAACTACCACTGAGACCTTCAGAGACAGTAAGAGGATTCCTACTGAGCTTTTTGTTTAGTCATTTTCACTTTTGCCGCCCTGACGTCATCCACATCCAGTAACATACAAGCTACAGTACATTAACAACACAACAGAGTCTGGATGAAATCATTTAAATAGAGAAGAACCCTGCAAACAGGTCCATGGAATAAGTCCTAATGAGGGTTATTCACTTCTCAGAGGAGTAAAAGAAACTCACTGGGAGGGTCTTTGTCTTCTCTTATAGCGATGCCTCTTTATGATCTCACTGGACTCCCACAGAGATGTGTTCCTTGACAGTTTGGGAAATGTCCTTGCATCTTGCCTATTGTTGGGCCCAGTCTCACAGACTGGGAGCTGAGGCTCAGCCAATCACAGAGCTTCAAACAAACAGATGACAATTTCATTAAATATTAGCAGTCATGTTGAAATGTTCTCCAGACTATTGATCACAGATGTTTAGTAAGTTAAGATCTTGTTAATTGATGATGACAAATGATGTTTATCAATGGTGAAAGTTTAATTTCCTTCTCCGCTACTTCTTCCTCTCATCTTTCATCCAAGCCTTGATGCTGATATTTTGCTGATTATTCCTTTTCGTCTAACCTCTCAGTCAAAAAGAATGAGACAGGATTAGAGATAGTTTTATCTGCATTCATCAAAGCTTGCTGATATGAAATTGGTCAATGCAGCTGTGACTACACATGAAACAAGAACATTTCCCCCTCTTAAAATCCTCACATTCCAGCCTTTCTCAATCTGAAAATATCTATTAAGCCTTGTGTTAAAGAATCAAGTGTCATGACTGTCAGCAATGAGTGTGAAGTGTCCCGCTGGCTGTGTTGTTGTCAGACCCTGGTTTACATGCACGGGACAGCCAAGGACTAGAGAAAAGAAGAACATCATACTTGCTGCTTCTTTGAATGTCACAAAAGGATTTTTAGCTCACGTTAGCTCACATCATTGTGTGTCAATTTACATGCAATGTGAAGCTATACGAGCTAACTAGTGTGCTAACCCTAGCATGCTTACGTAACAATGCAGGCCACAAACAATAGCCACTCAAGCATTTTTGTCCAGCGTTTGCACTAAACTATTAGTGCGAACCTGAGTAGAGGAGGTTTTGAGGTGTGCAGGAGGGCGGAGGCTTCAGAATAAGGGGGGTGTGGCCAAACAGCAGCTTGTTTTGGATTAATGCAGGTGCTCTACTCGATCAAAAAGTTGCACATTCTTGCTTTAGAAATAGAAAACTGTCATAAAATCTAAAATTACCGTTTGTATTATAGTCATTCTTGTTCACTTGCTATTCAGGTTTTTGTTCATGTTGTGTCACTTCTTGTTTGTCGGCGAACTGTCCAGCAAACAGAGCAGTTCATCTCCTCTCCCAGGGCGACTCTTCCCGTATCATCAGTGTATCATCAGAGTTTCTGCTGCTGCTGCCTCTGACAGTTGCCACATAATGGATTATCAGGGCGGCAGGGTAAACAGTTTGGGGCACGAGCTGTGTGCAGGGGAGGTCAGTTGAGCTGATTTATGGCCTATGTGATAAATCACCAACTCTTTCAGGGAGGAGGTCACCGTCTCATCGTCCTGATGGAGGAACATCTGTGGATTCAGCTGTGGCCTCCCTGACCTGGACGATAGAGCCTGGAGCCTCCGTGCCAACTGAACACTCCTCCTATCCCTCGTCACCCGTCCCCTCCTCATCCTTCTTTTCTTTCTTCCTCCGCCTCCCTCCACTCAACCACTTTTCTTTGGCCATTTATCTCTTCATCTCTCCTGCTCTCACACTTACATATATTTGTCTTTCTGCTTTTATTTCTTCTCCACTTTCCGTATCTAATTTCTCTAAACCTCATCCTTTATTTAACGCATTTAATCATCATCTCCTCCCCTTCTTCCTTCTCCTTTTCTCTGAACACTTTTACCTCCCACTCCCTCCCCCTTGTCGTCTTCTTCTCTCACCTCTTGCTGCTTCTCTTCTGTCATTTCTCATCATCTCTCACCAGTAACCGCTGCCCTCCCTGCTCCTGCATTTCTCCCCCTCCTCCTCCTCCTTCTCTCCCTCCTCCTTAATAAGATAACATGCATTAATGCACACTCCATCATCATTAAAGTATGTGTGGCTAACAGACGGGTTGACAATGTGTAACACATTTAATATGAGCTGTTGCAAATAACTATCTGCTTTGCAAAACTTCAAGTCACTGCAATTTTCCAATTAAGTGGGCTATTTTGTAAGACTGGTGTTGAAAAGGAGCCAACATGTAGTTCATCTGATACGCATTAGAGCATGGTGGGCTGTTTTCACACATGTTGAACAGGTCTGAAAAGACTATGTTGAACTTTGGCTATGGTTGTACTGAGCGGTTCATAAATGATCGTTTATCACCAGAGAAAAAAGAGTTGTTCATTGCAGGAAATATATTTTTTCTTGATTGGTTGACCCAGGTGCCACTTAACAATCCGAAATATTGAACAATATTCCTGCTTCAACCTCATCATCACTTTTTGCCTAAAAAGACAGAAAGAAACCTACTAATCATTCTGTCCAATATAAATGCTACAGATTTTTTAAAACCTGTATTTGTGTGCCTGTTTAAACCATGAATGCGTGCCCAAGATGTGTCGATGTTCATGTGATATTTCTTTTCATACATTTACAGTGAGTACAAACAGTACGATCCTTTTTCACCATTTAAAATGAATAATAGTGTGATCACAGCCGTATGTGGTAGTGCAGGGCTGCGGGGGGCTAAAACAACAGGCTGTCCACGTCCCCCCCCCCCCCAGAGTGTGAACATCACAGCAGCTTTTGCCTCGAGACACGTTAATGTGATACATTTTATGACCTTGTTTGTTTGGGAGCATACTGAGGTCTTTAGTAGTCTAAACCTCTCGACTAATGCAAGCAGCAGGTCTTTAGCCAGGAGGTCTGATACGAGTCACGTCTGTCATTTCTCTTGTCGTCTAGCTGCCCGCGTACGTCTTATTCACTGGAACATCACAGGGACCAAAGTCCAGGGATGGGTTATGTTAAACCAACATTTACAGTGCAACACTCTGGGAACTAGATTATCAATTTCCCCCATAACACATCAGCTCAGAATATAAAACAGGACAGACTGATGAAACTAAAAAAAAGGTTCTCGTGCTGAATTGAAGGATTGTTTGAAAATAGAATTCAGTCGCTGTAACGTTTTTAAAATGACTCGGGTGTTAGCACTGAGAAGTCGTGTTAGTGTGTTTTTCGAATCAGCAGACTGCTCATCTTTATAGAGCGTTTGAACTCAGCTGAAATGCAGACAACAATGTGTTGGAGGAACCTTGGACTTTAAGTGCCAGAAAAGTAGAGGAAAGATGTTATGACACTAAAATCAAGGCTACTTTTTATTTTAGCCGTGCTCTTGTGTTCTTCTGGCTTACTTGGAGGACTAAAAAGAGCAGAAATAAGGGAGAAAAGCAGCTTGTAGACCTCACTTTGTGTTCGTTCCCAGCCCGTCAGACACTAACAGATTGAAAGTAGCATTTTCTGATCAATGTTCCTCATCAGCATGGAGCAGGTGATCTCCGCCTCTGTCTCCTTCCACGCTCTCCTCATTATCTCACCTTCCTGCAAACACAAACACACACACACACACACACGGACACACTGATGGGAAGTAGTCACTCGGGAGATCCGTGTTTGTGTTCATGCTCCAGATTTACCCGACATAACTGAGTGCGCTGGTATGTGCATGTGATGTTGTGATACTGAGAGTCGGGCAGAAATCCCCCTCTGCGTTGGGCTTGTTTGTGTGTCACCGCGGTCTGTCATTTGATTACGGGTCACACTAATCTAATCGTCCAGCTGTGAGCTCAGTGTGCAGGCGCGTATGAAAGGGAATGTATGGAGAACACAAACCTCTGTCTGTCGCCATGTTACCTTTTCGCTCAATGACAAACTGTGTCTGCGCCGAGTCTGATAGCCTGTGGCTGTTTCCCAGGCTGATTACTGTGGGAGTGAGCGGCCTTTAGACACCTCACCAGCTCTGGGTAGAAATGTAAGTGTAAACACGGGGACACGTCTGGTCTGTCTGAAACCAGGGGGAAGTCCAGGTGGGACAGAGGATTGCAGCGTCTCACAGATAAAACCGTTATCGGTGTGACTTACAGGACTGGACAGGACAAGTGACTCAGCTCTCCTCCCTGAAATCATATTGACAGGAAACGCGGCTCCCTCAGATGAACTCTGAGGCGACCTGTCTGCTTTATCATTCTCCGGGCCTGGTTTGTGAGCGTTGGCAGCTGTTAGACTTTCTCAAGCTCAATCAGCTGAGCAGCTTGGGGTAAAGGAGATCAATACTTTTCATTTTTAACACAGAGGAGTTATCGACCGTCTGAAAACGGCCTCTACAGCGGGCACGGGGAGGCTTTCTGCGCCATGATAAGAGGCGTATTATTTTAATCATCATCATCTTTCATCTGCTCCACTCTTATCTGTCGCACTTACACAGGAAGATGGTTTTTGAGGAGGCGGCAATATGAAATGCTTCACGGAGTCACAGAGGCAAAAACAGATTGGTTTTCTTATCTCTCAACCTGTTGCTTCTCGTTTTTTTTAACACTCTTTGTTGAATTAAAAGCTGCAGCTAATAGGGTGACATGCCAATGGCAGTTTGTATGAACTGGCTTCCATGAACACCGCATGCACACAAGACAATTATTGAAACACTCGTGGATCGTATAACACCAAGCTGAGGACTGAAACACACAGCTCTGATAAACACTCTGTCTGTTCATAGCAGGTTAGCGTAATGTACAGAGAGAGGGGGCCATTAAGGTAGAAAGAAAACAATGTGTCTGGGATTTATGACCACCATTATGAACCTCTTCCTGTACCTTGTTTAGCTTGTTACACGCCTTTTACTTAATAAATCAGCCATTTGACACCAAGTATCGATGTGGTGACTTGTTAATGTTTTATTCTGCTTTAGGCTCCATAACATGCTTTTAGAGCATCAATGGTAATATTAACACTTTGGCCTTCTTTAAACCATTCCTCTCACATTTAACGGATCATTTCCATTAATGATCAAAAGTCACCACATCACCTCATTGAGTTTTATTATTTTGGCCCATAACTGTAAAGAGATGTAAATTCTTTCCTCTAATCTACCTGGCTTATATATCTATGGGTTTTCTACAAGGTATATTCAGGTGTAGAAAGTAATAAAAGACATTTACTCAAGTTAATGTAGTTGAGCTCGAGCCAACGTTTTCAGCTGCTTTGGTTTCAAATCCTACTTTGACATTTCACAAAGTCTGCATATCAATACTGTTAATCTTGGAATCAAGCAAATCAGATAGCTCTTATAACTATGAAACACAACGATTGGAAAACAGAGAATAAGGCAAAGGTACAAGACTGTACTTACGTTTTTCCAGGACTGAATGTTCTTCTCATCCCACAAGCCACTGCGATTCAGATGAAACCCAACAACATAGTTTAGCGCGCTTCCATCAGAAAGTAAATACACAAATACACACATCTTTACATGTAACTTTTTTTTTTTTTTAAACTTAACTTCATTCTTTATTGTCCCCTTGGGAGAAGTTTTTCCACAGCTCTTTTACTATCCAAACAGACATTTCCCACCAAAGAACATACAGAAAACACAGTATAACACAAACAGAGATGGACAAATGTCTAGAGGTCCCACTCTGGCCTGTTCAGCGAGGCCTTATTTTGTAGGGCTGCTCTAACAGCATAAGCCTCAGTGCTCTGCTCCTCCATCCTGAGGGAAGTGAGGTGAGCGTTCAGTGGATGTGTGATGTCCTGTTCTACTGAGGTTACAATGCGTGTGATCATATTCAGTACTTTTCCAATAGCTGTATGATGTAACTCATACGTTGTCTTTTTGTGCATCCATCACTGACCAAACGCCCATACTTTTTTGTTCATGTTGGTTCGTATTAAGCAGCTATGAGGATATTTATGAACAACATTTCAGATGACAATGTGGAAACAATGGGACGATTTGAAAGTGCATGCAGAGACTTGAGAGAATGAGCCCTTTAATCTGCGACTTTATGAAGCTTCATGGTGTGTTTGAGGTCATTGTTTAACTGTCAGACCCAAAACGTCTTGACAAGGTTTTCTCTCACAACTCTAATGGACATCATTCGCATTTCTTTTCATTTCCCCCCCCCCATAACTCAGAGTGACTAGTCGTGCTTTAAATGACTTTTATGGGCTTGTGGTGTTTATCCAGCATACTTGTAAGATCATGAAAACTTTAAATTTCAGAAAAATGCAAAAATACTAGCAGGAGATTTCAGCATTTCCTCTTTTGGAATAATTTGAAGATTTCCTGCCAACATTAAAGCCAGTTGTAAACAATAGTTTGTCCTTGAGAGTCTATTACTGCCGTGAAACAATAAACCCTGCTGCTTGCACAGCTATTAGATCTGTATTGCCTCTGCCTCTTATTGCCACTTTATGAATATGGTTTGTATTTCATCTGCCAATTTGGTCAATGAATAAAATTACAATATATTGTTTCTGTGCCTCGTGACGAACTGTGATGGAGCCGAGCTATTCTGATCTCCATCAGGGTGTCTGGTGGTTCCTGGTTACATGTTTATTCCCTAACATTTATTCTTAACAGTGTGCGTGCGTGCGTGCATGCATGCGCGTGTCTATGTGTGTGTGTGGGTGTGTGGGTGTCAGGAATACAAACATTCATTGTTTTCTTATGATAATGTCATTGTTACTTTGCCTTGTGGTTGTTTGCTCGTCTTTCTGTTTATTACAACTGATGGTAAATTCTGACACGTTATTCTTCACTTCCACATGTAATGTTGTGGCTCTGAAGATTTGCCTTCTTGTGATGAGTCATTTGTTTGGAGATGTCATCTTCAATTCAATTGTTAAACTACTCTTTTGTTTATTTTGAGAGCAGACAGAACCATCACTCAGGGAATGCTCCCGAATATTTTATGCATCTTTCTTAAACTTCAACACTGTGACTCGATCTAAAACTGTCTGCTGCGATAAGGATCTCTTTGCTTATTCTATTTAAAAGTTGAGTTTTTTAGAATCTATTCAGAATTTATTATTATTCATTTTGCATTGTCTTTTAATTGAATCTAACCCTGTGGGATTCTATACATATTTAACCACGTCTATTACTTTGTTACTAATTGACCGATTCGGCTCAGCATTCGGTCCCTGCATGGTTTTGCTCTGTCCAATAGCGTGCACCCTATCACAGTAGTAGTGTAGTGTTGATAAAGTGGTATAAACAGTAGGATTGGGAGTTTTTATACTGTGTTTTATTTTGAAATGACTGGATGATTATGCTCAATATGCTCCCTTGTCTGACTTCCTGTCCTGCTTGATCTGCGCTGTTCAGCTTGATGTGCGCTTGCAGCTGGCTCTGTCAAAAATGAACTCTGGCGTGCATTTGCCGAAGACAGACCGGGGTGAGTGTGCAACATTTATTCAAGAGTTCATTCATTCTCCATGCAGCTAAAGGGCTGTGAGATCTACGTGTTTGTAAAGTGTAAGCACTCAGATTGTGCTGGACAATTGGACCGTGCAGTGTGAGCACATGAGCTTTTGGTTGTCATGACGTTCTTTCACATCATCACCATCCTACTTATCACTGGGTTAAGGCATCTTATAAGTCACAGACAAAGAAGAGTCTGCTCTACCACACTTTCATTTTGTCTTCATATAAACACTACCTTTAATTTTGCAAGTTGACAATATCAACAATAGAGCAGAGAAGGACAAGGAGAGCATGCAAACTGTGAATGTAATTTCGCAGTAGAATGATGTGCACAGAGATCACATGGTCGTGCACCATTCACAGGGAATAAACATCACCACCCCCTCCCCTTCTCTCGAGGTGAAATTCTCCTGATTGTATCCATCAGTACTGGGGGGGGAGGCAGGAGAGCCTGTTGTGTTTGTGTTCACACATGTAGCTCACCTTGAAAAATTCAGCCGTTGTTCAGGAGATTTGTGTAAGTGTGAACCAGGCTGTGTAGCAAAGAACCAGTCTCAAATAAAGAAAGATGTTCATTTGATAAATCGAGAGGATAAAGCAGGTTATGCTTGATGGCCTGTTAACCAAGAAAAATGTGAGTGTGCCCAGTGGTCAAATATGGTTCATTTTGGTTTTAAAAGAAACGCAATGGTAAAAATGCTTAACTTCAGGCTATAAAGGGAATGGTTGTTTTTGTATACTTCTTCATATAGTCCTTCTGCATTTTCTTTTTTGTAAAAATGTGTCACAGACGAGCGCTATTTACTTTACAGCAGACAAAACAGATACCACAGCTTCTGCACACAGACAGTCTTTATACATGAACCTTGTGTAACAGAAGAAAACAGTTCTGTTATTCATCTTCATTCCTGTAACACGCTGTGACCTCGTCCTTGTTGCTTCGTAGGACGACCTGTAGGAAAAACTGGCCTTTGTAGATGGTATAGATTGAGATTCTGGTCTCTGTAACCTGGTTCACCTCAATACAGAACGAGTATCCATTATTTCACGACAAGAGTACGAAAACCATAAGTCTGATAACCTTGAGCTTTCGCTGCTAGCACCCATTCAGTTTTTTCACTTCCTTTTACTTTGTGCATTTATCTCTCCAGGCAAATGTCAACGTGTCAAATTGTGCAGAAATAGGAACATTTTTACTTTTATTGACTTCTATCAGTGGATTGTTGTTTGGGGTTAAAGTTTCTGCACACATCACACACCTCGATTGCACCCTTCAGTTTACCAATGAAAGACAAAACTGCAAAGATTTTAGTCAAAGGGCCTCTCATCCTTTTCAAAAATGTGACCCTGCTTCCACTCCAAGCAGCCCTGAGCAGATTTAGCCAATAATCCTCGCTGAAAATCCACCAGCGAGGGCTTTCAGGATTGTAAAGGAGATTAACTAAACAAATACATCACCTTTGGAGGCTAAATCTGTCTTCAAGGAGACTGCTGAAGGATGAGCTTCTGAGCAGGGAAATAAAGACAATGAATGAGACTAAGGTGTGCGTTTGTGACAGCAGGGTGCTTCCTGTGACTTCCTTTGACCTTTTCTGAGTGATATATAAATATTCATTTTATTTTTCATTTCCTAGTGCTTTTAAACATCTCAAAATGAACACAGAGTCACCTATCAGATCCCGTGGACATATCAGACACCTGGTTTTTTACAGAAAAAAAACAATGCTGGAGAACAGCGAATACTGGAGTCTAAAAATATGAAGGCTGTTCTTGTCAGAGAGGGCTGAAAACTTTATTTTTGAGCGTTGGCTCTTCAGATTTATAAAATGTAGCTTATTAATTAGGACCTCCACTCTTTCTAAATGGCTTAAAAACCTTTGATGACTCCAGAGGGAGCTTCACTTCATCCTTTTTCACACATGCACTCCTGAAAATGTTTCGAAAATCTCACAACAGTTTAGCTTTCTCTGAAATCTTCCTGCATGCGAAAGATTATGAAATTACAAATCCATTTCACAGTTGGAGACTCTGCAAGTCGGACTGGATGTGGGGTCGCAGGAGGCAGGACAACACGGAAATGATGGATGACGTGATAGAGTTTGGCATTACAATGAGCATTTTTTGCCTTTATATCAACGCTACATGTTATTGGACATATTCAAAGTATAAATGGTGGTAAAGAACATACTGGTGAGCAAAAAAAAAAAGAGTTTGAAGCGGTCTCATTGGGTGCTGGGAGATGGCCCTGGTATCCCACCAGTCGTCGTATATTAACATCATCACCCCTGCTTGCTCGATTGTGGTAACTTTCCTTGAATATTTCCTGCTGTGTTCACATTCCCCAACTTCACAAGGAGAATAAGGAGAGTCAGGGGGATTCAGCGGTTTGACTTCTTACATGTAACTCTATGAAAATATTTTAGGGTTGTGTTCACGTGTAAAAACACCATTAATCTGATAAATTGCGTCAGGAGATGTTACACAACATGACGCTATTTTTTTTGTCTCTATTTGACAGATGGATGAGAAGAAAGCTGTCGAAAGACTAGGAAAAAATAAACAGAAGGCTTTCCTCAAATGTAACTAAATCTGCTACGAGCACCTTTAATGCTCACTAATTAGTCGTTAATTCTTACAAAGAATCAAACTTTTATCCTATGAGATCTTGGCCCTTGCTGTTTTTACATTCCAACGCAGGAAAAGATATTCACTTTGAATTTTTTTTTATCTTAGTTTCCTGCTGGACAGAACCAGGCTTGTTCTTTCACTTTGCTGCAAGACTTTATGCTATAAGCTAACCGGATGCTTGCTGTTGTTTCAAAGTCTGACTGTAATCACAGTCCTCGTATGATGTTACTTTTCATTTCAAAACAAACAGCATATTTCCCGGTGTTAGTCCAATAAGTCTTAAAAGTCTTTAAAAATTCAAGCAGGTTGTGTGAGAACTGCTAACACAAAAAAGGCACAAGGCCAATTCTTCTCTGAGCAAAGTCAAGATTTTTCGATGGTTCTACAGATTTCTTTGAGGTGTGTTAAGAGTGAAACAATCTACTCAGAGGGACATCGAGACTTCCCCGATTTCATATTGTAAATAGATCCAATCTCCTGTTGTGTGTAGGGGGGGGAACTCGAGGACAGCCGGGCACGCGCTCTCTGGATTGTCATACCAACGAAAATGATTTGAAAACAAGCAGACTGTTGCACAATGACTGCACCAAAACAGCGTTTCCTCACCTCAAGCCTGCACCGTTTATGTCCTTTTCATCAAAAAAAGATGAGCAGCAGTATTCTGGCTCGGTATCCCAGAATTGATCATGATTGTAGTGCACTTACACAAACTGTGCCCTGATCAGAGAGGAATATTGGAAAATATGGCTTTTTGGAGGCCGTTGACTGGTGGCGTTCAACGTTGATTGACACTTCTGCTAAAGAAATTGTTTTCCACCTGTCAAGACTAAAAAGGTAAGTCACACTGTTCTTGGATTGTTGGAAGTAATTGAAAAGGAGTACGATTACAGCTTGAGCTCCCACTTATAGTGTTCATTCGTTATATAATATAATGATGTGTTTTATAATAGAAATGACCTACTCCAGAGGAGCCCACACAGGGGCCTGTGAGAAAGGTTCCAGTTTTACAAGAACAACACATTCATAATTTGAGGCCCTGACCAACAGGTGTGTCTCAAACGCAGCATGGCTAACATGGTTAAATGTGTCTCCTGAAGTGAAAGGCTCTTTGGTCCGTGACTCACATTTAAATGGCAAATAAAAGACACTTTAATTGACTCACTGTGTGTTAATTATTGACTTCAGATATGACTCACACCACTTGAATGATTCATGAACATTCAAGGACCTTTAAAGATTGGGATCTAGCACTGGAGATTTGGAGTTGAAAGATTAAGAAATATCTTGTCTTGTTTATAAAGCCAGTAAATACAACTGATACTCACAGACGTGCTCTTTTTTTTTTTTTGCTGCATGGAAAAAAAGAACGAGATCCTTTTGAGTATCCTTAAAAGTGGCGGCCAACGTCACACCAATCAACACACTGCTGTCACTCTTAGAAGGACAGTAGAACTCTTAAAAACCAGAGTGCCACCTTCAACCTTGAGAAGCATTATCACCAACATTTGACAGCAATACTTAACTTGAATAGACTCTTCTGTACTCTCTTGCTTATATGGATGTTTTGTTGCCACGGCACGCCAATTGCATGACTTTCTCTCTCACTATAAAGCCAACACTGGAGGCTATCCTAAAGGTCTTTCAGTTTCTGTGCTTGCGTGAACGTTGGTGCTGTGTAAGGATGCAATCAATTCAAGTATTTTACCCAGGCCTGGTTGCTCAATATGCTGCAGTGTTATAGACCACTAAGCTCACAAGAAGTCCCAATAGAACTCTACATTTCTTCATATCAAATGGTTGTATTATTTTTTTGTAATTTAATTCTTTATAGAAGTCAAAGAGTACCAAGTTTCGTCACTCACTACGAGCTGTTTCTGTGGTGAACAGATATTTAGCCTCTCTCTCTCTCTTTCTCTCTCTCTCTCTCTCTCTGTTGAGTCCTGGCTGTGCTGCTCTGCTTGGCTGGCACCGATGCCTGTGATCCATCATTACCAGCCACAGCCGATGCAGAGTCACCTCAGCCTCGCTCTTCTCCACAGGCTGTCTGCTAATTAGGAGAAGCAGAGAGTTGTGAAGTAGCTGCGGTGCAATAACATCGCCGAGATATTCATGTGTGCCCAACACGGAACAGGGAGATTTCAGATTTACTGTGGATGTTTGAGTGTGTCATTATTTCAAAAGTTTGGTCATAAATGAGATAATTTCCAGTGGAAATAATAAAATTACAATGAAATGTGAGGTGAAATACAAGACATAATTTCAGCTGAAAGCCATGATGGCCCATAATGTTCATAATTTCAGGTTCAAAGCACCATAAGAGACAAGACACAACAAATATTGCTTTCTATGTGCTTCTAATTTGCATTCAGTCTTGGTGTTTGTGAAATTGTCTCTGAACCACTGGCTACATCTTGCCAAACTGCCTGCCAGACATTTTACTTTTTCACAGAGCACAGAAATGTCAGTGTATGTTGACGAGCGCTTTCAGGTGATCTTTGCAGCGACATTGTCTGTATCGCCCACATGCAGGCATTACCACATGTCCCACCAATCACCAAAATGCCGCCGGTGCTAAGCCTGGCAGCTGCTTTCTGTTGGCTGTTTGACAGTTTCATGATGATTTGGTAGCTCGCGGGATGCTCTGCAGGAATTCTTGGTACTGAGCCAAACTTTGGAAGCCAGAGATATACAAATGAGGGAGAGTGCAGCCGAAAACACAAATTTGGTGCTCTCTGAATTTGGTTAAATTATTTTTCAATCCACATAAGGGTGTTTGTTAGATCTAAAAATTGTAATTTAATGACTTCCTTGGGGAAAATTAAGAGTGTCAAGGATTTCTATTCAATAGCATTTAGCACTCAGAGGTAGTGCTCTGCGGATGCATTTATAATTAATACCATTTCAACTTTTTTAAATACAAATATTTACAAACTTTCTGAAATGGCAGTGACTTTATTTTAAAATTCATTTTCTGCATTATGACTTGCCTATCATGTATGCTTAATAACCATATTACTATCACACTTTTAATACACATGCTATAGCTTTGCAGCCCAAGAAGGAGTTTGTGATTCAGAAAACATCTGGACCCCACTGTGAAAAACATCTGGACCTCAATACAGAAAACATCTGGACCTCACTGTGGAAAACATCTGGACCTCACTGTGGAAAACATCCAGACCTCAATACAGAAAACATCTGGACCTCACTGTGGAAAACATCCAGACCTCAATACAGAAAACATCTGGACCTCACTGTGAAAAACATCTGGACCTCACTGTGAAAAACATCTGGACCTCACTGTGGAAAACATCTGGACCTCACTGTGAAAAACATCTGGACCTCACTGTGGAAAACATCTGGACCTCACTGTGAAAAACATCTGGACCTCACTGTGAAAAACTTCTGGACCTCACTGTAGAAAACATCTGGAACTCACTGTGAAAAACATCTGGACCTCACTGTGGAAAACATCTGGAACTCACTGTGGAAAACATCTGGACCTCACTGTGGAAAACATCTGGTGGAAAATGTCTGGACTTCACTGGGTGCACAGATTTGTAAAAAGGCTGTGGAACACACCTGGAGGACCGGCGTTACGCCTTTGAAGCCAGCCAGGGTGAGAAGCACCTCCTGTGACATGTACTCCACCATGTCTCTATGCCCCCTCCCCTGATTTAAAAAACACCAAATGTCATTTATATCTATAGTTCATGGTTGGACAAAAGCTGACTCAACTTTATCAGTGAACTATTCATGGTTTTTTTTATTATGGAGATTTGTTAGCAAAGATGACGTCAATCCACAAGTTCGTGCTTGACATTTGTGCATACTTGATGCATCAAGAACTGTCAATTTAACTGCAACACTTTGAGTTCAATTTTTCAGCTTGATTGTTTCATCTTTCCCTCTGTTAACAGACTTTTATGAAAGTAACCAATATCTTCAGGCTTTGGGCTGCTGGTCAAACGTAATAAGCTTTTTTGAAAATATGAACTTGGACTTGTTATGGATACTTCATGAAACTTCAACTTCTCACATTTTATGGACCAAACTAAACAATGTGATCTTGTAGGATGGATTAGTTTATTTCCCAATTATTTCCTGTGCTTATGTTTGAATCACAGGTCATAAGACAAATCTCACACCATTTCATCATCACTAAGGAGTTTATTTGTGTTGCTGGGTGTATTTGCATGCTTTAACCTGAATCCGCTGTTCATATTATTGGATATCTCAGCTTTGATTTTGGCACTTCCTCCTCGGGCTGAAAGCAGCACATCTCATTTATTTTCTAAACGTGTTTTGAAGGCCACCAGCTTTATTGAAAAGTGTCTGTTTCATTTTCAATCACATCCTCCCAGAGGGGGGGTGAGACATCTGTCGGAAAAAACAGCCAGACAGTGTATTCCCTCCTGCTCTGCTAAAGCCCACCAACCCCTGCCCCCATCCTCTGCATGACCCTGTCAGGGTGAGATCTAACCCGACCAATGCATCACCCCCTGTCCCCTCACTCACCCGCTGGGGAGGCATGAGCTGATGAGTCTTTTCAATCATTGGCGTCAGATCAATTTTTACCGTGCTCGCAGTGATTTCGCTCTGCTGGTTTGATTCACAGCTCCCCGATTTCCTGTTACCATCAAGTGGCCACTTCAACTCGAAATACTTCACATCAAAGGCTAATGAACAAAAGCCGACTGAGCTAATTTCCAGACCTTTTCATTAGAAGCACTAAAAGGTGTAAGTGTTGTGTGTATAATTAATCCCTTTGATAGAGATTAACTCAAAGAGCTACTTCAAAGCTTTATTTCTGTCCGGGCTAATTCAGCCTTTGTTTGCAGGTCCCTCATACTGTACAGAACGCAGGGTAAAACCTGGCAGGGACCAATATTTGATTCAATATACTGTATGTGTATATCCTTTGTAATCATCCATCCTGTCTTTTATTCGTCCCCACAAATCAAATCTCGACTCCTACGGTTTTAGAAATAAGCTAATTTCGGACTGACCAAATTGTGTTATGAGAATGTGAGTGAGTGGAGTGATTGAAAGGGCAATAAGGGCCGATCAATGAACAGATGAGCGCTCCACAGTGTCTGACGCCCTGGGGCAGGTTTGGCTTCGATTGGGATGGCACCAGCTCATTTAGTGTTTGAGGCGGTCAAAAACAGCTGTGACTATTTTCTACTCCAAACCGGCGTCACACATGGATTCTGTGACTGAAAATTAAAGAACGAGAAGCGATTGCAAGGAATGAAAAATGGTCACTACTAGTTGTCAGTGAAATTATTTTTCAGTTCATCCAGATTGCCTTTGAAAAAAGGCGATCATGCTAACCACGGGGAACACAAGGGCAGGTCAACAAGGACTGAATCGAGACTGTTTGGGCTTCCAGCGGGAAATATTGGTCAACCAGTGGGCAGCTTGGGATAAATAACATGTGTACAGAAATGCAACCAGGGGTGCACTTAAGTTCTAAGTTTGTTGACCTTTGAGCAAACCACCCAGGCAACTAGGTGCAATTGATTCAACCACTTGAGGTTTTTGCAAGCATGGAGCTCAGGTCAACCAGGGGGACATTGTTGCACTGTAGGGGCTCTTATGACGACCAGATGGGTGCTTATAATGGGCTCACTGTTCGGGAAACTTTTAATGCATGAATCCAAGTATCAGGTCTGAACATACCTCTAAACTTATGTAGCACTCGGTTGGACATTTGGGATGTAATGCTTACAGCTTGAATTGTGCTGCTTGGTTGATGAATAGACTGAAAGGAACCTCAGTACAGGGTGACATCTTTGCCCTTTTGTTATGCAGAGAGCCGTTAAAGAGTACTCTGTTTGACAATAATGAAGAAAATTAAACCTGAACCTGTCTTGTTAGACTTAGACTTAGACTGAACTTTATTGATCCTTTTGGAATGACTCCCTCAAGGAAATTTAGGTTCCAGCAGCATATACAATAAAATGTAGCAGGTAACAAAAAAAAGTAACAATGTAAAGAATAAGATAGAATAAATAATAGAACACACAAAAAAAACAGAAAAAAAAATATACAAAAAATATGCATGGAGGAAGCAAAAAATATATATACGACAAAGACAGCTGCGAGGTTTATAAGGGTAAGAAAAAATAGACACTTCTCCCCACCACCCCCCTCTGTGCACACTACTAGTATAAATGAACACATCTAGTGAGCACCCCCCTGCTAACATAACTAACATTCCAGTGTCAGCAGCCCTCAGTCTGAATGAGTTTAAGCAGTGCCGGCTCCACGGGTCACAGCCATCACTTACCTACACGCAGGGAAACACGACCGACAAAACACGGATGGAGCAAAGTTTTTTTTCCTCCAGATAATCGTGTGTGTGTGTGTGTGTGTGTGTGGGTCTGTCTTTGTGTGAGCTTGCAAACACTCTCAGGGCTTTTGTGTGCAAGTGTGAGTTTGTGTATTTGTGTTTCCAGAGGTCATGTATACAATAGGAGTTCACTCAGGTGCCACACACAGACCCACAAGTGCAGATTCAACAGGAATCCCTCGGACCTCCCACGTCTCCGTGGCTCTCCATCAGGCTGTCGACGTGTGTCTTCCTCACCCTCCTCCTCTCGCTCAACTCCTATTTCACCTTCATTTGTGTATTTTTCATCACGGCCAATTCTTTTATTAAAAGCTCCATTCTTCCTCTAACTTCAACATCCACGTCCTGTACGAGCTCCCTGCAGGCTCAGCGTGAGCTCTTCACACTGGAGTTTTAGACAGAGCGATGAAGAGAGAGAGACGCAGGAATAAACCGCTCCCTGGGGGAACAGATAAACATTTACTTTTCCACGAAGAGATGGTGATAGCATTACGTGCAGTATCAAAACAAGGCAGGGAGAGGAGTGGTGAAAGTAGAAAATGAAGTCAAACATACAGTGAGAGTCGAAGTGGTAGAAGAAAAGAAGCAAAGGAAATACGCAACTGTCAAGATCAATCTGTAGCGGAAGAGAAACTTGTTCCAAAAACAGCAATTTTTCTTTCAACATCTCAAAATTGAGGGGCCACAATCTCTAGCAGGTATATGTAAAGAATGGGAAATAAACCATTAATTCTTAACATCAAAACATCTTACTTGTCATTGCTCAAATTATTCAAAAGAGAAAAACAACTTGGGGATTTAGCACAGATCTTGAACTTGTGTTTGGAATAGAAACATGTCTTACTTCTTAGTTCAAAAAAGGAAATGTGGAAATGGCTTTTTTTCTTTGCAAGAGCTGAAAGTGATTACAGTGTTTATGAGCTGCTAATGGAAGAGGACTGAGGGCCTGTAATGTACGTGTCACAACATAAACACTCAGAGGCACTTTGATGGCGCCGGTTTATTACAGACTGTATCTATAAAGAACATGGGGGGGGGGGCACTGTGACAGTCTGCAGCCCCCCATCTTGTGTGCCATGTATTCTCCACATTGAGATCCCACTCCTCCACGTGTGGGACAGTGGACTCATAAGACCATGAGACACATTAAGATGCACCGCTGTGTGTCGTGCTGCAGCCCCACTGACCCTAATTTATAATGACTCCATTGTCTTGGGGAACACAGACGTACACCAGGACTAAATGAAGTAGGACAGGCGCTCGAGCTGCAGAAATGAGGTGATTATAGCTCATGGATTAGTCTGGCCGAGGTGGCTGATCACTCAGACATGAACACACACACACACACACGCACGCGCGCACAAACACACAAAAGATGCACAGACATACACAAGAAACACTCAGACCTTGAGATTTAAGCGTTTACAGAAAGAACAGGCATAGACACACAATGACCTCACAGAGACACCCAAACAAACACAGTGTGAGATGGATTTGACTGTAAACAAAGCACACAGGAGCTGATCACGATTCTGTCCACTGTGGGTTCATTTCGCTCAACAGTGACTGTAAGACTCGTATTTCACAGCAGGTGCACGTCACATTTATTTACCTGGTCTTTAGGTGGACTCAGACGCACAGCTGGTTCAGAGTTGTTTAAGCTAAAGGGGCGCTTCATAATGCGGGTTTACATTATAAACCTTGATATTTAATATTAAGAAAACATTCACGGTTAAAGACAGTTAGACCAAAGTTCATTGTGTGCTCTCTTTTTAAAATACCAACCTAATAGAATTCAAGCAGCAGACACCCTGGGGCGCAGGATAAACCAGCGGTTATGTTACATGCACCATGTACTCCTTGCAGTAGTCGTGGGTTTTATGTGATCTCTGCCCTTTGCTGCATTGCCTCCCCCACATTCTCCTCCTAACATTTCCTCTCTCTGTTCACATGTCCTGTCCAATAAAGGCGAAAATGTCCCAAGAGAATCAACAACTAAAAACAGAAGAAACAGACACCCTGTGATTATTGTTTTGAAAATGGACAGGGGCCACATCAGTAAGTCCTCAGCCACTAAATGAAAGCACAATCCAACTTATCATAAAAATAATGAACGAGCTACATCCTCATCGAGCAGTCAGAAGCACACTTCTTACATTATAATACAGGACTTGAGTCCTCGGTGTCACGACTGCAGGTTAATGCCTCCTCCATGCTCCTCACTGCACCTCCTGTCCACCTTTCATCAACAGGGTCTCGGGCCTTCAGTCGTATACGGCCCCCCTGTCTCTGGAACACTCTCCCACAATCCATCCGTGACGCGAACTCTCTCACCACCTTCAAATCACAGCTCCAAACTCACCTTTTTGGATGAGCTCATTTTGCCTGACCGTGCACCTCTGTTGCTGTTTTTCATTTTTGTGTGGTTGATTGTGTTTGATTGCGTTGTTTTTTTTTTTGTTTTTTTTGTTTTGTTTTTTTAACTCTACTGTAAGGTGACCTTGAGTGACATGAAAAACCGCCCATAAATAAAATGCATTATTATTATTATAATGTTTTGAGCTCACAGAGAACAGTGGAGTCAAGCTTATTCGACAGAAGACTTACAGTGGGTGTACTTGCACAAGACTCTCAAATGTTCTCAAAATATTCAGGGCCTTCTGACATCACCTGGATTCTTTTCTACAATGTGCATAAAGTCGTGGTTTTCTGATGTGTGAAGACAGAGGGTAGTATTTAGGACAATGCATTGCATTCAATTAGCATGAATATAAAACAGAAATATAACGCATATATTATAGTAGCATTTGATGTGATCTATATGTTTTGTACTTGATATATTTACCATTATCTTGCAGATGATCATTGTCAGTGCTGTGGTTGGATACATTATTTTGTGTTTATTCTATGTAAGTTATTGCATTTTGTGCAATTAGACACTCAATACGTTTAATGTGTGTGTACATAGTGTGTCATGAGGGACTAAACAGATGGAGAGAGAGGAACTCTGAACCAGGCACAATGAGCTCAGCGAGTCTGTTCAGGTGGAATAAATCACAGTGTCTGTGAACAGAAGCCACAGTTTGACTGTTCAGTGTCTCCGTAAAGTTTACAACCCTGCTGCTGCTGAGCCCAGCGGCACTCACTCCACATCCCTCCACATCCCTCCACATCCCTCGGTGGTTCTGTTGTTATGAGGAGGATTAGTTCAACCAGCAGGATAAAGTCTGTCCGTCTGCACTCCCTCACTGACACACACTCCTCATCTGCACCTGGAGATGAAAATAGACTCTAAATACTTTGAATGATTCCTGACAAGCAAAGGTAACATTAAATGGTATTTTCTGTAATGTGCATTAGATTGATTTCCTGCGAAAGAAGCGGCAATACTTCATCATTATTCTTTCTGTGAGGTGTTGTACCTGTCATCGCCGCTACGTGGCGTCTTGAGTCGTGAACCTAAAGTAATGCAAAGCACATACGGATCTACAGCTTGGATGAGAGAGAAACACGTATTACTAAAAACATGTTGTGAACATTTAAAGAATGAACTAGAAGAAATTGAACTTTCTGTTTCTTACAGCGATCATAAATAGTCTGTAATTTAGTTATTTAAATTCTATTTATGAGAAGAATTAAGATGTTGCTTTCCCAAAACAAGTGGAGACTGTTATTGTACCTTTACTGGTTTAACGCATTTTCCAGTGAGAGATAAAATATTTGTCAAAATGTGAAATCTTAAATCTCATTACCAATGTCTGATCTTCAGACAAGAATAAACTGGAATGAGGATCACTAAATAATACTTTACAACCGGACAATGAGTCTGAAAGTCGGATAGGATGAGAACATTACTTCTGAGGTAAAAAATAAATAAACAAAGATTTTCGTCACAGCATCTGGTTTTGCAGCACTTTTCTGACCTGATCTGGGATCTGTCTGCCGGGCCTGGGAATCTCAGATACCCCCCAAGGAGGAGGGACGTTGTTGTTGTAAGCGAAACGCCCGTCATTCAAAATCAAACGCCAATGAGACAGAGAGGAACCGTCAAGCTGTACACTGTAAAAAGTGTGCGCAGCGACAGAGCGCGCTGCAGCCAAACTGCAACATGAATGAACTTGAACCAGTGTTTTGTTGTCCATTTCCGGGCGGACTGAACTCTTTTGGGTGGACTTTGTGTTACATGTGAAAACGTGAGGCATCAGATTTAGGAGTAAAGCAATAGCCAACTGGCAAATGCACATTTCTTTATTTTATTTAAAACACAATGGCAAGGAGAATCAACCGCTTATATGCTTCAGTTGCAAAGTCGTACATTTTTTACAGCGTGCCCCGGCTGGCACAGTAGGAGGGAGAGAGAGAGAGAGAGAGAGCGAGGGGGGGTGGGGGGGGAGTGTGGGGATTGGAGGAGGGGGGTTGGTCCGGGAGAGCATGGCCGCAGGAGCCACAGCGCTGCTGACTTGGTTTGGTTCCTGAGCGGTGATAACAGAGCTCTTCGGGGGATATTTAACCCGGAGATTGTGTGCGTTCACGAGCGGAGGAGACGTTTGATTTACTGCGTGTGTTGTTCGGCGGGGGCAGAGGTGCTCGGGCAGAGCTGCGGGATCAACCCGGAGCTGAAGCTGCATGGTTTTGAGTCTTCTTTTCGGTGATTCACAGCCAACTGGACGAGAGACCCAGCGCCGCAGAAAGCGCCGGCACAAGGACTGCGTCTCCACTGGGCTTTACCATTTTGCATTGAGGAACAGTTACTCTCTTTTTCAACTGCGACGCAACGCTGCTTTCTATCTGGGAAATTCAGTCGAGTTGGAGAAACTGCTCGCCGCGCGAAGTTGAACCGAATGAAGAGAGTTTGTGACTCTGGTTGATTAAAATCTGGATTTTAATTGCTTATTTTACTTTGCCGAGAACTGGTGCTTTGAATTAAAGTGGGGAAGAGTTTGGTGCAAAGTCATTGACCTGACTGTCAGACTGATCCTAACCCTTTCTGTTTAGTGGAGAGCTCTCGTTTCCCCCCCGTTAAACCCAGTGTAGGGGGACTCCGTTTGTGCGGGACTAAAACGCGCAAAGCTGCAAGACTTCATCCCCCCAGACCCTCATCTTTAAGCCTGATACTGAGGAAGGACTGGAATCGGTTTGGCTTCATCGGAGTTCAGCAGCAAACATGCCGCAGGTGGAAATGATCCTCTTCCTCCTCCTCGTCGTTGGGATGTGTGTGTTCGGCCAGGACCCGGCTTCCAAGGTGGTGTCCGACCGCTACGCCGTCTACTGGAACCGGACCAACCCCAAGTAAGTAGCCCGACCCCGCTGGCTTGGCCGCCCCTGCGCTCTCCTGCAGGTAGCCTACACACCGGCATATACAAGAGCTCCTTCAGCCTTGACGTTGCCCGGGTGTAGCTGCACTCACACTGGGTCACAGTTGTTAAACTGCTCAGTGACTGCTTGTCTACACTCTGAGCTCATTATGAAGCAACTAATGTGCAGAAATACACTAAAAGAACCCCTCTCAAAATATGCATAGATTGAAAACTGACTTATTATTTGAGCAATGTGTCACTGTGTGAAACGCAATGCAACATTTGCTTTGAATACCTCCATGATATGCTCTTCTTCGGCACACTTCATTTTAGTGTCATCCAGGTTCCCCCTTCATAACAACCACATTTGTTGTCTCCGTTGATGGGTTGTTGTGGTGATTTCGGTTGAATAACTCTCCATCCTGTCTGAATCATCGTTTAATAACCTGTGCAGCATAAATCACTTCTGACAGACGAACAACACGCACATCTTTTCACACATCCCGATCGCTATTACGCACCATTACGCGCTATTACGCATTCATGTTCGGTGTTTGCTCCGCGTTCGGGTCGAAAATGAAATACAAGAGGAGAGCAAGTAGAGCCGGGAGAAATGCTGCTGCCTTTGAATAATGCTGAGTCGCTTCCAGTCTGCTGCTGTCGATGAGAAATGACAGGATTGATTTTGTGCCAAATGGTAACCCTCGCTTTGAGACTGTCGAGGTCACATTTCGCGTTTATGTGGAGCACTTTATTGTGTATTTAGTATCATGGAGATAAAGTGCAGATATTGTATTTTTTATTTTTTTAAGAATAGGTGAGTTAAAATTTCCAGTGAAAACGTTTTGAGCATATTAGTACATTTTCAGTACTCAAGTGACTTTCATTTCCTCACCCCCCTCCTGTTTGTGTCATTTCACCTCCTGTGCTGACTCAGTGCCTTACTCTGGCCACTGGAGCTCATGCTAGCGTGTGTCACATTGTTTGGGATGAACAGGAAAACTCTCCGGGCTAAAGTTTCAGCATGAGTGCAGTTAAAAAGTAAATTGGCATCAACGTGTTCTCTGAGACAAAAAAAAAAAAAAAAGGAACTGTTTTGTGAGGCATCAGAGGAGTGGAACTGACAGGATGTTAATGATACAAAATGCAAATGCTGTGGTGTTAAGATCAAAGGCTGATGGAGTTCCTGTCAGACAGATATCTGCGTCTGATAACAGCCGTCTGTCCTGCTCACAGGCTGCAGGTTGTGTGTGTGTTTTACTGTTGGCCTTCAAACTGTTCCCACTTCCCGGGTCTGTTTTCTTGGTTGTCATGCTCCCCAATCCCTCCACCCCACTCCACTTCTTCTGCCCCCCTCCCGGCCCACGCTGGGGCAGACAATGCAGGGGTACACAGGGGTATTTCAGCTGCAGCCAAGCCCCAGCGTGATGCCCGGTCTTGTGAGAGATACACACATGCTGAGGTCACACACTCGGTAGTAACCAGGCGAGTTTCGGGTTAAGCAGCGCGGAGGGGACCGTTGTCAGGGTCAAAACCGGGGCAGCACCGCCGGCCATGGGGCCCCGGTGACGGCCCCGGCACAGGCACCCCGCCTGGGCTTTGTCTCTGCAGAATGGAGGCTAAATAAATGAGTAACTCTAAATGACTGTCTCCTTTTCTCATTCATGACTTTAATCTAAACCTGACCCCGGCTGTAGAATGTAAGAGAGGGCCGTGTTAAAGCCCGGGGGCCCCATGACCCTCAGCAGAACCTAACAGTATTCCATACAATCTTTTCGGGCCCCGCATCCCTGCTGTTTAATGTAACCATACTCAGTATTGGAGCCCTGGGAACCTGCTGGGTACAGTCCCCACTTCCAGATGAGCCCCCCCCTCCCCCTCTGCATCCTCTGCTACATATTTGACCAAAGTGGGAGAAACGGCACCCGGAGCAGCAGTCCATACTCAGCCATTCATGAAATCCCCGACAGGAGCTGTGGAATTGAAAAGGGAAGTGAGTCGTGCAAAATGGAAATGCGATGATATTTTCATGTTTTCCCATTGTTTCAAACGGGACTGAAAAAGAACGAGAAGCTCCTTGTAATTTAGAGCAACATACGTCCATGTTTGCTTTGCTCTCGTCTCAGAGAAACATGGTCCTGCTCTGATGCTTCGTGCTGATGTGACTCACACGAGCAGGATCGTGAGCAGCGCTGGAGGAGGGATTCACAGCCCTCAGGACGCTTCAGTTCCGCCTGGAGTTTGAAAAGCCAGCTCAGTGACAGCGAGTAGCTTTACTCACTCGTATAAGCTACTTAATGAAATTAAATGAAACTCCAGAATCAGGGAGTCTTGTTAGAAAGAAACTGCTGAGATACATTTGATGTTACTCTAAAGGTTTTTTTTTTTTTGGGGTGCAAGATCCAAAATAGAAAGTAAAAAGGCTTCAGATAATTATGTCTGTAGAGGCTGGAGCAGAATCCTCTGCCTTGTTCTCCTCAGAGTCGGCCTGTGATTGTGGAGGTGTTCTCTGCAGGGGCTGCGGCAGGTTTGGAAAGTCTGGAAAAAGCTTCTCGTTTGAATAGAGAAATGAAAACCATGTTTCACAACCTGTGAAAATGATGATGCTGAACATTTTAGACGGTTTTCAGGTTCTGCTTTTTTTTTGTTTGATAAAGGAAAAGTTAAGAGTAATGTGACGTGTCTGTACTACTTTTACTTGATCATTCTAGCAAAAATAATAAATATACAGAAAGTATCTCAGAGATTGTAAGTGCTAAAGTCTTGGTTCCACTTTTATCACAAAACATACTTCTTAAACTCCGTATACGATGTTTCCAATACAGATAAAACAAATCAAATATTGTTTATTGATCCTTGTAGTTTATAAAAAAGCCCTGTGCCTTCAAGGTTTGCAATGACCAAGAATATAGAGGTGGGGCAGACCTGAGCTAATATCATTTATGCTCTTTGAGCACTATGAGCTATGAGGCTAACAGTGTTGATTCAAATATGATCATCAGGCACTTCAGACCTTCTCAGCTCGCACAGTCTCACTTTGACGTCGTTGTGATGGCGGTCGGTCAGGACGTCCAGACGTGATGGAGCAGCTCCTCCTTTGTGCCTGTTACTCTTCAGTTTCAAAGATTGATTTTGAAAACCTGCCAGTTGATGATGCTTCCTGTTTGTATGTGAAGCGAAAGCGCAAAGGTCAAATAACTTCTTTGAATCATTTTTATGCTTTTTAATTTAAATAAGAAATGCAATGCCAGGTTCACTGCGGCTTTGTGTAACCTGACACCGAATACCAACAATCATCATTATTATGATTTTTAAAACATGTGTATCGGTACATATGGATCAGAACTTTAAAAAGTGAATCAGCGGATTTCTAACGTGGACCCCTTCAGCTTCCACCTGGAGACAAACTTCACAACATGACGATGAAAACTATTTAATTAATTGAGTTTCAAATATAAACGTGGAAGAAACTCTTTATTATAAAAGAGCCCCGAACACAATCTCCCTCAAAGTGAAAGAAAGTGTGAAAAACAACACAACTGATATGAAGAGTGAAGTTTTCGATGTCATCATCAAAGATTAAAGCTGTGACTCTGTCGCTCCACTTACATTTAAAGGACACCATGTTGTAAGTATGTAATGTTACAACTTTACTTTGGGCTTAAATTCTACGACAGTAAAAAAAAAAGACTTCTGACCTGTTAGTATAAAATGTTATAAAATGTCAAATATTCAGCCCCCCAAACTTCCTAGTAGTTCCTTTAAGTTTCATTGTAACAAGTAAGAATAATGTCAGTCAGTTGGTCACTTCAATAAGTGGTTTATTCAGCATTACTAAACATCAGTTAAAGCTTGTTTACCCTTTATGAAGAGTGCCACATCATAATATTCTCACTGTCCAAAAGTTGCTCATAAATAGATTTTACTGCTGAAGTTTAATTGCTTATTGAACTTCTTTAACAACGTATGATTGAACCCCTCTATGCGGCCATTGGTTCCAACTTAACAACCTGTACACAAATGATGTCCTATTGGATGAAACGTATGCAGACATTTGTCCTTTTAGTGCGAGCAATAAGTTCCATTTCTGCGTGTATTGATGATTCACACAGCAGTCAGTTCCAGCGAATAAATCCAATCTTGCGTTGGTTTTATTGGAAAGTGGCACTCGGACAAAAACATCAGCTCATGAGCAGAAAGCAAAGCTCAGAACATAAAACCTGAAGCATTTGGTTTGTGGAAAAAGGCTCGTGTAAGAAAAATGAGCCACAGATGTTCCTTGTCAGCTTCGCCGTCTGTGTCGGTAACCAAATGATGGAATAAAGCGTACGAGTGGGGTACTTACTGCCGCTCTGACAAGGAGCTATTAGTGAATTCCCTGCTCACCAGCTCTTTAGCTGCTTCATTAAAACCCACCCGGGTCCATATGGTCTGCAGGCAGGCGCTGCCGTGGCCTAAGGTGTTTATTTGTTGCTGATAGGTGGGATCAACGGAGAATCAGGGCCGGGTTCCGTCACTAATCTCCCGAGCTGTTTGTGTCTCGGACGCCATGGAAACTGATACCCCTCGTCATCAAAGAAGCTCATTGGGTGGGACTAACGACCTGACAGCTGGGGAGAGAAGGATTCCAGCATTCAGGGAGAGCTCGGTCACCCCGGGGGTTTCCTTTAATCCCTGATAATGCCCCTCCGAAGCTTTCCCCCGGCAGATGCAACATATTTCTCCATAAGACAATCAAAGAATCTTTTCATTGGCCTGATTTCATGTTTGACAGAAGTGTGGTTGTTGACTTTGAAAGACCTCTTTGATGATCCAAAGGTTTCTTTTTTTCACTTCACTTTCTGCACATATGAGATTGTTTTTCTGTTGAAGTAAAACCCCCCGAAATCGGAGTAAGCTCCTCGACTTGACACTTACAGTGCACGCAGTTCTCCTCGCAGAAGAGTGACCTCCACTGTTTGCTTTTTTCTTCCACTGCTCTCTTTTTAATCTCCACTTAAAGAAACAATACTCTATTTTTCACTCGGTGGCGAGCTGATGTTGTGATAGTTTCCCAGCGGTATTGTGAGTTGCCCCGTTTGCATTGTTCCCAGTGTTTACCCTCGCTTTCCCCTCTCAGCCTTTTCCCGACTCCCCGCCGCTTGGTTCCGCTTGGATTCAAAAACGGACACAAAAAAGGCAACCACGTCCAAATATTGACTGGGTCTCAGGAGCGCAGCTCTTCTCCCAGCGCCGGCACAGAACGCCTGAAAGGCCGCTATTGTTTCTCTCGTACTCAGCGGCCCATAGCCGGGTCTTAGCTGTGTGGAGAGAAAGACTAAGAGGGGGGAGGAGGAGGACAAGGCAGAGGGAGACGATGTGGAGAGTATGCATGTGTTGTCTGAGGTGGGGCAGGGGGATTATAACAGGCGGGACAGCACAGTTGCAGGGGTGATAGAAACTTCCGCAGTAGAGGCCAGAGGCTACGACAGGAGGACAGTGTCCATGCAGAGGAGACCTGGGGTGGGGTCAGAACTGGTGTTTCCACCCCTGAGGAAGTGTCAATCTGAAAAGACATCAAAGAGAGCTGAGTGAATGTGATTTCCTGCAGGGAGGCTTCAGAAACTATCAATAAAGTGAGGATGAGAGGCTTCTTATCTGAGGTTTACCTTTCATTTTATTACAAAGTGCAGGAGCATTAAGCCTCCTTACAGCACTCCGGACTCTCCGAGCATGAAATGAAAGAGCAGCACTTCACAGATAGGATATCTGTCTTATTCAGTTTCTCATATCATGTTCAGTGTCTGCTTTAATCACCTGTACCTTCCAGAAGGTTCCTAATCAGACTGAACCTTCAGGTCGCTTCACTCTGACTTTCACATAATCAGATTTCTGTTGGAGTTGGGAAACAGTCGTCCCGCGGAGACGCCCGTCATTCCCCCGTGCTCTCTACGACCCTGCGTGCTGAGAGAGGCGGCCCCCGCCCTCCTTTACGCTCTCTGACTAATAAATCCAGGCCCTCAGGCTGATTTGTTCTGATTGACAGGAAGTAGTGACGAGGGGTTACTAATAAGTGAAGCAGGTTTATTGGTTTACGGCGAGATTCCTTGAATTCTGACACAGCAAAAGCACAGGTAGTACAAGTATTTTTTTTATCTTGTTCGTTTAAGGCCTTAAATTCTCCTTTTCTAAAATAAATACATAAAAAGTAAGCCAGTGATGCATGATTACCAAAGTCAGTAAAAATCAACTTCTTCAAGAGTATTCTGGAAGTAAAATGACTTTAAAGCGTTAAAGTTAAAATACCTGATACCTTCTCTAAATAAACTTATTTCAAGATATTTATAGACGTGATGCAGATTCACTGCGCTACAACAAATGTGTCCCATAGAAGTCCACTTCTAAAAAGATGTAAAACATGAAGAAGAAGAAGAAGAAGAAAGAGTTTGTCTTCAATCCTCAATTTCAAATACAAAAGAAAACTTAACTGACCTGATTTTTTTTTTAGTTTCATTGAAGATGATGGAACAAAAAAAATGGTTGAATTAGAAATAAGAATAAACTTTGACTTGAATCTAGAAAATCCTGCTCAGATGTGAAAACGCAGACGAGGACTCACGATCTCACCCAGTCACTTTTCTTCAATCTCCTGAAAAACTCCAGAGATTATCCGGAGGGGGCTGCACATATTGAACACAACAGCCACATTTTTAACTTGGATTTTACCCAGAGTTTCTCCGGCCACACCCCTCGAGGGGCTGATGTGTGAAGGCAGCAGCAAATACAGAGAATTCACCTCGAGCCGATCGGAGTGACGTTTTGAAATTGTGATTTCGACCACTTCGGTGTCCCTGCACGTAATGAAACGGTAGCATTAAGTTTATGTTTGTCAGTTTGTTGTTCTTCGCTCTTCTGTAAATGTTGTCATTCTGTTGGACGACACACAGCATTGATATAAAGGCAAATATGGGCATTATATCGTCGTGTAGCGGCCTCTGTTCGTCTGCTATACCGTTGTTTTTTACATCACGTCTTACCTGAGGAAATCCCTCGCCGCCCCTCCCGTCTAACAGGGATATCATCCAGCTGTGAGGTGCATGTGTGAAAACGGCTTTAAACTATTAACCGGTTTAAAGGAACACCTGATGCTGACTGTTTGATAGTATAAATACTAATAGTTTGACCCAGTTTTTTTTTCCATCTTCAGAAGTTGTTCATAATTGAGTGTTGGCATCTTTAAAGAAGACAGAATAAGGTCAAACAGTGCTAGAATGATAGTGTGATCTGGAAAATGTGTCTCCGATGTGATTCTTTCTGCCAGTTTTGAATTCAAATCAACTTTTCTCATTGTTCTGATCTCAATTTTCTGGACCTTTGTGCCCTTTTGATCCAGTCAAATAAAATAAGCGTAGGTTTAAAAGCTCTTTATCTTCAGCACAGTCTGAAAATGTAATCTAGATTCTTCAGTGGAATCACTTTTTTTCAAGAGTTTTCAAGAACTCTGTGTTTGTGTCTTAAATATCCCAGATTGTGGTCAACGGTTTGATGAGATTCCCGTCTTGATCTGGAGATGTTAAAGAACGTCCAACAGTCGTGGGATTATTTTTACGTTTAAGTTTAAAAAAGAAAAAGAAAAGGGAAAAAAAAGCCTTTTCAATAACTTTCTGGGACCCTGTGTTTTCCTAATGTATTACATTTTATATTATTAAAAATAAGTTTAAAACATATGTTTTCTTTTATTTTGATTTCAGCCAGTTTCCAATAACAGAATTTATCTGGACCTCGACTCCTGGTGAGCTGCATGTGTGAATGCAAATGGATGAATTTTGGCCAGGGCTTTACCCAGAGTTTCTCCTACCAGTCCTGTAGTAAACTTCCTGCAAATTGGGTTGAACAGATGTGAAAACACAGTAGGTGAAAGTTAAGAAAATTCACCGGGGGTAGGGTGACTTTCACATCAGTGACTCATGAGCTCGATCAGGATGCACGGAGTGAAGCAGCCCTGCTTGTCAGTATGTTCTTAACCAATTATTGCTGATACGGTTTATTCCAGCAGTGATTTAAAAAGAAAAAAAACATGAAAAAATGCACAACCTGTCATCACCAGACCTTTTCTGACTCTTTTTCTTCACCTGCCGTTTCTGCATCTTCCTGTGTATGTCATGTCCTGCCTCCGGAAGCCCCCCGTCCCTTCGGCTTGGCAGGGAACGTCTCAGGCTCTAGGGTGCAAGTGTGAAGAAGGCAAGTCAAGAAAAATTTCAGGAGGCAGGTTGTCCAAAAAAAAATGTCCAGAAAATTTCAGGCGTGCAATGTGTGGAAAAAGCTGCAGTGCCGTGGAAGACATCAGAGTAGGGTCAGCTGTTGACTTCTTGATCTAAGAAAAAACCCAGAGAAAATGAAAGTCTGAAAGTTGATGCAACAGAAGAAGAAAATGTCTTTTGAATCGAGAAAGTAAGTACACCAAACACACACAGACTTTTTTTTTATAGAAACAAGGGCGGATGTTTTTACACATTTAAGACTGGAAAAACATCTCTGTAAAATTCACGGAATCCAGATCAGATAGTGTGCTGCTTTGGCATCCTCCGTTTGATATGTGCGACAGTCAATGGATTAGCGGGGGGACTCTTCAGGCCTAATCTCGCAGTCTCACTCTGCTGCACAGAGGTTCACTTTTCTGCCGTTTTATTCTTAACTGGGCTTTTTTTTGTGTCCGTCTATGTGTGCTGTTTAAATGAGAGTGGTGAAATGGCATCCCCTGTGTCTTTGTAGGCACCGGTGAGGGTATTAGCAAAGAGGCTCTAAGGGGCTTAAGAGGTCAGCCCTCCCTTTGTGTGGAGACACAAAACACTTCCTGTGGGACCCTTCACCCCTCTCTGTTCTTCCCTCAGAAAGCCAGGGCCTGCCTGACCATTCACATTAATCAGCCTTAGCTGCTAATGACTGCAGTAAAGCTCCTAAAAAGTGCCACAAAAAGGACCTAAGGAGCGGCTAAGCTGCTAACAGAGCGGGAGAGGCTGCTGCTGTTTGTAGGGCATCAGAGTATCAAAGATAGTAAAGTGGATGAATGTTTGGCCCTCTGAAGTCGACTCATCTCCCCCCACAAAAAGGAATGAAACTTGAGTTCAAGTTTGTTGAGACTTTTACCAAGAGTCCAAGAAAGAGGAAAAAAGTAACTCTGAGAATTCGGCAACTTGAAACTGTGCTTGAAGTGCAGCATGTCCTGAAACGATCGCACTGTAAAAAAACAACCTGTCGTAGTCTTGAATCCAGGAGTCTTTTTTTCAACCCGTTTCCAATTCAAACCAACTGTTTTCCAAGAATTTTCAACAATAATCTGCCATTGTTCTTCAATTGGGTTTCACTAATGTTTATTTTTTTCATTTGATAAAATTCAGAATCTGCTTTGTTGCTCTGTTACGTGCACAAATACGATATTTGACTACATTACATTGCTCTCAGTATAAATACTTATACACAACTGAAACATCATAAATAGGAACTATGTCATGAAAAAAGTTGCAGTTTGAGTCTGAAAGACGTTGAAATGTTTTATGACTGTCATTGTTTGTACTATTTCTAGGACTCCTGGAATTTGTCTGGTGTAACTATCAGCCTGGTTCAGTGCTGTAAGCACAAAATTCAGACACATAACTGACTTGATCGTTCAAGTGTCACAAAAAACGAAATATGACTGCTTTTCTCTGCCCTCGGTTTACATCCACAGAAATAGATATGCAACAAACAACGAGGAAACAAGACAACGTTTTCCTCACTCTCTTTCCCTTCTCAGTTTGTGGAGAGTCGAGAGGAACAAAAAGAATGTGACACTGGTGTGTTTTTGCAAAGAAGTTAAACGTATAAAAATGAGTACTTCTGGACTCATCAAAATAAAGAGGACCACTCGACAGAAGGGAGAATAAATGCAGGGTCCAGGACGAGAGTGAGAGCAGAGTGAACACAATAAGCAGGATCTGCACCGTTTAATCTTCCTCGTCTGGATTTTGACAAAGTGAATAACTGTCTTTCTCTGATGTTCTTCAGCCTTATTGAGGATTTGAAGTTGTATTTCAGTGTGGTTTCTATAGCTGTGATGTCAGTAGCTTTGCTGTCTTCGCTGGTTTGAGACAATTGGAAGTAGTAACAACATTGGCGCACGAGTAGATAGATATCACATGTGATTAGAGCTGAAATGTAAATTGGCTTGAGAAATATTCTTGATAAAAAGCAAATCTGATCATTTTGACAGCGGGAGCCAAACAAAGTGAATGTTTGCGGAGGTGTATTTGGGTCAGTGCGGCTTTGGAGGGAGGCCTGAAACAAGACGTATGTGCACCTCCTCGTCAGGCCCGTGTTTCCTGATTCTTAATGGCTGCTGACTTTTCACTTTCTGTGTTTCTTGGAAGAAATTAGGCAAAAGTGACGTGTGGGCGGGATTTTTTTATTTTATTATTTTTTTTTCTGTTTCCAGTCCAGGTTTGTGAATCATGTGTGATTCACAGAGTGATGAGGCTCTGTGAGCAGCACGTACGCACGGGCCTCAGAGACCAACCAAAACATCTCTGATGAAGAAGAATCTGCCTTCGTGAGCAGATTTGAAACACTCTGCACTGCAATTGTTTTTGTTCCTCCGGTTCAAATGTCTCTTGTAATCACTCGGGTTTATCTGATGATTGTTTGAGGCTGTTATTTCTGTTACCACAATAAAGGAGAAGTTTTAGCCCGTGTCGCTGTCCGCAAACCCCCGTGGCGATGAAAATATCGAAGTCATTTACGTGTGTGTGAAGAACAGTTGTTGTTACATGAACTTGGTGTGACTCTGCGGGACCTTTGGTGTGGCTCTCCGGCCCGTTGAGAATCAGAAGTGTTTCCTCCTGTTGGATTTCAGCACACTCGGTGCTTTGGGACCCATGAAATATTAAAAAAGCCGTTTGTGATCTCACGATAGAGCTTGAACGGACCTTCACACGCAAGCAGGAGAAATCCAGGTCAGGACCGCCATGACTCTAATATAGGGGTCGACGTTGTGTCGTCTAATTTTTTTTCTTTTTCGCTGAATTCTTTCCTGGCCTGTGTTTTCTGTGCTGATGAACGAGCGAGATTAAATTGTTTTGCGGTATTTTATCATCTCGTTAACTTCACTTTCTCGGCCTTTGATTGAATTCTCAGACGTGTGTAGACTTTCCGCAGACGTGGCTGACTTCTTCCTCCTCCTCTTCGCCTGTTCTCTGTGCTGTGTGGCGGAGCGTGGAGCTCAGGCAGCCATTTTCCAAATTCGACTCCATTTTGAATGAAGGAATAAAAAGTAGGTTACGAATCCTGGGATGTCACTTGAGTGTCTTCTGATCTTTTCAGACCTGACACTCAAATCCTGTGAAAATGTCTCTGTCTTAAGACGACATTTATTCCGCTGTGGGAAGTCACTTCTCTCAGGTACTGAACTCTTGAGGTCCGATTTTCTTAAAACATAAAGAAAATATATAAATGGAGAAATACATATTCATATTCGTTTACTGTCTCGATTCTTGTGCCTTTAACTAATTAACTTTTCTCTAGATTACTTTACAAATATCAGTGTTTATTTAAATATTTGAAATTTGCGTCGATTATTTTTTTTTAAATTCTTACAGCGTCATTTTCATGTGCGTTAAGAAAATTTAGTCCTTTTTTTACCCCTTAAATTTCATGATTCTGCTTACATTAAGAGATAAATCTAATTCTGCAGTAAAGTTTACTTAATGTGATCAAAAAGAGTCATTTCTACAAGTTGTACTTTATGGAATACATCAATTCAAGTCAGACGTTAAAAAACAGACCCCTGATGTACTTAAAAGATTTCATGAAACTGTTAAAAATCAGAACACCCGAATCTGTAAATCACATTTTTTTAATTTTTATTTTTTATTTTTCAGATTCTTGAAATAACAGTGAAACCTCCACATTTAAGTTTCACATCAAAAGATGGTCTTTTTTTCCTTATAATATATATATATTTTTTTTTTTTTCTGCGTTTCTGTTATTTTTGTCTCCTTAAACTTATTGTTTGGTCTGACTGTTGACAAAAGTGAAGCAAAGCAGTTTTTACAGTGCAAGAAAAACACAACTCCCTCTGTAGATGAGTCTAAAATCAACTAACAGCCTTGGAAGTAGTTTAATAGTTTGATGGAAAGTTTGCGCGACACAATCATTTATTTTGGATAAGACAAAGTCAAAGTTGAGGCTGTTGAAAATAAAGATTGTGACGTGTGGCAGCCTGATTGACCTACTAACACAAAGATGGTGGCACAAGCTTTGTGGCTGCGCTCGTCGCCGTGTGCCATCTCTGCCGCCTGCCTGCCTGTGCGGGCAGCTACCTTGGCGCTCATGTCAGCGGTCGCAGCAGCAGCAGCAAGCGCGATGGGAACACGCAGGCAGACGCTGCGAGCGCTCGCGCTGATGATCCCCTTTTATGTCTTGGCTCCATCAGGGCCCGGAGTTATTCTAGTGCATAATTGATGGAGGAGTTAGAATAGCAGAAGTAATGCGATGAGAGGGTGCAGCCAAGCGGAGCGAGGGATCGCGTGCGTGGGGCTGCAAACATTGCAGGGGACGAGAGGAGGGCATCTGGCGTAACAGGTCCCAGCGCTGAGTCGACACAGAATATGCCTCCGCCGCAGCCAATCGCAGGGCTCCATTTCCCGCCCAATCCGATTGCTCCACTTTAGCAGAGTACTACGCTTTCATGAATTGAGACTCTTGGTTATCAGAGCTTCAAAGAGCTTCTCTCGCCTTCTTTTCCTTCTTATATCAGGTTTTAAAGTTCAAGTTGATTCTGGTGTAAAAAAGGAGATGATTACACTTCAGGAATGTTGTAAATCACGTCTTTGTCTCATTCTTTCTTTGTCCTTTCCTGTGGAGGATCCCGAGGCCGACTCAGAGGTATCAGCAGTGACAGGGAGGATATCACACCTAGGCGAGCACCTACAAAGAGAAACTAATGGCCCAACAAGCCTGTTATTGTCTGTTTCACAAAGGAGACAAGGTCACAGAGAACCTGTCCCGTCCTGCTTCAAAGACACTGACGAACTCTGAGAGACAAACAAAGCAGAGGAGAAGAGACGGGCGTCAGGCGCCTCACCTAGCCAAAAGTTTTCTCATGAATTAATGCTTTTTTATAAGGCAAAAAAACCCCGAGAAATCTCTAATGAATATGAAAAAAAGTCTCCATATGTGAAAGATTGTGATTGAGATTAAGACGATGAATAGAGGGAAATCGAAGATGAACAAAAGCAACATTAGCCTGTACATGATGTAAAGATTTAAAATAACATTTTCAGGAATACATTAAAAACACTGTAATGTAACTTTAAAACACTTGAATTAGTTGATTAACTTTGTTCTAAAACTTACAAACACTCCAGACACAGAAAGTCTTCCAGTTGTAGGAAGATCGAATGAATTATTTTTAGAAAAAGTTCCCTTCGTCCAAGGTTTTTTTTTTTTTTTTAATTGGTTTATTTACTTTATATAAGCAGTTCACCTTTTATCAAAGAAATTACGTCAAACATTTTAATTTGCAGGAAATTAAAATTGTATGTCTCCATGAGCTCATTATTTTCACTTTTCATTAGTAAAATCTATTGCTTAGAAATAACTGCTTTGGAAATAGTGATATGCTGTTGCACAGTTATCGCCCCACCTTCAACCCAAAGAGCCCAGACCAGACGACTCCAGCTCCGACTGTTTGTTGTGTATCAATTAGTTTAATTTCCAGGGCCTTTAATATGCAAAATGTGTATCAGAGCCTGCTAATGGAAATGTATTGTAATTTGTGGAAGTGTTCTTTTAATTACCCGGCAGCCGGCGTAATGCAGACAGCGAGTAGTGCAGTGGATTTGTGCGTGGCGGAGCAGACAGTAGCGGCTGCCTGAAACACAGACCTGTCCAGCAGAGCACTTAGAGGCCACCGGACCGGGACTGTGCCTATTAGCATCATAAAATCCAACTCATAAAGATGTTTTATTTGTTTCCTGAGTGTGCCGGCTGCTTAGGTTTCCATCACAAGTCTTTATGGCTCCCTGCTCATATTTCTGTCTCTGCATGGAGGTGACTATTAAGTTTTAGTGGACTTTAGTAAGTAGCGAAAACTCGGTCACCAAAAGTTCACTAATCACTTTTTTTTTTCTCTTCGTAAGTGTTCTTTAGTCTTTTAGCTTTTAGCTGAGACTTTGGAGGGATGTTTGAACATAAACATGTTTGGACATTAAAGGCAACAATAAGTCAATAAAAAATTTAAATATTTAATTATATACTTCTGAAACACACTTTGTTAGCGTCAACATCTTTATTTTAGCATTTTAGTATCATTGAGTAAACATAATTATTAAACATTTTAATTCAAAGTAATTTATAACATTGAATACTTAAAAATATTTTCTGGATGCAAAAACGTTCAGCTCATTTTATTTTGAGCATAATTAGATTTTACAAAGAACTTTTTCAGAACAAGTAAAAATGGTGGAACCTAAATCTTTGTTCTGTAAATATTCCTTCGTATTTTGACCATATCCTGTTAATGTGAGTTTATTTATTTAATTTTCTGATTTCTAAATGTATATTTTTATTTAAATGTTACCTCAATCTGTAGTATTTCTTTTGCTTCAGGCCCTGATAATGTCTTACAGGATGTCACACTTACTCTTAGTTCAACCATAAATGTTCATATTTTGAATATTGGATTAAATTGTAAAGATGACTATTTTTCATTTAAACAGTTTTTACATTTTACAGAAAAATCTTTCTGATTTAAGAGTATATGGTGAACCTTTTTGCCGTTGTTTCAATCTTTATTTAATTTAATCATTTTTTTAACTTGTACTTTTACTTTGTGTGATCAAAGTCATACTTATATTAATATTAATCTCAAATCAAGTCTTATGACTGGTTATTGTAACTTTCAAAACTGGGGGAAAAATGATTTCAAAGCCAGCTGACATTTTCAGGGTTTGAGCTCGTGAGCTTCGCTTTGATGCAGCCCGTGTGTCGCTGGCGCCGGGTTCCACCTCTGTCACTTCCCCTCAGTTTCACTTATCTGAGCGTGTGTGATTATAGGCTGGAATAAATGCCAAGAATTGATCTTGGATGAAGAAGAAGAAAAAACATGGGCCTTGAGTGTGGATGTTCGAGTCCTGTGACCGCTCCTCTGCGTCACATGGTCCCTTCCAGAAGTAGTGCTGGTGAGGTCTAGACACGCGATACACAGGGGGGTTAGAGAAACACGCCGGCTAAGACGTCACACACATTTACCATCCACCAAGCCACTCCTGTATGGAGGCAGGCCCGTTCTAAATTTTGCCCAGCAACCCAGCAGTGGAGTGGGAGATGTGTTGCTGAGGTGCTGCACCACTGTTTGACACACGTCTTCACATTTTTCTCATCAATAATCACTTTATTTCCTGATTATTTGAAGGCCCGGCAAAGACTCTGCAGGGTGCAAAATATCTGAAGCAGTGATTACATTTATTCAATAATTAATCCCTTGATGAAATAAGTTTCAAGTTCAACTCTGGAGGCTGACTCACAGACTCAAATGGTCTTTTTTAAATTTGGTGATATCACCTCTTTATCATTTGCAGCCAAAAATGTAAAAAAAAAAAAAAATGAGGTTACAAATCCTCCTCACTGCAGTCAAAATGTAAAATATGCTAATTAGTCCAAACCCCCCCCTTTCCAAAAAAAGAACCCCAAGAAAATGGGGGTGTGTCTTCTCAAAGAGCCACCAATCAGGCTTAACCCATTACCCCGCGGCAGCCAATGAGGCGTGGAGCAGCTGTGCTTCCATTGGCCCACCGAGTGCAGATCACCAAAACTGTGCCAGATACACCAAGGCAGAAATAACCCAGAAAATTGCTGTTGCCTGAAGGGAGCAAAGCTCTTAATGCAGCATGTTGAATCCAAGCTGCAGCAGCCGGCTGCTTTCTGGGGGATGTAAACTAAAACGCCAACAACTTTCTGAATAAATCACTGTGTATGGTGACTTTTCTTTATGTGTGCCACAGAATAAATGTTAGAGGTGAGTGCTCACTGCAGAGTGCGCTTCTCCCTTTCATGCTTCCTTGCCTCCTAATTATGTCTTCCAGTACTTCTCAGTCTCTTTTTTTTCCAGCGAAGCTAAAACTTCTTTGTCCCACCAAAAAACTGACATTTAAGGCTGTTACCATGGAGAAAAAATTACATGTAGCCAAACCTATTCATTAAAGTTTACGATGAATATCTAAATCCACTAAAAACAGATTTTTTTTATCCTTCTTAAATTGGCGACTGCACCATGATGTAAGAAACTTTTATATATTTTCAGCTTTGTGCATCCAGACAGCTTTAAAAGATTTTTATCTGCAATGTTCTGTGTGACTGTACTAGTTACATGTCACCAAATCAAGTGATGTTTTTTCTTCTTCTGTGAAACTTCTGTTACATGGTTCAGTGACTCCGAATGAATTACACGGGCTCACGACGTCGTCTTTTTGCTTTTTGTGTTTTTTTGTGTTTTTGCACTGCAGCAAATCAGCCAAATGTGCTGCATGCAGTTTGTGTGAATATTTATAAAACCTATGTTTTACCTTTCAGTGATTTTTTTCTTGACTGGATATTTTTTTAAATTATATTAAAATATCACCTATAGTTCTGTAAAACGAGCTTAAAAGGAAGCACTTGGAGGCACTATTATCCTAAAATCTGATATCAAGCTTCTTTTTAAACCGATTTTTTAAATTTATATTTTCATCTTATTTTTTACAGTGTGAGATTTTTTCAATTTTACTTTTGAAAGAAAAACATTTTTGTACTGCACAAGAATTCTCCTCCACACCCAAGCCGAATATTTTTAAATTATTGCTACTTAAATTAAGTTTTATATAAAAGCAATGAAACAAAAATTCTTCTATTCGTGTTTATACTTTTGAAATTAATGAACACAATTTTATTTTCCTGTAACCCAAAAAATCAGCTATTCATACAAGATTAAAGTTAATTTTGCAGATAATCCTCATAGGTTAATAAAGGATCCTTAAAATAAATTGTTGCGGTTCCAATTTACAAATGCGTGCAACGCTAATGTGCTTTAGCGCTATCAAGTCTTACGTATTATTATTTTCCAATATTAGATTTACAGTGCAGTGGACATCCAGATGTTTTTAATCCCGCTGCTCTCTCCAGCTGTTCCCATAAGAAACAGATGATTGAAAGATTTCAACACTTCCTTCTTCACTGTAAAAAAAAAAGAGTCTACTTTCAGTCGTCCTGACCACTCAGCTGGCTCCTTCACACCTCCACACGTCCATGGTACAGCCTCGGGGAATTAATTGAAGGTTTACATTGACATGAAGACTTTTTCATTTCCATATGAATGTGAGTGTTTGATCAGAGTTTGTTGAAGACGCTGGCCCTGTTCTGTGAGTGTGGACCAAATTCTTCTAAAATTCTCATGCTGGTGATCCAGCTCAGACGAAAGTCAGCACATTGGTGACTTTAATTTGGCGGTGTGCTCTGTGGGCGCAGACACACATTTAATCTACTGTGGAAAATAAGTCTGCAGACTTTAAGGAGACGTACACACTCGCACACATACACGCACACACACACAGGCCATGCATGCTTTCACACACACACACACAGATGCAGACACAGACTTGTGAGCCGGGTGTCATATGTTTATCCTGTAAGTCAGCTGTTTGATCATAATTTGTGATTAATCAACCATGAGAGCTTTGAATTAAGAGCAGCTTTTCATGTCAGAGTAACTGCAGCCTAATCCGTCTGGCCTCTCCCAAAAGCTTCATAGTTCAGCCGAGCAGATGACACAGAGCGGGCGGCCGGGTGCTGGTTTCAGAGTGTCTGAGAACTGGAAAAGTCGCAGGTTTTTAGTCCCAGTAGAGCAATAAATTCCTGCACCAGCGATGAAATATAGTTCTATGAGGATATTTTACGTTTTCACATTCTGTATGTCATCGAGACAATTTCTGCGTAGGCGAGGAATCTACACTTTCCCTTTTACTAAGAAAATGTCTCAGGCGTGTCAGTTCAAAGAATTACACCAGATAAAAGTCCAAAAAGGAAAACAAACACAAAAGGAAATGACTCCGTAAAGATGCTAAAACATGGTTTCACATACTGAAAGCGACAAGACAGCACAACAAAGACAAAGTGTGGAAAGATCTGTTTATATTTAGAGTCAATAACAGCAGAGATAGAAACGTTCCTCATTAAGAACAACCATTTTACTGTCTACATATATTATCAGTGGGAGTCACTCCCTGCTAAGTGCTAAGGCTAGCTCTTTAAGGTCTTCTCGGTAGAAGACCAAATACAGCAGCAACAAATTCAGTCAGTCTCACAGGTGACAAGAGTAGATCCTGAAGTGTAGATTTATTTGAAATCAAGACCATGAATCATTAATCCAGAATTGTTTTCAATCAGAAATAGATTCTCATTCGAACGCTGACCCCAAGAATCAACATTAAGTCAAATCGTCAGACAAGCAAAGATTCCCAGCCCTTATATTTAACGTTACTCAAGTCATGTTGGTGTCTCTTAGATGGAAAAGTAACGTCTATGTTTCTTACAAACGATGAAAAAAATCCCAAATGCATTGTCAACATATTGTTACCGAAACATTACTAATGTATTTGGTTATCTTAGACAGTAACCAGGTTTAAGATTATTTACAAGAAATTAACCAATCCTCGGTCCCTAGAACTTTTCTATTTTTTGTTTTGGGACAAAAATCATTAGCATTATATTTTTACTCGTTTTGTATTTAAGTTGGAGCTAATGTAGCTCTTTGGTTTCCATAGGCCTACTTATTGCTTCGCTTTGTTCACTCTCAGTATATCAAACTCTTAACATTCATTGTGTCGTCATTGACTTTTTGAAATATTTGTTTTACTGAAAGAATTTATTGCTAAATTCAAAACTACAGAATGAACCCGAACACTGCACTCATGCATCTTGAATCCTATTTAAAACAAGAGAACCCTGTTTTTTTTTGTTGGGTTAGATGAATCTTATTGAAGCAGAAGTCGAAATGTTTGACTGCGTGGACTCGTAACGGAAGGTCTGAGGTTAAATCCATTAGACATAATCCGGTCAAATTAAATTCCTGGATATGTTTGAATAAAATCCAGACAAAGCCACAAACGTTTAACTTTGCCTTTCGGCCTTGACGTTTCTTTTGGCCTCGTTTTCTTATTTTCTTAGTTGAATCATTTGGAGGCTGGACCGGCTCACATTAGAGACTCTGTCCATCCATTGATTAGAAAGCTCCCTCGTCTGGCAGGGCACAAAGTCACAGTTAGGAAACATAAATCTGCTCAAATGAGTTGCTGGTTTCATGGATTAAGCTTGAATAAAATACTGCAATTACAATGTAATTCCAGGATAAGTGTGAGCTAAAACAATACATCTGTTTGCACATCTGCCTGCTAGCCTTCATGGTTCATGTCTCTTTGCTAATCTCATGAGCATCGTTGCCAATAAAATACCTTAAAATGCTTCTGACTCACCGTGCATGCCATGCCCTGGGCACACTGTTCCCTCCCCACAAATGTTTCTCCTACTGCCCCCTTTGTTCCGCTCCAGAAAGGAGTTGACGCGTGTGAAACCGAACGTGATACCAGGGGCCCGAGGGTTCATTATTCGCCGCTGTTCTCACGGGGCGAGTGAAAAATCACTCCTTTGTGCCTCAGAAGAAAGAGCCTTCCTCTGACCTCATGGTTACGCAGTGTAATGTCAAAAGGCCCCGAGGTTTGTGCGGTGTAGCCACACCCACTCTGTTGTGGATCCGCCATGGAACCCGACCAGGGTTCCCCCGTCCTTGAGAGAGAGAGAGAGAAAGAGAGAGAGAGAGAGAGAGAAAGTAAGGAAAAAAACAGCTTCTTGTAAACAAATGTTTGGATTCCACATTGTGTATGGCACTAATTGGACCTTGGCTGCTCAGAGACATTTTTTCCCCCCTAAATCCACATAATGCATTTTCTGCATTCTCTGTATACTGTCTACATCAGACCACTCTCACTCTCCAATTAGGCTCCTTCTTTTAACGGACATGCTAAAGATGTCTTGGTCTCTCTAATGCAGCTTTGCGCTTTATCAGACGAGTTTGAATTACAGGTTTCTTAATGGCAGCTCAGTTTGGGGATCTCCTCTGCATGTTTCAGGGAGATGACCGACATCAAACACCTCTCTAAGTCATTTCTAAAGTGCTCATCCTTCCCTGTGGCAGATCTGAGGAGGCGTCCTTAAAGAGTCCCTCTGAACACGCACAGATGACATCATATATCCCAAAAGAGGTGTTAACTGAAGCTGTGTTGTGCACTTACATGCATATATTTGCCTTCTTTACCATCTTTAATCCCACACAGAAGGAAAAGATGATCTGAGGATTTTACATTACTGGAAATAATTGTAGAAGTTTGAATATTTTAACATGATTTGTTTTTACGCAGGAGTCTGTCTAAAAGTCTCCGGCTTTGAGAAGTTGATGTTCGACTTATTTTGTTTTGCATTATTTACTTGATTATTATGATGGAACAAATACATCGAGGTTCTGTGGGACTGAGCCGACGCAGGATATCACAAAGTTACACTTGGATCGCTCTTTATCAGACGATTTTTTTTTTTAAAAAGGCCAGGAGAGCAGTTACGGTTTTTATTCACTTTTTATGCAGTAGTTGTAAATCCCGTGAGACTAAATGTCCTAACTTTCTTAAACTGTATTCTTGAACGAGCGTGAACATTTTTTTTTAAAGTCCTTTAAACTACATTTAGACTTTTTAGAGCGATACTTTAAGACCTCAGTATTAGACACAGATCTGAAAAACTCTCTTTGTCATGACCTCCTCATCTTTAATCCTTTGTTTTCAGATGCTGATACTCTATCCTTACCAAACCACTCTTTCTTGTTTGTTAGAAAAAAAAAACTTGGTTTAATGTAAAGAAAGAGATTCTTTGCAGCAGCTGCTCAAACCCTCGGTACTTTTCTCTACTGCTGACAAATCCAGAACCTGACCTCAGGCAGTAATGGAGTTTTCATAGCAAATCCTGGTAACTGTGTGTCATATGATAGCCAGCTTTAATCACTCATTATTATGACACGACCCGACCAAAGCGCTGCTCTCATGAGGTTGATTTTGGATGCAGCTCTAATGTTCCATCCATCTCCTCCATCTTTCTGTCGTCCCCCGCCTCCCCGATAGCGCTGCCTTGTTAGCCAGGAATGTGGAAACGGCACATTTCAGCTAAACTGAAGCTTCATGGGAAAACGTTGCTTCTTCTGTGTCGGCGGAGGAAGAACTATTAATGGATTAAGTGGCTGCTGTTTCCCACCCGAGGACCAGGCCTCGCTCGTACCCCGGTTTATTCAAGCTCCCCCCCCCTCCATCTGCGTGCAGGGCTAATAGGCATGGCTAGCGTAGCTCAGCTTTAGACCCCGGTCCTCCGCCGTGAACTTGGCTTTCCTGCCCCTCTTCACCCCATTCATGTCAGCAGGTTCTGGCAGTCTTGTTGGGCTTTTTTGAGTGTGTTCACTTTGGACGGCGATGAAAGGAGTCGGAGGAACACGGGATCTTAAATCACTTAATGAGGGGAGACAGGCAACGCTTTTGTCCAGCTTGTTCTGGAGCTGCGTCCAGCCAAAGGCCTCTAACGGGCTCTGACACCTCGCTCTGCTGCAGACCTGAGGGTGTGTGTCCGAGAGTGTGTGTGTGTGTTGGTGCGTTGCCAGCATTGCCTCAGCCGCCCTTGGCTTCAGCGTTCCATCCATTTTTGTTCTACTTCTCAGCATTTATTCGCATTTCCTCACAAGCCCGGCATGTTTGTTTGGTCTTGGTGTATTTTGTGTGTTGGGCGGCAGGAAGCATATTTGTGTGTGTGGTGAGGGTTAAGTGGGCGGTGGAAAAGAAGCTGCGTGATGTGTTAGGCGGCGGTGCAGAGGACGGGGTCGCTCCCTGTGGGTGTTTGGCCTTGGCCTGCAGTTAGCATGTGCTGACTGAGCCGGAGCGCTGAGGGGAAACCCAGAAAGGAAATAAATAAACAAGTGGCAGCAGACTTTCACTCTTGTGTTTGGTTCTTTCACCGGCCTTGCCGCTTCAACAACACACTTACACTTCTGTAAAGCACATTGGATTTACATTTGTATGAAATGTGCTATAAAAGTAAAACTGAACAGAATTATGCTGATCAAATAAACTAAACACACAAATATGTTAAAGAGGGCTGGAAAACATCATTCAACCGTCTGTTTAGACCCAAACATGTTCTGAGGTTTATGCCACTGGAACCTGCTGGTTTTTCCGTCCTCCTCTTCAGCTTTCCTAACATAATGTAATGATAGCAAAATAATAACCATGCCTGCATTTACACTTCATGAGTTGACGCGCAGGAGCAGCGTTTAGAAGGAGCACGCAGGCTAAAATAGACGTTTTTAGGTCGTGAGGTATTTGATGTTGGGTTCTTACCAGTAGCCTCCGTTAGCCTCTCGTACATGTTCACCACGTCTTCACCACACAAGTGGTTGTGTTTGCGGACGCAAGTGTGAAAAGCAAGAATATATCCAGTTCTCTGTTTTTTTTTGGTAATTATTCGTCTGCGTTTTCAGTCCCAGTCATCATATTGGTTAGCTTTCTCCCGTTATGGCTGCAGCATCTGTCTCAAGGTACCCTGGCCTCTCGTGCTCGTTGTGTTTGTTCTTCCTGTGTAGCCCATTGTTAAAAGTATTTTTTTTTTTTCAAAGGGACATCAAACTCATGTCTTTTGGGTAAAAATCCTGACTCATTTCATTTAACTGTCAAATAGCCTTATAAGTGTCTCACATTGTATCGGTGCATCAAACTGACGTTCTTATAAGATTATAGTGTGAGCATGTATTCCTTTCAGCACCGGTTTCCATTCATAATAACCAAAAGATGGAGAATATTGTTATTCTTCTTTACATACTGGAGCTAGCAGGCACATAGCAGCTGAAGCCGAGCCGAGTGTAGCACCATGACAAGTATCAGGGAAGCCTGGGCACACAGGGGTCAGCTTTGTAGTGGAGGTCTCTCCACCCTGTGACATCACAACGCAGGAAGCACCCCCCCCCGGACACACACACACACACACACACACACACACACATCATCACTCTCTCTCTCTGTCTCTCGACTCGCTCTGCTCCCCTCTCCTGCAGCCAGGTTAGCTCTATGTACCTCGCTCAGTCCATTTTCACTCATGCGATGCCATTAACACTCCCACACAGTCTTCCTGAGTTCTCCCTCCTCCTGTTATTTCTCTGACATTTCTGCCCATGGTGTGTATTAGCGCAGGGATGCCTTTTTGCCTTTGACAGTATTTCTCCTTCTTTCGCTGCCTCTCTCTCTCTCATTTATTGTCTCTGGCTGTCTACCAACACCTCCCTCTCCTCTCTCTTTCACGCATGCTGCACACACACACACACACACATTTCACACATGCTCACACACACACCAAGTAGCTGGCAGGCCCTTGTTCAAATCCAGTCCTCGATGGATAAATGAGTTTTGTGAACTTGTCTTCATTAGAACCAGAGATTTTCGCAGGACAGTGTGTGCATCGCGGCACTAAACCCACACAATTGGAACCACTTGTGTATCGGCTTCAAACAGCTGCTGTACATGTGTGTATCTGTGTGTGTGATTGAGGGTTAAAGTTGCCCTCTTAAAAGCCAAGATTTATATGGCATTTTCAATGTAGCTTCACTGCAGCCGCTTCTTGGCTGTTAGACCTCACTGTTCTTTTCAGCTGGCTCAAGTCCGGTTTCCTTTCACAGTCCTCCAAAACAAGAAGAATGCCACGAAGTTCCCATGGTAAATCACAATCACATTTACATTTTAGGCCTCATCCACACTGCCACGAATACTGTGGGAGAGGCGGTGTTCAGGCCCACAATGGCACTGCATTAAAAAACCATCAAGGCCTGTAGTGGTGTAAAAACAAACCATGACAAACTATTTGATTCTATCGCATGCCAACACATTTTTACAGCTGTTTACACTCCTCTGAGGCCAGATTTTACAACTCTGGAAAGTTATGGAAACAGTCATTTTCTCATTCCCGTCTTTGTTTGGGAGATAAACAGTAGAACTATAGAGCCTTATCGCCATTGTCTGCAGCAGTGGATTTACACTTTCAAACTCAAGCCACTCAGGGAGACGTCAACAAATATGAGAAAAATCAAGTCAAATGGAAAAAGGTACAAGTAAATATTTAATGTCACAAGTTTAAATCAACAACCTAACCCTGTTTTTAAATGTTCTGTTCTATTTTTGATTGCTTAAAGAGTATTATTCAAATATGAAATGTTTTACACCAAGGATTACAGGTGTTAGGGTGCATAGAGTTTAAATTCACAAATCTATGATGTTCAGACATCAACTTTTAAAGATGATTTTTAATTACAACAATTGAGAGTGTAGGGCCAAAAATGTTAATGTTAAGTATGAGAGATGTTTTCTCCCACTTATTTCAAAGTAATTTAAAATAAGATTTAAATTTAGGCTAGTCTGCAGTTCAGAAAACACTCTAAAGCCTGTTTGTTTAACACAGCAGAACAGATTCTGTAGCTGAATGATGTCATAATGTTAAAGTCTAATGTTAGCAGCTAGCCTTCTGTCCGTGCACGTTACTGCTCTGCTCCTCTGGAGAACAAACTGAAACAGCCGACATCCAACTTTATGGGACAGTCTCCATCAAAATACTGCCAAACTGTGCTGCTCCTACAGGATGCTAAGCATTAGCTGCGCTTGTTTACATCTTTACAGAGAGATGGTAAAAAAAAAAAAAATCAGTTTGTAAATCTGTTACCAGAGTTTACTGATCCGTGTGCACAGTTTTGATTTCTCAGCTGCATAGATTGTTGTCTATTTGCACGATTTGCAAACTGCTTTTTATTTAGCACGTTGTATTTTTCACTCTTACCTGAGCCTTCAGGGGATCCAGGTGGTCGATCATTAGTCGCCGTTAACCGGAGATACAGGCAGTTACAGATTAGATAATGCATTTGACAGGCATTGTCTGAATCAAGCCTTGGAGACTGAATCAATAAACCTATAAACAAATAGTGTAAAGAACTAGTTATTTTGATGCTGACTTGAGAGCATGCACGCTTTTAATCATTTAGTCAGCTGATCACGCTGATCCAAACACTGTGGATAATACAAGGATGTTTAGTAATACACTCGTGTTAGTAAAATGCTCGCTCCTTTGCCAGATTTGACATTTTGATTTTCGCTCTTTCTCTTACGAAAACCTGGTTAGTCTTGATGGATAATGCTTTTCAACACACTCTTTTTTTTTTCCCTCTCAGGTCTATTATAACACATAAATACACCTGAAAAGACTACACAGGTGAATGAGTAACTTTGAAAGAAGAGCAGCGAGTGCAGGTGGAGCACAAGCGACACTGAGCTCAGTCTCTGGAGCTCTGCGGTGCCATTGTTCTTTTCAGGATGTTTACTCCACTAAATGGCAAGTTTGTGTAAAACGGAAAGTACATACCAACCACACCGCAGTCAACCCAAGTGGTGGCTGAGGAACAAATCCCATTTCCAGAGACTCTTTGTCATTGCCAAACAGCAGGCTGCCAGTTCTGTCACATCTGTCCCTACTCAAGGTTTTTGGGCTCGGTCCTTTTTTTTTTTTTTTTAAATACGGAGAGGAGCTCAGAGACAATACAACCAGGATTTTATGATTGTAATGTCCCAATACATTCAAGATGAGGTTTTTAAAAGCTTTTTATTTCAAGTCTTTCAATTAATTTGGCTGCTGTGTGTGGAAAAGACAGCTTTCACGTTTGACTTTTCAGACCCCTCGTGGTCTGCACTTTATAGCACTTTAGTTTGTGGCAGAAAAACAAAGGACGACGGCTTTTTTCCGCAATGTCAAGCAATGCCAGAAAAGTACTGAACGTAATTGTGCTCCGATAACTATGGATTCATGTCTGTGCGACCAGACTACAAACAGACACTGTGTACTATGCTTTGCAGCAGCTTAGCATGGTGTTTGAATGGGCGGCTCGCTAGGCCATGAGACCATGAGAAACCCAGGACATGAAAGCCGTCGTCTGCCCACCAAGGAAATTCTGCTGACACCTAATCACAAAAAGAGAGGAGTGAAAAAAAAAGTGCCGGAGCACTCGGCGATCTCTGCGGGTTATCTTGAGGGAGCGTAACCTTTGTGACATTGATAGGATTGTACACAAAAGAAGGCGCTTTGCATGTGCGCGCACCAAAGCACACATCATCACCAGCTCTTACATTAGCCTTCTTTAGGCTGTGTGTTGCTTGGCTCTAAAGCAGCAGAGGTGATGGATGTCAGCCTGCCCTCTGCTGTTGTCCTGCTAGACTCGCCTTAATGGACCTTTAAGAGACTCCAGTTAAATTAATGGGTAAACTAACCCCGAAATAATACCGGCCTCTTTTCTTCTCCGCTCCTTTTCTCGGGTTCGCAACCGCAGGGCGCCTTATCAGCACCCCATATTTTACACACAGTAAAACCTGTCATAAAGATCTGTTTCTCTTTACCTCACGTTGCTGGTCAGAGCTTACACTTAAGGAAGTTGAAGTCGAGCTGGAAGGCAACCAGTCACTACTCCACTCTCCCACTTATTTCGTCACGTCTTTCTTTCTCCCCATCTGACAGAGCTTTCTCATGTCAGGCCAAACATGTGATTCTCTTTTAACCGCAGCCCCGCAGCAGCTGATAGCTCAGGAGTCTTCAGCAGCAGAGACAGACAGAGACACAACTGTTTATTTTATTTACTATCTATAGAAGGCATCTATTTCAAGGCGAGGTGTAAGGCCAGCTTGATGAGGTGTTTAAATCGGGGGTGGATGAAGGCCAAGCTTTGTGCTCGGTGTTGGCTGCTCTTTACCCTTGATGGACAGGGTTTAACTTTTAGCCCTTTGGGGAGAGTGAAAGAATTAAAAGGGAGGTCAGAGTAAGTGCACGCAGTCACAGTTGTACTGTAGAGGAGAGGTTTGTGCATGTTCAAAGCAAATGCTCCAGACACAGGCAGAATGAAAGAATAATGGAGCACTGTGGTGGTGTATTCTTCTAGCAGGGCTTCAAACCAGAGATGATGAAAAACATGGACGTAGTGACATTACACGTTAACTTCGGATGCTGCTTTTTGAAGCCGGACAATGACAGTCACCATTTTGGAAAACAACAAGCAAAGGGTTTTAATAAAGGCAGATCTTATTATTGTTTGCTGAGCATCTTATAAAGGCTAAAATGTTCTCTAACCAACAGTTCAAACCTCGATTTGCATCAAGTTTATTACAATTTTTTTTTTCTTCAACTTGTTGTAAAGCACTTTGGTTCGCCGAAAGGATTGTTGTAAAGGGCTGTATAAATAAAGTACATTTACAATTCAATAAAATATATTTTAGAACAAGGAATCATCACATCTGACAAAACATGTTGAGCTTCTTTAAACACGTAGCCCATTATCTCTATTGACAATAACAAGCCTTGAGGTAAGAGATCAGAATCTCAAGATTGAACATGTGCCTGGAAGTGAAATCATTTCCCAGGTGACCCACATTTGGACCAAATAAGACTTTAGCCTCTCTTGAATCCCCCTGTTGTTTGATGTTTAAATTGCTGGAAAAGAACAATTTTTGCACCAAGTGTTGTCAAGCAATGTTAGAAGGCAAAAAGTGCTCATAGATGTTGGAGGAGCCTCACTCCAGGAAGGGGAGAAAAGTCGGCCGTCGTAGTGAGGGCTGAGACGTGATAATCATTCCAATATGGGGATAATGGCACACATTTTCAGACAGACTCTCCTGGAAGGCATTCATATTTTTACACTTGGTCGCACACACGAAATGACGTACTGCATGAAGAAATGGATCGTGTACGCGGCAGAGTGCGGGTGACGGTGGCTAAGAGGAGGGAGAGGGAGACAGGTAGAGCAGCACCTGGAGAGAGAGAGAAAGAGAGAGAGAGCAGAAAGCTCATTTCGCTCTAATCGTCACCGTCATCTCCGTGTGAATGTTTTGACTGAGATGCTGAGTCGCTCTCAGAGGAATCCGAGGTCCTGCCATGTGTAGCGAATCAGGACCTAATCTGTGTCCTTCCTTCACACACACTGCTCAGCCTGTGTGTGTGTGTGTGTGTGTGTGTGTGTGTGTGTGTGTGTGTGTGTGTGTGTGTGTGCTGGTGTGTAAGATCTCTCTGAAGTGTATTTGTCTACTTGAGTCATCACCAGTGGTGACGACCTGGAACACAACCAAACTGTCTTGATTGGAATAACCTGAATGTTTGTACTTGTGTAAGTGTGTGAATGTGTGTGTGTGTGTGTGTGTGTGTGTGTGTGTGTGTGTAATGACCCCTGTGAGTTTATCACAGTGATTACCCTCTGGTTCAGAGATAAGAGGACAAACAGCCCGCAGGAATTCAATCACCACACTCCACCAGAGACTGACTCCTGTGCACAGACTGGCCGCTGTGGTAAAGAGCTCCATGTTTTTCAAACAGGTGAAAAAAAACAAAAAAGTTTTCGTTTGTATTGCACCAATTCATAAGAAATGTTATCTCCAGACATGCTATAAGAAAGTGCAGGTCTAGACTGTTCTGTTTGTAAAAATGTTTACAAAGACACAACATTAATCCACCATGAGCCCCCAGTCGGCAACATTTTACAAAGTAACAGGAAGAAACCTGGAGCAGAATCAGACTCCTCCTGAACAGGCATCTATAACTATGATGGGCTCGGAAAGTGGGTGAGTTGTTCAGAGCTTTCAAAAAATTTGCAGTCCAACAGCTGTAATAAAGAATCATCTGTGGCAATGTTTCGTCATTGTTCAGTCCCCACATAAACTCTCAGAGTTTTAAATGAGACGTTTTCTCTTCGCGTTGGGTTGTGTGCTGAATCAGTTCTTGGCAAGGTGCTCATTCATTTCTGTCATTTACAGGAGAGTGAAAATCCGTCATGTACTGTGGGACTGCAGGGCATACTTCAAGGTAGACGGCGCAGACGTTTATATGACGCATTAGCTGAGGGGAGACAACAAGCATAAACATTCAGCCTCTTTCCTAACTCGGTGCTGAGAGCTGTTTTCACACCTCCTCGGATGAATATGTCCGATGTCCAACACCATAATGTGTGTTGCCTCTATATCAGTGATTATAAATGTATTCACAGCATAGCATAGAACGTACAATGAAAAGAGTATGAGGCTGCTTTAATACTCGCACGACTATCCTGACGATATAAATTCTGTTACTCTCGCCAACTCGAATTTCCTGAATATTTCCTTCTGCAATCACACATTTGCTCACCCTTAACTTGAGGTGGGATTTTTAAGAGGGGGTGACAAGGAAAAAAAGTCTGGATACATTTGGGGTAAAACAATGTCGCCCTTTGGTTTCACCCCTAAAACCTTTGGATGGAACAGGAAGAGGAAACAAATGAAAACTTCTCTGTCTGTGGCTTTCAGGCTTCCCTTTCCATGGTGAGTTCTTTGTTTTGGGTAAGCTTCTTTTTCTGTTCCCTTAAAGGGATACTTCACCCATTTGCATGAAGCTTTGTATCATCAAACCTCATTTTGCCCTGAGACGAGAAAAATGTGTTTTCCTTTGCCTGGAAGTTTTCTTCATGTGATGTAATATGACGCTTTTTGCATCACATGAAGAAAACTTTCAAGCAAAGAAAAACACATTTTTCTCGTCTCAGGGCAAAATGAGGGCTGGATTCACGACCATTCAACACTACTACCATGTTTCTAATGATACACAGCTTCATGCAAATGGGTGAAGTATCCCTTTAATGAATCCCTCTGCCCTCCCATTTGTAGCTTAATCCGCTCACAGCAGAGAAAGAACAAAGTGTAACGTGACAGTAAACGTGGTTACATTTAGCAGCAGTGAATCTTTAGGGCCACAGCAGGAGATGCAGCTGATTGACTGTCAACAATGTTAACGTTCAATCCAAAGTCTTCAGGCTGAAACCCAACGTTGACGCTTTATTTCTTCCACCCTCCCCTCGTCATATTGAGCCTTGTTGTCAGCAAAGGTCACGCGGTCTTGACCTTGTGACCTCTTCTGTTCTTCAGCCGTCCACAAAGCTTCAGACGTGGCTCATATGATCGCCGCCGACCCCCTCCCCATCCTCTCCCTGCCCTCCCTCAGCCACCCTCCTCCCACCCGTCCTGAAGCCTTTGTCTAAATGTCATCTGGCAAACAAAACGCCTGTTCATACAGAGCCGGAACAAAACACAGCATCCTTCATTCACACAGCGACTGTCAAACTCTCCAAGAACCGCTGCCACCTTCTCAAAAACCTGGCTGTCTCGTTTCTCTTTTTATTAGCAGGGGCAGAGAACTTCTCACCCCAGATCAAAGAGAGTATCATAGCAAACATGGCAGGGATCCCGACCCTGATACTGTGTGTGTGTGTGTGTGTGTGTGTGTGTGTGTGAGAGGGAGAGAATGTGTGTGTGAGATTTGTGCATGCGGGCTATGAAAAAGCCCATTGTGGTTGTGCGAGTGTGCCTAATTAGTGTGTACACAACTATGTCAGCCGTCCTGTGATCTCCTCTTGTTCGACTGTTTGTGGGGCTCTATTGTGAGCCGAGTGTGAACGCTGAGGGAAACGCACAGATCTGCGCGTGTGTTATCAAAGACACACATCAGCATTCCTGTCTGTCTCGTTGTGGTCTCGTCTTCGTTTTCACCCGCGAGCTCAGCGTCTCGGATGCCTCTTGATTTACGGCGTCGAGGCCTGGCGGCTCCAGGATCGGGTGGCGCTGCTGCCCAGTGTGCCAGCCAGGGCTCAGAGGGGTCGAGCTCAGTGCTGTTTACTTTATGCCCTTTAAAGACTTAAGTTTACGTCCTTATCGACTAGTCCAGGACCAGTGTTTTTCACCAGGGAAGGATTTTCCAAATGCTCCCGAGGGATCTCTTAACTTTTAGAAAAGAGAGAGGATGAGCATCTTAAAAGAGGGATCACTCATCATCACCCTCAGGTGAAAGTTAATTATTATAATTCCAGCAGGATAAAAAAAAAAACATCTTAAGAAAAAAATCGTGTGGGTTGCCGGTAGCTAAGCATCAGAAGATTGGCAAATAAAATGGCTTACGCTAATGTTAACAGTGGATCTGTTTCTTTTGTGTAGCATTAATTCAATGCTATCAAACTTGTGTGTAACTGCTGAGTCAGAGAAGACATGTTTTTATTGGGAAGTCGTCTGCTGGACGTTGTCAAATATGTATGAATATGTTGAAGCAGTCTTGCGTTGTCTCTTGGAAAGATCAGCGACGTGTCGATTGTAAGACAATCGAAGAGGAGGGAACAGTTTAAATACACCACAGATCAATGTTTATTTAAACAACAGAGACCAAGAATTATGAAGAGGTAAGAAAAGAAAGATCAGAATTAGCTTTCAGCTAAACTGTTATTTTACATTGGTATCAGTATCGCCCCTGTGTGCATAAACGACTGTGCATCGTTGCTGTTCATCTATCCATCAACTATTGATAAGAAGCTCATAAAAACCTTATCTTGTTCCAATGAATGCATTTCTCATGTAAGCCCCTGAGTGTAAGATGCATCTGATGGTAAGGAGAGAGCCGACATAAAGAGAAGACAACAAGATGCATTAAACAACTCCAAGAGACCCCAGACAACAAGCAGAAAAAGTGTGACTCTCAGGAACAATACTCTGACAGGTCCCATTGTCACACAGCTCAGTGAGTTCAAACTGTTGGAAGATTAACTTTGACTTGATCAAATGTTTTCTGTCCCCCCCCCCTGCCCTGTTTGCGCAGATGAAAGAGTTCAATGAATGGGCTTTGTACTGGATGAGGGATAAGACTTTTGTCTGCATCGAGCTTTTGTCAAAAATGCTCGAGCATTTATTAGTTTACCTTTTCTGTGTTTTTGTTGCTGGGTTTCCACCATGGAGACAAACAGTCTGAATTAGTTTTCTTTCATCTCTGATTACTTTACAGGATTCATTATGAGAGCAAGCTTTCGAACAAAAATGGATTAAAAAGAAAAGCAATAATTATTTTACATACAAAACTTCACCCTGTACTAAACGAGGCGTTGCTATCAGGGTCAAGTCATTTATCTTAGAGTTTCTATATTTTTCACAATCACAGGTAAGTTTAAGGATGAAATGCCTCAAAAGGAGCATAACACATCAAATTCTGGGAATACGTCTGAAACGAGATAGAAAGAAAAACAACTAAATTATCTTGATTTCCTCGTTTTGATATCAGTAATCTGTTGGATTCCACTTGTATCAGTCAATCACAATCTTGTTTTGGAGCAAAATTTCTTATCACAGCAATGTTTTTGATCTCCAGAAAACAGTTTGAGATGGATTCACTGTGTTGATGCTACATGCTGCCCTGATCTGGTAAAAAATAAATGAAGGAGTATGGTGTTCAAGTCAGAGACAAAGCCACAGGAAGATAATGCAGAGGTGTGTTATCAGGCTTTGATGCTTTGCTATGGCAGTCTAAGTGTGTGTGTGTGTGTGTGTGTGTGTGTGTGTGTGTGTGTTTGTGTGTGTGTGTGTCTGTCTGAGTGTGTGTCCTGCTTTATCAGCACACTGAGATGTAAGAGGGGCCTGACCTTATCACAGTGTCTCTACCTCCTCCTGGATCCTATCCTCCCCCTGTGCTCTTCACTAATACAAACACACACACACACACACACACACACACACATACTCTCTCACACACACACAAACCCAAACAAAACAGATCAGAGGAAATGCTCCCAAACAGTTCAATACATCCATCAGTGACGCTCTTTGAAAGGACAGGATTCCTGCCAGTGTGTGCTGGCCTGTCCAGACAGCTGATATCGATAAAACACTGGACGTCAATACGGTGGAGGGGAGTGGGATGGTCCCGTCATTGACTTGTGGTCACACAATGGTGGTTTGTTGTCCTGTTGTCAGAGTGATGGGAGCATTACCCGATAGTTTCAATGATAACAGAACTTGGCTAAAAGTTTGAATTTAAAGCTACAATGGTATCAGATGATATAATATCCATCCATTATCGATACCCCTCGCTGTTCGGGGTCACGAGGGACTGGAGCCGATCCCAGCAGGCATTGGGCGAGCGGTGGGGAACACCCTGCACTATTTACCAGTCAATCACAGGACTGACGTATAGAAAGCGGCAACACAGTCACAGTCACACCTACGACCAATTTAGAGTCACAAATGAACCAAACGTCATCCAGTGCTCCAGTTGATCTATTTATTCATTTTACAGTTTGCCATCTTTTTGTTGTGAAAGAAATTCACATAGTTGATTACAAGGTTTAAGTTTATGCGAGATGTTTTATATCAAAATACTGTTTGGTTTAATGATTACAGTCAATTAAAGTTTTCTTCTCACTGAGCAAATTAAAAAGGCATGTGCTCTGAAGTGCACCGCTAACATCTGCAGATTTCCATCTGATTATATTAAATAGATCACATGCACAGAAGCAGAAATGCCTTTCCCCGTCTGAAACGCTTGTAAATCTACACATCTGTTAAGAAACTGATCAGATTGGCTTCTCTCATCACTCTGTATGATACGTTTTCCAGTTTATGTCTGTTCTATGAATCTCTGGGCTGTAACTTAAGGATTTTGGAGGTCTGGGTAAAGTCTGCGGGAGACTTTGATTTAAGAGCGTAATATTCGACCGACACTTCTCCTACAGCAAAGGCAGGAGGCATTCATTTACGTTCTGTTTTCTGCTCTGCGACTGTGGTCACAGCTCTCATCTGTTTCAGAGCATGGAGGGGAAGTCGCTCTGTAACCCTCACGCACGTGTGACTCGTTAGCTAACATGGCTATTAGCCACAGATAATTTCTATCTGTCTCTTCGCTGAAGGCCCACTGAGAGCCACATAAATATCCTGAGTGGAAAACTAAAAGCGTGGACACGTGACTCCAGTCGCTTCCTGCCCACCAGCTGCCCAGCTAAGCACTTTTTGGTCATGACAAAGTCCTTGACACACCTCTCGACCGCTGACACTATGCTGCAGCGGAGAAAAGGGACGTTCCCGAGTGTCACTTGTTCTTGATGAGCCTGAGATTTACGCTGACCCGACCCGGGGAAGGCCATCACTGGGGTGTCTGGAATTATCCCAGGTTGACTCCACCAGGGAATGACTGCTCGAGGTCAGGGTGAGAGATGCAGATTTATATAGCCAGAACTACATGCTGCACATGCTCTTTCTCCATTTAGCTAATGGGTCTGCTGTCATAATAACTATCCTTTCAGGGAGGATGAGTTATGGCCCCCATTGTCTCCCTGTTGAAGTGGTTTGTGAGCTCCCTTCTTGGAAAGCTGTAAACGGGCAGCAGGTTTGGTGCTTATGTAAGCAGAGGCCTGTGGCTTCAATGTCGTATCTTAGTGTTTGATTTCTAGCACATAGTGAAAGTGTCCTGGACCAATACACTTAAGACAATTGATCTGCTAACTTGGTTTAAATTATTATAACATCCCATTCTTAAAGGAATTGGTAATATATTCCAAAGTAGACTTGGACTGATTTCATTTTTCACGTTGCGTTTGCTACTACGTTCAGTTGGAAGAATGTATCTTGCCCCTCAACCTTACAGCTGCTTCTTGTCAGTCAGTTTGACTGCATGACCACAAACAAAACCCTTTTACAAGTCAAATGCAGTACGTCAGTGCTTTAACCTTCAGTCTTCATTTATTCAACTCCTTGAGCGTTCGCTTGAGGCAGGCTCCAAATCCAAGACAGCATTTCCAATTTGGCGACCACCATAGTTGGGCTTTATAACGCCTTACTACCAATGTGTGACATCCCTTACACTACTTCAATGTTTTATGTCGATATTTGCAAATGTTAAAGCAGGTGGTAAATGAATGCCTTACTTAACTTTCCTCAATTTATTCTTAGTGTTCTCATGAGATTTAAACGGAGGTCCTGTTTCATCCTACGTACTACGTACTAAGTTTTTGCGAGTTATTTTAAATAGCTTAATTTCTTTACTTTATCACAAAAGGCCATTGACCTGGTTGACTTGAACTCTTTGGTAAAAACATATTTTTGACTGATAAGCAATGAAACCCCTGATGAGTCACAACAGCTTCATTTATCCTACAATGGAGAACTGTTTTCTGAAAATGCTTTTCTTTCACCAGTCTTTTGGCTCAAGCATTACCTGTAGTGTTATTTTCATGTTCAAATGCAAATGCTATTTACTGCATATTTGCTAGAGATATGCACAACACAACCTGTTCTGTTCACCAGGAAAATAACTACTATTTCCTCAGCGTTCAACAGGTCCCATAAAGCTTCCAAAACATGCCTCTAGCTGAAGGGCAATACACACCAGCTGTGTCACCTTTAGTCATGTCACTCGACGCCCGTAGCGCACACCAGATGTGCCATTCACAGTACATGGTATTTCAGCAGCATGCCCTGTGATTTAACTGAAGCTTTTCCAGATCATCAACTTCTGTCTGGAGTGACAACCTGAAATGACAACCAAGAATAATTGGGCCTAAAAAAGGCTTTTGGTGTTCTGACTCATGTCATACAGTGAAGTGGTTGTGTGTAGCCTTTAATTCAAGGGACGATGCAGATAAAGCTTCAAAAACACATAACAGGTCAAACATATCCAACGCTTTAAATTTTATAAACCCCTGGGCAGAGAGAATATACTTGTTAGTTGACTGAAAGTGAAGCCCCCATTTAGTTTATAGGACTTATTTTGTCAGGAAAAGACATGAAGTGTATATAAAGTGGACAAAGCCAAAGTCATTTTAGTGGACTACAGTTATGAAGCGCTTGCCTTTTGCTATCATGGTTTGTTGAAGCATAGAGTGAACCTAATATATTATACCTTTTTTATAACGTATCGTACTAAAGAATACTTAAACAACATAATTTTACAGTAAATCTGATGCAACAACTATCAAGGAAAACAGCATAACAAGAGCACAAGAGTGATCAGTTCTCATTACTCTTCCACACAGTGACACTGGTTTGTACAATGACAGTCCATGTATTAGCTAAGAGCACATGTAGTCCAACATCCAGGTCCACACAGGGAACATCTGTGCCACATTCCTCTCCCATTCACACAAGTGTAAAGGCAGCAGCCCAGTAGCCTCCAGCTAACCCTGAAACACTACTGATTAGCAATGCCACGCTGGCTAACAGCACAATACAGAGTGTTGAGAGGAGCTAACAGGCCGTGCAGTGTTCAATGAGGGGCAGGTGTGCCGGAAAAACATGAAACACACACATGCATGCACACGCTCACGCATGAATTTATACATTACTTATGTGCTCCTAAAGATTCATCATAGGCTCATAAGATACACACACACACACACACACACACACACACACACACACACACACCCATACATACACAACTAGGCCAGATGGATGGTTATAGATCAACACGGGCCATGTGCCAGCAAACAGCATGGTCATTAGAGGGAAGCGGGCGAGTAGGAAAGACGAGAGAGGAAGAAGGAAGTAAAAGTGCAAGAGGAAACCTTAACCTCCTGGGAGCCCTTCGTCTCTCAGGCTCCTTGTATCACATTATGAGGAACATAAAACTTTTTATTGTCTTAGATTAGATTTTAACTTGGTTTTAGACCGGGTCTCGCCCCAGAATTAATGTTGGCCTCTGGACAAGCATTGAGCTGATGCACCGTTCAAATCCACTGAGACTGATGCTAATTAAATTCTTTAACGCAGTGTGACATCTCAGGTGCAGGAACACTGAGGGATGCTGAAGTGAATGCAGTTTTAGTGCCAGGAGCTTTTTCAGCTGGAAGAATAATGGAAAGTATTGAGCTACGGGTTTTTTTGGCACAGATAAATGTGTCTGTGACAGAGATTATCAAAGAGATTATCCCTTTTGTACAAAAAACTGCCGTCAAATATCTCGTCAGATTTGTAATCTGTGTGACTGTTTGGCTGTAGGATTGGAGTTTATCAAGGTTTTTAGCATTTATCGCCACCAGTATCACTTTACACCTATTGAAACCAAATCCTCTTATGAAATCAAATTGGATTTAGCTGTTTGCAGGGGATTCAAAATAACTTATATTTGACAGTTATCGGCTTTTGTGAGGAAGCAGTGACACTGTTTGAGTGTTTTTTCTCATTTATATTCACAACCTGTAACTTTAACCTGGATTGAGAAGAAATGGTGCTGACGTAGCTTTTTTGAAATGTTTGCATGAAAAATGGAGTCTCTTTGATTTCATAGGCACCTTCAAAGTCAACTTTCTGTTGGTCCTAAAGGACTAATAAACACCTTTAATTACTAGCTAACGCAGATAGTGTTTACCATAGCATCAATTAACATGCATTTCCTACTTAAAGCTAATGACATCAGTTGCCAGTGATATTTATCTTTTAACAGGCAAAGGAGGAAGGGTGTATTAAGTGCAAGCCAATGTTAATGGTACTGAAACCATCTAAACATTAAAGATTGAAGGATGCATCACCTGATGTCATGCTAGCTAACAAAGATAGCACTCCTGCTGCATTTTTGCCATACAGCTTGTTAGTTACTGCTGCTACAACCTGTTGCTATTATTTTGTGTTTGACAGACATACACAATAGCAGTGTTTAATGACAATCTTGCTGACATAAATGAATGTTAACAAAATAGACCAAGGGGGAAAAATGCTTGAAGAACATAACTTTAATAATTCTCGAGAAGGTAAAAACCAGAAAGCATGTAGCCATGACAAATTCAGAATGAATTAGTTTTTATCTTAAAAGTGCTTCTATTAATTTTAGCGTTATAGCTTATATTAGTTTGTTAAATTAGAAAGTCACACTGCCATCTACTGGTCTGGCATATATGCTACATATGTTTATCGAGTTTTGCGCATCCACATGCACCGAGGTTGTCAAAGTGTTTGTCTGGAACCTGGAACTTTATTAAAAACGAAAAACAATTCTGTTGAATCGTTGTCATGTAATCATGGCTTTGATTATTTTTATTTTTTTCAACCTGACTCTGAAAATGATGAGGTTTTTGTTTGCACTTATCCAGCCAATCTAGTTATCAAGACAACATTGACAACGCCAGACATTTACCGTCAATAAAAAAGGGAAAGGAAAGTTATTTTCTGGTAAATAAGTTCATAATGTGCCTCAAGGTAACAAGAAAAGTATCATCTCCCCGTGGGTAGTAGTTTTCAGGTATTGTAGAAGCACAAAATCTGAAAATGTCCAATACCCAGGCCTAGTAAAGTATGACAGCGTAAATTTATTGCTTCAATTTGTTTTTTATGCCTCTGTGTTTCTGTGTGTATGTGTGTGCAGTGTTTATTTAGGTTGTAAATCCCCAGCAGCAGGCAATGGCTGTGTGTCAGGACTTACTCATCGCTGTTTGGGGAAGGGATTATGAGGGATGAGAGACCTACATCCACACACAACAGGATGAAGGGAAGAACACTGAGGGAAAGAGTTCATTTACAAACTGCAGGCGTGCTCTCCTGTCTCTCCTTCCCTTTTGTTCTCCTGCGCCATTAAGCGAGTGCTTTTATCCAAAGGGCCCCACTGTATCATGTATGCATACATTTTCAGCAATGGTAGTTCCACTGGGAAGGCAACATCGGTACAGCTCTCACCACCGCCACCCTGGCTGAGGCGGTGCCATGCTCTGCCAGCTGAGCTATGCAGGACCACACACTTCTTTCCTTCTCATTAGCCCTTCTCCCCTGCAGTCACTTCTGTGAGGCATTAGGAAAAAAGTCCTGGTGTTCTTGACAGTTTCCTCGGTCACGGTTGCACCACATGTCTTTGTGTGTCTGGACTGCACACAATGTGCTGGGCTGCTGCTTGTGAAGTGTAATACCTTGATGTGTCCTTTCAGTTTTACTGAGTTAGAATTAGAATTAAAGCATGTTGAGTTAACTGGGGAAAAAATGTTTGTTTTGCAGTGGAAGACAGAACATCACCACCATCTGCTCAACAAAAATCTAAGTGCACCTTTTGGCAAATTTTTACTGTCTACTGTCTACTGACTACTGTCTTAGTTCCCATTTCTTTTTTTTTCTTTTTTTCTTTTGGAAAGGTCTCGTGTAGCCTACTGTGTATACATTAAATAGAAGAACTAGAATATAGAACAGCAACAGTCCTGATTTTAACAACAATGCTACAACTTCATTGTTGTATTATTGTTGACAGGCTTAAAAAAGATTTAACAATCACAAAATAGTTTCAGATCAACCTATGTTTATTTTCATTTTCTGGAGTGTCTCACTAAAGTCACTGTATGACAAGGGAGGATTAGTTTGTGAAAGTGATGACGGTTGGGGTGGGCAAAGGAATTTCCCTGGTGCTTTTTCACTGCATCTCAGAAAGTCCGCTGTGTCTGATATTGGGTGTGATAGATGTATGATGAGCCATGCCAAACAAGGTGTTGGAAATGAAAGACACGATCTCCTCTTCTCCTCCTTTATCTCCTTCATCTTGCTTCCTTGCCTCCATCTTCTCCTCCATCACTCTGTCACAGGACCTCCACAGCTCACCCCGAGCTGTCAGGCCTAAATCAGGGGAACAGATGGGAAACAAATGGGTTTTGTCTGGCACACATGAGGGAGGGAGATACGCTTATCAGGGCTGCAGTGGTGGGTCTTACCCAACGCACCTCCGCTGCCCCGAGCCACAGCTTCCCCTTCAACCTTTTCCCCTGACTCCTCTTCCTCTCTACCTGCCATTTTATCAGAGGAATGTGGGAATGTAGCACAGCCAAGGCATGGAGGGGGAAGACAAAGAGGGATAAGGGGGAGAGGAAGGAGTCCCTGTGTGCTGACAGGCCCGCTCTCCACACTGACACCTTCTCCTGAGCTCAGACGGATTAGAGCCTCAGTGAAGAATCCAGCCATCATCCCTCACCAGTCCTCCCGCCTCTTCTGACTTAAACCAGCCACCGTTCTTTACTCCTAGGGGGTACAGTAGGACGTATCCCAGCTGTCATACTAATAAAAAACCTTCTGCCAGGCATTCTGGCGATTATCAGCTGGCTGGAAACGGAAGCTGGCTCCTCATGGCTTAAATTAGAGATGGTTCAGCAAGTTTCCTGCTCCTGGGGTTGGCCAAAAATGCCCAAAGTAGACCGTCTTAAAAATGTGCCCTTGACTGTCATTTTGACATTGACCATACTGCAGTATATGGTGTATTTATGGTGGTTTATGGATGTGGTGATTGCTCTGTCCTATTTATCCCTTTTGTGACATCATAATGACACGGGTCGATTTAAATGATGAAAAGTTGTAGTTCCTTTACATCAACCAAATGTGTCTCCTTCTGTTATTAACTTCCCTGTTAGTTGTTTTGTGAACATTTTTACATCTGTAAATCCTTATTGATATCAGAATTCACTGAACCATTAGTTAATAATGCCTTTAATTCACTCCTCTTGCACACTTGTTTTCCTCTATCCACCATTTGAGAGCAACCTTGGGACAAACGCTGACTCTCTATGCTGCAGAAACCCACTCGGGGCCGTTTAAAAACTCATCGACTGTAATATCATCCTATTGTGCAGCAGTCAATGTCAACACCATCCACTTAACGTAGCCACAGATGCGAGTACGGGTCGTTGTTGGCACCAAATGTGTTGCTTGTCATTTGTGGGACGGTCCCGCTGACCGCCGGGCCACCCTGATGCTCTCATCCATTTACGGCGAGGCATTGAGTGCTTCAGTCATGACAAGGGGCTCAGGAGCAGAGCTGGCAGAGCCCGCGAGTGTTTGTGAGAGTAGCTTAGTGAGTGATTGAGCGCAGCCCTCTGTAATGTGTGTCAGAAGCAGAGAATTGTGTCACATAGCGTGTGATGTGCATGCTGTCTGTCTGAGACGGCTGAAAGAAGCCTCATTTTGCAGGCTTTTGGTGTGTGTGTGCATGCAAATGTCTCAGGATGTGTCCGTGCATGTGTGTGTGTGTGTGTGTGTGTGTGTGTGTGTGTGTGTGTGTGTGTGTGTGTGTGTGTGTGTGTGTGTGTGTGTGTGTGTGTGTGTGTGTGTGTGTGTGTGTGTGTGTGTGTGTGTGTGTGTGTGTGTGTGTGTGTGTGTGTGTGTGTGTGTGTGTGTGTGTGTGTGTGTGTGTGTGTGTGTGTGTGTGTGTGTGTGTGTGTGTGTGTGTGTGTGTGTCTTTTGTATGCATACATCTGTGAACTTTACTGCAGTGTTAATGAGAAGCAGAACAGCCTGGAGGTGTGTGTGTGTGTGAGAGTATGAGCTTTCATCTCCGGTGTCAGATCATCGCCGCACACAGAGGAAGCGAAGAGGTGAATATTTATTCTAAACAGGGGAAATTCCTCTTTATGAAGACAAATACAGGCTGAGACGGAGCCCGAAAGAATTCCTTGAATTAAAGACCGTCTCCAAGTTTCATTAGCAGTTATTAAGACGTACAGGTTTTCCAGATTTAATCATCTGTGCAATGATATTCCATCTTGTTAGATCCTCGTTACATTTGAGTACGATAAAATATATACAAAGTGCCTGCCTCGCCAGCGTTTAATGATTAAAGAATCGCTTCATCACAAGGAAACATTAAATGGGCAGGAATTTATCCTAATGACTCTGCCACAGGGACTTTCTGACAACAATTTATACTGCGACATATGGTGAAATCTAAACAGGACCCTGCATACAATATACAAAGGCATGACAAGACATACAGTGCCATGCAGTGTAGACTATACATACACTGCTACGTATAAATATTCAATATGCTGCACCACTGTAAATTTTGAGCCTTTAACATATTATTTATACATTAAAGTTAACAAGTGTTTTAACCATCAAGAAGTCAATTCTCTCTTCTCCTCCGTCTATTATCTCACCCGTAACATTTCTCCTCCCTCCCTCCTTCGCTCCGTTCTCCTCCTGTGTGATGAAGCCAGGCGAGCGCAGCTGCTTTGTGACCCTTCAGAGGAGGGGTCTCCGTCTCCTCCTGGATTCAGTTTGTACCTCGGCTCAGCTGGGGATCCAATCTGAAAGCCAGTGTAGTGCTTGGACACGAAAGTAGGCTCTCGAGTGCAGGTGCCAGAATGTGGACTTTGGTTTCAAGCAGACGTTTAAGCTCTTTAATATGTGATATGACTTTGATACCTTAGACACCAGCTCTTTCTCCATCGCTCGCTCCGGAGATACAGCCGTTTGGTCAGTGGCCCAACGTCTTGAAATATGACGACACAGGTACTCCTCAAGTTCTTATTAATGCAAGCTATCAACGTGAGTTGGTGTAACACAATAGCCCCACTTAACGGTGCTTACCAGCTGAAAGTGAACAGCAAAGTTGAAAATTCATCCCCATTCATGTATCTGTTCGATTTGCTGCTCAGAGCATTCTGGGACACCTCACGTCTCAACCGCCCCGCATTGAAGTCAAAATCCACCAGACAAAGAAAGTGCTGATTCACTGCGAGCTGTCTGCTGTTTTGAAAAGACGCCTACATTGAACACGTGACCAGCAAAGGTGGGCAACTCCGGACTAACTGGTCACTTAGCACGCGTCATACGGGATGGCATTAGAGATGTTGGGATAGGTAAAAGGGATTTATTCCAGTTGACTGTGATGTGCTACTTGTGTGATGAATAGTAAATGTCGACTTTTTTGATGAACTTTTGTAAATAAAGTTAGATATAAAACTTACATTTCATGGGAACAGTAGGCTGGCCTGCTGAGGTTCTGCAGCATCCCCTCAAATCAGACCCCAGCTTATAAAAACATTTGAACGTGAAGTTTTTACTTCTATTTTTTTCCTGGGATACAGTAGTTGTAGGAAAACTGTGTTGATGTGAACCAGAATCATCTCTTTGATGTTTCTATTTTTATTCAATCACTTGACCTCTTAATTTGAAAAGTCTAACAGAACATTGTTTTGTTAATTGAAAATGCTTTATTCTCACACGAGAAGGTATCAATACTGACGCTGACTTAGCTGTCGTATGAATATTAAGTGAGCACATTAAGCATTTCACAGACCAGGCTTTGTTTTATTGGTGGTACAATACCTGGCTTGAGGTTCTGGTGCTTTTTGCGTGAAAAGGGTGGAGAGATCCCAGACTGATAGGTAAAAAGGTCAGAGGGGTCATTTACATTCCCCTCATGGGCTGTCTGCCTCAAACCTGCTGAAAAGAGCAATGTTGTTCCTTCCAATTAAGACTGCCCAACACACACACACACACACACACACACACGTACCACCATCAGCACCGCTGACGCCACCATCACTGCTCCCACTGACTGCTGTACGTCCCTCTGTCTGCCTTTGGCTTTGTCCACAGGTGTCACTGTTTGTCTGTCTGCACAGACACTAAACGGTGTAAACAGTTAATTCTGCCAAGAGAAAAATGAGAACGTTTCGGATCCTCTTCGAACTGTCTTCTTTTATGGGTGAAAAAAATGAAACAATCGGCAAAGCATTGTTTTGTTTTTTTAATTTTAAATTCAAATCTTGAATATTTATGCGAGTTTTAAAGTATGGCCGCAGAACAAAAGTTGATGCTCTAAATGTTACCTAATAGAGAAAAAAGGTGACTTTAGGCTATCTTTGTCTAATTTAAAACAATAAGAAACCAGACCCTGATCCAACATGTCATAGTTTAAGCTTTACTGACTCAAGATGTTGGCTTAGACTTTTGGAAATAAACCCTTTGAGTCCTGAGGCAGCAGCAGCCAGCAGCCTCCATCTGTGTCCTGCAGCTCGGGCTCTTGTCACCTGACACCATCTGCATGCTAACAGGCCTGTGAGAGGCTCTTCAGGCCGGCCGGCACACACTGCAGAGCGCTGCTGCGCTGCCCGGTGACAAGTGTGGAGGGACGAGAGCCAGGAGGCACACAGGAACGCAGCAGACGAGCAGCGTGTGTGTGCGCATCAACGTGTGTGTGTGTGTCATTTTCATTCCCTGAACAGGTTTAGAATGGAAGCGTTGCACTCAGTAGGTTGTTGAAGGCTATTCTTGTTGTTTTCTTAGCTTGTTTGCCTCTGGCTAACCTGTGTCTCTTTGAGGATCTCATCCAGGCTGTTGGAAAAAAAAGACCCTTCACTTCCTTTTTATATCACACCAGCTGCCCTGTGGCTCTCTCCTCCTGAGGTGTCCAAATAATTATTTATCATGCAAGGATTTTACAAGTGACTAATGCATTAGTGCCACCTTGGTCCAAGTGCAAAACACAACATCACTTAAAGAAGGAATGTAATTAAAATGTGTGACTGCTTGCAAGATATCCAGTAATTCCTTTTAATCTTATTAAAGACAATGCACAAAACATCTCCTGTTCCTTATAAAGCTTCTTTTAAGCACATCTTCATAAAAGAAAAAGGCGGCTGTGTTCAATCATTACTGTACAGATGAATAACAACATTTATTGATTCTACCTACAAGTATTGGCTGTTCTACCACCGCTTGACACATCTTATCAACACTTCTTCTGTGTCATAGAGCTCCATTGTTCATATTTATTAATAACCATCGTGCTGTGCACAACTCCTTTGCACATCCTGGTGCATCGTCTTTCCCATTGTGATTCTATAACAGCGCTGTAGCAGGGTTCCACCATCTTTACACCTTTGTTCTGTACATTGCTTCCCCTCTGGTGTCATGTATGTGTCCCGTGTGTGATTTCACCTCGCGCTACAGCGTTGAGAAAACTCTGTCCCACATCGTCAGTTATCACTCGAGAACCAAATTTGTATTCATCCGCACTTTAAAGAAGTAGTAAAGTAAGTATAAAGTAAGCTTTTGTATGGAAGAGGTCTTCAGTAGGAAGACATTGGTTGGAGAGGTAGTTAAACGTTTTGTCCTGGACTAACACTGTGTTTAATTATTTTGTCAGCTTAACCTTTAGTTAGTTACAGGAAGAGACTTTTGAGCATGATGCATCTGACGTGCTTTTCACACACGTAAACCTGAATCACACTAACAGGACCTGTGGACATGCATTAGTGGGGAGATGTTAGAGTGGGGCTGCTACACACTGCTACACAGGGAGCGCAGCAGAGCGGTAGGGGGTTCAGTGTCCTGCCTGCGAAGTACTCGAGAAGTGCCCTGGCACCTCTCCAGCTACTAACCCAAGTCCCTACAGACTGAGCTGCTGCCGCACCACATGACCACACAAGGCTACCGATGCCCCCTCAAAACCTTTTTTTCAAACAGGTTTGAAAGTATCCTGACAGTATTTTTAAACCAAGACTTGAATGGCAGCCAATCAGAAAATCCAACTATTAAACACCAATCTTTTCTCCCCTTCACTTGTGATATGAATAAGCTGTAAGCCATCTGTAGTTCTGTGTGTGTGTGTGTGTGTGTGTGTGTGTGTGTGAGTGTGTGCGCCGTCACTCCTGACCTGAGCGTAATCATTTGAGGGATTATGGGGATTTGAGTCTTTACCTGCCGTGAGAAAAGGCGACCTAATCAGTGTGTCTGCCTGTGACGGCTGCAGACTCTGATTCCCTGTCTGACCGCCTCATGTCGTATGAAACCTGAACAGGTCCAGACATGTGGCACACTTTCATGCAGTCTGGCACTGTTTATCAAAAGTGTTTCCTGAGACTTCATCCCACCTCCAAACACAAATACACACCTAGTCAAACACAGCGAGCGGTCAGTGAAGCCACCTGTGTGTATAGTGGCCAGTCCGGGGCAGTTTGCTTTACCTGACTGATGATGGCTCAGCCTGTCAGAGCCGCAGAGATCCTTTGTGGAGGTGGATTAGTCGCCTGCGGGGCCGGGCTCGGGTTACTGTGGGGTTAGACTCAGCTAGCGCCTCCTGACAGAGGGAAGGGGCACCCTGTGACCTGTAGGTGTTAAACTGAGACCTAAACTCTACTGAGATGACCTGGCTCAGCCATCGGACAGGTTGAATGTGCGAGATGACATCTTAACTCTCAGCTCATAATCTAACAACAACTGTGGTCCGTGAGAGTGAAGTGACGGAAAGACCCAGATCACTTACTTTGTCTTGACCACGTCCCTTTTTTTTCTTTTTTTTAAAAATTAAAATACGTTTTATTCCACCTGTCTTATAAGTTAAGTGTAATATTTGTCTTTACTGTGCTCTAAAGAAGAAGTTGACTTGAATATGCTCCGTCAATACGAACACACAGCATCAATTTACACCACTAACATGCCACACTGCACACATCACAAAAAGAGGAACGGAGGGTCCGGGGCCCAAGCAGCTTAATCTGACCATTCTTCCATTCTTGTCTGGGATTGATTGCCATCAAAGTTCCTCACTCATCGTGTGAAAAGTCACACGTATTACTCACTGAGGTTAGCACGTTTGTCAGTCAAAGGTTAGTCCAATTATAAGAATGCTAAAATGATCCATTCAAGTTTTAAATGAATCCATCAAACCTCATTATTAGCGTTAGCATCAGATGAACGTAGCATGCTGATGCTGGCCTTAGCTCAACTCACTGCTGTACTTTCTTCCAGCCTCACAGATACACAGATACATCCACTCTGTTCTCGTTTTCTCTGCGGGCGAGTGTTGATCTTAAAATCCCAAAACGATGGAAGATCCATTATGATTGAATTTTACAGACTCGGCGTACACACAAGTGGTCAGTATTTCTTTTGTAATGACATTAATTCCAGAAGAGAATCATGCATCATGAGAAGCGGACACCCGGCCTGCACCCTGTTGTGATTCTGCTGAAACGTGATCGCAGCATATTGAGTTACTGCCACGCCCTGCTCAAATAACCTGGGCCTGGGTATCGCTCTAAAACACAGCTCTCTTAATTGTTGCAGAGATCGAACCTGCGGTTGTTTTGATAACTGAGCGGTCTCTGCCACCGCCCTCCCTCTGCGCCTTCAAACCCTGAAGGACAGGAAGGATGTGCATTAAGGGCCAAAGTACTCAAAGTCGTAAAAAGTAATGACAGCGTCTGCTGATGCTGGTGAGCGGCTACAGTCCAACAGTGTGCCTACGCTCCATTATATGAAGACGCTGGGAGAGTGGTCGTATCTTTTTACAACGTTCCTAATGGTTATGGATGAAAATGATGGCACACATGATGACGCCGCTCTTTCCACAAGGCGATAATGGCGGTCACATGCCATTTAGGGCGGCAGGGAGAGGTTAGTAATGGCGGTGGGAGGACAGGGAGAGCGAGAGAGACAGAAGGTTAGAGGTTGTATTAAAGCGATTACAGATGAAGGGTTAGGGTGGCAGTCCCGAGTGTGAGGGGAAGAAGATCTGGCGGAGAGATGAATAGACGAGTAACAGTGTAAAATGAGCAGAGAGGAAGGGTTAAGATGGCAGGTTCAGCCCTGCTCGCTCCCTCGGCCTCCCCAGGGGGGAGATGAGAGATGAGGATGCCTGTCATTCAGTGAAGGGGAGTATATTTATCCAACCCTCCCACCCCGCCATGTCTCCACTGACTGCCACTGAATATGTTTCTGTAACTGTTTGAGCTCTTTCCCTTCCTCTCTTTCCTCCTTTTAAGTTTTTCATTTGAAATGCTCTCGTTCCCTTCTCTGATTCTCCCTTATTTCTCCTTTCCTCCCTTTGTCTTTGAACTCCCCGAAGCACTCACATGCTCATATGTGGAGTAAAATGAAACCAGTTTTAATATGGGTCATTTTCAGACAGTCATACGTGTCACAGCATGGCGTGTGTGAAGGTGTGACTGTGTTCCTTTATGTGAATGTTTCCTGTTTTATTTTGTCATTTCTTATCTTTGTCTTTCTTGGCTTCCTGTGACACTTCCGAGTTAAGTTTTTAGTGTTTTCTGTTTTATCTTGTATTTCTTCCCCCCATGTATCACATCTGTTTCCCCCTGCCTCTGTGGGTCTTTTTCAAACCATGACACCCTCTCCCTACTCCCTAAACTACCGCTCCTTCTGCACGTGCACGCGGAGGGTCCGCCATTTTAAGTCCGTCCCAAACCAATTAGCGGTGAGTGGTAGTGGGTTATATTAAATGCATTTTATGTTTTTCCTCCTTTTTTATGTGCTCAACAGAAAATTAAGTTACAACAAATAAAGAAACATTTTGCTGCTCTGACATTCAACAGTATCATCCTTGTCTTTGCATTAATTTAGGACAAGCTGTTCTATTCAATTTCAATTAAATCACAATAAATCAACGTAACATTAAATTATTAATCACAATAATGAATTTCGTCTCCATCTTATAGTTGTGTTATTAGTCTATACTGTAATATTTACAGTCTATGGTCGAGGCTGATATCATTTACCCTTTGTGTTTCCTTCCACTTTTGATTGTCCTCACCTGTGTCTTTTTAGTCTCACCTGTGTTTGATTACCTGGTCTGTTTAGTCTCTGTGTCAGTTCATTACCTACCCGTCTCTTTGGGCCTCTCTGTTTGCTATATGACCTTATCAAATATTAAGTATCAAGTATTGAGAGCTGATATGTTGTAAGCTCATCGAAGGTAAATATAATAATTCATACTCTGTAATTTTTTGGCTGTTTCAACATTTGAAGTATGAGCAAATCCCAAATCAACAATGCTGATTGTTTAAGCCTTTAAAAAAAATCCCCTCTTTATCTGTGTGTTTGGCTGTCTTCCACACATTTCATAGGCTGTTAAGAGTTCTGTCGCCTCTGCCAAATCTTGATTTTATTTATTTTTTTGGTCTCGTGACCCTCAAACAACGGCAGGCGGTGACACTGTCGCCAGCAACTGTCAGGGTGACACGGCGGTGAGAGAAGTGTTGTTGCGTGTTGAAGTCTTGGAACAGCAGGCCAGTATCTCCACTCCAATAACAATTACATCAAGTGGTGTGTTAAATGAGGTGGCCCACGGTTCAGCGGCTGGGGCTAATCACTGCAGTCTGCTCCCTAAACCACGTCGATAATGACGGCGAGAGGGGAGGCTTCGCTTGCAGCGAAAACGCTTAATTTAACCCAGGTGAAACCTGTGAAAAAGACACACACGCTGTTGCAGACGGTGAATGGAAATCAAAAAGACGTTTCTGATTATGAGATAGCCAGAAAATAGATACACATCTGTCTCATGTCTCCTTTCCCTCGGCGAGGTGTGGAGGCGAAGAAGCCGCCCGCCGTGTCCTCAAAGAGATGGAAACCGGCCGGCGGTGAGGTGATCTATCAACAGCGGCTCTATCCCGCCTTTATGGCTCTCTCCATCATCACATCCAGGCAGTAAATCCTTCCTCAAACTGACACGCAGCTGCTGACATGTGGTTCCTATCTGGTGATTTCACTACTGGCCCACATTCAGCCGGGGTGACGCTCTACGTGGCGAGGATCGTGCTGATAGCTGATCTGGGGTCGGTCTTGAAGTTCAGAGAGGAGACGGGATATGTGTCAGGTGTTGATAAAACATTATGGATATAATGCGGATGTGACTTTATTCAAACACTTTGCAGGCATGTTTCTCCATGTGAGTGGGCTCAGTGTGCGTTAATGCTGATCAGCTGTTGGATAGCAGCTGGTGATATTTGTCTTGGCTCCGTCCACTCTGTCCGAGCGGCCTGCTTTGTCCCAGAACAGATTTCTGTCCCTCTCTGTGGCCTTTTGGTCAGAATAATGCGGGCCGTGTCTGCAAAGTCCATGTGCATGTGGGTGGATGAGTTTGTATGTGTGCTTTTTTTCTGAACTTTTATTTATCCTGGGAGGGTTTTTTTTACGCCCTCTCTGAGCCACGTTACCACCTCCCGCACCCAGAGTAAAGTTCAAAGAGGTGGGACCTTGTTCCAAATAGATGCAGCTCTTCTTTAGTTCGTTCTTCTTCTTTAGGATAAACATGGAGACGGATGGAATTTCTTTCGTTGTGATAAAAACATTTTAACAGAAATCATAAAAGCCAGAAATAACACATAACACACAGACTCTAATGTCAACTAATCACATTATGAGCAGAAATGACCAGAGCCAGTTAGAGAAAATTGGATCTATTTCTTAAGTCCAAATCCAAAAAGGGTTTTTTTTCTACCGTGTTTTTGACTGAAAATGACGAGGGGATCCTTTTTTGAATATCTTCATAAGTCCCTTAGTTTTTTATTCACCTCTGAAACGGGTGAGAAAAAAATAATGTTCATTTTCTTATGGCTAAAATCATTTAGACATTTTCTCTGTTAATTTTTGACTTTGACTTCCCTAAATAGTTTTTTTTTTTTTTTTTTTTTTCCCCACAAGGGGGAATTAAAAAACCTGGAAACATTAGCCTTCCAAACTTTTTTACATCTGCTGTAGAAAATTGGACAAAAAATCCAAGAAAATAGATCACATCTCCAGAATTTATTTTGCACAATTTAAATAAAATAAATACTCCGTATAATTAACACTCAAAGATAAGTATGTTGAATAAAATCTTTTTTTTTCACTCAGCAAGAAAACTGTTGTTATAAATTTATTAATCATTGTATATCTGCATAAATGTACTGGAATTCACTTTGTGTAACTTTGAGTTATATGAAAACAAATTCTTTTCTTTTTTTTAAAAATATTTTAAATGTTATACCCATCATTGGAAAAAAAACGTTATCAGATGATTCTGATGTTAATAACTTCCTTAAATACTGGATCCACATACACTAAAAAATATCAAATATCCATTTGAATTAAATAATGATTCATGTGTGCTCTTCTATCCTTGTCCCTTACAGAAGGGTTTTAAACTACCAACCTCAAGTCCACCCCCCTCAACTTTTACCTCCAGCTGCGTCTGTGTTTGCGTGGGTGTGTCTGCAGCTATATTTATTCACATTTGCTTGTAATTTCGGAGCGTCTCTCAGGTGCACTCGTGCTCTGCAGCAGTGGGAAACCGTTTTATATGCATTGAAATTTGCCCACTGGGAGTCTAAAAAGTCGAGCCATCATCTTGGACAGTGAACGCCTCGCACTGCGCTGAATAACTGAATGAGCAACATGGCCTCTGCCGGCGCTGACACTGGAATGCACCAGTGGGTGTGAATATGAAATACAGCCTCTTTGGTTGGAGCGCGTGAATGTGAGCCCCGGTCTTCCGAAGGCAGCGTGCTTTGAATCCGAGCCGGGCCTCTCTCAAGGCACTATGTGAGATAGTCTTGATAGTTTGCAAGCTGATGGACGAGACTTTGACAGACATTCTATGTCAGGGGGAGGGGTCAGAGGGGTGTGAGGGGGCCCTGTGGGGGCAGATTGAGCGAACCAGGTGGTACGGCTCGGCGTTGGCATGCAGGGCATTCGGAGGGCGCTGCTATGTTTAGCCCTTACATGATGTTACATGTGCTGTTTTTTCTGGGCCTGCTGCGGGATGTAAGGGGAACAGAGCTGTGCTTCCACTGCTGTAGCCTTCTATACTGGACACTTTAGACCTTCTTTCTTTTTTGCCTTTATAACATACTCGAAGTGTCACAAGCTGCACATCATTTACCTTTATTTGTCTACACACGTTTTAGTTGTTTATTTCAGCGAACACAGTCTTCTGACCTGAAATGATGAGTTCAACGCTCCACTCGGAGTCCAATGAAAACATCACTTTTTACAGCTCTCTAACAGACGTCTGAGCATGCTCTGCGATGCAATATGCTGAGTCTTTAATACGCGATGCGCTTAGTCTCGCTTATTTCCTCTGACGGTGATAAAAACAATTTGAAACACATTAAAGGTTAGAATGCACTTAAGACCCTTCCCCATAAAAACGTGTAATTAAACAAAGTTACAGAGCGGCCTGCAGCCTCATGCTCTGCCACCAGGTCTGTCGTAAAGCGGCTCCGACAGCAGAACGGGCGGCCATCATTTTTTATGTTTGAGATTAAAAATGGACTGATGAAGCGGATACTGTAGATGCAAAGCAAACACAGGGAAAGAGGTTTTATTTCACCCTCGTATCTCCTGTTTGTTTTTTGTTTTTTTTCCACGTGCTTCCGAGAGATCAGTGGACTCATGAATGAAGCCTGTTTTTCTCTGATCTCTTCTCACTGGGGCTCCAAACTACTCACACTACACAAGTTCCTGTTCAGTCAAGAGTCACCATGACATGTTGCAGTCACTGTGACTTCTGTAGTCATGGAGAAATGACAGAGGTCAAAGTAGAGAGAAGGCAACATGTTCGACCAGCCTTTCTTGTATCCTGATGTTTCTACTTATTACATTTCTATATATCGAAGTGTGCCTTCAGCTGCTTTGATTACATGACCCTCGCCCTGCATGGCATGGACGACACGTGTTCCGTCGCCCCACGGTACGAAGTCAGAGCTCTGAGTGAAAGTTACATGTGGCATTTTGTCCTTTGAAACGCAAACGAGCGTTTCTCACATCTGGAACATTTCTTCCTTCATGTCTGCGTTGTTCATACTAAGCTGGGAGCCGTTAATGTTATGAGACCTATTGAGACTAAGAATGTGATATTGTGCCATACAAATAAACTGTCTCGTAAGCGAGCACACCCACGCACACAAACAATCACACACACACATACAGACCTCCTTGCTCGTATACGGGGCCTTTGGGAGTTTTAAATCAGGGATGTGCTCGTTCCCACTCCCTTCCTCCACATCCCTCAAATTTTCTCACATCATCTTGACTTCTTCTTTCACTTTTCTTCCACTAGTCAATCCGTCTCCCTGCCCCTTCTTACCCTCCTCTCCTCCGATTTCAAACCTTGAATGTGATCCTCCCTCGCCCCTCTCTTCTCAGAACACAACAAGTTTTTTACAAACCTTGAGTTTTTAGCATTTTACCATCTCCCCACTGAACGCCTATTACTCCACCACGTCAGCTCCACCGCACTTTGATGTGTGTGAGACCTCACTGGTGGATAAGTGCTGGTGTTGGTGTGTGTGCGTTCATACGTGTGTGTGTGTGATAGCTTCGCAGGCTTGTCATGGGCGGGTGATTGAGACCAGACGTTGCGGGTGCTGTCCCCTCCCCCCCTCCTCCTCTCGAAGTGCAGAGTGTGTTGGGGTTTTAGGGGCGGGCGGGGTGTGCGCTCCCCAGGGTGCAGTAAAGTGATAGGGCAGTGCAGGGGGCTCGGGGATTGACCCTGGGGAGGGGGGGGGGGGGGGTCAGAGGTCCCAGTGTCTGCACTGTGGAGAGAGGATCAGGGCCATGTTAGTGGAGCAGTCTCAGGTGGGGCCTTCCTGCAGAACTCACTGCAGCTAAGGTCAGCTCGCGTCATTGTGTGTGCGTGCTGTTTTTAAACGTGCATTCGTGCCAGACGCTGCCATGATAATGAGCAGATAAGAGCTCAAAGCTGCTGTATTACGTTTGCAAAGATCGACCAGCTGGACGTCATCACCCACACACGCTCGGCCGATGGGAATGTTCCTCCCTTTTACCTTCCGCCTTCATGAATCCGCTCTACCTGACTTCATGCTGACGTTTTATAGGGAGCTCAGAGGACAGGATGTTCACACATGCAGCTCACCTGGAAAGAGAGTTTCACTGTTTGAGTGAACACAGCAGTCTGGCCTGTGCTCACGCATGACTTCAAAATAGATTCACATTATTTGAAAAGTTTCTACCTTTTTTTTTTTCTTCATTATAATATTCCCATTTTTTTCTCCCTGAAAATGTTCCAGGCCAGCATTGAGTGTGTAAGTAAATCAATAAATAATATGTGCACAGCATCCAGTTAGTGAAAAACCAACACTTTTTGATAAATTCATATCAGAATGTTAAATGAAATAACATTCACATTGTAGGCTGAGAAAAAAAAAAGTCTGAAGAAGTGCATTTCAATTTGTACAGTGGGAGCATAACAATAATTTGAACAGTGAGTGAAGGCATGATTGAGATGGAGCCGGAAGACTTCACAGAAATAGAATCAGGGTGAGTAGATGTGCAAAACAAGCGAACAGTGAAGGCTTATTTATGACATTTATTATGGTGGGGTTTTTTTGATCAATGAATTGATGATAACTGTATAAACAAGCGCAAGAAAGATAAGGAGCTGCCCACTGAGCAGGAAGACATAGAGAGAGAGAGAGAAAAGGATTCAGGTTTGCAAGAAGAAAATCAGGAAGTGAATGACGCATGACACATTTCGTGGGGAATTTAGTTTTTCAAAGACACTTTTTAAACTTCTCCTTCCGTCCCTCAGCTGCTCCTAAGACAGACGGCAGCGAGGTCACTCTGTCACCTGGGCTCAGACGACGACCAAACACTGGCTCTGGGGCTGAATAATGGGCTGTCACTAACCCCTGACCTCAGCTCAGAGTCTAAGGTGTCAGATCGATATCAGCCGAGCACGGTGAGCTGCTCGTCTGATGGGAGGCATCCTGGGATACATTCAGCTTCTCTCTCTCTCTCTCTCTCTCTCTCTCTCTCTCGCTCTGCCGAAGAGTCAACATAGAAGCCTCAAAAAGTTTGGGTTAAAAAAAGTAAAAATGCATTCATGATATATTTGTGAGTCGTGTTCTGCTTTAGGACAAATAATATAAAAACTAATACTAAACATGTACCTGCACAGCTATTAGCACCAATGTTTATGAAATAAGACACTTTTGTGCAGTGAGTGAATTTTGCATCGAGAGATTTTGCACCTGAACTGTAAATACTTTAAATACATGCAAAACATGGCAGGTCACAGAGACGCTGTTGGCTCTGCAGAACACATAAATGTGCACTGATTTTGGGTTGTTGTAGAGTTGATGAAGTTTAATGAATTAGACGATAAAAGCTGTGCAGTCCTTTTGTAAATCAGGCCCAGGTCGTAGCCTTGTGACTTTCGTGAAATGTGTTCACTGGATATATCACATATTTTTGCACTCATCTATCAAACCCGATGTCAGGACTGTGTACAGACACTCAAACATCGACATTTAGTATTTGAATTGATATCTTTTATTTGTTAGATGTTTCCTGTCAAATAATAGAGCAATATATTGAACTATCATCACTTGTTGTGTGCCTGAAAAGAAGAATACTCCTCTTTGTCCGTTAGTGCATGTCTCCTGCAGGTGCTGATTGGACAGATTTCAGTGTGGTTATTTTAGCAGCACGTGTTATTTGGCATTAGAGTTCCCGGTAGAGCACTAGCGTGTGTGTGTGTCTGCACGTATACACCCCAAGGTATGAACGTTTGTCGGAAGTGTCGATTCAGTGGTCACAGAACATTTTGTTGCTGTAAACTGTCGGCATGGCAACCTGAACAACCATGTTTGACACTTTGGGGGTTTACGACCGTGTGTGTTGGCCCCTTGGGGTTTTTACACTGACTGAGTGACAGAGCCCTGCTGTGTGTGTGTGTGTGTGTGTGTGTGTGTGTGTGTGTGTGTGTGTGTGTGTGTGTGTGTGTGTGTGTGTGTGTGTGTGTGTGTGTGTGTGTGTGTGTGTGTGTGTGTGTGTGTGTGTGTGTGTGTGTGTGTGTGTGTGTGTGTGTGTGTGTGTGTGTGTGTGTGTGTGTGTGTGTGTGTGTGTGTGTGTGTGTGTGTGTGTGTGTGTGTGTGTGTGTGTGTGTGTGTGTGTGTGTGTGTGTGTGTGTGTGTGTGTGTGTGTGTGTGTGTGTGTGTGTGTGTGTGTGTGTGTGTGTGTGTGTGTGTGTGTGTGTGTGTGTGTGTGTGTGTGTGTGTGTGTGTGTGTGTGTGTGTGTGTGTGTGTGTGTGTGTGTGTGTGTGTGTGTGTGTGTGTGTGTGTGTGTGTGTGTGTGTGTGTGTGTGTGTGTGTGTGTGTGTGTGTGTGTGTGTGTGTGTGTGTGTGTGTGTGTGTGTGTGTGTGTGTGTGTGTGTGTGTGTGTGTGTGTGTGTGTGTGTGTGTGTGTGTGTGTGTGTGTGTGTGTGTGTGTGTGTGTGTGTGTGTGTGTGTGTGTGTGTGTGTGTGTGTGTGTGTGTGTGTGTGTGTGTGTGTGTGTGTGTGTGTGTGTGTGTGTGTGTGTGTGTGTGTGTGTGTGTGTGTGTGTGTGTGTGTGTGTGTGTGTGTGTGTGTGTGTGTGTGTGTGTGTGTGTGTGTGTGTGTGTGTGTGTGTGTGTGTGTGTGTGTGTGTGTGTGTGTGTGTGTGTGTGTGTGTGTGTGTGTGTGTTGACTGACACTAACCCCATGCTGCTGTTGCTGCTTTGACCTCTCTGACACCAGAATAGCATTGTCAGTAATTAACCTGCTCCATTCATGTAAGACAGGCAGGAAGACAATCAAAAATATTCATCTTAAAGGGACAGGTCACCTAAATCCTGTCTCATCGGCTTACATGTCCATTTTTGAAGCTATAAAGAATCAACTGAAGACATTAGTATGCTTTCAATCTGTCAACATTTTAAGATTGTTTTCCTCTTTCACTCCAAGTTAAAATTGTTGTTCCTCGAAGCTCTGGTCTAATTCATAGATATAAGATAAGGAGAACAAAGTTTATTAAAGTAAAGAGCAGGTCTCATGTTAAACATTGTAACAGGTTGTTTATATGGTACACAGTAAAGAAAAAGGCCTGATTTAAAACCCTGAATTTCAAAATAAGCAGGAGGTTTGATGAGAAACAGACTTCTCTCTAAAACTCCCCCAAAAAATCCAAATTGAAAGAAGGAATAAAATCACCAAACAAATATGCATGGTTGCCATTATGAGGCATCATTATTATACTGTACATATAGTGAGAACACAGGACAAGTTTTAGACAACAACAAACAGAACCCTTCATAAACCCATAATTTAAAAAAAAAACCCTCAAGAGGATGAAACTTCACCTTAAAGAACTGATAAATATAATAAAATGATTTATTTATAAATCAGTGAGCATTATTTTTTAATCACATTTTGAATCAGATACCTTCATTGATAGATTTTCTCAGCCTGTCTGAAATGATAAAGCTGATGATGTCAGAGTGATGTCATCAAGGTGCAGGCTTTCGAGAAAAGAAGTCATTACGGTTCAAAGAAGTGCGATTTGACCAGACGAAAGAGATCTAATGAAAGACATCGGTTGCATCATGGGAAATGTAGGATCCAGTGTTTCTGGAGCTTGACCCCATGCTGGGGAGTAGAAGTCAGGTCATGTCTCAGCCTGTGCTGCTTTAGCTTTGAACATCCTTTTATTAACGACTCTCTCGTGAGTGTGTCTCTTCTTTATATGCAAACTGAATCACTGGAGTAGCTCTTTATATATGGCTGGCTTTTCAAATAGTCACATTCAATTACACAGATCTTTCCAAGAAAGACTATGAGGAGAATAAAGACCCCAAATCATAATTTATAAAGAGCGCTTGAAGAAAATACATGAGGGTATATAGGTGATTTTATGAAGGTGTTCCAGAAAGGAAAAAATGGGACTGTTTTGGTTTCATGGTACACGAGTAATTAAGACACAAGGGGCCTTCTTTGCAAAGTGACATTAGAGTATACATGAAGCTTTGCAGAACCGTCCCTCTGTGTGCGTGGACTCTTTTAACCCGGCACACGGCGAGGCTACAGCTGCCGTCAAGTATGAGTTAGCGATTGGCACAGTGAAGACCACCACCAGGATCCATAAACAGACCGTCCGCTCTCGTTCTTCGTGCCTCTGCTTCATGTATCTCTCTCTCTCTCTTTTCAGCCTCTGCTCTTATTTTTAACTATCCGAGGTGCCGTCCTACTAGCAGCAATCTGTTTTCAATCTGAGGCCAATTATTCACCTTGTCTGTTTTTTTTTGTTTTTTTTGTTCCCAGCAAGAAAAAAACAAAGAAACACAAAACTGTCTTTACTTTACAGGCTCCATTTTTCCCCATCTCTCTGCTGTCAACGCCCAGAGCCCCCTGGCAAACACATTACGAGTTAAATACATTGTGTGTGTGTGTGTGTGTGTGTGTGTGTTTGGGAGTCCACAGACAGATGTGTGTATATAATTAGCCAAAAAAGTAATAATGGCTTTAACTTCCCAGAGGCGAAAAGCTCTGACTGATTGGACAGGTGGAGGGAGGGGGATCGAGACCTCCCAACCCCGAGGGCAGCAGCACGGACAGACCCCATCTGGTGACATCACATCACACAACCAGAGTCTTATCAGACCCTTAAAAGAGTTCCCCCTAGAGGCTGTAAGCAGGAACTGCAGGGGTTTTTTTTTTTGTGGCGTTCTGTTTGAAAGGACTGTTGGTTTGTGGACGAGTAAATTGAGGGACTTGATATAGAAGCAGCCCGTCGGTGGTTTGTGTGTTGTTTTGTGCGTGTGTGTGTGTGTGTGTGTGTGTGTGTGTGTGTGTGTTAAGATAAGAGTTTCATGTGTTTCTGCGGCCTGAAAGCATCTCTTCTTTACGTTCTTTGTGGGTAACCCTGGGAAGCTGCCCCTCGTCTGACCCAACTATGTTCAGGAGGGAAACAACAGGAGGGCTTTATCCTCCTCTCCTCCTCCTCCTCCTCCTCTTACTCCCTCCACATTCTTCTCCTTCCATCATTTTTTTCCCTCTTCTTCTGCTTCTCTCCCTCTCATATTCTTTTCCCTCAACTCCGTCCCCTCATTTCTCTGATCTTTTTCTCTCTCCACCTTTTCACTGTCCTTCTCCATCTTGTCACCTTCTTTCTTCCTCCCTCCCCTCTTCGCTCTTCCTCCTTTCCTTCTAAACATCCTCATTTTAAATCTTTGTACACTCCTACCTACCACTCTCTTTTCTTGCTTTGTCACCACCCTGTTCCTCTTCATTTTGTGTTCTTCCATCCGATTTTTCCAAACTTCTACTCCTCAAAAATAACATCTCCTCTTTCCTCCTCATGCGCCCCTCTCTTCTTCTGATTTGCTCGTCCTCTCTTGCTCCCTCGTCTCCTCCTCACACCACCATCCCTCTCCTCTTGTTGGCTCCTTAAAGCGTCTTAATTTGTTTTCATTATGGCTAATTTTCTGTAGAGAGCACAGCATTAAATACGTTTAACATTTCTTCAGTTTGACTTCTCCCTTCCATTCTCAGCCGGGGCGAGCGCTGAGGAAACGGAGGTCATGGGAATTTGGGGGGTTTTGGAAAACTTGTGGGGATTTATAATTTGTGATAAATTTGCTGGTTCCAGTGCTGTTAGACACGAAACCTCTTAGTCTGAGCGCTTCAGTGCCAAAGAATAATTGAAAACATTCACAGAGATGAAGCGATGTACATTGACGAAGGTCAGTCAGACAAATGTTGGACATGCATATTTCTGCCAACAAAAGAGAGAAGTTAAATGAAAATAATTCAGTTTATTTAACTTTTGAACTTATTGATGGATTTTGAAAAGGTGACGAGAACTTTAAAACAATTTTAATAAGATCAAACTGTCACGAAAGAACCAACAGCTGTTTCATACATTTCAGACAGTCTGGCCCTGAGTCACTGTGTGAAGCCGTCCGACAGCAGAAAAGAAGATGAAGCAGCTTCACTGACCTGCACAAAGACGGCGCAGGATTTTGTGATATAGACCCGCTGCACGTTCCATCCTGCTGCGTTCACACATCTGCTCAACCCGACTTTTACTTCGGGGTTAGCAGGAAGAAATCTGGGTTAAGCTGCGGTGACAATTTTGTCCGTAAGCGTTCACACATGCAGCTCACTCTGACACATTTCCAGAAACTTTTACATGTATAGTGGAAGAAAACACTGTTTGACTCAGAACATCTTCATTTGAGTATTTCAGTGCCCAAACACTAACGACATGCTGAAAGGATAAAATCAAGTTCATGAAGTTCAAACACACAAATGATCTCATTGGACACTCTCATTTTCTTTTCTTTGAATTCTTCTTTTCCTCTCACTTCCAAACGCATCTCTTCACTCCTCCTTTCTCCAACGTTTCGGTTCTTTGACTGTGTTTCTATATAAACTGCGGCGTGGCTCACCTGTGCCAGGCCACAGAGTGACACTAACACAACAGAAGGGGATAACAGAAAAAGCAAACAGTGGGGGTGCACACTGAAAAGAGGGATTATCCAGAGATGTGTGCTTTGTTAAGAGCTCCGGTTACTGATTCATTGATGAGCCCTCTCCAACTGGTCGTGAGTAATTCAACCAATCAGAGATCATCAATCCCCAAGACAAATGGATTTAGGATTAAGCCTCTGTGATTTTGTTAAAGGCTCATTATGACACATTTATAACTGACGCTGAACCGCTGAACCGTGTGAGACTTCTTTTTGCCCCCTGCTCTCAAACCTACGACCCCTCGATTAGACTCGAACACATCCTGCTGTTCAGAACAAGACAGGAAAAACACATTGTTAAAAACGCTCAAATCAGCCCCGCCAAAAAGCTTAATGACTCACTAAATAGCCTCTAACGACAAAGCCATTTAGAAAAACAGATGAATAAATCTTGTTTGTAATGAACACACAGCAACCCCGGTGTTCAGATTGAGAAATGTGCCGAAGGTTTGGAGCTCATTGAATGAAAGGAAGGATTCTCAGGGTGGAGAGAGAAAACGATTATAACGATCCGTGGTCAAAAAGAAGAGTTAAAATGTCATATTTTCAGCTTCATCCTGAGAGAGTTTTATTGTTTATAGTTTCTTGTCTTATCAATATTTCATTCCCGCCAGTCAAAAAGCTCCTCACGGCCTCCATCTGGCAAACATCTGGATCATCATTTGGCCCTCTTGCTGCTCTCACTGAGCATTTTATCGTCTTTTATATTGACGGCCCATATTTTAGAGCTGAGCTTTTTGTCTTTGCTGCTGCATGGGTTCGGCCACATTGGCCCGAATTCAGTCATTGGATCCATCTGATCAGAAAACGGGAAGAAAAAAAAGGCAATATACTTCCTTTCGAGGCAGGGATGAGAAACAGAAGAACTTAACGATGTGTAGTGACAGGGATGCACGCTGTGTAAAACCCGGGTTGGGTTCTGCATCTTTTAAAACCTGAAAGTCCACAAAGCTTATCGATACTGCGTTTAACATTATATATATATATATATATATATATATATGTGTGTGTGTATATATATATATATATATATATGTGTATACATATATATATATACTGTATATATATATATATATCTCCAGTCGAGTCATGTCATCCCTGGAGAACAAACTCATACATCAGTTGTCATCTGAACCTTTTGAGTCAAACTAAATTTCACGCCAACAGAAAATAAATTACAAACCATAGAACTCAGGGGGGGTCTGTTTTTTCATGAGGATGGCTAACGGTGCTAAGAGGTGTTAAGTTTAGCTACATTTGACCTGATTTTTATCTAACAATAGTGCAAAAACAAAATGATCATTTAGATTAATACACTTTTAATATTCTTCTTTTTTAATCCCAGCGAATGCAAAAACAAAGAACGCCTCTTCAATCTGATGTCCATCTGCCCCCTCTGTCACAGTGACTTTAACCCTTGTGTGGTGTTCGGGTCTGTGGGACCCGTTTTCATTTTTTATTAAAAGAAAAATGATACAATTAATAAATTTTTGAAACTGAGACTCACTGACTTTGGCTCATTTTCTGTGAAGAACATATATCAGTATACATATTTAATGACCACACACCATACGCCCCCCCTACACATTTCTATTACATATAAGATGTCCGGGTCCACTGGACCCGGGGCTAATAGAAGTGTGGGTACACAGAACATCAGAGGGTCAAATGTGCGAGAAAATGAGAGCAGACAGTGTTGACAAACAATGTTGCAACTTTGTGTGGGAACCGCAGGTGCAGAAACACAAAAGAAGCAGAAGTGTGGTATAAAGAGCCGGGCTGCCTGTGATGAGGAGCCCCCGAGAAAAACCAAGGAATGAGAGTTGTCCTCGACATGTCTCAGGGACTCAGTGGACAGATGCGACAATTTTTTTTACCTCGCATTAAAAGCCACAAAATGCAACGGGTCCATCAGACCCACAAACACTGGCTGAGTAACAACAATATGAACATTACACAAGGGTTAAGTCAGCGCAGCCACTAAAACACTTCTTTTTTTGTGTGCAGTATCCAAGATATTAATCTTTGGGATTTCTCCCCCCCCCCCCCTCCATTCCTGCATTATCCAACAAAAAAAGAATTGATTGATAAATTCAATTTAAATTCTACAGCAACAAGACTCCATTCAGAAAAGAAAAGACAGCCACGTTTTTCTGAGAATTTCCCAGATCTCCCTGCCAACAGTTTTTATATCAGTTTCTTTGGCAGGAGAGTGCATTCAACAACATGCAGAACAGTCCGACTTCATTTAATATGTCGAGCTAACGTCGTTGCTAGATGCCAAAATGGCCGCTGACATACTGTTTTAATTGTTCTGCACTGACGCGTTGAGCTGTGATGAATGTGTCGATTTGTTAGAAGTGAAATAAAACAGAAGTGGAACAAATGTTTAGTGGTTGATAGTTGAAGGAATGTTTTACAGCGAACAAACAAACCTTTTGACAATCTATCTGGTACCTTAATGTATTTAATTATTGTCCTATATTCTGTTTGTAATTTGATAAAAATGGAGTAAATAATTTATTTTTAAAGTATTTCTGATTTTCTTTTTTTAAATAATGCCTATAGGCTTTGTTGGTTGAATTTCTATCAATTTGAACCATTATAACATATTTAGTAATCACTGTGATTCTGTCAAAGCTCTCAGCAAATAATTAATTCGGGAGCCCCCCCAACCAACATTTATCACCAAACTGTTTGCCAGTTTCCCGCTACGTACTCGTGTTCTCTTTCTTGTTTCACACCCAAACAGATTTTTCATTTTCCTTCAGTGGCGAGCTTTGTTTTTCACAGCATAAAATGCATGCCACTCAGGGCAATGAGAGGGAGCTCTGTCCGATGTGGCCCCCTCAGGGAGGTTTCCCTCTGTCATTGCAAAATTTGGACATTTTGGGCCACTGCTGCAGTTTGTCAGCCTATGAGAGCCCCCTACTGGCCTGGAGCTCTAAGCAGTTGCCTGACAGTAATTGCTCTCATGGGATCAATTGAGAATTTCTTAGTCAAAAACCCTGTCTCCTCTACACACACAACCATGATGTATGTAAGTACTAATATCCAGGTCTTGGTCACTTTCACAAACTTTTCTACCTCTCTCTCAAAAAGTCATCAGTTAAAACAATCCTGACTAATCTGAGCTGTTCCTCCTGGGCTGGCTTTGATTGACAGCTGCTGACACTTAATGGCTTTGTAAAGACACGAGAGGACAAAGCAGGCTGTCCCACAGTGCTTCTGGGCTGAGGACATGATACTGTGGAGCCAGTTGACCCCTGGTAGTCATAATATCAGCCAGCAGCTCTGCAGCTGAGGCTAAAGGAGGCCATGCTGTGCCTGCCTGGAGCCAAAACGCTCAGTTGGGACTGAAGCGGGAAAACAATTTTAAAAAAAAACTTGAAGAGAAAACAAGAGCTTTGGTTTCAGTTTATTTAGAGAGAGAAAAAGGTTAGAAAATGGCTGCTGATGCCACAAGACACCCCCACAATACGCCTGCCCCCTAACATTTGACAAACATTAGTGAAAAAAAAGCCTTCGTCAAACGTTTTTTTTATTGGCTGTTCAGTCTCGAAGGTTTGTTTTGTTTAGTGAGTTTCTCCTGTCCTTCCATAAAAAACCCCACGATTAGTTCAGGTTCAAGTAGAGCAGTTTTGAAAAGCTCAAAGCACCTGATTTATGTAACATTAACAGGATGACTGAAGGCCACTTTTCACCAGTCGATGAGTTCGCTACTTAACCGCCATGGGCAAGGCTAAAGCTAAATCAACTTGTCTAAATGAATCAGCAGTCTACAAACTTCGGTTCATAGGACAAAGCAGAGGAAGAAAGCAGCACGTTCATGTCACCCCCCTCTCTATCTCTCTCAATGTTTTTGTGTTTCAATTACTGTTCAGACTCTCTGGCCTTGGAAACGTTGTATTAAAAAGGCTACATGTTCTTCTTGAATGTTTCTTGTTTTATTCTTTCTTAGCCTTGACCTTCTTAACGTCTACTGGTGCCCCAAAGTGTGTATCATTTGAGTGGGGCTTGGCTTGCTCAGAGCAGGCGCTCCATGTTCAGAAGTTACAGCTCTTGTCGTACGGCGAGGTCAACGGCAGTCTTAACACACACGCGCACACACGCTCATATCTGCTCATTTGTGGCGCCGCAAACCCAGTAGGACTGCCACTAATCCTGCAGCACATTTACAATCTGTGTAACGACAACCTGATATCCCCAACAGGCCGCAGTGAGCACACACCTCCCTTTATGCTAAACATGCCTCCCGAAGCCCCAACACGTAACAGCAGCAGCTGTGACACAGCCTCCCTCCCTCTCCTGCCTCACCTGGCCTCAGATCAGCTGACTTGTTCTCCCTCATTGAGGATCAGAATCTAGCGTAATACTTGATCCAGTGAAAGGAAGCCACAGTAGAAACCTCCCCTGCAGGGCTCCAGTGACTTCACCAATATCAGATCGTCTCCTGCTGCATGCTTCAACACGGTCCTTGTCCTGTCTCCCCCTGACAGCCCTCACAGTGTCGGTGAACAGAGGTGGAGTATTGAAGACATCCGCAGTATGTCAGTGATACTGAACCGCAGGCCATTAGCAGCTACTGAGACACAAGCAGCCGGCTGTCCAGGCCTAATCTGTCTCTGCTAAAAGCCTCACAGATGCACCCTTATGGAGCGCCTATGGGAATATGTGTTTTCAATCACGCTCTTTTGGAATGAATACCTGGCATGTATCGCCGCTGCACTCTTTACCACCATCTTACTCCTGTCCACTTAGTTTACTGTAAACACAAGGGGGGAAAAATCTGGGGGCTGCTTCAAGGCGAGGCTTGAGAAGAGGCCTCATTTTCCCAGACTGGGAGATTCCACGAGGGGCTCCTACATCAGGCTGTCATATTAAACTAATGAAAATCTTATTCTGCACAGGGATCCTCTTGAAGCAGCTAAAGGCACATGCTAACCAGAGGATTAGCCGCGTATCGCTGAGGGACTTTAATTTCAGCACCAGCATAAGTCATCACTGCTGAGCGCTAACATTGATATATGGCTTAGGACTGATCAGTGTGTGTTGAGAGAGGTCTCTGCCGAGGCCGGTGAGTTGCTGAGGGATTTTGTTAAGTCTCACAAGAGGCTGGGATGATTGAGGCTGACATGATGAGATCCTGTAAACAAAACCAGAGCGGCGTAGCTCGGATGTGTCTCTTTGTGTCCAGCAGGCCTCACTAAGGTAATCAGAGCATCATATCTTGTCATCAGGTGTTGAAGTACTCATAACTCTTTGGAGAATGCTTCATCAAGTAGCATGGTGCCGAAAGAGTCCCCAAACAAATCAATGAGTAACTATCTTCCCACTTAAACAGCTGCTGCTGATGTACCCTTGAGCAAAGCAGTGCTTCAGGGGATCGGGATGTAAAAAGTGTAGAGGACAAAAAGCAGAAGTAAATATAGGTCAAGATCAGCGATACTATTGGATGTTCTTGGGGGGAATTATCTTGAGCTGTACCAGATTCAGATGTTGTTATTGTTTTGTTTTTTTTACATTTTGTCCATCATATCAGATTTTGTAAGTAGAACTAGAACAATGTAGAAAGGAGCAGCAGCACTACCTGGACTCTAAAAAGTTTAGGATGAGGGAGCTACAAGCAGTTTCTTTTAAAATTTCCAAATGCCTTTATTTTCACAGCTTTTAGCGTAGAGCTCGATGTGTTTTGGATATCTGGGGTCGCAGAGTTTTGTAAAGTCACAGTGGGATCACAAGCCAAAAAAGGTTGAGAACTACTGGCCTATGGGAATGTCTTACCATCAAGAGATTTCCAGAAGGACTCTGTTTGCCAGATTGAAAACAATTCAGGCTGACTACATGAAGGTGTTTCTAGTCCCTTAACTTTAACCACTGTTAACCTCTCCCTTTCTTCTGTCCCTCTCTCCTCCAGGTTTTACCGCGGTGATTACCACATCGACGTCTGCATCAACGACTACCTTGATGTCTACTGTCCGCACTACATCGGTCCGGTGTCTGACGAGCGGGCCGAGCGCTACATCCTCTACATGGTGAACTACGACGGCTACAGCTCCTGCGACCACACGGCTAAAGGCTTCAAACGCTGGGAGTGCAACAGGCCTCTGTCGCCAAACGGACCGCTGAAGTTCTCCGAGAAGTTCCAGCTCTTTACTCCCTTCTCCCTGGGCTTTGAGTTTCGCCCTGGCAGAGAGTACTACTATATCTGTGAGTATACACACTAACCCTTATTACAAGGATTGATGCTGTTCAAATTGTCTCATGTGGTTGATCATACTTGGAGGGATTTTAGATTTTTTCGTGATCAGGTTATTGGGTCTGGATTTGCACATTTTAAACATCAGCCATATTCTTTTCATGATGAAAACTTTAACTTTAAATTAAAAAATGAAGGGGGGTGAGCAGAACGTATTGTCTTATATTCTATTATATCACTACTTCAAAAGATTTGCAATCATGTGGAGCTTTAACTGGTAGTTGTGTTTGAAGATCAATATCAACTTCAACATGGAATCTTGCAAAAGACAGCAGCAATGTGTGGCTTTTGTTTTTGAAGTCCTTGGAATGAGGGCCAAACCAAAATACGAGCCAGAGGGAGCAAAACATCTCTGCTTTTGAGGTCTCGTCTGGAGTTTCTTTTGTTGCTGCCTGGCTGAGATCAGCTTTCTCTTCCTCGTGAGAAGACGCTGGAAAACAAACAGCTGGGAAGTCGTGTTTTCATAAGCAGAGCCCGAGCCCTGCAGGGGCAGAAGTGAAGGACTACATGAGACTCATTGCACTGCGTGGTAGATATTTGTTATTAAGCTAGTGGTCAAAGACAGGAACCAGTGCTCGGAAAAGTGCAGAGTCGGTTAAAGGGAAGAACAACCTTGGACAAAAAGTACAAAATAAAGATTTCAAATCCAAGGAGAATAGTGAATGGGAAGCGAAGTCTATACTTATACAGCTTCTCTGCCTCGAGAGCCAAAACAGGTGATTTATAAAAGCATTCAATAAACTTGTTTGTGTACTGCAACCAGCACATATTCTCGACTGTTTGCTAATCTCCACACACGTACCAAACAGCGTCTTCATGTGTTCTGCTCACCTGGTCGTTGAACTGCACATACATTCATTTAAAGGCAGAAATGTTCGTTCCAGCATCATTATCTGTTGCTTTATCTGGCTCAGATTTCAGGGAAAGTCTGTCTGAAATTGTGTAAACATCTTCAGGAGTGTGTATGTGAAAAGGGCTTATGATTGATGCTGGTTTACAAGCGGCCATGCTAACAACCTTCAACTCCAAAAATAGTCGCTCTTTCACCACCAAGGAGGCAAAGGCTAAAATGTCAGCTGCTACATCCACTTCTAATATGCTCTAATAAGTCTTTGGATCTAACCCTTGACAAATTTTATGTCTCTCAACACTTTGCAACCTCCAGTAGAAGTTCAACTGCAGTGGAGATCGTGGAGATGGAAACGTTTAAATCAGCGCGTTTTGGTTGATGATTAATTATCAGTCACTGGAGGATTCATTGTCGAGGATGTTTGATGGTGTTGGAAGCGAGCATCTGTGATCCCAGCATCAACATTGTCCTCTTGCGACTTCAACGCATTTTTCCATAGGGTTTTTATTGTGATGAATTACCCTTCACCCGATGTTTCTGTTGGATTTCATTGACAATTGGCTAGTCTACTCGACTGTGCTGCTTAAATGTGATTGTGTTTAGTTCAGGGACACTGTGGTCTATTGTCAGCCATGCCAGAGAACTGCCGATGTTTTTGCACTTCCTTGGATGTCGATAAGATATATCGTAGGTTGTGCCTCATAGTGCCTCGTTGCTCCAGTTGGCTCGAGTTGATGTGAGTCTGAGTGAAGATGATGATGTTCATGTGGACTTGTGATTGATCATCCAGAGAGAGGGAGAGAGAGAGAGAGAGAGGCAGAGAGACAGCCCACATGGCCTTTAGCAGTTTCAGGCCATATGGACTATCTCTCTCTGACTCAGGTTCATGACTCATCTATGAGACCCTTGTTCACTAAAAGCCCTTTCTTATCCCTCTGAGAACATCAGATTCAAGCAGGAGATACACTGACAAAAGACAAAGACACCTCCAGAAACATACCAAGGCCTCATAGTCAGAACGGTTCACATAATACAGATGTGTGTGATGGGAATCGACAAGCTGAGGTTTAACAGTGAACTAGCTTGAATGGTACTGTAATCTGTTTCCTTTAAAACTTGTGCTACATCAACCAATGTGTTGTGTAACTGTAGAGGCAAAATCTGAACGCTTTACCACTTCATTTGGACCTTTTATCTTTAGTCATGTTAAAAGTAAGCTCTCTTTTAGCTTTGTTTTTTAGCTCCTGAAAGTGATACCTGTCCTTTTAGCTGTTAAATGCTATTCCTTACTTGCTAATGCTAAATTTGTTTCTGCTGTCAGGAGCGTTGCACATAAAGACCAAAAAGAGTCCAGTTAAGGGCTATAACCAACCGTTAGCTGCCCAACCAGAAGTTTGGCAACATGTGTTAGATTTTCCCCTTCTCTGTAGTTTCTGCTGGCTCAGTGTGTGGCGGGAAAGTTGTGAGGATCCTACAAAGAATGATTATTAATATAGCCTCATTAATTAGTGATGCATTGAGTCGCTGAATGTTAAAAGTTTCTCAACAGTGTTGTGTTCTTAGTTTTAGCTCGCTGTTTGTTGTGCACAAACAGCGATTTCATTTTCTGTACCGTTTTATTCATTCTGTCATTCATTCAACCATTATTGAGATCTCTTAAATCATTGAGGGCATGTCCTTAATTTTTTTGTGATGTTCAGCAAAACAGAATGTGTGCTTAAAAAAACAATAAGTACAAGGAATGGCAGCAACTCATTTAAAGTGTGAAGATGAAGATGTTTGCTTTATGTGAATGCAGCAGAGAAGCTAAAAGCAGTTTTACCAAATGAGGTGTTGGAGCTGTGGAGCTTTGGGGAGCATGCTAACGTGCTAACAGTTGATAATTAGTCACTAAAATACCTTAAACCTTCACCTTCATTAACATCAGAAATACAAAAGGTGTCAAAGTCATTCATAGAAAGTCATCTTTTCACCAACCGTTAGCTGGATCCTTGAATTTTACCAGCAGCTTGATCCACATACTGATATGCTGACGACGTATGAGTATACATCACAAGAAAACATGCATGTTGGTTGTTTCTTGTTTCAACAGTACAGATCAATAGCTAGTAGTTTTGAGCCGTTTCTAATATGGTTTGAAAGTCTGTTTAATTTCCGGGACATTGACACGTTGAAGGGGTCCATGTCTGCCTGTCTCAGTGAGCACAGACGCTCCTTTGTCCTCCTTGCTGTTGTGATCGTCATCCGCCTCGGGCAGGGTGCAAGAGGGGGCGGGGTCACGTCAAATAGATGACACCTGCAGCTTGCTGTAGGCCTTGCCGTCTGGCAGACAGAGAAACGCCCGGAGGAAAGCCACCCTGGTGTGGGATCAGTTCTGCTGCTGGTCCTAGAAGGTCAAAGGTCAAAGAATGACGAGGCGGTCTGTGCTGCGAGTTTCTCGTGGCCTCAGAGGGGCGGCATGTTTTTCTAATAGAGCCCCAGTAGAGCGGGGAGAGCCTGATCCTAATCTCAGAGGATAGAAATCCAATTTTCAGAGGAGACACTGGAGAGACTGGCTCTCCCTGTGTGAGAGAGATGACTGTCTCCCTGTAAAGCCTTCTCGCTTCAAACGCCGCGTACCGCCCCGTACACCCACTGCAGATCTACATCGATAATGACATGAACCCCACCAGCACAGTACCCTGACATTTTCCCTTTAGCTTCTTGCGACTGAAGCAGAGACAAAGAGCTTTTTTCCCCCCCCCCCGAGATAAACAGATAATCACCAAAAAAAACCATCTGATCCTGCAGCATTTATATCAGGATCTGTCTAATTCACCTCTCAGTCACATCAAAGCTCGGCCAAACACGGCGTCCCCGCCTGTCTGGAGATCTGTGATATGTGTTGCTGGTGCTGAATGCAGTCCATGACTGAACGTGTAAAATGTGCCCGAGCGTGTGAGCGGGAGGTTTTTCACCGTCGTCACATTGTCAGCAGGCGGATGACCCGGCGAACGCTGAGTGTAGAGTTGCAGGCAGAGCTGGAGTTACAGTCACGGTGAAGCACGGCTGTGTTGCTCGAGGATAGGAAACCCAGACTCTGACCTCAGTGGCAGACATGAGGGAGAGACAGTTGGGTAATTATGTGTGTGAGTTGGAGTCTGAGAGGAGAGAGGGAGAGACAAAGAAAGACAGCGTGACACATTATCAGAGGAAGACAAAGATCAAGTGACAAAGAAACAAAACAGGAAGAGATGCGTTCACAGGTGCAACTTTGACACTTTATTAAGCGACAGCAGGACGAAAGATATTCCTCAAACCTCAATATCAAGAAGTAGCTTGACGAATAGAAGTGGTGAAGAAACAAATAGCTGGTCAAAAGTACTAAAACCGCATTAAAGAACTTGTGCTATTCCCAGTATCCACAGTAAACCTTCAAAAATCCCACATCAGAGCAGTAAAAAGTTCTCCACAACACAAAAGAGATGATGCATGCCGAGATGTCCCGATATATGACACCTCAGGGTGCCTTATTCTGCTTATACCCCGCTCACTCGAAGGGAAACAACAGCGGCTGTGTTTTATTTCCCTCGAGGCCGAGCTTATTTTTAACAACCGTTTTATACTTTTAATTTGGTCTTTTACGATCTAAGAAACAACTGCAGCTACTGTTGCCGCTGATGCTGATGCATTATGTTTCTTTTTGCACGATAAAGTCATTAAACGGCTCTTTCTTCGTTTTTTTTTAAGACGGCTTTGGTGGTCCTACGAAGCTGGATCAGAGTAAAGTTGTAAAAGAAAAACTCTGTTTAGAGAAGCAGACTAAGGAGATGCAGTGTATTGGTTAGTAATGAAGGATCTTAATCCAAAAGAACAAAGTTATTCCCGTGCAATTTTCTTGGACTAAACCAAATCTAATAGACAATTCACTTTAACCATGTGTGAGAAAGAAAGTAAATCCTAAAGGGTTCTTTGAAACATTCACACATTTCAAAGTGTAAAATGTCAGAACAAACTTAAAACCTTCAAACAGATGCTTTGGGTACTTTGAAACATACTTGAAGCAGATGCTACCATGTAGAGCCAGGGTTGGCAAACCTTGGACAAACTTTGGAAGTCCAAAAGATGATGGAAACTGAGTTCTCATTTATTTAAAAAAAGAAAATTTAGTTAAATTAAGATGTGACAATTTCAGCTACTTTCTGACATTTCAAAGACCAAACTGACGAGCTTGATTTCTGATATGATCAAGAAAATGTTTGACAACCAAAACATTTTTAAACGGCACATCAAATCTAACGACTTTTGTCGGATCCTTGACGGGTACTTCACATGTTTTTATTTTTTTAATCCTTCAGTTTGTCCTCCAAAATGTTCATGCAAGAAAGACGCTGTCATTATTTCACAGGAATCAAACAAAGATGAGAGAGATTACAACAGGCCAAGTAGACAGAGAGAGAGAGAGTGAGAAAAGAAAATGAATTTTAGGGTTTTGGACTGGTTGAGTTCAGAGACAGAAACGCAGACGGTCGAGTTCTCCCGTCTGTTCGAGCCACTGGCGGGGTGTGAGGTAAGTTACTCGATACCCGCTGACACAGACCGAAGCGGCGTGATTGACACCGTTTCTCTCTCGTTTATTTCCTCCCCCTGAGCTTCACTTCCAATATTCCTCTCATGGCGGAGTTTTAAAGAGGATTTTATCTGCTCTCACAGCCGCGTGGTATCTGATAAAGTGCCGTTTGAAATAAGAGCCCCAGTCATCTGCGACAGTGGAAACATTGACACGGTTTGCTTTTATCAGGAATCAACCGCTGGGCCAGAACCCGTCACATCAAGTGTCTGGGTGGAAGGATTGAAGAGTGTCTGTGGACAAACTTTGGACAGCTTTTGCATAGATCCACTAAAAACCACAGACCATACAAAGTGTAAATAAATACACTTGCTCTTAGTTATTTTGGATGTTTCATTTTGGGTTGTAGGCTGCGGGGTCGTTCAGTGGTTAGCTCTATTGCTTTACAGCGACAAGGTCCCTGGTTCAAATCCTTGTCAGACAGGGTTCTCTGGCTTTCACCGTGAGAGTGGATTGTTGTCTGTCTCTAGATGTCAGCCCTGTGATTGACTGGCAAACAGTAGAGGGTGTACCCTGCCTCTCGCCCAATGACAGCTGGGACCGGCTTCAGCGCCGCGTGATCCCAAAGGGGAAAAGCAGTGTAGATAATGAATGGATGGATTTAGTTGTTCATTTAAAATGTATTTTGGAATATATGTTTATGGAATATAATACTGTAAAATAATACATGTAAAAACCGATATGTAATACGATCTATAATACTATAAAAACTATGAAATGTCCAAAAATGTTATTTCCTAAAAGATCAGTTTTACTTCCAAACATGGATAAATCATCATAATCCTATTGAGCATGATATCACCACTGCCAAAACCAAAACTTAACAATGCTAGATTAGATCAAGGACGGTATTTGGAAATGGAAAAGTTTTTAATATGTTTTGTTCTGAACTCTGTGTGATGTTCCCACAGCCTCCATCACCGACGACAAGGGAAGAAGGAGCTGCCTTCGACTCAAAGTCTTCGTCAGGCCTCAGAGTGAGTCTCATGTTCTTGTTGTTGTGTCTCCGTTTCCCACTTTCCCATTCTGTTGCGCATCAGTTCAGACATCAGGCTGAGCACAAGTGACGTTTAAGGTCTCTAAACTCCACATGTCCTCTTTGTTTCCCCAGACAATTGTGTGAAAAACTCCGGGAGCGCGCAGGAAGGGGTCGATTTTGACGAAAACAGCCACAACTCTCTAGAACCCAGAGGTTGGTGGAATTATAAACGTGCTCTGTGTGTGTGTGTGTGTGTGTGTGTGTGTGTGTGTGTGCGCGCCGATTTTTTCTTCTCATAGCTGCCACGTCTGACAATAATATTCATCCCTTTTCATGTCCGTTAATTTTATTTCATTTTAAAACATCATGATTTAATAAACAAAGATTTGTTTTCCATGACTTCACTTGTTGCCTGAGCTAAAATGTCACGAGCTGTCTCAGTTTCCTACTGTGAGCTAAATCCAAACAGGTTTTGAAAACATGAGAAAAAAAAATAGAAGGAAAAATACAGTCTGAATCAGGTTTACTTTCATTGTGCTGATAAAAAAAATCGTAAGAATTACCAGTTCTTGCAACAAGTTCCTGTAACTCGTTTCGACTTAGCCTCAAACTGAAGGTTAAAAAAATAAAAGGTATTGATGATTCGAGGACTAAACCCCGAATGCAGATTTGATTTTTGGAATCTGCTTAACTCTGAGTGCTTTCACACTCACATAAATCTTTTTCTTGCCAGACCCTTTTTACATTCTTGATATTGAATCAGTGTAAATCATGTGGGAACGCAGCAGGTAATATTCAGAAAAATTCTCCACATGAGCGGAAGGGGTAAATGACTTTTATATTCTACGACCGACATGCGACCGCTGTCATCTCCCTGCATGTGAAGAAACTGCTTCACTATGTTCTCTGCGGTCCCCAGTATGTTCTTCTTACGCTCTTTCGTTGATATGCTGAAGATGTCTAACTACATCTCACACTGATACAAAGGCAACATTTGTCATCAATGCATCAGTTTCTGTTGCTTTGTCCACCATTTCCATTTCTGCATCATTCTTTTTACATGACGTCCTGCTCCCTGGAAACTCTCCCGTCCGAGGTACAGTACACGTGAACAAGCAAGTCAGGAAGATTTCAGGGGCGGTGTGTCTGTTATTTTCTGGCAAACTCAATTCAGGAGTGTACATGTGAAATCCTCCTGATCTGGTTGTTCTCTGCAGCCCAGATGTTGGACATTTTGATTTCTTTATGTCTCCACTCTCTTGTGTATACTGAGTGTTTCACTCAGCTTCAACAGACCATCTTGAGAGGTTCAGCCTTATTAAACATGAGAGTTATGAATGTTGCGTCACTCTTCTTACATCGATTACCAGGGAAGAAAAGAACTTCATTTTGTGAAATGTTTAACCCTTCTGTTCATCTTCATTTCTGTAGGTATGATAGGTGTGTGGTTTGGATGTGCAGTCATAGCCATGAATCTCTGAAGGCTAATCATAAGTGACCAGCCATTTTCATTGTTGACTGTCTGCCTTTATGCATGCCTCAGAGTGTGACTAAAAGTCTTGCTTACAGAGTGTATGGCTTGTTTGATAATTTTATGAAATCCTCCAATGAACCTTCTTCATATATTTAAGCTGTTCGCTCACTGACAATCATCATTTCTTCTTTTTCAGATGGAATCGGTCACGAGTCACCAGAGCCGGCCCGGCGGGATGTGAACTCTGCTGGTCTGCGCCAGACTTCAGTTCTCCTCCTAAGCTCCTCCCTGATCCTCCTGGCTGCCATCTTGTCTTTATAGCGCACAAGTCAGAGGAATCCGCTGGGAAAGGACTGTCCTGATTGGACTACAGGCCTCCCATACCCTGAAACCCCCTCCCCTCAAGGAGCACTTTTTAAAATCGAACACTGACAATCTCTCGAGCTGAAATAAACAGAGAGAGGGATGGACTTCAACGCTGAAGCCTTTGTTGTTTTTTGACTTGCCAACTCGCGTGACTCTTGACTTTCTGTCGGGTGCTGACGACCAAGGCGCCCTGAGGTGAAAAAGGCGGAGTCTCTTACCTGTTTGCCTCACTACCGTTCACAGTATGCAGATATTCTACATTTAAAACATACATGTTTTGAATACACTCACACAAACTACACAATCAGTCGCCTTTTTAGCTGTCGATTAAAAAAAAAAAAAAAAAAAAAAAAAGCACAGCAGGATCCCTTAAAAGTTTACAGACTTTTTATTATTTCGTGTGTGTGTGTGTGTTAGGGGAAACATCACAGATCCCACACATGAACCAACATTAAATCTCATCTCAAAGAAGTTTTCAAAGAAGATCCGGGAGCGACACTTCACCCATGTTCCAACAACAGAAAGAAAAAAAGGAAAAGGATGTTGTTTCTAGGAGACTGTTGCCAAGGGCGCTGGGGTTACGGGGGCAGGCCTTTGATGACTTAACCTTCCTCTCAGGTTAAAAAGGAGTCGGATGCATCCTCTCAGACAGCGGAGGAGCATTGTTGAGAGTAAAAAAAAGAAGAAGAAAACGTGTTTGAATAGAGGAGGTTTAATGATCGATTAATGTGTTTGTTTTTTTAATAAATCACGTAATTCAATTGTAGCAGCCAACACGGGTGTACAGTAAAATATTTGAAAGGAGTGTAGAAGTGGACATTTGCCAGGCAAAATGTATTTTTTCCTATTTATTGTGAAGTCCTTGTGCTTTTTTTTCTGTTCTGTTTAGTCTGCAAGTACAGTAGAACGGCAATAAAAAAAAACAACTGACCCATTAAGTTAGCTTATTTTACACCCAGTTTATTTGATACAATCATACACAAACACACAAGTACAGCTTATGTATCTGCTTGAAATGATCGCTGATGATGTTTTTTAAAAAGTTTTTAACAAAGTCCAGAAAGGAAAAAAAAAGTCTGATGTGCTATCAGGGTGTAGAAATCGTAGAATGCTTGTGTTTCAAATCTGTCATTAAAATGTCACCAATGTAGTTTTACTATAACACTATTGCTTTTGTGAATCACTGTTAAAACACGACTGTTGTATATAAAGACGGAGGCAAATTTCCTACGGAGTTCAGGGATGTGTCCATAACTAACATGAGGTAAAGAAAAAAGAGATTTTTTTTTTTTTTTTTAAAGCAGCACAAGTTTTCTGTGGCTGAAGATGTTTCAGAGAGGCGGTGACGGACTTCTAGAGCAGTATGTGTAGATGGGCAGCGGTGTGTGTGTGCCCTGTGTGATGTCATGTAGAGTGGTGTCGTTTTTCAACCACCAGGAGAGCTGGAGTAAACGGAGCGAGGTGTCCTGAGAGCATAACGAGAAGGAGACGTTGAGCCGTTTGGTGCTCCCGCTCTGATCAAGAGTCATGGTTTAAAGCAGGAACGGGTCGTAAACACCTCCTCTCCACTAAGCTAGAGTGAACGGGCACAAATCAAAATCTACTGTTAACAATCAGAGACTCAAAAGTGATGCATATTTCACCTGTTTATATTAATGAAGTAAATTATCATCACTCTTTTCTCTAATGTGCAGTTTAAGTAGATGTGTCTGATGGCGTGGCATGCCTATACGTGATTAGGATCGTTTAATTGTTTTCCCTTATCCATCCGTCCATCGTTGCGAGTGTGATGTTCAATTGAGAAAATTTAGCCTCCCTAATCTCCTTCTTCCTGCTCCTAAACTAACGTCAGTAGAATCTGTCCATTGCCTTGAATGATGTGCGAGCCCTTTTCTTCACTCGGCTATCGATACATGCCAGGTCTTTTTTTTTACCTGGACTCTCATGTCACTGAAGTGTAAACGTCACTCTTGAATGTATATAAGTCTTTTGAATAAGCGGCAGTTGACTTATAGTTTTTGCTTAATTCTGCATTTTGTTACTGACTTTGTCTCAACTCAGAGGAGTCCGTGCTCCATCGCTATACTGACGATATGAAAAGTCTGATAATAATCAACTGATTATGTTTTCCACCCACTCTCAGCAGAATTGAATCGGCCTGCTGTCACACCTGTAGCTCACCTGCATATGCACTTGAGAGAAACGGTGGCCAAACCAAGAGAGCCTGATGCTTTGACAACTTTTGCCTTTACATCAATTCCACATGTAGTTTGACGTATTCATCTTATCATTAGAAAACATAATGAAGCAGTGATGCACCAGCAGCAGGATATTAACGTCATCATCCACTCAGTCATACAGGGCTAAATAATCCAGAAGATTTTCCGCTGCATTCTCACATCAGCTCGGTCCAACATCACACAGATTTTTCAGTAGTTTTGTCTGACTGTGAAAGCACGATGAGAAGTCGCTGACAATTTTCAGATCCCTTCTGTCGCCTCACTCGTGTACATACAGTATGTCAGCACAAAATCTGAAATAAAAACGTCATTATATTCTAGCTGAGAGTGCCGGAGAGAGAAGATCAAAATATTTCACATAGCAAGTTGATTAGTTTCAGGAAATGTTTAATTTGAGAGCAAAAATGATGATCAAAAAATGCTTCCTCCTCACACCTATACCAGCCTTGACGCTTTTTATTCTACCACAATCAACAGTCCACTGTTACGGCAGCCATCGCCTCCCAACACATTGAGAAATACCAATCAGTTAGTTTTGTGGATACCGTGTATCCAACAATTAGCATAGTGTAACATACAGTGTTAGATACTCTCTCTTTTTTTTCACACCTCTTTTGAAGGGCAATTTAACTGACACATTAATATTCTTAGCAAGAAAAAAAGCTCACTGTTTGATATGAAAGAAAAACTGCTTTGTTTCATTTTCTATGTCTTTTATATGGAACAAGAAAAAAATACAGGATCATCGTTGCACCATCTGTCTGTAAATGTCTGTGTGTGCAAACATGAGGTCAGGATACAATCATCAAACAAAGAGTCTGAAGAAACAGTAGATGGGAGAATATCAGTTCCCCCCCCCCGAGACACTGTTGTTGCATCTAAATTGTTATTCAGATGTCAGATGTAGAAACGAGGTGTGTTCAAGGCCACCATTATGGCAGCGATCACAATATGTAACCATGCTAACATGGCAGACATTTTCTTCAGACGTTATGCTCAGTAGAGGAAGCTCAGATGCTGATAATTGAACTCTCACAGGTTTGCAACAATATTGAGATTTGAACAATATTTTTATTATTTAACTGCTTCGAGTTTTAGAATAATTTGGCAACTACCAATAAAATGGGTCACCAGTCGATTCCAGTTGAGACAACTGTTAGAAAGCAGGGTTAGGCTAACGTAAGCATGTACATATCTTCCGAGTTTGTCTTAGCGTTAGCTTGCAAATAAAATGTTATGCTACTTAGCATTGCTGCGTTGTGTGCCAAAGTCACTGTTAGCTAGGAAGTAAATATTTAATAATTCATGACGTGGGCTAAGCCACTGTTGGAAAACAGCTAGCATATGAGATTGAAAAAAAAATGTTGTCATATAGCCAACATCGATTGTCGGAAACAGCATTTGAGCTCCTTCCCTTCACGTGACGTCAGAAGAAATGAGCTGCCATGCTTTAGCATTGAATTGAGCTGTTCTACAAAGATGGCAGGTGTTATTAACTATCGACTTGTTCAGCATATGATTTTGGTACCATGTAGCCTGAAGCTAACACCACTTTGTCTCTGGTTTGCAGCGTCTCTTCATCCTCCTCTGTGTGTTGGAAAAGATGTGTGTTTTTGTCCGTGCATCTGGCATTGGAAAAGGTCTTTGCAATGAAAGTCACAACTGTGTTTGCTTTACCAAAACTCAACACGGATGTGCAACAAAACTGCACATTTCTTTAATTTTGTAGTAACTGTACCTTGTGCCTATGAGCCCCATCCTCTCATGTACTCATCTAATCTACTCTTAATGTCTGTTTCCTGCTCAATCCCTCACTAGAATTTTCTACCAAATGGCCATTTCTTTGTAAATACACGTGTTGGAGCAGCTATGACTAACTAAAACAAACAACAAAAAAAGATTTAATAAATATTTCTGTCGTTGTAAACTTCTGTGTCTGATTTGTTTTATTAATCATTATGTAAATGAGTGGCAGTTTGTGAAATGGGAAGAACATCAAAAAGGCGTGAAGGCTTCGCCGGAGCAGTGCCAGTGAGCGCTGGATGTTTGTCTTACTTGTCGCTAGACACATAATCACACAGGCTGAGTCTTGGGGAAGTGGGTGAACAGCTGTTTCTCTATAAACTGGAGGTAATTCACAGACTGAAGAAACAAAAAGAGAAACAGCTTCAATTAATCTTGTAGGAATGTGCTTGGCGAAACTCTGCCAAGAAATCTCGGTCTCACACAATCTTTTGCTTCCTCACGTTGCTCTGCCTCTCTGCTTGACTAAATTCATTCTCAGTCTCTTTCCCTCCCTTTGTTTCTCTCCCTCAACTTTTACCGTATGCCTTTTACCAACCAGCGGCGACAACTTTAAGGCTTCCTGTTGGAGCATTTAGACCACACTGTAACAAATACCCCCTTTTTAAAGTAAAGGTCAAGAACACACTGTTCTTTAAGTCACAGGAAACCACCTGTTTTATCAGCAGCAATGAAGGTTCATATTGTCTGTACAAGTCTGCTGCTGCTGGAAATCTGACATGCTGTTGGTTTGAAGCTGCGGCTTTTAAGAGGTGAAAAATAACCTGACCACTCTGAGACAAAGTTATCATTCCATTCATTTAAAGAAGTCCCAGAAATAATCAAATCGGATGAAAATGCATGTGTAGTGCATAATTGTAACCCTCCCAACCACTGAACCACAACATTTCCCATAAAGTAACAGTATAATCATATCTTTACTTGGTGTCCCCTGACTGGGAAAATGTCTTATTTCATGACACCAGTTTGCAACCCAGACCTCTGTCATGACTTTGTTATCTCCAAATCAAAGCTGATTTTACTCTGCTGCCATTGATGTTGGTGCTTTCACACTTGAACAAAAAAAGTCTTCTGGGTGAGCTGCATGTGTGAATGCAAGCGGCTGAAATTTTCACTCTTTACACAGTTTCTCCTGTCAGCCCCACGGTCGATTTTCTGCTTCAAGTCAGGATGAGCTGATGGGAAAACATGGCAGATACTATTTAGGAAAATTCACAGCCATTAGGAGGGGGAGAGGATGTTTATATCCTGGGACTGGCACATTGTCATAGACTGTGTGCATGCAATCAGTATGATCTCTGTGCAAGAAATGAAACTACATTGATGGACTGTAAAGGTAACACTTCTTATGTAGTCATCTAGCGGACTCTGTTGCTTCGTCTGCATGTCCTTTGTAGATCATGCCCATAAAGTGAACTCGCCTGATCAACATTTCACATTGACAGAGTAGTAAAAATAAAATGAGAAAGAGATGACTGGAACCTCCATATATGGAGTGCATAGGGCTTGTGGGACTCCCAAAGCAGCCCATAGCCAAGAAATGTCTGTGGCTTGATTTTGTATTTTTCTCATCCATGAGTCCTGTCATCTTTATTGACGACATAAAAAAACGAGTGTTTAAGAGAAAACAAGTGGAAAAAAAGAATCTTAAAAAAAAAAAAAAACTTGAATCATGTGATCAAACCTGGCCAATGGCGCAGCACGAATTAATCTTTGACCCCTGTGCACCTGTTACTCAGAGCGGAACTTTTGAAATGTTCGATTGGCTTGGCAGCATCAGTCCCAAATGCGTTTTGCAATGGTCGTTTTGTACCCCTTCAACGTTCATGTGCAGAGAGTTAATGAAAAACTACGATCAGCGTGACTGTGAACCCACGAAGGCGCAGGTGTCTGTTTAGTGGGCTAACAAAGATTGGAAAACGCTAGTCACCAAATAAAAAGCCGGTTGACGGGGACAATGAAGATGTGCCTGCATTTATTGCTGAGGATTCTGACAATGCCGATCATATCAATGCTATTCATAGTCAGTTCATATCCACCATAAGGGTAAACAAAACTTTGAGGAACAGCAGCGGAGACCGAACCTGTAACTTGGCACTGTTGGAGATCCACACCAAAAGAGGGGCCTTGGACCGCCATAAGAAAATCCTTGATGCCTTCAAACCACAAACGCAACCACAGACGGATCGCGCATGAAGACATCAAATGGTAGGCTCAGTGCGTGTTATTTTTTTGTTTAATTTAATGCATTTGGTATGTGATGATCACATTCTGTATCCGTGTAGGCTACTAATTTCTATTCGTTGATGATTAATGCAATCAATATGACATGAGGTTGTTAATATAAACTGACATGTTGGTTTCTGGAAGCTGTGTTTGTCTGAGGGGGATCTGCGCTGCGCAGACATACAAATATACACGTGATGCTTCTTGTGTGACGGCCCTGTCACTGACTCAGTTGTGTGTCATTTTAAGTTCAGAAGTGTTCTTGGATGTTTACCTTTAGCTTAGTATTCCCCCATGTATAACAGAAGAAGCTTTCAAATGCCGCGGGACAGGTGTTTATGCACGCGTGTGCGTCAGTGCGCAGGTACAGGTGTGTCCGCGCGTCAGTGTTGTTTGCAGCACCAACTAATTGCACAATCCTGCGGGCTATTTTAAAGCACCGTCACTCAGAACACGAGCACCTGCAATAAAACGTTTACCAGAAGTAAAGCTGCTATGCACAGGGAATGAACGGGAACACTTCATTCAAAGGGACTTTACAAACTCAGCATGTGTTTGGTTGCCAATTAGTAGTTTATCCCCCCCATGCATGCATGTGCTGAAAGTCCCATCAGTCTACCTTCCCTTCACACAGTAACATAAGTTTTTTAAATTTAAATTTTCTAGATGCACAAAGATTACTAAAACGCTAAAACACTGAGGAAAACAAAAACACAAGTTGAGCCTTGTTTTGCTTTTTCACATTTTATATTTTATAAACACAGCCGCATGTCACACTCTCCTTGACACTGAAAGTGTAATGTTTTTAGCTGATCCACCTGCAGGTTAAAGACTCTGATGTTTCGACCTTTCGACCTTCAGCTTTAAAAACGAAGGAGATTCAGATCTAAATGCCTGATATTGTCTGCTGCTCTGCAGAATGATGCTGCCGGAGAGTTTTCAAACCTCCTTCGAGTCAGTGTTCTTTCACTCTCGGCTGTTCTCCAGTATTATGCAGCCTCTTGTATTCTTTTCATGTTGACAGATGTTGGATTGTGGGAATGTCTCAAAGTGAACTTCTCACTGATAGCAGCTCCTCTGTTATCTGTGTTTTGAGTCTGAGGGAGATTCAACTGCCAGACACTTCCACTTCCTGTCCCTCTTTATGGCCTTAAGATGTTTTCCACCTCTCAGAGGATGTAATCAGTGTTTAAGACTGAAGAATTACATGTATGCTTAAACTCGTACTCTGAGATTAGAGAAGATAACTCCAGGAACCTGACAGACTCATGTTGTGCAATATAGCAACAGATGCACTTAAGACTCCAAAAACTGCAGATTATCAAGAGGTATTTATGATGTACTTCTTCCACCTTTCCAAGTGCCTCTTTAAATTTATCATGTGTATCTGAATTAAGGAAGCAGCTCCGTTTTAATTCACTTTTAGGAGTTTGTTTAACCGATGGACATTTTGAAAAACGTATCATTTTGTGTTGACGTGAGAGCATGTGGGTGTTGCGTATGACTTAAGCGGATTGTCTCTACATAATCTAGTATTTGACCACAATCTAGGTTTGCATCATAGTATAAATGGTGAAAACGGAAGCACGTTATCTCCTCATGCAGCACAAGATAGTGTAGCAGGCAGGAGGCCTGTTGCTTTCATGAAATGTCAGCTGCAGAAAGTGGACAAGCAGAGTATCTTTGAATGTCCTGAATCCTTTCAGAAAGAGACTGCCATTTGTTTAGAGACAAACTAAGTGGGGTCAGTAGACCAGGCTGGGGGGCGGGCGGCAGGGAAGGATGTGGCTGCAGGTGCAGAGGATTGACATATTTCCCAGCTATTCAGTGCTTACATACCTGCAATTGGTTGATCTGATATTTTATAACATGCATAGCTGTTTGCCACCCTTACCACATTTCCACTCTAAGATATGCATACTAGTTCGCCTTTGGCATGCCGGCACACGATAGACCTGCATGTTCTTGTTTAGCAGCACTTTGGTTGCTGTTTGTCTTTTCAAGGCTGATGAAGTTTGTACTTTCTGTCTTCAAACAGACGTTGTTTTGGTCACAGGGGAGGCGACATGTAAAGCATTGACGAGAAGACAACCGTGCAGATTTTTTAAGTGGTGGAACGAATGTTTCATGGCAACAGCAAAGAGGAAGGATTTCTATAACCTTTATCAATTTCCCTTGTTTTCCTGTTGAGAGCCTTCTAAATTCATCACATCTGCATGTGCAACGTCACCTGGGGCCCACACACACACACACACACACACACACACACACACACACACACACACACACACACACACACACACACACACACACACTCTCACCCTCTTTGTACTGACATGGAGGTAAAAAACAGAATCCAGCCTAAAAGCTGAGCGATGATGAAAGAGTCTAGCTCCACTTTCACAGTAAAACCTTAACGGGGTAACTTTGTTGTTTAAAGTAGGTTCTATGAGGTACTTATCCACAGTCAGTGTGCGATGAAGAGAAGCCGGCTGTCGGCACAAACGATTAATCAGCCAGCCGATTAATATCGGAGAATGTTGGTGCATCAGTGTCTATCTGTATGGACTATAATTATTGCAGATATGAGCCGATATTATTGGACTTATTCACCAGTCAAATAGATAACATAGATACTTTATTGATCCCGAGGGACATTAAACATTTCATTTAAGTTTAATTGAATTACTCCAGCAGTTCTCGTTCACCAGCAGAGGGCGCTGTATTGATTACAACAAGCATTATGTCAAGTTGTGATGAACTGACATGCGTGATACTTTCCAGTTGAGTGACCGCCTTGTTCTTATTGTACTATACATTTTGTGTTTTATAACTGCACTTTTAAGGATTAATTTATACAGATCAAACAATTTATATACCGACAAGTGACTTCCTGCATATTCTGGATTTTAAGAAAACATTTTAATTCGAGGATATCTTTTTGAGTATCAACACTTTAAGACATCCAGTACTCTTCTTTGTTCAAAGTGCAAGTTCTCTAATATCATTGTAGGTGAGCTAGGATTGGCCCAAAGCCAACAGGTGATCTTCAATGCTTTTTAGCCAGTTCACAGCAAGCATGTCTGACAAAGTGATTAAAATTACGAAGTGTCTGATATCAATGTTGGAGGGAAGCTAGGTGAAAAAGAGTAATGGAAAGTTGAAAGATGTGGATTTTCAGGATGTAGAAAAAAAAAAGAAAGATCCAAACCTCTGAGGTTAAAATGAGCTGCAAGAGTGAGCTGAGATCTCTGAACGAGCCACATACTTAACAGACTATTACCATTCTGACACTTTCTAATTCATAATCCTTCATTTAACTGATTAATTTTCCCGTCGTCTTGCTCTTAAAGACGTCTCATGTGGCTCGTGTTAATTTGATCTCTCGGGGACAGCCCCCTGTAATATCTCCTCTTTAATTCTCAACGCCTTCTCCTCAAACTTTTCACGTCTGTCTTCTTCAATTTAGCTGAAGGCTCGAGCAGATGGAATTGGCGAGCGGGGCTGCAGTAAATGAATCTTCTTTTTTTGGGGAGAGAGCCGTTACGTCGGCGGCCAAACAATCGGGCCACACTCGTCAGAAGCGTTGACCTTCCACCTCATGGCACGCAGCCTCAAAACCCTGAGGACAAACCCATTTCAGAAATCATCATGGAAAATCATGTCTACCGTGTGCGCGGACAGCAAAGGACAGGCTGTATTACCAAACACCCCCATATTCCCATAATAGAGACCACACAATGGCACGCCAGCCAATTCCCTGCCCCGCTGTTAAAATGAAGCCCTATTCAGTTTTATGTAGGCCATCTGTAAGTCTACTCAAACCTAAAAATAAAGAATGAGTGGAACTGAACATATTCCTCGCTCTCGCGGTGGATAGCTCCGAGCTGAATGGGATCTCTGAAAGAGAGAGAGCTGAGCCAGAGAAAACACAGAGCACGGCACCGTGATTGACTCGAGGCCGCTGGAATTGGCTAGATCTATTATTCAGACACATACAGGACTGTGGGGTAAAGCCCATACCCTGCAAAATAATCAATATGGATTCTTTTACTGCTGCATACAGTATAGAACATCGTGACTCCTCCATTACAGAGCCACAAGTATTGTTCTGTTGTTGTGAAACGAGAGGTAAACACTCAAGAAGTGCAGATATATTGTCAAATAATAATGTTACTGATTCAATCTCATTGATAAATGGAAATGTATGAAAGTGACCAAAAGGAAGGCCGTATTACCAGCTGTAGTCAATGTCATTGGAAATTACTTTTAGCTATTGTAGCATTAAATAAAGTTCAAGAAATACTAAAAATAATGAGCAGCAGCTTTGCTCCATCCGGGAATGTGAGACTGCTCAGAATAATCTCTGAAAAGAGAAAAGAGGTGTGCATGTGCGATATTGACAAAAGATAATAACTCGATATTTTGGGGGATTTCACCGATGACTCGTAGCGCTGTTTGTCATGGCAGGCGACTGCTTGAGGGCCCCAGTTCAGTAAGGGCCCCTCTTTTAGGAAGGTATCTGTCATTGCAAAATCTGAGCCCCCCCCTCTCTCCTTTGAAAACCAACATTTGTCAGTGGAAGTCACTGAAGGAAAATGAAAAGGAATGACCTGTCTGAGAGGCATGAAAAAGAAGCGTAAGCGTTGGGGAAACTTGCTGACATGATGGTGAAGAACGCTGGTTGGAGGCACCCCAGCAGACTTTTGAATTGCCACTGCCAAAAACAATTTGTGGCAATACTTGCATACTTGTTCATGATTTATAATAACAAAAAACATTATTTAAGAAGAACAGATTTCCTTATTAATGTCAATCTGAGTCCTTCAGGAGAACACAATGAAACACTTGAAATCTCCAGAGCAGGTTGGGATCATACAGTGCTGCTATGAGTAAACCATTGCAAAGGCTTACATGATTTAATTAGTGAAAAACCGTATAACACAAAGACCAACAAAAAGCATTTCAAACTAAGCCACGTGGTGTTTCGTGGCTCCAGAGTTGGCAAAAGTTGTTAAAAACCAGATTTCTCTCGACTGCTTGATTTGTGACCATGTCTCTACACAACGTAATTGCTGACAACGCTTTTTATTTCCTGCATCTGTTGCCCTTCTTGTCATCAAACACTCTTTTGCTGAATGACTCTGCGAGTGTGTTTTTTTTTGTTTTGTCGGTACCTTCAAACCATGTGAAAAAGGATGAGTCAGCAGTTACATCTAACAGCATCGATTGTGAGGCTGTTGGTGTTTTGTCTCCTGATGTCGTTTGATGTAATTAAGTCCTGTTAACTTCAGCCTTGCAGACAGCTGCTAGGTTCGCTTGTTGTGGTGCTTGTTTTCAACGTGCACATTCATCAGTCCGATGGCTTCATCATATCGAGCATTTCATCCAACGTTGCACCCTCTATCACCCTCACCATCCCCTGGTCAGTATCCATGTTCTAAATGATCAAAGCATCACAGAACAGATCAGAACATTGAAGTAAAGTAAGAGTATTTGTACTTAGTAACTTTCTTGAATGATACCTGTTTGGTAAAGAGAAAATAGCTCCACTAGTTCTGTAGAAAAGGAGCTGGCAGGACTTCTTCCTGCGCTGGCAGCTGTGTTTAGTAGCTGCAGTTGATGTTGGCTTCAGCCTGCACGAGGCTGAGACGGGTTTTTTGGGGCCTCGAAGAGCCACACTGTCAGTGGAAACTATTTCTTGAGCTTTTTTTGTTCTTAAAAATGGAAAAGAGTTCAGGAGAAAGGTTACAGGCTGGTCAGTCCGCCTGTAAAAGATAAAAAGAGAAGTTAACATTGTGCATCCTCCCCAAAAAGATTTCTACGTCCAAAAAAAAAATACTCATCCACAGACTTCATGAGAACCAGATGCTGCCAAAGTTACTTTGTCCTGTTCAGACTACACAGCAATGTATCTTCAGTTATCTCGTCTTGTCTTATATGACCGTCTCTATTTGGGTTCTGTCCTATCAAACTAATATCTGAACCAGTGCTGAGATTGTAGCAGTTGGGATAAATCCCATAATACTTTCTCATCAAGTGGAAAGTCAAGTTTCAAAGTTAGTCAGTCCATTGGCAATAAATTGATATCAAATGTCCAATATAGTTTGCAGTACATTTTGAAATACCACAGTTGATGATTGGTGTTAATCAACTAATGAATGCATAAATGATTTTATTACATGATTTGAAAGTGTGATGTAAAACTGGCTTCAAGTCTGTCACTGAAATTAAGTAGCTCTAAGTGATTAGCCTTCTGCTAAGAAGGCTAATCACTTAGAGCAGGATTTTGTTAAACTTTGCTTTTATCACATTTTTTCTTGTCTTATTTATGAGGGATATACTAAATGACCAAGATGATTGCTTGTAAAAGACTAGCAGGATAAGAGTTTTGAACCAGGAGATTTAAGCTGAGCCATTAGCACATACTCTAACTGTTAGCTTTGAAAACAAACCTTTAAATATTTACTCATCTGACGCTGCATTCACATACACCCTGCATGATCCCACTTTCTGAGTTGGGAAGTTGTTCTTGCGACTTCTTGTGTGTCCACGTGATTTCAGTTTCGAAAGTCTGAATGAGGAAGAGCAAAAAAAAAACAGCATTGATGCAAAGAAGATGTCTGTGTTATAGGTTAAATTAGCGGCATGTTGCGCATATTCCTTCCAAAGTTTCAGAGTTGTTGTTCCGACTTGAGTATGTGCATTATACTACTCGAAAACTCGTTTTTCCAATGTTTCCGACACCACATGAATGCACCACCAATGCACTAAGACCCCACACAGTATAGTACATTGTCTCTGCATTTAAAATCCCTTACAGTTGACCATGAACAAACACAGTTCAGGCAACAATGCTTCTACTGTCTGGGCTGTGCTACAAGTTTGAAACCGTTTGTCACTTTTTATTCTCCGGAGCTCATCCTCGAGTGTGACGACGGTACAGCTTCCAATGTTTTTCTGTAGCAGCGAGGCTGGATGTAGTACACAGTGTTTACAAGTTCTGAGCCATCCATGCAGCTGTGTGTTACCGTAACTGTTACACAACAACAACATGAAGCTGAAACACATGGGACAATTCGGAGCTGCAGGCAGTGCAGAGGCAGGTGTTCCCTCAGCCCGGGGCCTCAGGTGGCCACCTGGCACACAGGTACACACACTCACACACACACAGTTAATGTGTGCACACACAGATTTTCCAACAATGTAACTGCATGAGATCCCAGGAGCCAGCTCACAGACAGGGCAGCTCTACAACACACACTTAAACACACACACACACACACACACACACACACACACACACACACACACACACACACACACACACACACACACACACACACACACACACACACACACACACACACAGTCACCACGGAGATGACCTCTCTCTGTGGTTCTGAATTAGTACAAAGAGGTACAAAATAAGTGGAACAGTCACTGCAGTTCAGGGAAATCTAATCTGGGGCAGCTGGTTGTCAAACTTATCAGTGTATCAGCAATTTGCAAAGATGAGTATTTCCTGTTTTTTTGCTGATCATATTATTACTTCAATGAGAAATCAAGACATGTGATTGGTTGGCTTTAAACGGTTAAGAAACAATGATTGTACCGGGAGGTCTCACAGCCTCAGTTTGGAGGCACTTCTTAGTGTTTACTGTTGCTGGGTTAGGATAGTTGACTTCTGCTTATGTTGGTGTTATGACTTCTGTTTTCAGTAGCTCATTGTTTTTCATGTCTTCCCTTATTCAGGGACATATCCCCAAGAAAACAGAAACTATGTAGGGCTGGAAGCATTAATGAGTAACTTCTGATGTAATAAAGGTCAGAGGTTAAAGCATCATTTTTGAACTCCTGTTGGATCCTGTGCTGTTTTATCCCTTTAGTTGCACCATGGCTAAGCCACCGCTTCCTGTGGTCACAGTGATGGGAAAGAATGACACCATTAAGCCTTTGAGTTTCTCATTTCACTTTAAAAAAACATACACAAAATAAAACACCATTTAAATAATTTTAAATGGTGATTTAATTGCAACTAATCAAAACAACTTTTGAAATTCATCCTATTAACGATCCCGGATGTGCTCTAAAAGTTACTATTTTCAACTGACAGCGCCAAACGGTGATTTTGTGCTGACGATGTTGCACGCTGAATGAATGAATGACATTTTTGAATTTTAAACAGAGTTTGCAGAGACGTCAATATTAATTTAGTCTGTTTCATATCAATGTTAATATAAATAAATATATTTTTGATTTGTGCTTTTATTTATCAAACTTTTAGCATAAATGTCAACAATAATGAATGTTGACCTGATTTTTAATCTAGGTGTGCATTTATTTTTATTTAGTTTTCAAACTTGGAAAGTAAACTGAAGTGTCTGCAGAGTGTTGTTCCTGTTTTAGATGGTGGCTGTGAGAGAACCAGGCTGTGATCTTCTGCTCTCAGCTTTTCAAGTGTACAGCTGGTGTAGTTTGAGACATACTTAAGAAGGCTACTTACACACTAAATACTCAATAAGCTGACCTGCTCAAAGGACTGTTTGTGCTTTTTTAATTGCTCTGTTGGCTCATTGTAATGCTTCTTTAAAACTGGACATTACATCATTGTAAGCTGAGATTTGTTGTGTTTTTTTTCTATCTCTGAAAGTTTGACGCTCATTAAGACTGTTTGTTTGGACTTTTAGATAATTTATTTTCACTTTTAAAAAAAGAAACACAAGCAAGACAGGAGCTGAAATGACTCAAAGAGAGACCAAGAGGGTGGAGAACATACTGGAAAAAATCAACGGGGGGGAAAAAAATCTGATAGTGTTTGCCATGTTTGTCTGGTTAAACTTTTTTCCTCCCTCCAATAAATCATTTATTTAATGTGCACTGTTAATGTCCCAGAGTTTAACATTTGGGAAGAAAATTATATTGTATATTTGGCTCAAGTCTCTCCGTCCGTTTTTATACTGAATATATCTAATGCTGCCTTCAGGTGCTCCTCAAAAAACACTGTATTTCTCAGTTGTGCAGTCATAAACATCATGCAAACATCACAACTAGGCAACTCGTGTCGCAATCGAAATTTCCCACTTGTAATCACGACTTTAGAGAGCCGATCATGTGCTCATAACTCGTCAATACGATATTTCCGAGGAGCACATGAAGGCATAATACCCGACACGTATGTGTATTTGAGAGAGAAGTCCTAAAAACACACAAACACAGGCTTAAAGAGCAGGAAACACACGGGTCATTAAAATAAGACCACACCTGAAGGCAAACAAGTGCGACCCTGACAACAGATCTCTACAGGTGTGTTTGGAGAGTTGAACTGTTCTCAGTTCAACCTGAACAAATAAAAAAACGTGTTTGTGCAAACAGTAAGTCTCCTTGTCTGATTTGTTATCAGTAGAAAATGTTAAGTTTGACATACAAAGAGCATAGACAGTAAACTGTCCTTTACAGAAGTCAGGATTTAACAGTACTTTTAAGTTGCTACAGCTTATTATTGTGAAGAATAAAAGTGAAGTCAGTTGATTTGATTATTTTTATTTGGTTATTTTTCAAATATGCTGCTTTTTAAAAAAAAATACACGCTTGTGATCAGTTAAATCAGGGAACGCTTCATTAAAGCGGAGTTTAAAGTGTTATTAAACTAGGCCGATATGAACTAAAAATGTTATCACAATAAAAAAATGAGTCAATATCGATAATTATCACAATTAATGCCAAATCATCTCTTATTTCAAATTCAAATCTGACGTTTGCTCCTGAAGAAACCCGATGGTTAATTGTGGTGTTTAACCTTCTTTATTGTCAGAACATGAAGAACTCCTCTTGGATAGAGGAACATCTCACCATCATGAGCTCTGGGCACGGAGGAAGTCGACCAGTACTCGCTGACGCTCCACTTACCCTCATTTTGGGACATTTGGTCATTTCTGTGTTGTGTTTCAATTCCACTCTAAATGTCTGTAAGCCTGCCCAGCCATATCCCTGTGACATGATTGGCTGTTTGTCGTCATTTTCCTCTTCTCTTTTATGTTGGGTGGCCACATAAGTGCCTCAGTTGGGAACTGAGGAACCTTTGGGATTAGTCGTTCATGAGGTCACAAAAAACGGGGCAAACATTACAAGAAAATCAGGAACTATGGGCCTGATGTCCTCCTTACAACAACCAGAGAAAAGTCCAGATCGTTTGATGGTTCTTCAGATCATCTTGCCAGACCTTCCTGTGGTGAGAGCTGTGTGAAAAGGGATCCAATTAGAACCGCAGGCTGTCCTCAATTTAGTAAACATGTTTAATATTCACAATTCGTACTTCTGATTTGTGGAGGAACCTGGAGGGCCGCTAAGCACGCACTCTGTGAAGAGTCGAGTGGAATGTAAAAATAGTCAAGCAAACTGACAGAAGAAGAAAACGACGGCTTCGACGGCAGCAAAACAGCTTTCACTCACCTCCAGTCCGCTCTGTAACATGTGCAGCCCTTGTTCACGCCGCCTCCACGTCTTCTTCAAGAGTTTAATATTTTTCTTGGTGAACTTTCAGTTAAAAGTAGTTAAAAAAAAAAAAGAAAAAAAAGAAGAAGAAGCGACGTCTTCTTGCCTGGCGTCTGTCATACGCGTTTACTCGGATACCAGTTTGACTTTGAGCGATTTAGTGTGATGTCTCGTGGTTGGAGTCAGGACTCTGGGTGCACGTAGATGAAATCTGAGTATGTGTTGATTCGGTCACGTTGTTAGCGTCGGCCATTCTTTAAGTAGGGATGATTGTGTGATTAATTATACCACTTTGATGGTCGGCCATCCTGACTTGGCTTCCCCCGAGCTTAATCGTTTTCACCTGCATGTGTGGGTGTGTCCTTTACAACATCCTGTTTGTGTCCTTTACTGGAACACATCGAGAGCATGTTGATGCTCGGGCCGTTCTCGGCTCTATAAAAAGTGACATGTGCAGCGCACTGACGTAGTGAAATCCAGAAGTTCTTCCTGCTCTCACTTTATTTTATAGTCAACTTTTACTGCTCTGAAAGTGTTGCAGATGGTCGATCTGTTTTGAATTTGTTGCCACGGCTCGAAGAAAAAAACATACGGCCACAAAAAACGGCTTTGAATTCTGTGTTTGATTTTACACACACAAAAAAAATCAATGTTATTTATACAGTAAACTATTCCAGCTAGATTAGCCTTACATGTTTTAGACCTACATAACCTAAGGGGAATAAGAATATGATATAATGCCAAACAAATGACAGACACATTGAAAGCAGACCATAAAGTGTTCCACTTGTGAAACATCGTTGATGAAGGGTTACAAATGTGGAGCTCAATTTTTGCTTTTAAAAATGTTTAAAAAATAAAGTGATAAATCAGTTTAAAGATTTTTTAAAAATCTGTTTTCATAAAGATTCACATTCTTGTTTTTTTTTTCTCTTGTGCTTCTTGTATATTGACGTGATCATAAAAGTTCAGATTAGTTTTTCTGTGAGAAGTTTGAAGTTTAGTGTGTAAAGTCACTGATTCAGGTGTTGCAAATGAAAAGCCATACAGGCTTTATCATTCATTGATTGTAGTATTTGTTATTCATTCATTTAATCCCTCACTGTTCTTATTTCCTAACAACTCCAGAGATTTTCTTTCAAGGGGGACAAATCAATCAAACTTTATTCGTATAATACCTTCGTGACAAATATAACTGAGGTTCAAAGTGCTTTACAAGCCAGCAGGAAGACATTGACAAATGATCACTTTTTCAGAGGTTGTTTAACAAAACAGGCCCCAGAGGTGGAAGACATATCTCCAATCAGTGTGACCTTTGACTTAAACACCTTTTAAAACACACACACACACACACACACGCACAAATAAGAAACTTGCAGAACCCTGCAGACACACAGGAGCATGCTCAGCACACCCTCAGCTGGTGTTTGGTCTCTTACATTCCTTCCTTTTGTGAGCCGCAGTTTGAGTTTCCCCCTCCTCCTCTGTTTGACATTCCTCCTTTTTATAAGCCTTTTCTTTGTTAATTAGCCTGTGTTTTTTTATTGCCTGGCTAATTAGCATAGCTTTACAGTGAGGCGACACATGGATCCGTTTCCCATGCTATAGTACAGTGCTGTTACCCGGCGCTGTATGTAGCTGTGTGGTGGCCTGCAGACGTCTGCTCTCACGGTTTGATGGATGAGTAACTGAGGTCCATTAGTCAGGCAGTGTGCCACTAAAAGGCACCACTCCCAGGGCTGAACAGGTCAGGTACAGACGGCCAATTATCACCCGTGAAAAATGAAACGGCACTTAGATTTCATGTAAACTTTAGTTGGACTTTTTGGCAGGGCCTTGTTCTCTAAATCTTGAACTCATAAATCTTAACTCATTTTATTATAGTTCATGTCGACGATTGGGAATGCACTATTGTTGTATTGTTTGATGGAAAAAGCTACTCAACCACATTAAAAACAAGGGATTTTGTTGCTAGAAACCAGCACCTTATGTGGAATTTTTCATTTGAAAGTGCTAAAACAAGTAAAGTTGTGTAAATATATTCAGATAAGCAGGCAAAGACGGAAGGAAAAAAGGTTAGCAGCTATTCAGTTTAGGCTAAGGCTAGCACTAGCATAGGCAGTAAAGAAACTTCTTGGCATGCCAATTTTGGGAAGACAGAAAGGAACTTTAAACTCAATATTCTCCTCAATATTTTAATTTCAACCTCAGCAGTAAACTTTGGGTTTGAAAAATAAAGCCTTTGTGAAAGTGCAACAAAACTGCAGTTCTGCAAGTGTCCTCTTGACGGTAGCCAAGAAAAATGAGCAAAGAAATCCCACGGGGCCCATATTAAGCAGCAGCCGTATTTACAGTCTGGTACAAAAAAACCTTCTGTTTTCTTTAACTCGTTTATTTTTCTATCAAAAATCCATGGGGTTGAATATTTTTATTTTAACTCATCTCTTTAGATAATATGAAGAGGATTGTTCATGTATTTGCACATTTGGGGTTGTGTCAGCAGGCTAAAGGCCCACCTCTTTGCCTGTGATTTAAGCTTTTATCGGGCTATAGACTGGTACAAAACTCATGAAACATCTGCATGTGTTTGTGCAAACACCCAGACCTTTTCCAGAGTTTCTCTCACCAACTGTCAAGTATTTATTTTTTTTGCAGAAAGAAGAAAGTCTCAGTGAGCTGATTTAAAAATGCAGGATAATCAGCAGAATTCCCCTCGAGCGAGTGGGAGGGGATGGTGAAGTTTATTCCCTGCACCGCATGACAGTATGATCTGTGCACTTAATTTAACCGCTGAAGTTATATCCGGTAATATCGGCTCACATCTGAATAAAATTAGATAAATTGTCCGTCTCTTCTCAGTACACTTCACTTAGCAGGGTATGTTGCTTTCTCCACCACTTCCACGTTAAGTTTACATCAAGTTTCGGGAGACACACAGATGACCAGAATAGTTTCCTGCTGTCAGTCGCATGTGGGAACGAAAACATCGGGAGGATTTCATGGGCAGTCCATAAATCCTGTAGAAATTTTCAGCAGTATTATGTAAAAAAAAAAAAGCTGAAGTTTATTAAGCCTTTTCAATATGGTGACAGCCACCGTTGGGCTTCAAAAGGCCTCGTCAGAAACTCCTGGGTGTTGTCCCTATAACTACTAACATAAAGTCCAGTAAAATGCTTGTAAATGAAATAAATGTTAACTGCAGAACGTTTTATTAGCAGCTACATGAGTGCTCACAAAGTAGAACTAAGTATCCTCGGTCTGGTAGTGAGAGTTGTGAGGGAGCTGCCGTGGTGTACAGATGTAAGTTCTCATTGATTCTCGCTCCTGGAATTTTCAGTAAATGTTTAGATTCAGTGATTGCTCTGAATCATGCTGGACTCACTCATGTCTCTCATGTCTAATGTAATTAAAAAAAAAAAAGAAATGAGCCTTTTATTCAAAAGAGTCTGGCGGTTCACCAAAGTGGTCAAATGTTCCAGTCTGTGCCGTCAAACCTCTACTCCGCGATCCAAACGCTCTCAGAGTGAAAGCGAATATTTGTGTTGGCTTTGAATGTGTCGGGGAGAAAATTAGCCACGCGTTTAGAATAACAGCCTGTGTAAGAATCCTGCAGTGATGCACACACGTGCTCCTCGGATGGAGAATCAAGGAAACGCGTCGTGCGCTGTCAAAGGTCAAACATTTCCTCAAATGAATACTTCCTGCATGAACAGAGACCCTCCACTATAACTACAACATTCTCAGGTTTACAGAGGAAAAAGGAGGCCTCCTCTGACACTTCCAATAAAAAGTCTGAGTTGAAATATTGTAATACATTAAAAATGACTGTGTGAGTGTGTTTTAATTGTTGTTCTCACACATACAGTACAGCACATACCTGCTACATGTATTGCAAAAACAATATTAAGTTCCATGTGTAATAAGGAGTCTTTGCAGAGGGAGGAAAGGCAAGAACATGAGTGAGGTAGGTATTGAAGATAGGGACCATGCTATTTTTCTCTGTGGGAGACATCAAAAATCCGATTGCATCTTATATACTGGTGGGACTTATAACCAGAAGTTTTCGATGAGCACTCCAATACTGTACCGACTCTGTGTTTTCAAACATGAAAATACAGTCCTGAAAATGTCCAGAAATTCCTCCCGACTTTACAGAGACAGTGCTGCCATCTTCCTTATAAAATGCCCTCATGAAGTCGGGGTGAGCCGTTTTTAACACAACAGGAAATGGTCATGAAGCAAGAGGCAGTGATTTTTTATTTGTTTATTTTTTTGTCCCCAAGACAAGTGTGATCTTCATTTATGCAATGAGACAGTGGATATGTTCAATAACACAAACACTGACTTAAATCTAAAAATAATCAACTTTTTGATTAAACCCCTCCTGTCCGACAGTAAACCTTCATGCTGTGAGGGACTTTTGTGAATAAATTACTTTCAGGAGAAGATTTCAGGGACAGGCTGTCCTGAAATGTTGCAGAGTGTGTGTAAAAAAACGGCTTTGGACAGTTTTAAGCTCATTGTGAACTTTATGAAATTTGTTACTGTGACATTTATGTATTTATCAATAATAAAATCAAAATGTGCACTTTTTAAAACTCGGCTGTTCAGCATTGTGAGTACTTTTACACAATCATACACCCGCAATCACCACATCACAAGCTTGGTCTGTTTTGCTTTCATTACAAAAAAATGCACAAAAGTAAATAGATCTTAACCTAATAGGTCGAGGTGGAAAGTGCACTAAAGTGAAAACAGAAGTGCTGCTGAAAGTGACTTTTAGTAACAATGGCAGAACCGAACACCCGAAACGATGAAAGCTTATTCTCAAATTTTGAAATTTTGTTTTTCAGCAGCTAATGTCAGAAAGTTAAACATGAATATAGTTGTTGATAACGTTCCTGGTCATTTGACCTCTGGTTTCAGGTCTGGCTCAAAAGACTCTTTTACAGGTTGTTTCAGACATGGATGTTTTCAGTGAAGAGGCAGGACTGCCAGCCACGAGCATCACAGACTCACTGCCTGGTTCGGTGTCAGGCTCGGGTTTCTTTTATCCGGCTACACAGGGCAGAGGCAGTGTATGAAAGCCGCTCTCCCGGCTGTGTCAAAGATGCTGCTGGCTCTTTGTCAAGTCAAACGCGTAATGAGATCTTTGCTGTTCTGAGTCCGACCCCATGAGAGTTCCTCTCGCCAAACGTCCAGGGCCAGCCGCAGGTCAGGACTCGCCTCATGATTTATGTTCTTCTTTATCAGACATAATGAGTGTTCTCACAATTAGCTGGAGACACGCTATCAGAGTGGAGCTCCTTGTCAGCGCTGACCCTCGCACATGCAGCTGCTTCTTAACGATGGTCGAGTAGAACCTGGGGTTTCTGTTTTTAATGGGCGGAAATCGCGGCTTCGCCCGCTGTAGCGGCGGCTCATTACGCCGCCTCCTGAGAACAGCTCTCACCTCGTCACGGCAGAGCGTCGATCCCTCCGCACGCATCCTGCTGTGACCTTTTGAGATTTTTAGTGTGCTCGTAAATCTGCTTTTCGCCTTACCTGATCACTGCTCGTAGGTGCCAATGATTGTAATTTCAAGAAAGTGAGAGACACAGGTATCCCATTTCAGTGCAGGTTATAGTATCAGACTACAGACTGGGGAATATGCACAAAAAATAAATGAATGCAAAATGTTTTTTTGTATTTTTTTCTGAAAGCATTTAGGCGAACAAGTGGCACAAAAACAGTTGTGTATTAATTAAATCAATGCAGAGGCAAATATAATACTTGTAATAAAACTAAATGTTTGCAAAAGTAGTGCAAGTAACTCACATTAGAAAAACCTAACAGCTCTTTGTTCACAGAATTAACTGCTTTGATAATTACACAACCTGCTGAAGTTTCTTTAATGGTCACACGTTTTTCTTTTCCTGTAAAACTTTTCTAAACTGACAGAGTGCACGATGATAAAAGCAGAGCAGAAGATTTCCTTTATGAATCCAACAAGGGGACATTACTTTTACCCTCTGTTAAGATATGGTAACACACAGGTTGAAATGCACACACATCCACAAACAGGATCCTGGATGGACGTTCACTAATGAGGGGGCTGCACAGGAAAGAACGCCGTGTGGGGGTCCTGTGCCTTGCTCAAGGCACCCAGCAGTGCTCGGGAAGTGAACTGGTACTTAGTGAACAACACATTTTAAAAAATTCATCATCACATTTCTTACCCTTTTGGCAGATACACAACCCTGCTCTGTATTTGTCCTTCCTTTATTTTTGAATAAACCCGTTCCCCAACATTCAGTCAAACAGCCTCTGAACACTTTTGAAAATGTTTCTTTGCATATTTTCTGTGCTGTTATAAATGTAATTAGTCGTACCATTTGAGATCATGTCAAAGTAAAAGTGTGATGTTATTGCAAGGCTACAAGTACAAAACTGAAAGAAAACCAGTTCATAAGTCAGTGGGTGACATTACGGCGTCTGCGTTCACTTGTTGCCTGTTTTTGAAATATGTCAAAGCTAAATTAAATTTAACTCAAGTAGCAAAATAAGCGTGATCAAATCTTTGACTCAGTCAGATTTTGAGGAATGTCTTTCAGATATAATCATCATATGATTTGAGGTTTCCAAACTTACAGTTTTAAAATGCACAATATGTAAAGTCCGCCACCAGGGGGCTCGCAATCAAAATGATGAGTTTGAGGCTGGCGAGGAATCATGGGAGTGATTGTATTTAAATTGTAGGTAAACATTGTCATAAACTCCTAAATATTATACTTTTAATCACAAGATTCACTTTTTTTTACTAAATATATTACTCAATACTTTAAAGATTGTTGCTTAATATAGGTTTTTTTTTTACGCTAAATGACTTCTTTCTTTAAGATTGAGCTCTAGACAACAGTCTCTCTTTTACCCCCAACAAAATATTTTAATTACTTTTATTAATAATAAATGAATAACCATGTTTTTTGCAGTTACAAATGATTTGTGTCATCCTCTCTTGTTTCCTATCTTTGGTAAACTCTGATGTATTAATACTCAATCTCATTCACAAATAATTCAGCATCATTATGTCCTCATTTCAAACCCTGTCCCTGACAGCAGACATGAAATATTAATGTTACAAAATCAAGATGAGGAAAGTCAGTCTGAACACGACAGCAGATGAAAACATGATGATGTGTTCGAAATCCACTGTGCACAGAATTTCAATTAATGTTTACTGCCTGATGGGGAAAACGTGATGCGGGGCGGCACTATCCACTCCTGTGATGTGATGGATAATCATTTAGAAACCTGTAATAAAGATTTGTACTCTGAGCCTTACCTGGACTCTTTTGGTATATGTTTAGTGTGTTGCAAATAAATAAATGTTCAGGGATCATCTGCTGCTTTGTCTTCCATCATATGTAATTTGAGCTTTTCATACCTCAATATTAATCGGCAGGTTGGGAGTCTCGCCACAATGGAGGAACATTTGCATAGCTAAATACAAGTTGAATGTATGGTTTGCACATCACATTGTGTTGGGTTCAAATGAGAATGACCCTGTTTGAAAGTATTTGTGATCTGCACTCTTTTTAGCCACACTGCTATTGTTTCCTCTGAGCTCATTAATATTTCCACGCCTAGGGCTCCCAGCATGCATCACTGCATGTTGCCCACGGAGCCAGATTTCCTGGCAAATTGGCACAATGCAGGGATACCCATACTTCCACAAGTACACAAAGAAAAGTGCACACAATGGCTAAAGGCAGATGTTTCCCTGGGAGTTCTGTGGATGACAAAAACACTGAGGAAAGTTTTTAATGTTTCACATCTATGTCAGACGTTTTGAGGGAATAAGCTTCAGAGATCTCTCATCAAAGAACCAGTTTCTCATGGATGGCATGTAATTATCGGAACACATTCCTGCTCTCCAGAGGATGATGCAAAATGTATTTATCTGGTTACCTTTACCAAACACCATCACGAAGAAGAATCAAAATCTTTGCCACCCTCGGTGTTAAATAACCTTTAACAGTTTCACCAGTAAAAAGTGTAATCTCCGAAATACATTTTGTACACGCGCCAAATTATTCTCAAGTTAACTACAGAAATGCATAGCTCCCAGAGGATGACTCATCTGTGGACATAATGGCCCTCATTGAAGCATGGCAATTCATCAGAAATGTATAAAGCATCCAAAAAAAGTAAGGAGCCCATGAGACTCCCAGATATTCTGAACAAAACCATGCTCCCCAGGAGATAAGCAACAGTGTTTGAGATATTATAACCTTTTCTTTTACTCTTGGCGAATATCCAAACCTAACCGGGCCATTTTCAATGAGCGTTCCCTTTTTGTATTACCCCTCATTTGGGAAAAAGTACAAACTTTCTGGAATTGAAGGGCACTTTTATAAAGCTAACGATCTGCCTTTAAATGGGCTCATTTGTAAGGTTCTCTTCAACATTGCAACCATCCTTTATCATCCCCCAAACATTAGACGTAAGAAGAATAAGAAGCCCATGAAGGTCCCATGTTGTATTTTGACCTTATTTATGCAGTGTTTTCAATGGACTCGACCTTTCCTCCAGCGCCACCATTGGATGTAGGAGGGAAACTTTGTGCCTTCCTGCTCCCCATTGGACGCTACGTTTACTTAAACAAAATATTGAGCATTCCTCCATAACTGATTCATAAACTCAACCCTTAAATCCTAGTTTTGTCGTCATTTTATGGAACTATGACTGGATCTGATTACATTTCTTCTGAACAACAAACGTTTAATGTACGTCCAAATCCTTCGAATCCAAATTTTTCTGCAATGTTTCCACATTTTCAGCCTTTTCCACTGATCATACAGTGTAAGATGCTAACTGTGAATGACAGTATGTGAACAGTCTGACTAAATATTATAATTGTAAAGATTTCAGTCTTGGCTGAAGTGTTTTGTTAACACCTGTGGTTTCTGGTGAGAGTCCCAGATCACTTTGTACGGGTTAGAGCAGAGGGGAAACTATTGTATCTGTTTACACCACAGCCAAATAAACTCACATTGTTTCAATAAAGAAGTCGGTCAGTAATTCTCATTTTTCCATCATGACATGAGAAACCTTGATCTAATTGTATAATGCACACAGTGCGAGTACTTTTCCACACAACAGAAACAGGTCACAGTGAAGATAGTTACCTTGAAGAGAAGTTTTTAAGAAATACTGCAGAGACATGAAAAAGGACCATGATCAGTTATCACCAACACAAGCGCAGTACCTGTGTTTTACCAACTAAAGCAAAGAAATGTTGGATTGCTTTCTCACATGTATCCTGAGGATTCCTAAGAGAAACAGCCTCAAGTAGAGAAAAATCAGAGAAGAAGGTATTCAGAGAAGTTGATATTAAATTAGATATTTTGTATAAAAATGGGCTTAACACCATAATTAATAGCTCTTTAGAAAAACATGGCTCCTGATGTTCTGTGTGCCCCAGTTTAGTAAAATAGAGGAAGAACGGTACAAGAACCATTAACATAAGAGTCATTGAACGTCTATACATTTGTGTGTCAGCTTGCAGGGATCTGTTCTGCTGTGGATTGTACCACCTGAGGGATCTTTGTGTGTTTATGTTGAATACTACAGCTTGTACAGAAGATTCCTACTGCACAGACTGTCTCCAAAATTGTCCATGCTCATTTTGTTGTTTTGGCTTCATCTTTGTACAACTGGAGGAAGGTTGAGGCATGTTGCCCATATGTATATACAGTCTATGCTCTCGACTAATAATGCTGTCCTTCAGAAGATGATCTGTCTTCTATCATTTTAAGAGCTTTACTTTCATGAAGGAGAATTGTGTTTTATGTAAAGTATAAAAACGATTGCTGCTTCAATTATTCATAGTATTAAAAATTGTGTTTGATATTATGTTAAGAGTGAGTTGCTAGGACATAAAGCTGTAGAAAAGGAGGGGTTCAGAGGGTTTATATTGTTTTAATAAATGTTGAATAGTGCACAATAATAAAAATGAAACCATAAAAAGGACCTGGGGAGAGTTTTTTTTTTTCTTATTAATCTCCTGAAAAGTAATACTTGCTATGTTCAGGGTCGACATGAGCAACATTACATTACATGGATCAATGTAATGTCTGTTCTGGCTTTCATGTGGGGACTTTCTGCGTCCTCCTGTGACTCACTGCCTCCTCTATCTCATATTTCCTGCGTTTCCAGGCCTGCATTACCCACAGTGCTGAAACTGCTCTTTATGGATCAGCCCAAGCTTAACCAGAGCCATCAATTACAGGTCAGTCAGACCCGGCCAATATTTGGTCATAACTCAGCGGCGCAGCCACGCAGGCAAGCACACTCCTCCTGCAGCATTTAGCCGGCTAATAATGATTTAATGGATGGGCTTTGACAAAGATAAACAGTAGCCTCATTCTTGACAAGGGAAGCTACTAATTACATCACAGAGTGCAGGCTAAGAGGCAGCCTGTCTGTACATGAGCAAATAACTGAGTGCATATGTCTTCCATATGGACAACTGAGCCCACGGGCTGCAGCTCTGCCCCTTGAAACACCAAGACGGAAAACCACAAAAACTTCCCAGGGAGGCGAGTTTGAGTCGACTTTGATCGTTATGAGAAGGAGACAAAAAAAAAAAGAGGGCTGACTGGTGATCTCAACGAATTTATCATAATGAGCTCTGATTTCATTTACGATCATCAAAGCAGCTCATCACAGCACGCCCATTGTGCACTTGACAATAAAATCCATGTCTCCGCACAGAGTGGCAGACAAAACATGCCATGTTTTATTATTGTGCGTCGCTACTTCTTCTCTTTTTTTTTTTGTGACGCATCACAAGTTCATAGCAGGGGCAAATGCTTTGGCTGTAAATATTGAAAATAATTTTACACTTTAAATGCAATGATTATGCTTCTGGAATGATGACTGTATTATGCAGTTGACATCTGTGGAAAAGTAATCTATTCCATCTCCAGATGCCTGGGGAGAAATAACTTTAATTTGCACAGGCGATGATGATGATGATGCAGTTTGTAAAGTGCAGTTTAAATGTTGATCAGACGGATCATCATTCTTTGCTTCTCTCATTGTTTTCTCTCAAGTTTCTCTCCTGACATTGTTTTAACCCCAATTACTCATCACTGATCACCAAAAGTTTCTGTGGGTTTTTTTTTTCTACAAACAAAATCTGATTATTGCTATAAATAACTTTGATGGGAATCAATATTTACCTTTGTTTAAAACTGTTTGATTCTGAGTATGCAAATAACCGTGATGCTTTCTACAGCATGAGAGACTGAATAATAGAGAAGAGCCTTCAGCTTATACGTGAAGTAAAATGTCGCTACGCTAAGAGGACCTTGACCCTGATTGTACAGAGAGTATAAGAAATGGATGGAGCACCCATTGACTGTACCTATTAATTTGTGGAACACCCTTTTGAAGTAAAAGACTGTTATTCAGTTATTGTACCTGCGACTTGAAGGAGCAAGTGTCGGTGACAAAATCCATTTGATTCCACTGTTTGAGAACAGCCTGCAGTGAGGAAGCCATGCAATGCTGCGCACTGTTTTTACAATCTCGCCCTGATTGTTCCTTTCCTTGTCGCTTGCGTAGAATGACGGAGCTTGACATGACATTCGGATTGTCCTACGGCCAAGATGTACTTTATTTTCTTTCCTCACTAAACAGCGCTTGGTATTTTGTTTTGCAAAGATGACGTGGCGGTGAATTAATGATATCCATATCTGTGACTGAAATGTTGCACCGACTTGTGTTAACACGGAGGTAAAACCTTAATCGGCTTACCACCGTTAGAGGCTCTTCAATTCAAATTGCCAAATTTCTGTTTCTTCACCAAAATAAATGCTCTACATGTCATTCTGTTTGCATGAGGAAGCTAAAATACACACAGCAGACAAGTAAATACAAATGTGGGCAGCGGGCGTCTGTGTCCTACAATGCTATATCTGACATTCGTGGGCTTGTAGGACGCAAGGATTTTACATAAAAGTAAAAAAAAACACTCGGCTAAATCCTGCGACACATTAGTCAGCATGTGGGATAACTTGCGAATTTAAAGGTTAAACAAAATAATGAACCATCTTTGATTATGAGGCACCAATCAATGTGTCTTTATTTTAAAACTACAGCTCATGTCTTTGGGAAATGAATTGTGGATGTAGTTTTGAACTTTGGGGCCACGAGATGTATCCTGTAAAAAGTCAAACGGACAGAATGTCACAGAAAGTTCTCCACTCAGTGTCATTCCTTTTGGTCAGAGATCAACTCTGCAGGCCGGCGGCTCGGGGTGATGACATAAACCTCGGCGCTGTGGTTTGGAGCTGCAGCGGGTCATTTTCTCTTTATATCCTCTGCTCTGTAATGTTTTTGACATCCATAACACCCATACTTAAGCATGCTTCGAGAAGGAACATACTCCAGCTTGTGGTACATTTCGCATTATTGTGTCTGATTATTTTATTGTGTTTTATCTTGGTTGCATTTTGTTGGAACTGATTTCACAAGATTTTCTGCTCGCTGTTTTTCAAAGGTTTGTTTATTTTTCTTTGTTTTCCAATCTACATTTTTCATCTTTAATTTGTGCACGTAAAGGCCACCACCATATTCCAAAACGCAGACGTAACCTCATCATTCACTGGTTAAATTAACAACAGATAAGTCAGTGACACACAAAGTTTTACAGAAAATGCTTAACTGTGTCCAAAAAGCTCGACAGGGACTCACTCAAAGCAAGTGACGCATGTATTCACCGATGTGTGGTCACCAAATTCCCTCTTAGTCATTATCCCAAGAAAAAAAATCTGTTGAGTGGAGCAAGGTTTCTGCTGGCTGCTGCAGCTCCGCTCGCATTCCTGCTCAACCCTGTCATGTTGCACTGTTTTCCTAACTAACATGATTTAGCCTGTGTGCTGTGAGCCTGAGCCCTCACGCCGCTTGCAGGAGCCTGAGTGGCATGAAGTTCTAAACAGACCAACACATGGAATTTTACATTTTATATTTTTGCCCTTGTGCTTCCCTGGAAGTCATCCCAGACAGTTGTGTCTTTCAGTTGGATTACGGAGGACTAAAAACATAGAAAGAGGAGAGGAGGGAGCCTGAGCGGGCAAATCAGACTCGCTCTTTTAGAAAGCATGCAAAGGGTATTTATTACAGCTCTAAGCAGACAGCAGTGGAGAAAAAGAAGAGGCAGGGATGTAGGGGATAACACTTTTTGAAATATTACTCTAACTGGAATTAATTCCTGCCTGCTGAGCGCCTGGGCATCCCAGGTGTTACTGTGAAAATACCATCTGGCTCATTAATTGGAAGTTATTCCAGACGATTACTGATACCCCCGAGGACCGCCGTCCACTCTCTCTGCACGCATATTGAGTTTCATAAATAAGACACCGCCACTTCTCACCCCGGGGAGCGGCTCTACCCGGTTTTTATGGGTGAACATTGATTAGCAACAGTTCAAGGTACTTTATGCTCATGGAGCTTAACGCCCAGGTTGAGGCGGAAACAAAACCTCTGAGTGAAAATTATTAACAGAAGCAAATTGAAGCTTTTTGAAAATCCAGACAGTGTTAACTATGAATTAAATTATTTGTACATTCACAAAGGTTTCTCCTCTCGCACTGGGAATTTGTTCTCCTGCGTTGTTCAACTGGTTGAGTGTTTTCAGGACATGAAATAATAGTGGAGCGCCAAAGATAATTGAAAAGTTGACACCTAAAATTAGATTTATTAGGAGCATATAAACAGCCCACTGTCCTGCTCTGTCCATTTTTTAAACAGGCAAAAAAACATTCAATCTGAAGGGTTTTAAACCTGCAATGTATCTATTGGCCAGCAGGGGGCACGTACACTGGCAGGGGCTGGTGGGTTTTTGGCTTAGTGGTTTAATTGTCTGATTTTTTGGGGGATTTTTTTTTTTAATTAAGCACGGTTAAGCGCAAGCGGTGGACAATTTGTCTGTTGCTTGAGCTGCAATCACCCGTGTCCTGTATTGTTGTGTTAGCAGGCTAATGTTAGCATTCTTTGGTTAGCTCATAGCTTCATATATTAGAGATCTAAAAACCCTTACGTTTAGCTTAGTTAATTAGAAAAAGGGGCATTATACATAAAGAAACATTAGTCTCAGAAGACAAGATGTAGCAAGTATGTTGTTCTTCTTTTCTGTCGTCCTTGACTGAAACAGCTTTATACTCAAGGTCGTCCCGTCCACGTAAACATGATGTAAACATAGCGTGACAGCAACACAGCGAGCAGGACTCAAGCTTCTCACTCATTGTAAACAGTCTTGACTCAGAGATATTTACACAGGATATACTTGATATCTGCTGTATCTATGAGTAAATTCTTCCTTTACCCCCTAATAATTTAACCCAAAGAAAAACTACACAAAAGCAGTTTCAATTTCAATTAGTGATCTTTTCTTAAGCTTTTTGATTTGATCAACAGAACCCAGATTTATTGTTTTATTTGATGTATTAATTTTTTCAGTTGTCAACATAATTCAATGCAGCCAATCAGATTAGAGAAGGGAGCAGCTACTTAATGTCCAGACATAAACTCTTAAGAAGAGTGAAATGTCGTCCACATGAAGAAAGCAAAACGTTTCATTAAAGTCACCTTGGTCTTAATCATAGTGGATGTAATGTGTTATGGTCTAAATGCTGCTCCTTATTCTTTGACAGCTTGTGCCCATTGATTAGAGAGAGTCCTGCCCTCGCCCTCTGACACCCGGCATCGGCCCTCTGCACCTCTAACCCCGACGCTTAACAGTGACCCCCCCAAAGAACCGAGAAACAGACCCACACTGTTGTGTTTCTGCTTAGTTCACTAAATGGATCCATGTCTTCATCACTTCTGAAGATTGAGAGAAGAATTTTAGCTTTTCTTTCTGCCATTTATTTTTAAAGATCAGGTTTAAAGTGTCAACATTTGGGCTAATACTCAAAATGCTGTCGTTCAAAAGCTAACGGTCTGAAAACACAATATTTTTTGAAGTTCATAAACTTTCCAATAGCCGAGTTTCCTCCATTTTCTCCCCAATTTATAAAGTCAATACTGTCCTGTGTTTCTTGTAACTTGTAACCCCGTCGGGAGCGGTGACAGAACTTTACTGTTTCCTCCATGACACACGCCACTTTCCTCACTGCGTTTTTTTTGAGCTCCTTAAACTCGGGGTGTGAGGGAGTTGAGTGGAAGAGACACACGGTTAATGAAATTGCATTAACCAAATGAGATCTCCTTGCTTACTCCCGTATACTGAGAAGAGAGCAATAAGTTCTAATTAAGCAACATGAAAACAACCCACACCTGATAAGCGCACCACTGACTCTAATTATACGGCCACTCGGACATCAGTGAGTCACAGAATTGGACTTGCACTACTGTCACTATGAAACAAATGGGGGGAACTGATGCATCTGGGACTTTGTGTTGTTTATCCTGTTGAACAGAACTCGGACCGAACCATTACCCCAAAACCAACGTACAAACCGTTACACCCAACAACAATGTATTGTTGTTGATGGGGCCGTTTGATCAGAACGTCTTCAGTGTCTTTTCAAAGCTCCTATGAGGAACTTTTGGTTTCGTCGATCTGGATGCCTTCTTTTAACAAAGTGAAACCTTTTACATCTTTGCAGACCATCTTAGAAATGTCTTGACCCCTAAAAGTCCCAGTGACTGGAAAGGATTTAAATCAACATTTGCAAATTCCATCAATCGTGTTAGCGCTAGCTTCCAGGCTAACATTAGCTCCCTCTGGGCCCACCTATGTCGGTAACGTTACAAAAAAAGTTCATTTCATTTCTAAGAAGAGCGGAGTTTACATTTCTAAACAGCTGACATTTTGATGTAGCAACAATAAAAACATATTTTTACTGCTTTTCTGCAGTTGGTGTAAAATAAAATGTGGTCATTGTTCTTTTAATTAGAATGGATGATGTTTTTACCCTCCTCATGTGACTGGACCCCAGAAAGATTTGCCCTATATCCCCCACTTGTGTGCGGCCTTGATTGCTGGTCTAATCCTGAACATTTTTAATAGTCAAACACACGAGACCCTGTGAAGCACGTGTGTAAATCTAACCTTATCTACTCTGTTCACATTAGTACATGTAATTAGTAAATCTTGCTGTACCACTGATGGGCTCGTTTGCCTCTGAAGGTCAGTCAGTCTGCTTTATAGCCAGCTGAAAACTATTCACATGAGCTTTGAATGTCATCATGCTGCAATAAACTTTACATCTGTAGGTTTTACCTGTCACATTTTTAGTTCTTCTGCTCTGCAAATATCCACGGATCCTTGGAAGCAGAGAAACAAGGTCGCCAAGATTTTGGGGAATTGATATTTAAATGTCATCACTTCTTAAACTTGAAAACATGTGTGTTTTAACATCTGAAAAATGCCAGCATCTGTTTTCTCATTGGACTGACCATGTGGTTTCCAGAGACAAATAGTCTCAGTTTACTTTCAGCATCCCTCAGAGGAAACGGTCAATAGAGGACGGTCTGAGATAAACTCTCATCCCCCAAAACAATTTAAGTTGAGCTTTTTGGAGTCTCGTTTGAGAGTGAGAGATAAAAACTGTCAGTCAGACTGTTTCACGGATAATCGATGCGATCACCCCTCAAACGACCAATTAGTTGTCCACATCCCTGCATCGTCTGCTCCATGCGGCTCAGTGAGTGATGGTGACACCTGTAATTGGATTCACTCTGTGAAACAAGAGAACTGAAAAACGATCCGGAAAAAATGAGACAATTATACACATCGGTAATGCACTGTGCAGTGAATTTAGACAAACTCATATTTATTCTGTGAGGCAAAGTGAAGCAGAAGACGCGGCAGGCTCTCTTCAGAGGTGTTTTATTGAATTTGTCAGGTTGTTTCCTTTTCCTCAGCCCGATCCTTTCCTCTATCTGCTCGATCCATCAAACACACACACACACACACACACACATCCACGAAGCAACACACAAACAAACTCGACCCCTGCACCAGATTAAATCTGACACTCCTGACCGACTCTGACAGGGAGGGAAATACTGCGGGTGAGGGGAGGAAGATGGGGGAGGTTAAAGGGGGTGAGGCGGGTGAGTATGGTTTAATGGTAAGTTAAGAGTGACAGACTAATGAGGGTTTTCCTGTGTGAAGCTTTATTTTCATATTTACTCCAGAGAATCACGAGGCCAAACAGCTCTCTGACCGGACCAGATAGTGTTACATACAAACACAATAGTATGCACAGATGGGCACACACAAGTGTCCACATGCACACACACACACACACACACACACAAACACTGAAAACTTGACCCTGGTTGTTGCACAGAACTGACAAAGGAGAGATAAGATTGACACTTGTGAGAAAAAACTTGATCTCACCCAACTGGCAAAGAACGGCTCCCTCTGGTGGTAAAGAGAAAATCTGTCCCATCCTCTCTTTCAGGTGTTAATGGTGAGGTAAAGCCACCCGGAGAACTAGAGGAAAATGTAGCCTTGAAGTAGAGTTACTTACTGACTGGTGTATCACAAACTGCTTCTTTATGTAGATAAAATAATCTGTCTATGAAATTTAAGGTGTTGAATTCAATTCAAAAATGTTTTTTAATGATTAAGAACACGTCACCCTGATCTGCTTGACATTTTTTTCTGTGCAAGCTCATGCTGCGGCCTTTGGCATATCATTCAACATTTAAAATTTCAATTATATCTCTGGCTTTGATAACTGTTGTTAATATTTGAGGTGATGTCGGTGCAACAAAAAAAACATAACATGCGGTTTGTCAAAAAAAAAAAATTACATATTTTATTTTTAAGTATACAGCAACCAAATTCTACATATTATAACTTTAATTAGCAGAAACATTTTTTTCTGCACTTGACATTTAAGTACTTTTAACTAATTTATTTTAACTGTTTTTGCACCAAAACACCGAGACAAATTCCTTGGATATATGTAAATGTCCTTGGCAATAAAAAGCAATTCTAACTCTGATAAACACAACGGCCAAATAAGAAAGATTAAAAAAGCAAAAACTAAAAAGAATTGGGTTTGATCAGAGAGTGGCAAACATCAGAAAAGCTTTTCTGTCCGGGAAAACCTTGAGGTGGACACGGGGGGCCTGAGAGAACATTTCAGGTTACTAAAGCTTGTGAACTCTACCGAACAAAGGCATAGTCGTCATTTAGGGCACAAATCCCACGCTGCAGACTGAGTTCAAGGATAATTTGTTCACAATTCTGTAGCTCCATGTAATATTTGATAAAAAGCTCATGTCGCAGCGTCGTGAGGTACAGCTGTAAAAGCACAAAGAAATTAAAGGCCCTTATAAGCAACCGACTCTGTTCTCCCCCGCCAGGTTTTTATTTCCACATTCCTCCTGAGCGTGCACGCTAAAACAAACTGACAATATATTAGCGTGCATGCTGAAGTGCACGGAGCAAAGGAATCTCACAGGGTGCAAAAGAACAACATGAAACAGGCCAGACAATATATCACTCTCTAAACACTGTTTTCTTATAACATTATATATGCATGTACGTCATGCAGTGAGGCTGCAGCTGCAGAGTGGTGAGTGACCAACAGTGTGTGGCTCAGTGTCTCCTGAGATGAGGTCATTTAAATAGTACATCACATTGAAAGAAACAGAAAACATCCCCCGAGAAAGGCCACAGAGGGGCACAGGCTCGTGGAGGTGCCATCGGTGAGGAAGATTGAATGAACAACATCGTACTTTACCATGACTCGCGATCCATCCATTTCCTGTGTTGCAGTTTGTGACTGATCTCTCCCTGAGGATAATTACAGCCTCTACAGTTCAGCTTTTCTCCTGTGATTTCCTGCCCCATGAAATTAGGCCTCGCTCAGTTCATTTATCATCCCATTAACATTAGAGTCCTGCTCTCTAAATATAGATCCAGGTCTGGAAGAAGTGGAGAGGAGAGCCAAAGGGTGCCAACAACAACAACAACAACAGCCACCGCAGCAATCACACAATCGCTCAGCGCCTCTTGATTACAGCACTTATGGTAACCCGCTTGTTTGAACACAAGCTACTTCAACCTTTGCCTTCTCCGTAGTTTGACTGATTGTGCCAAGTTATAAACTGTGCAAACAAAAAACACACAAGACCATTTCATCAAGTACTCATAGCCAGCTCCATCACTCATGAATAATCACAAACCAATGATTCATAGACGCCGTGCATTTAAAACGAATGTCCCTTTTCATGTGGTGTGAGTGAACACATCTGATGAGCTTTGTTTTTGTGCCACCGTCACAAAAAGCATTTACAATGACAGGCGAAGGTGTATAAGGAGCAGGCCAGTCTTCTTGGGTGGCAGATGGGGGCAAATGATGGGTCAAACAAACGCATCACTTGCGCCCAGGGGAGCGGAGTTTGAGCCCTGCACGGAAAGTTAAAAATGAGGAGAAAAATGTTACAATATGTAAAGGAACGTCTTTTATACTTTCTTATATTTGACTGAACCCCTTTAAACATTTGTAATACACAGCCAAGTTCTGGTTCCTTGACATTACAAAACTGTGATTTCAGGTGCACATGTGAGCAATCAAATCAGGAGGATTCCCTTTTCAGGAAGTTTTGAACACGACAGTGATATGAGCAAAATGCAAACTGTAGCATGCTAGACTCTCGTATTGCTAAAGGGAGACGTAGACTTCCACCAAGCGATCCGGTTCAGTTCGGTGCTGTACGGTACACATGTACTGGCTTTACCGATGCCAAAAGTTGGGAAGGGTACCGAAAAAACTGATCCATACCTTTCCACCTTGTTGGTACTCTTCTGTTGGGGTCGATATGACCCTAAAGGGTAGAGCGAGACACAATGCAGTCCATCGATTGGTTGAAATAATTTTAGCTTCCCATGCATTCAGTGGTAATAAAGTCAAATACAAAAGGCTGCATGTTTAAATATCCTGTGGACTGGGAGAGAGTCATCTCAAGGCTGTTTTTGTTTTTTGCGACTGTAGGCGTGTAGCGCCATCACGGAAATGCAGACCCTCCGAGGAATCATTGATCTTTGTTAACGGCGTCACGTTATTCTTCTTTGTTGGATTTATAGGCTGTCTACACTGTGTCACACCACTGTGATTTAATGATGTGTAAGGGTTTAACATACCAAACTGTGTTAAACCAAATCTGACCTGTTGGTGGAAACAAGGCTTTAGTTGACCCTTATAGCCATGATAAAAGCACATGTCTGATAATACCAACACGGTCTGTACTTAAATTTATCTATTCCTTCATGACAATAATGTTATGAATAATGCAAAAAGGACCAATAAATATTGTCCTCCTTAGAGCTGGTTGGATGAACCCTCGAGGCAGCACATTACTCACAGCTGATGTTCGTCTTAAAAGGATATCAGGGGAGACATTCGGTGCATCTCTGGAGCTTTTCTCCCTCTTTGCTTCATGGTTAAAGATGATATTTCTCAGATGTTAAATTATACACCGCTTCATTAAAACAAGGGCTCTTATTCAGGGTGTGTTTTTTTTCCCAGGAAATATGTTTCATGAGCACTCATTAAAATTCAGTTAAACATGTACGACTCACTCTCCAGAGAGGCTCTGACTAGTAGCATAAAATATGGCCGCAGCATGTTTGACTTTGTGGGGAAATGAGGGAACAAGCGCTAACACTTAGCCTGATGTTTATTTGACAAGGTTGTCACTCTAAGGGAAACCTCTGGAGTGACCTATAAACAGCCTTCACCTGCAGTGTAAACAGCCTAAACTCTAACACTTCGTTTGAATGTGAGAACAAGCTTTTCTTTTTATTCCTTTCACCGTCGGGATGAACACAGCAGGAGAGAGTTTATTTTAAAAGAGGACGAGAAGGAAAACGTCTGAAGGGACTTTGACCTATGCCTCTCTGTTGGGTTTAGATTAAAGAAGGTGTCAGTGGTTGTATCAAAAAAGGCTGGGGGGCCATCAGGAGAGGGTTATTATGTCGGTGGGAAAATGAGGAGCGGGAAGTGAGAAGTGATGAGGGTCACAGCCGGGTCGTGACATGAGGAGCGGGGGCCGACTTGAGTAAAAGGGCCCCTGCGGGTTCCGCTCATGTATGAACCTCCTCGACAAACAAAATATTTCATCCGAGCACCTCGAGACTTCTGTTCCAAAACACATACATATATCCAATATGTGGACAACTAAAGAGGTTAAATCACTCTGCACGCTGGAAGCGCTGAACGCGAGTCAGTGAGAGGGGTATTCGTCTTAAAACCAAACACCTGCAAGTCTCCTGAAAAGCCAAGAAGTACACGTTTTAACTCTAAATAATTCATGGAATGAGACAGTGTTTTAGAAAAAATATTGGAAGAGCCAGAGCCATAGAGTTCAAATAAACATGGAGGTATCTCGCCTACGTCACCCTTTTGTTTATGAAACTTTCAAAGCCCATTTTTAAAACGCTCTTTCTCGCTATAACTTTCAGTCAACCGAGTAACAGGAAAAGGGCTAAGGGAAGGTCTTATCGTCCATCAGTCATTCCAGCCTTACCCCTCATCATGAATAGCGTTTGCCTTTCAAGACAGATGAGTTATAGCGGGGGGAAAATGCCCCGCCGTACACTGTGTGCCGATCAAGAACAAGAAAGAGAGAACCTGTAACTGAGACAAATCCCTGTTGGCTTCTCAATCAGCCTGTGTCTTTACACTTACTTACAAGACAGGATTACTAAAGAGATGAGAGGCAAGCGTCATCCACAGGGGGGCGCTAAAATGGACCCAAGCCTAATGTGAATAATGATAATAATAATAATAATAATAATAATAATAATAATATGAAGAAACTACAAAAATCAATGAATAAAAAAAACAAGGCGGACAAAAAAAAACATAAGAAGGTGAATTATATGAATTAACAATGATTGACAAAAAAGTGAGCTTAAATGACGACACATACGATGGAGGGGTTTAAATTAATGTTGTAGGATATTTTGAATCCTGAATGGATTTTGTCAATGAATCAGAAACGTATGGTAAATGTATGTGAATATTTCTTAGGATCTGAACATGTAACGGTTTCTACATCTACAACCTTGTCTACTTGATAACTGTCTGAATGGAGACTCATGTGCAATGATGACCATCGCATGAAACATAATTTTCTCCGTTTGTGCATGGAGCTTTGGACTGTGAATATCTGTAAGTCCTCAGTCTTACTCCCAACCAATAAGGACTTTCTGCTCAGTTATCCATTCTAACTGATCTCTGTCCTCTCAGTTTGACACCACGAGATACAGACCCTCCCTTTTGTCTTCATGTGAGTGAGAGCTCGACCAAACCCGCTACAATGTTCTCTTCCCCCTGTAAATGTTATTTCTGCTCTCATCAGATTTCCCCGGCAGTATCTGTGTCGCCTCTTCCTGCCGTGAACTAACTCAAAACATGTTTGCCTGTGATCTGGCATACCGAGCCCGACCGTTATTTATTCATTAAACAGGGGGGTCTTTAATGCTGGGAAGAAGATCTCGGAGGTTCCTCTACGGGATCAGATATCGGTCATCCCCGGGAGAACGAAGTAGACTCTGAGGGGGAAAGATTCCAGGGAGGAAAATAACCTGTCCATGTGAATGCCAGTCAAGTGTGTCAGCTGATGAGAAAGCATGTTTTCAGTTAAGTCTAGACATAATAAACAATGATTAAAGGCCAATAAACAGTCGATGGCAGACTGTGTGGGTAGAAAAGGAATGAGAAAAATATTACCCACGGGGAAATGTGCTGTTAAAGTTCTAATGAAAAGCTGTAATAATACAGTCTGTGGAGAACTGTGTTGCCGATAACAATGGAATTAATGGCTACTGCAGGAGCGGACTAGAAGGTCACTAAATTCAGACAAATGTAGTTTGTACTTGTCACCAATGGTCTTTTTAGTGGACGCCCATAATACAAGATATTGTTCCTTTTATACCTCCTCAACAGTTTAATATCAACAGGTTAAATATAATTCAGTCAGTCATGACATTAAATTCAATCATTTTTAAGGAGAAACATAGGACATGAAATGACTGATTACTAACAATCATAAGGTTTGGAAAAAATGTATTTGTTAGGTATTATAATTTGATTTTGTTCCATCTGTTGACATGGAGGAGGCGGGGTTTATGACCTATGCTGCAGCCAATCAGTAAGGAGCTCTAAATCCTTTGTCTTCATTTCCAGGGTGCTGTTGATCTTTTTAAACGACATATGGGTTTTTATGCTTAATGGACCCGAGCTTGTATAGCGCTTTTCTGGTCTTCTGACAACTCAAAGCACTTTTACTCTGCAGGTCACACCAACACATTCACACACTGACGGCTTACATGATGAAGTGCCCATCAGAATGAACCCCATTAATATACACTGCTCAAAAAAATAAAGGGAACACTTAAACAACACAATGTAATTCCAAGTCAATCACACTTAGGAAGCACAACTCTTTGACAATCAAATTCACATGCTGTTGTGCAAATGGAATAGACTACAGGTGGAAATTATAGGCAATGAGCAAGACACCCCCAATAAAGGAGTGGTTCTGCAGGTGGTGACCCCAGACCCCTTCTCAGGTCCGATGCTTTCTGGCTGATGTTTTGGTCTCTTTTGAGTGTGGAGTCTACAGCAAACACAAGTGGCTCAGGTAGTGCAGCTCATCCAGGATGGCACATCAATGCGAGCTGTGGCAGGAAGGTTTGCTGTGTCTGTCAGCGTAGTGTCCAGAGCATGGAGGCACTACCAGGAGACAGGCCAGTACATCAGGAGATGTGGAGGAGGGAAACAACCCAGCAGCAGGACCGCTACCTCCGCCTTTATGCAAGGAGGAACAGAAGGAGCACTGCCAGAGCCCTGCAATATGACCTCCAGCAGGCCACAAATGTGTCTGCTCAAACGGTCAGAAACAGACTCCATGAGGGTGGTATGAGGGCCCGACGTCCACAGGTGGGGGTTGTACTCACAGCCCAACACCATGCAAGACGTTTGGCATTTGCCAGAGAACACCAAGATTGGCAAATTCTCTACTTGGCACCCTGTGCTCTTCACAGATGAAAGCAGGTTCACACTGAGCACATGTGACAAGTCTGGAGACGCCGTGGAGAACGTTCAGCTGCCCGCAACATCCTCCAGAAGGACTGGTTTGGCAGTGGGTTGGAAGTGGTGTGGGGGGGCTGCACAGCCCTCCATGTGCTCGCTCGAGGTAGCCTGACTGTCATTAGGTACTGAGATGAGATCCTTCGACCCCTTGTGAGTCCATATGCTGGTGTGGTTGGCCCTGGATTCCTCCTAATGCAAGACAATGCTAGACCTCATGTGGCTGGAGTGTGTCAGCAGTTCCTGCAAGATGAAGGCATTGACGCTATGGACTGGCCGGTCCGTTCCCCAGACCTGAATCCAATTGAGCACATCTGGGACATCACGTCTCGCTCCATCCACCAACGCCACAGTGCACCACAGACTGTCCAGGAGTTGGCAGATGTTTTAGTTCAGGTCTGGGAGGAGATCTCTCAGGAGACCATCTGAACACCACCTGATCAGGAGCATCACACAGGCACGTGGAGGCCACACACGCTACTGAGCCTCATTTTGACTTGTTTTAAGGACATTACATCAAAGTGGGATCTGCCTGTAGTGTGTTTTTACACTTTAATTTTGAGCGTTAATCCATTGGTTAATACATTTGATTGCCATTGATCATTTTTGTTTGATTTTGTTGTCAGCACATTCAACTATGTAAAGAGCAAAGTATTTAATAAGAATTCTTCACTCGTTCAGATCTAGGATGTGTTATTTTAGTGTTCCCTTTATTTTTTTGAGCAGTTAGTATAATATATTAATTAATCCCATTCATACGCATCCAAGCACAGCCAATGAAGCAGTGGGAGCAATTCAGGGGTAAAAATTGATTCATGCTTCTTGCAGTCGGCATGGTGCGTACGGCGCGCACGATCCGAGTCAGAGCGGCCAGAATAGATCTCTTCAGTAGATCGTCTCATTACTTCGATCCCCTCCATTTTTGAAGCACCGAAAACTACTTTTGCATTCTGTAGTCAATAATCGCAATACAGTCCGCGTGAAGATGTCCACATTGTTACAAAATCTTGAATCTCACCCTGAGCAATATCGCCGCGCTGACCACACTGTCTGCAAGAAGCATGATTCAAGTTTTATGAGTCTTGCCCAAGGACACATCTGGCATGTTGCTGCAGGAGCTGGGGGATCGAACCCTCTACCTTCCTATTCAGAGACGACGAAGACTCTACTGACACACAGCCACTCCTGCAAATGATAAAGATTGATCTTTTAGATATGAACAGCGATCACTCATAAGTAATTGCCTGAAGTGTAAAATAGATGCACAGCAAGTGAATGAGACAATCTGGAAGGAAATTCCACATTTCAGCTGACACAACTGCCCACCATCACATCGCCATTCTTTGAAAGCTAATTACAGCTAAATTACATATGCTAACTATCCTTTAATAAGAAAGTTTCCTTTTAATAAGCTGTGATCATGAGGAGACTTCGTTCATCAAATTAACACAAACAAGGTGCAAAACCAACCTGGTCTTTTGGCATGATTTTCTGATGAAATGCTAAAGAACAATGTTTGATTTAAAAGTAAATGCTGAATGCCAGACATTTAAGCAGCAGAGGCAGAAACAGAGAGAAAAAGCACATCAATAAGTCTTATTGGCCTGTCCAAAGCAGAGTTCAATTTCCACCACAGATCAAGCCAGATTGCTCTCGATTGCTCTGAAATAGTAACCTAATGATTAGCCTGTCATCACTCAGCAGTCACTGAAAATTCATTCTCTGCCACACACATAATTGTCAGACTCTAAAGCATGGTTTGCTAAGCTTTTGTCAGTCAGTGATTATACTTTCCTGACAGAGAAGAGAGGAGATGAGTTAAAGGAGCACATAGTGCCCTGAAGATAAGTGGATGGCAAACCAGGTAACAGCAAAGAAACTTAATTGTTGCCTCAGATTTTATTATTGTATAATGGTTGGGAGCTGGCTTGCAAGGTAGTTAAAAGAGCTTTTTTTCTTTTTGTGTTATGAAGAGTTTTCTGATGTAAAATAAGAGTTTTGCAGGAAAGCTTTGGCAGGTTTGGTGTTGCAGAAATTGTCTTCTTATAGTTCTTGTGTGACTGAAAGAAAGTATTTTATAAATGTTTTGGACCGGGACGGAAAATCCTGAGGCATGTCCTTACAGCCCTCCCTAACAGCATGCAGCGCAGCATGCATGATTCTATCGTTTATAATTGAAGTGTCCTAACCGCCCTTGAACCCCTCGTTTCTTTTTTCCTCTGTCATTCGCATCAAAGGATGAAGAAGGATGAAGAAGGGGGCTTTATACGACTCTGGCTTTCGCTTTTCTCCCCCGACTGAGCATGTTAAGCTTGTTTTATAAAGTGGAGATACATTTTCATTGATGATATCCACATCCATGATTGAAATGTTGAGCTTTGACTCAACACTGGAGAAAAGCACACTGCAAGCGGTCGATTGATGACTTTGACAAGCCTCTGAGTGTTGAGAAACATCTCATCAATACAAAACACCACACAGCCGTTTGTCCAAAAAAAGCACTACATGTTGTACTGTTTGCCTGGGGAGAAATTCACAGCGCAGATAATCAAGTATTTAATGAATGCAGCTATGTTGAGATCATGAGTGATGCTACGTCATATCTAACGCTTGCGTGCAGTTTTCACAGGGTTGTGAGGCTGGCTTTTGGGGAAAGGACAATTGTTTCTTAAAACTAAAACTTATTTTGCTCGGCCACGAAAACAAAATGAGAACTACAGAAGATGAAATCCAATTTAAAGCTCTTACTCATTGCCAAAGAAATGGATTTCTAATTCAGTTGCAGCTTCCATAAATCCATTTACAGACTTCAGCCAAAGACCTGCCTGTGGAGTTGTTTATTCAGCTCCCAATGAGACACTGAGACTTGCACACTGGCCAAGGTCCCTCCTGCAATGGAAACTTGATGTTTTGTTTGGTATGTTTAGTCTGTCCTGTCGGCTGTCAGAGTTTCTGTGATTTCTTCGTTCACTGTTAAGTCATATGAGGAAATGTTATCTCCGAAAAATACTTCACATACCATAAAATCAGGTCTCTGTGACCTCCGCTTCCTACTCATGTTGCTGCTCCCTCCATTAAAAATAAACGTTGTGCCAGACACTTCCTGGTAAATACTGCAGAAGTGCTTCTTTATCTCTCCAGGATTTGACTCCTTAATGTTTGTTTTCTGCAGCTGCAGCTTTCTGTTGGTTCAATGTAATGACCCGCACATGAAGCAGCCACTCAAATCTGTCTAATAATTGTTTGTATTGGATATCAATATAATCAATAATATTCTTTCTCTGTTTGCCAGAAGGTTAGGTCAAACATTCATATTACTGCTCATTTATCACAATAAAACATTATTATATTTTCTCACTGACATTGATTGTACTCGTAGTGCCTGGAGAAGATTTGCTTTTTGTCATGATAGCAACAAGATGTCTCTGAAGGGTGTTCCCATACAAGCCCAACAATGACTGTGTTCGTGATGATCAGCTTTAACACGCTTTTTGGCTGTAAACCACTCACAGAATAAAAAGAAGGACAATGCTCCTCCACCCTCTAATATCAAACATGGAGTTTCAATCTTTTATTGAGACACGTTTGGAACCACCCATCCATTATCTTTTTATTGCTTTTCCCGTTCGGGGAAATCACAGAGCTGACATAGAGACACACAACCAGCCACACTAACATTTCCACCTTCAGGCAATTTAAAGTCACCAGTTAACTTAGCAAACATGTCTATGGACTGTGGAGGACGCTGCAGTAACCAGAAGAACGTGAAAACTCCACACAGAGAGGCCGGGGAAGGAACGAGGAACCGTCTTACTGTGAGGAAACGGCACGAGCCACATGTGCAAATACAAAATCAAAACGATGGCGGTTTTGTAAAAGTCTACATATGGTGTCACGAGCTTCTTTACTGTAGCTTCTTCAAATATCAAAGGACTTGTACAAGTCATTTCAAGTATGAGAAACACCAGCAGCAACAGGCACTGCGGACTTGTTTAAAAACCGACTTGCAGTTCACCCTCAAGCTCTGCTTCCCCATTGCTAAGCAAGTGGCGGCGCCTTGGGGCCCGGCTCTCCTGGTCCTGATTGATTCTCTAATAAGGAATGAACAGCAGCGCCTGGTACTTTGGGTAATTGTCATATTTGTCACTCTGTGAAGCGAGCTGAGTGTGAGCAGCTTCTGTGATCTAATTGGACAGAGTTATCAGACGGTGAACAGCAGCAGCAGAGCAGCGGTGATCCATATCCTGCTCCAAATGAGAACGAGGAGTCGTTAAGAGAACAGAGAGACATTAGGAGCATCAAACGCATGCATCATTCACACACATCCTTGTTAATACATCCACACACGCACATTCAGTGTATCATGTTGATTTCCGTACCAATATGTCAGCGAGGATTTATTGTCGAGAGTGGTTCACAAATATGCACATCGAAAATGATCTTCTTATGAAATTCACACCAGAGGCAACCTTTCACTGCTCTACAACATCACCATTAGTCGCAGGCACAGAAGGGTACGAAGCTTTTGAATTGTAAATGCAACCGCTTTGTTTATTTCACATTTATTGATCCTGGAGTGATTGATTTTGAAGTCAAGAGGCGTTAAAATATATGCATTTTTAGGACTGATCTCATCTTGTTCTCCTTCACACCTTCAATGGACTCATTCACCATGTTTCCCTTAATTAAACAGATGTGTGATGATGATCATCAACAGAAGATAGTATGCATATTAAATCCTTCTCACCAGCGGTGTGAAAGCTTGTTTAAAGGGATACTTCACCCATGTACATGAAGCTGTGTATCATTAGAAACATGGTAGTAGTGTTGAATGGTCGTGAGTCCAGCCCTCATTTTGCCCTGAGACGAGAAAAATGTATTTTTCTTTGCTTGAAAGTTTTCTTCATGTGATGCGAAAAGCGTCATATTGCATCACATGAAGAAAACTTCCAGGCAAAGAAAAACATATTTCTCTCGTCTCAGGGCAAAATGAGGGCTGGACTCACGACCATTCAACACTACTACCATGTTTCTAATGATCCCTTTAAGAATTCAATTTGTTGTGACGTTGGAAGTTTTAGAAGGTCAGAGCACTCCAAGCCTGATTGATACTCCTGCATTGAATCTCAGCCATCATGAGCACTACATACTTGTGTGTTGGTGTGTCAGCTCTGCAGTTCTGTACTCTGCGTACCTCTAGTGAGCAGTGCCATGTCTTTGTTAGTTACATCACCAGTTTGTGGTTCTGCCACATTCTCCGTGTGCTGGATAACAGAAAACCGTTGGCACGCAGCGTATTATGTTGGCGTTCAGATGATAAATATTGAGCAGGAGTTGAACACTGCAATTATTGAAACGTACACCTTCTGGGTAAGTTGAGGCAGAGGACGAGAGCACTTCTTTGGCCACTGGAGGCAAAAAGATTTGTCTAATTGTTTCATCGTCTGCAGCCATTTATCTCGCACAAATGGACTCGAGCTTGTATAGTGCTTTTCTAGTCTTCTGACTACTCAAAGTGCTTTGACACCGCATGTCTTATACCTACCCATTCACACTTAAACACACACTGATGGCATTGGTTGCCATCAGTGTGTGAGTACTCACAATATGCCTGTAGCCATGCAACGCTGCAGGGAGCGATCACAGGGCATCGTTTCAACACAGCTGCGTCTTAGGTCCTCAGTTCACTTTATTAAGATGCATGATCAACATTTAGAAATGAGATTACAACACAGGGATGCACATGTACAAAGAGCCATTCACCAACAAGAACCAATGACAGGGTCTAAAACAAAGCATCAATTAGATGGTATTTTGCGGACGAATACAAAACATATTTTAAGTAGTTTTTTGGGGTATTTTGACTTTAATGAATTGGACAGCTGAAGAGAGACAAGAAATCCCTTTATTTTAACAGCATGTGGACTGTGCTGTAAAAATAGTTTTCAATTGTTAAAACTAGTGCTTCTCAACTGCTGGGTTGGGACCTATACATAGTTCGCTGAGCTGTTTTCAGTGCGTTGCGAACATGTGACTGGAAATCTTTTTTTGTCAAAAAGTCTATGAAGCGCTCTGTGTGGAACCAAAACATGTTGGTTAGGTTCCTTGATGTTGTTTAGAACCATCTGAGGTCCAAACTGCACTATTTTTCATTCAATAAATCTGATTGGTTTGAAAAATGAAAAAGAGTTGGAGGTGTGTCCTTAGGCTAGACCAGTTGAGAACCACGGGTTTAAAAGATATCACCGTAGAGAGTCATAGTGTTTCAATGTTTTTGTATCCCAATCCAAGTAACACATAAAAACTTACACTTTTCAGTCCAGCACCTTTTCATTATTACCTGAAGCATTATTTCCTGCCTTTTACTTTCTGGAAAATAGATAAATAAAATAAGATACTGTATATTGGAAAGCATAGACTAATACTGACAGGTATTGATTTTAAATATGATAATCCAAGGTCTCCAGACAAGTACAAAGTAGGTATTGATTTCCCTTTTATTCTGAAATCCTCACAAGCTGTCAATTTGCACTGAGTGTGAATAAGTGAAACGGAGCAGCAGCCCTGTATTAAGCAACAGTTACTCTTCTGAGGGACCGAGGACGCTTACCTCGTTTCAGACCTTGTTGTGAAAGAGTTGAACTAATGTGCGTGTCTTCTGCAATAATTTACGACCCCCTGCAGCTGTGCAAATACCGGAGTTGATGGCCTGAGTTACAGTATTATAATGACGGATCTGCGCTGGATAATTCATCCGAGGGCCCTAAAATATGCAATTACTCTGTGCTTGCTCCGGATCCATCGATCACTACGCTCAGTGATTCCCTGAGAAACAGCGACACTTTTTCAGCACAACATTAGTGATTTAAAGTAATGAACCTTTGAGTGTTTAGTTGTTGTTTGTTATCTCTGAGTAAGATGGTATCTGATAACACCGGAGGAAATCAACATTTAGGGAGGAACCTAAAAAGTTAAAGCCAAGTCTGATCTTTGGCCCCAACAATGAGGAGTCGGGGAGTGAATGAACATTTTCCAAAACACAATTAATCCACCCTGAAAACAAGAAAAATCATTTCCCCCAAAGAAACCCGATGTCCAGGCCTCTTAATGTCTCATTATTCTGTCAACACAAACTCCTGGCTCCTGCTCTCCTGAAAAACTAGCATGATTTGATTTCATTCTTTACCGCCGTCTGTCATGGCTCCAATGGTGCTTTTCAAAAGCCAGAATTCCAACGTTTTGAAAAGGGGCGGACATGTTGAAAAAAGATCCTCTTGATGATTCTTTCTGTAATAAGCGGAGGAATCCATCAGCGTGTTTTCCAGGAGAACAGTTTCTTTGTCTCCTCTTTTAGTCTGCAGTCTGTGATTAAGATGTTTTGGTGTCTCAGAGAGACCTGTAACATGAATACAGCTTTATGATGAAGCTCTTGTTAATGTGGGCGACGGGGTTGTTCCTGGCCAGTGGTTTTCACACTTTGTGCAGAGCATCCTTTTCTAATAAAATGAGTGGTAAAGCCTCAGTGCTGCTGTGTTGTGGAGCGCGAGCTTCAATGAAGTACGGTGGTTGGCGAGTTCAAACCAAAATTTGCTAAGCTTAAGACGACTTTAAATTTTGGTGAAAACTTTTACATTTAATAACGTAAAATTACCCAAGCAAAACAATTTAACCAAAAACAGAGTAAATTTACATTTTAGAAAACAAATTTAAAAGTTGTGACACCCTTTCACAAACAGTGAGACAAATGTATTTAGATTTTATTTGATAACGGCGCTCCCAAAGGTACAAAAGAGGACACAATTTATGTGTTAATGGCATTCGGATTAACAAATAAATGCTGACGGTATATTCTAATCATGTTTATTTCACACCCAGAATGATTAAAGTTACACAAGGTTGAGATTTCTGTTATTTAAAACTTTAAATTATCTATAGGAACTACAGATGTGTTTCAGTAAATCTTCTGGGATTAGAAAAACATCTCTAGCTAGTCAATCTAAAGGACAAACCTTTAAAAACAGAGCTAACGCTAACAAATAAGCAACGTGCCAGGAGAGCCTGAGGTAAACGCACGCCTCATATGTCAACGATAATAAACGGTGTGTTTGAATAAAAAACATAATTTAATCTGAAGCTGGAAAAAAAAGGGTTGGCTGAAGATCGAATTTAATTGGCATCCAGGAATAGACACCATGATGTCTTCAAACAGGACTCAAAGCTGAAATCAAATCTTGAAACAACTGATGTGTTTCCATCCATCAGTGTGTTTGTTGTTCTGACCTCTGTGGAGTCTCCGCAGAGCTGTAGGACAAAAACAGCTCATCAGCAAACACATCAGAGTTTATTTACTCCTGCTGTAACCCACTCATCGCCGTCTTTATACGGCAGATGAAGCCTGCTCCTTTGATATCCATTACCGTATTATTCGCCGGTAATATCTCTGCCAGCATTATGACTGTAATTATGACTGCCATTCAAGCCAGGCTTTTAACATAATTGAGTCATAAGAAATTAGCATAAAGGCTAATTTGTTTGATTATGCGTGAATTTGGGGAATTATGGGGCTAAACGACGACGGCTGTGTGGCAGGTTCAAAATGAGCTGAGGGGAAATTGTTTAAGGAGCTTGACAGAAGTGGAAGGATCCGGCTGCTGTTCATAATGTGTCCGTCAAGCCTTCAGATCACTGCTGAAACCTCACAAATACAAGCTTTGACTTTCATGGTTTAACATCAGCTGAATGATCACACGCTCCTCTCTATAAGCAGCTGCTCATGTGAATGCTGTCCAAGGTCATCAGCTGACATTTTGTTGACAAGCATTGTGTATGTTTGCTTTATCTAAATGGCAAAATTCTCCCAAACACAAAGTCCAAATCAGAGTTAGCCCTTTATTTGAATGGGGAGAGGGGTGAGGGGGTCTGCTGGCTGATAACTTCCACTTGGAAATGTTTATGTGGCTGTAGAAATATGAAAAACCAGCAGATGGCAGCGTTGCATCCTGTTTGTGTTTGACTCCTGATGCGGTGCTGAAACACTTCAGTGTGCTTGAAGGTTGAGCAACAACGTTCAGTAGACTAAACCTGTTACTTACACAGGAGTAAATGTAGTTTTTGTTGCTGCAGCTCATTTATTACCAAACCATCGCTCAGAGTCGTGGAGAACAGCCGTCTGCCTCGACTGTGTCTGAAAGCCCAAACTGATCATCCTACAAAGTCAATGAGACGTCACATGGAGTATGTAGTATGATCACTTTGAGGGTTCAGACACAGACTGTGCTTGTTGATTTGATGACTTCTATAGTTAGCAGGATGTCATTTAGAATAAAACGCAGTCAGTCAGGGTGACATATTTCAGCACAATGTTCTATTTAAACTCATTTAAATTTCATCTATGGCGCCTGATTTTAAAGCATTTCTTTTCTAACAAGGATCACAGTAAAGATTTTTCCCACAACACTGAATGGACACGATTTATTTCATATAACATGACGCATAAGAATAACAATCGTTTTTTTAATCAGCAGCTGACTGGACAAGAGGGTGTTGCTGGTAACAGCTTATCCATGACAGGCTCATCCTAAATCACACCTGCTTTATCATCTATTATACTCTGAAGAGGATCATAGTTTAAACATCACTGACAACACATGAAACCAGAGACTGACTCAAAAATAATTATAGGAAAATGTTAACTGAAGAAATAAATCATAGGTTATTTAGTCATAGACTTCCATGCATGTTTGCTTGTATCACTTAGTGTCACCGCCCCCTGTTGGCCATTAGAAAGAGTGCAGGTTTAGAGCCCCCTACACATTAAATCTCCATTTACAGAATCTGCGAAAAAAAAAAAAAAAAAAAAATGAATCTGTCAGCCAGATGGGATGTTGTTGTCTGAGGAGTTTTGGTTTGCAACATGAGTAGTATCGTACATCGGAGTTTCAACGAGCTGAGCTCAGAAATACAGAGGGAGAGGAGAACGAAAGGGGAAGAACATAATCCACATCACATCGAGCCATCGAGAACTATTTCAGTCAGGAGTCAAGGAAGGATGCAGGATGGATGTGAAGTACTCAGTCTGGACTCTGATGAGAGGGATTGGAGGGACCAGGGTCTAGGAGGCATGCAGATTAAGGCAGCAGGAGGATGATTGACTGATGATACAGGCAGTAGGAAAATGTGCCGTGATTCCCCAAATCAGCTGATCTCAAAGCGGAAAGACATGGAGAGAAAAAGATCAATAGAAAACACAGGCAAAATAAATGACTGATAACTTCAAACTTAATTAATTGGAAACTTTCCTCTGGATTGAACTCAAGCTGAGCTTCATCATCTGCATACAAATAAAGTAAACACTGCGTCTTTTTCACTCCTCATCATCAGAATGCTTTTCACTTCTGAAACCAAGACGCTCTATATGCTACGTTTACCCAGGCTCTATAAGGCTGTTATTATGAACCTAATCTTAAAATAGATTTTTGCTCCAAACGAAGGGGGTCTGTTTGACTCCACTAGCAGCTTGCAGTGTGTACAATATGATATTAGAGGCAGCTCAATATGTGCAGCATTGAAGTCCAAGACAAACTCCTAAAGGAGGTAATAGAGTGTCAGATTGTATTGTGCTGTGACGTATCATACAGTATATGCAGTGAAATGCCACCTCTGTACTTTTGACTGATTTCAATGTTTTGAGCTCTTTGGCTCAAATGTAAAAAAATAAACAAATAAATAAATAAAAAGAAATCTGGATTCAAAGGATCAATGCTGCTTAAAAGGAAAAAAAGATCCTTGATCAGAAACACACGTCTTCTGTTTGGTAACGCGAGAGTGCATTTGTGTTGGAGCTCCACTATCTCTCCTCTGGAGTCCGTGTTTCTGACTTGCTGCAGAAGGTTTTGTGTCACTGCAACACACTGATACTCGGAGTCAGTGAAGCGCACAAATCCAATTTGCTGTGTCGGAGCATTAGATGATCAGACTCTGTGTTCATTTCTTCCTGAAATGACTTCCAGTGTGTTTTGTGTTCGCCCAGGGGAGAGAGACAGAGGAGGGAGAGAGACAGAAGAAGAAGGCTGAGTCAGAAAAGTAAAAACAGAAGGAATAAAATCAATTATATACTGACAATAAATATGAAACTCTTCTCAGTCTATCATGAGAAGAATATGGCAGGATGGTGTTTGGAGTGGAGGGTCCTTTTTGGTTTCATAAGTGGGGAATGAAGTTATAGTATTTGGTGTCTGCAGGATGCAAAGACGAGCTCCACCAATCAGATGGCAGTAAAATCTGTGCGTTTGCTGCTAAATGTCTTTTTTATTATTTTTTTTTTTATTTTTTTACATTTTTGTATTTGTATTTTGCTTTCTTTGTGTTAATTATTAAATGAACTTGAGCTTTTATATTTCTATAATCTTCTGACTTCTCAAAGTGCTTTACACCACTGGTCACACCTACACATGCACACACTGATGACAGAGGCTGCTCTGTAAAGAGACTATCAGAAGTATTTGCATTCGCATTCATCGACTCCTCCAACCTTTCGGATGAGAGACGAATTACTCAATCAGCTGAGACACAGCCGCCCTTAAACAGGAAGATGTTTCATTCACAAAAGAATGATGTACACACTTTTTGTGTATGTTTATTTCTCTTTTCCTTGAAGTTGGAATTCTTTTGAACGCAAAACAGTTTAGTGAAAAGTCATCAAGAGGAAGTAAATGTTTTTTTGAATGGTGCAACTCTAATTCTTTTCCCTTTCCTTGTAATTCCCCTGTTGCACCACCAGATGGAAAACTAAACAGACAAAATCTATTCATTGCAACGCGAGTGAGGGTTCACTTCACCAGCATTGACTGCACGTGCATGAATAACACCAAAAAAAAATGAAGGACATATTGGAAATGATTTTTAAAAACTGAAATTATGAAGTTTGAAAAAAAAAAGCTTGAGAAAGCCATTAAAATAACCAACCACCAATTACATTTTAAAATCCGTCTAAAGCACAATATTATCCATCCTGTCTCAACTTGTATTACATGTGAACACTTTACATCAATTTGGCTAACGATACAAAAATAAATCTTTCAGGATTTTAAAGCACATTTGGATTTATCCATCAATCTTTTGTTTCGTTTCTGACCTCTATAGACTTTAACAGCGTGTGGGTTTAAATGATTTTGTCACTAGGGGGTGCTGTTACAGTGCCACTAGTAGAAGATCTGTTCTTTGCTTCACTGAGCAGAAACTGTGTTAGTGTCACTGACAATAATAAAAAAGTGAAAAACAATAAATCAGCATCTCATGAAGTAGGGCAAATGTTATCGAGGAGGTCCATAAGATAAAAGCGGATGATCTCAAAATACCTACAAGTACGATGGTGCTCACTGCTGGAAGGCCCGCCTTAAAGTTTTCCATCTGACTGGTCTTTGTCTGCACACTCAAAATGAAAACATTATGCAATGACACACACACACACACACACACACACACACACACACACACACACACACACACACACACACACACACACACACACACACACACACACACACACACACACACACACACACACACTCATTTGTACAAACCTGAATTTAGGTTTTCATTTAAATACAGATGTTGAGGTGTAGTTTGATGGTTTGTTATCACTGATTGTGTAAAATGTAACGTGTCATGTACATTTTTTTTATTATATAGTTTGTTAAAGTGTGCTGCTTTGTTTCTATATTTTTTATTTAAACAATGGAGGTAACAGGATTACATGCAAAAACAATTCTATATCATGGTTAGTTATTGTATTGATGTGTCAATCATGTAGTTCCAGCAGTACTTCACAATAAAAGCACCTGGTGCAGAGAGGTGTTTTTTGTCCAGTTATTCATTAAGCTCTCTAAAGTTCAGCAGGTGCTGCACTGTCACACAGGTTTCACTCGATCCATCTCATCACGTAGGAGCAGTGTTTGAATGTTAATGAAAACCAAGTTAAAGGTTTCAGTCATTGTTCTCACATTAACGTTCACGTAAAGAAATAATAATAATCAGGGCCAATAATAAATGATTAATGGATTAATTGGCTCGTTCGTGTTGATGGCCTATCATACTCAACCCATGAAGCTTTACATTTCAAGTCAAAGAACTTATAAACCTCTGAGTTTGATGTGAATCTTGCCTCATGCATTAACTTTGTGTGATTGAGATAATCCCCTCTGACATGAAATTATTCTTTAAAAATGTGTTTTCTTGAATACTGCTTTGAAAAAAAGGAGGAAATATGTTCTTGAACACCTCGCCTTAAAAATTCACCAACACTAATCAATCCGACACACAGATCATCCTGAAGCACTAAAATAAAACTACAAAGTGCCCTCCTTCCTATCTGACTAATTGAGACACTCTGTCAATGACAACACTGCAGCCAATCAGAAAGCAGAGGTGTGTTATCGCTGGGTAGAGCAGGGTGAAGTGCTCTTGCTGCTATTGGCTCAGACTGGATTTCTTTTTGTGATTGCTGAACAGATGATGAGCCTGCGTCCATATGGTAGACCTCGGGGACTCCTTTGTGCTGCACTGATGTGACTCATGTCAACTTTAAAGGCTTCCTCCTCCGCTCTTAGACCCTCCCCCAGATCCCCCTCTCCGGCTGATCTGCAGGATGAATGGAGAGCCAGCCTCACGTTGATCTGGCAAAGTGTGCCTTTCGTTTTGTATACAACCTCCCCCCTCCTCCTCGCCCCTGCAGCCCTGCAGCCTGCACACTCACAGCCCCAGACTTTGTTTTTGGTGAAAGGGACCGTCTCAAATGTCCCGTGCAGCCAGCAGCAGCTGCTCCTGGACCTCGCCATTCTTCTGCACAAAAGAGGAGAGAGGGCCGGGGTCTCGATGCACCTTTGTGCAGGACCCCTCCTGTCGTTTTCTGCTCTTTGTGCCCATTGATGAGGGTGTAGAAGTGCTGGCTGTGGCCTTTGTCGCAGTTCTGTTTTGGTGAGGGTGTGCGAAGGGTGGGGGCGCAGTACAAGCACATTTAGCCATCTGATCTGGTCCTACAATGCAAAGACGAGGGTTGTCTTGAATTAGTCTCAAGTCTAGTCTCCAGTCTGCATTAAAGTGACTCTGCTCTCATTATCATCTTGCATGCTTCACTTTCTAAAGAGCGTTCAAAGCCAAAGATGCACTTGCAAACTGTAAGCAGCAAGTGTTTAGCATGTTTACTTTCACATTTTTCATTATTATATTTGATAAACTGCTCTGTCCCAGAATCAGCTTTAATGCTAAACATTCAAACTTTGTGACAATGGTTAGCTCAAATGTGCACACACACACACACACACACACACACACACACTCTCTGTGGTGCTGCTGTGTCCAAGCGAGGCCCTTGAGGGCCCCATCGCTGAAAGGAGGAGCAGAGCAGTGTTTAGGCAACAGCTGGCAGTCTGTGGTGTGTGTGCCTGCATGTGTGCATGTTAGTGTGTGTGTGTTTGTGTGTGTTTCTGAAGCCACTCTGTATTTACAATCTGCCTCCATGTAAACAGATAAAACAAACTTATTTACATTCCTGTTACCTTTAAAGATAAAAATCAAACGCTAACACGAGTACCTTCACTTCTATCTAACATCTGATCACTCTGCATGCAGCTCGTAGTTTACAATAAACAAAACTTTAGTGAAGTATTAGACTATGATGTTCAAGTTCTCACTTTGATTCCAAGCATTGTGTTGTCTTCTTTATTACTACATGAATGTAAAATATGTGAAAACAAAGTCATTTGTCTGAAAACTCTGTTTCTTAAATAAAGAGGCGAGCTGCAGCCTGAGGGGCTTCAGGTCTGTTCATGGAATCAGTGATTAGACTGATCACGAGCTGACAGAGGCCCACTGATGGATATCACAATCAGGAATTAGCATAAACAGCTGATAACTTTGGGAAGGGTGTGTGTGCATAAACGCAAATCAGACTGAACGTACACACGCAGTAACACGTGTGTGTGTGTGTGTGTGTGTGTGTGTGTGTGTGTGTGTGACCCTGAGCCTGCAGTGACCTGCAGCAGCAGCAGGCGTATGGTGATGATAGAGGAGGCGACATTAGCATATAGCTCTAAAGTATATTAGCATAGGTGTCAGACAGAGCGAGTCAGCAGACCTCACCCTATGCATCTATCCTCACACAGGTCTAACAAACAGTTATCCAAAAACATTTACAGTTCATGAATCAAAATGAAGAATCCATGAATGTAACATTTTTATTCATTGTATGTGTTTATTTAACAGGGACAGATATGATGAACTCTGCTCTAAGAGACGAAGTAGCTGCCCTGCACACAGCTTTCTAACCAGGGCTAATTGTTATTAACTCCTGCTGAACAAGCTTAAATCAGAAAATTAGACTTCAAGAAATACAGAAATAGGGAAACGGGTAAATGCAGATTATGGACTATTCTTATTTCACTAAACGTCAGGGAGTCAAAGGAGTTTTACTTTTCTAAAGTAAGCACGCAGGTCGATGTTTAATATTTATTTGACTTAGTTTTTCTGATATACTTCACTATCGTTTTAAAAAAACAGTCTTTTATTTTGACTTGTGAAAGTTACATGATTTTCAGAAAAAAATATTTTCTATTCCATCTTTATTTAATAAACGTGTGTGTAATTAACAATAAAAAGATGCTGACTTGACACAAAATAATATTAATAGAGAAAAATAGATTCTTCAGGTTCATGTTGGCGATGCCTGTTTCCTAGGACCTAGGCAACCTCCTCAACCAAAACATCAACAAACTAAGAACACCAAAGCACACACACACACAGAGTCAGATCTGAACCATCTGCTGCAGCTCTCCAGCTCACAGAAAAGCTTTGGGATGGAGGAGGAGGTTTTTATGTGGACACTTGAGAAGCAGCATGTGGCTGCAGCAGCAGAGCTCTTTGTGAGCGGGGTTGAGGCAGAGGGCAGTCCAGGTTACTCAGGGTGATAGAGTTCAGAGCAGCTGAATGAAACTCCAAAGTGTTTTTAGATGGATGCACATCCATCAAGAAATGTTGAGGAGTGTATTTCTAAGTGCCAGCTTTGCTATACCTTTTATTTCAACCTTTTTTTTTTTTTTTTACTAAGATAACTATCCTGAGTCCAGCTGCAGAACTGATATCGCTTCAACTCTTTGCACATTTCTAATGTTTCATTTCAGTTTGCATCTTATGAATCCTATCAGTAAAGTAGTGTTTTTGTAATACTAGCTCCATCCTGCAGTGTTGTGGTTTCTCTTTCCTGTTGTTTCTGCTGACTGTCGGGTTGTTCATTCAGGATTTGGTCCTGAGTGGATGAATGGCAGCGGGCTTGTGCCAGGCACATGGCCTCCTCCTCCTCCTCCTCCTCCTCTCTTTCCTTTTTCTCCTCATCATTAAATTGGACAGCAGATGGAGTGAGTGCTGGGTTGGTTGCCGTGGAGATTTAAAGTGCTGATTACGTGTCAGCTGGTCCTTTTTTTCCCTTTCTTTTTGTTGACACAGAGGGTGTGTGCGTTTTTGCGAATATGTGCACGTTAGTGTGCAGAATGCCGACCGGCGATGCTGCTGCAAGTTTGTTTTAACTGTAGAGGCTCAAAAAATCAGCTGCTCTTCTTCTCTTGTGCTCTTCTCTCTTTTTGGATTTAGATGAAACAATGAAACACTTCAATGGGGAGAGGGAGAACAGAGAAGTCAACGCCCTGTGTGTGTTTGCTGTGTGTGTGTCACAGTAGGTCGTGGGGGCTGCAGCAGCTGTTGACTCCACAATAGTTTCTGGTGACATGCAACATGCAGGTCAGAGTGACTTTAGAGTTTGAGTCCAGAGGCACAAAAGTCTGCCAAAGGTTCTGAATCACAAATGAGAGAGAGAAACTCGGCGTGTGCCAGGAGCCAAAGATCACCTTCATTAAGCTGCAGCGTCACTCTGATGGATTTCTCTGAAGCAGCATCAACGTCTGTTTATTCATTCGTCCTCAGTGACTTTGGTTTATTTCACACATTGAATAACTTCGATAAATACAATCAGTTAAAATCCCCCCAGCTCTGATGCATCGTGTTTCTGACTGCACCTCCACCTCGGCCTCAAAGAAGCAAGAAATCAGGTGCACGGATGTTGCTGCACGTTCATTCACATCAAGCACCATTCATAACTACAACAACTTACATCACTGTACACAGTTAAAAACAGCACGTTTACAGATTTGAAAGACAGAAGAGAAAAAAGAGAAATTTAAATAGACAAAATACACAAACAGGTCAGTTAAAAGCTAAATGATCATCGATTAAATCAGAAGTGTTCAGTGAGAGAAGTTCAGAAGTGGTTGAAGTTATGGGGAGGCAGCAGTTAATCCTCTTTATTACCTTTTTAAATAAACAAAGGTTTATGTTCCAGAGGTGAGGAGAGTATAAAGTACACTCTGCCTCATATTGCTGCATTTGTTTTGTTTTTTTCTGGAACAGTGAGCTACTCTAGAATAGTTTGTATTTGACGGTTAACAGCAGAAGACGTATAATGCTACAGGACAGGAGACATCCTGAGTCTTTATCGTTGTCCTGCCTCTCCCTCTGGTCCACTTTCCAAACCCAACACAGTTTCAGCCGATGCTGTTCCTCCGGAAGTCTGGTTCTGCTCCGACGTTTCTGCCTCTTAAATGATGCTTAGTGCTCATGATGGAGTCATCTTTGGAGATAATATAACATACAGTAAGCTCTTTCACCTGCTCTTCTGTAAAGTGTTTAAGGGGTAACATTTGTTCTGGATTGGAGCTACACAATCTAAGATTTCAATGCTGTCACAATGCTATGAACTCTGGGTAATGCGCACTTACAGACAGGGTGCATAAAAGGCTCGTAAAGTCAGCGAGGGATCCCTCACACGCTTGAAGGAGCCCTCACAGATTTCGAGGGAACGTGCATCAAAGTCAGTGAGTGTGTGAAGGTGAACATGATGACATCATGACAAGACTTACTACTGTCACGGAACCTATGAAAGCATGAAAGAAATAGCTTTTTAAAAAACAACCCCAGTCTGGGGAAAAGTC